>NC_141074.1:47302800-47972800 GCF_041138505.1 Cibotium barometz
GCTAGATTGGTAGCCAAAGGATATGCGCAGACAACATATGGCATTGATTATGAGAAAACTTTCAGCCCAGTTGCCAAGATGGCAACAGTGAGAGTTGTGATAGCAGTGGCTGCGTCAAAGCAATGGTCTTTACATCAGATGGATGTGAAGAATGCATTCTTGCATGGGGATTTGCAAGAAGAGGTGTATATGTTGCAGCCACCTGGTTATGAGAATGTGAGTCACCCCGAGCATGTTTGCAGGTTGAAGAAAGCCTTGTATGGCTTAAAACAAGCACCAAGAGCATGGTCTGACAAGATTTCTAAATATCTTGTCACTATTGGCTTTCATGTAGCCAATGCAGATTTCTCGCTGTATGTGAGACATGGTGATAGAGGGGTTGTGCTTGTTGTCATCTATGTAGATGACTTGATCATTACGGGGGACCATGATGCAGAGATCTTTGATGTAAAGATCTTGCTTAGACAGAAGTTCGAGATGAAGGATCTGGGGGAGCTCAGATATTTCTTGGGCATTGAGGTGATTAGGTCACCACATGGTATTGGATTACTACAGAGACAGTATGGCTTGGACATGTTGTCCAAGTATGGTATGACAGGTTGTAAGCCTATTTTCGTGCCATTGGATCAGAATAGCAAGTTGAGTGCAGATTCAGGAGAGATCTTGGAGGATCCTACTATGTATAGGTGCATAGTAGGAAGCTTGATCTACATGACGATTACCAGACCAGATTTGAGCTATGCTGTTGGGTTGGTGAGTCAGTTTATGTAGGTTCCACGGAAATCGCATTTGGATGCAGTGAGACGCATACTGAGGTATGTGAGGTCTACTTTGCATTGTGGACTATTCTATGAGACTGGGAAAGAGATATGTGTAGATGCTGATTGGGCTGGTAGTATCTCAGACAGAAGATCTACCAGTGGCTTCATGTTTTCTTTGGGGAGTGCTGCTGTGACTTGGAGCAGCAAGAAGCAGCCTAGGGTTGCTCTATCCAGTACTACAGAGGTCGAGTACAGAGGAGTTGCTATGGCAGCATGTGAGGTAGCTTGGTTGAGAAAGCTACTTGCAGATTTGGGTCTATCAGTGGATAGACAAGTTGTCATTTTCTGTGACAACATTAGCAGTATACAGTTGGCCAGGAACCTAGTCTTTCATGCTCGTATGAAGCATATAGAGGTCCACTACCACTTTGTCAGAGAGAAGGTCTTGGCAGGAGACCTTGACCTTGTTTATGTTAGCACAGAGGATCAGGTAGCTGACATCTTCACCAAAGCATTGGGTATAGAGAAGCTCCGCAGATTCAATGGTGTACATGAGATGGAGTTGAGCTCGAGGGGAAGTGTTGAGATATCGAGCTCGTCTAGTGAGGCGGTGGACACTGATGACCCGCCTGGGGGATAGGCCCCACACTTACACCACTGGCATGGTTGGTGAGATCTTGGATGATATGCGGCCAGTGGGATGACAGGCTGTGTGACAGCCATTCTAGAGACTGGCATAGTTATAGCGCTAGCTCATTTAGTCGGGTTCACACTATAGAGAACCCGTGTATGTATTGGTTGAGTACCTTTCATATTATGTGTACTCTTATCTTGTATATGGTGTGTTGAGTGTTGAGTGAAGAAGAAGAAGACTTTCAGCCTCTCACCTTGTGTGTTCTCTAATTAGGGTTTTGTGAGTGTGTGTGTGTGTGCTTGCAAGAGCTCAAGCTCTCTTCCCCCCTGCATCTTTTCAGCCTTAAAAGAGTACTTGAAAATCTTCATGGACAATTTATGCATACACTCAACAAATAGAGGAGAGCATATATCCCACTTACACAAGATATTCCAAAACTTCCACCTTTATCGCATTTGCTCTTTAACCCAAAAAAGTAATAGTAATCTTATGAGATTAGACAAGGCAAAATAATGTGGCATACAAGCATAACAATGGAGTTTGGCAAGATCAAAGTTATAGTATAACTACCTCGTCAAATCAATACAAAAAGAGTGCAAATATTCATGGATCACTGTGGATATTACAAAAGATTTATCTATATGTATGCAAAGATTGCAAAACCTCTATATGGACTCCTCAAAATTTTTATTTAGATGGAGGAATACAAAGAAGCTTATGGAACGCTAAAAGACACTTTGGTTTTTCACCTATTTTGAGAGCCCCACAATTCATAGATGCCTCAGCTTTTGTGATTGGTTGCATTTTGGCTCAATCTAGTGAGATTTTATAATTTCTTATGCTAGTCACCAATTAAACAATGCCAAACATAACTATATGACCAATTTCTTATGCTAGTCACCAATTGAACAATGCCAAACATAACTATATGACCACTAAAAGAGGGGGTTTGGCTATGGTTTACGATATTAAGAAGTTTTGCCATTATCTTTTGGCAAATCAAATTTATTTTCTTTGTAGACCATCACGCTCTTCTTTACCTTGTAAATAAACCATGTGAAACTAGGCGTATTGTTCACTAGTTTCTTCTCCTTTAAGAATATTATTCTACAATGGTAGGAAGAAAAGGTTCTATGCATCAATGCGTGGATCATCTTTTGTGAATCATAACAAGAGAACATCTGAAAGGAGTTGATGATATGCTAGATGCAAAACTCTTTAAGATTATTATAGTTCCTAGATGGAGTGAAAATATTATCAATCATTTGATGCTGCTAAATATGATACGTGAAAGACATCATGTATTCTTGTACTAGATGGAAGTAGCAATTGATAAGCCACTTCACCAACTCTCCTCAATACTTTGTATGGCCCATAATAATGGTGTGCAAGCTTTGTGTTGGTACTACCTTTGAGAGATCCATATCAAGTCTTAGGTACCTCAAGAACACAAAGTCTCCTTCTTTGAATTCCAATGGCCTTTGAAATGCATCTT
The DNA here is from genome assembly GCF_041138505.1 of Cibotium barometz. Classification (NCBI taxonomy): domain Eukaryota; kingdom Viridiplantae; phylum Streptophyta; class Polypodiopsida; order Cyatheales; family Cibotiaceae; genus Cibotium; species Cibotium barometz. Next base: position 47,305,691 of record NC_141074.1, read on the forward strand.
CATAATGCTTCATCTTCTCTTGAGACTTCTTGATGTTCTCTTTGCATGTTCTCTTTGCATGTTTGCAAAAGAGTTTGCATTTTTTCCACTTCATCCCTTGCATGTGGATTTGCATTCTCTTGCTTGAATGCTACAATCGGTACATGCACCTTATAGCCATACATAGCCTCAAAAGGTGACATTCCAATACTATTATGATAGGTGCTATTGTAGGCAAACTCCACCAAACGCAACCAATCATCCCATGCACATTGTGTTTCATAGTAGTAATAATGCCTTAAGTAAGTCGCAAGCCACTTATTGACCCTTTTGGTTTGACCATCGATTTCTGGGTGATAGACCATACTAGGAGTCAACTTAGTGCCCATGCTATCAAGCAATGTACGCCAAAATGTGCCCATAATCTTCACATATCGATCACTCACTATTTGTTGCGGCATACCATGCAACTTGAACACATTTTCCATGAATTGGTGTGCCACCATAGATGTCGAGTGTCTCACTTTTGTTGGTACAAAATGGGCAGCTTTTGTCAATCGGTCAACCACCACATAGATGTTATCCCATCCCCTCTTGGTAGAAGGCAAGCCGGTAATGAAATCCATAGCAATATGCATCCATTTACCCTCCGAAATGGGTAAAGGCTAAAGCAAACCACTGGGCTTGTGTGTGGGATCCTTGTTGAGTTGACAAGGCATACACTTATTAGCAACATATTCTTTGACTTCCCTCCATAGGTCTTTCCAATGGAAACTTTTCCTTATGGCATCTAGGTTTTGAACAAACCCAAATGTCCTGCCATGGGAGTAGAATGCATCTCATCCATGACCTTTTTCTTGAAGGATGAGTGGGGTACAAGATACACCCTTCCCTTATAATAGAGGAGACAATTGTGCAATCTAAAATGGGGTAAATCATCACAAACACCATGCTGTGATTTTTGCACTATTTGTGAAGCCTCATCATCAAGCATATATTCCTCTTGAATCTCCTCAACCCAATCATTATGCACTTCCGTGATGTCTGAAAAAGAACATGCCCACATTCTAGAGAGTGAATACACCACCACCACACTATCCTTTCCCTTCGTATATGTGATCTCAAAATCATATTGTTGAAGGGTAGCCAGCCATCTTCTTTGATTAGGTGAGAGGTTTGATTAAGATAGGAAGAATTGAAGAACCCTATGGTCACTTCGCACATAGAATTTACTTCCATAAAGATAGTGATGCCACTTCTTGATTGCATGTAAAATAGCAATCATCTCTTGATCATATACATGCATCTCCATCTCTTTGTCATCAAGTTTGTAACTTTCATAAGTAATGACTCCATGGTCTTGATACAACACTGCACCAATGCCTCTTCCACATGCATCCACTCTAATAGTGAAGGGCTTGGAGAAATCCGGGCATACCAAGATAGGTGCTGAAGTAAGCATTCTTTTTAGGTCATCAAAACTCTTTTGTGCCATTGCATCCCAAAAGAATACCTATTTCTTCAACTTATCCGCCGTTAAAGGAGCCGCTATATGTGCATACCTCTTAATGAACCGGAAATAAAATGACGAGAGACCTAAGAATCCCCTCACTTGAGTGAGATTGGTGGGAGTAGGCCAATTCTTCACACATTCCACCTTCTTGGGGTCCACCTTTATGCCATCAATGCTCACAATGTGACCAAGGTATTCCACCTCTTTTGCCATGAATGTACATTTGGTTTCTTTGGCATACAAGTGGTTGGCTCTCAATGCATCAAATACCTCCTTCACATGAACCAAGTGCTCCTCTTCACTCTTTCTATACACCAAGATATCATTGAAAAACACCAACACAAACTTGCAGAGGAATGGTTGTAGCACTTTATTCACATCAATGCTTGAAAAGTGGCTGGTGCATTACATAAACCAAATGGCATCACTATGAAATGATAGAGACCTCTTTCGGTACGAAATTCCGTCTTGTGCTCATCCCCACTTTTCATTCTTATTTGATGGTAGCCAGACCATAAGTCAATCTTGGTGAAGAACTTGGCACCCTTCAATTCATCCAAAAGATCATCAATTCTTGGGATTGGTTACCTATTCTTGATGGTTATTTTGTTAAAATCCTGATAAATCAATGCACATTCTAAAAATCCCATCCTTCTTCTTTACCAATAAAACAGGTAATGCAAATGGCGATTGACTCAGTTTTAACTAACCAATATCAATGAGTAATCCGGCCGACGGTTCACCCATGTATTTGCATACTTTTCTTCATATACTTCAGCCACAAGATCATTGCATCCTTGAGAGTTGTTGGTCTTTGTGCCTTCACATCCATTCCTATTGCATTCTTTAAGCCCTTGATGCACTTGACTATTTTGAATTCTTCAATAAAACCTTCAACATGAAGCATAAGTTTGAGAAACTTATGTGTATATCCCTTCACACTCATGTATCTTTGTTGTAGATCATCCCATTCATAAACCATTTTGTCCTTGTGCATCTTGGAAGTAAATATGTCCCTCATATCTTCTTTGAAAGCATCCCAACTTGTGGCTTCATAACCTTGTGATTGGAGATGCCTCCAACATGCATGAGCATATCCTTCCAAGTGTAAAGTGGCAAAGTAAACCATAGCTTTTTCACTTCAAGGGTTCATCTCAAAATAGAGATCCAATTTGTTGACCCACTCCTCAAAGACATCATTATTAGTGCCTTCACCACCACTGAACTTTGAGAGGACGATCTTATCCTTCACACCCTTGAATTCATCTCCATTGCCATGATGGTCACCATGCCTATGCATAGGTCCATCCACATAATGATTGTAGTCCTCAAACTCACCAAAGAAATCTTCCTCAACATGAGGTCTTGAAGCACCGCCTCAAAGAGTATTCCCTTTGAATGGAACATGACCATCACTCCTTGGGACTCTTGAACCTTCATTTGGAGATGCATGACCTTTGCCTTTACCATCATTGGGTGAGTGTGTAAACATTGGGTTACACATAGCACCATGAGTAGGATGAAAGTTTGGGTGATAATTCTCTTTGCCTTCAACATGAGCTTGTCGAACCTTGTGAGATGGTCCACCCTTGTCTTCATCCTTGGTCTTTATGTCATCACGCATGCCCCTTATCTCTTGCTGCATAAGTGGTTGCATCATGCTTTGATACCACTGCAAAGAACTAGCTATGGCCACTCAAAGCATAGAGTGACAACATGGGTGTAGGATCACCATTATGTTACAAGATTGAGACCTGTACTCATAAAGAGGCTTGAGAGCTTACTTCATATTTCATTTCTTGAAATGGTCCCCTTTTGTACGAGGAGGTACACTCTTGTGCTTGTACATCAATGTGGGATAATTCTCAACTCTTCTCTCTAGCTCACATGTCACCTTAAATCTCAACACCCCCCCTTGATGGTGACTTGACCTGTCTTTGAGGCCTAGAGGTCATCTCTAAGAGTGAGCCCCCTCTCCCCCTGATAGAGACTTGACCTATCTTTGAGGTCTAGAGGTCTCTTCTAAGATTAGGGTTACAAATTTTAGCTATTTCTTCTACCTTGGCTACATAATCGGTGCTAGAGGGTAGGACATACAATTTAGAGAGCAGAGTTTTGGCGCTAGAGGCATCATTTTATGCCACAAAGTGATTATCTTCCACATGGTTGTTTTCTTGATTCTGTTTGGAGTAGCAATGTCCTTTCAAGTGCCCAATCCTTCCACAAGCATTACAAATTCTTTTTGGCTTATTTTTTAAATGACAATTTGCAAAGATGTTGTAAGATCCCCCTTTTCCCCACCGATCAACGGATTCGGGGTACTAGCAGCGGAAGTAGCACATCATGCGTGGGTAGGGGTCTCACACTCGGGGCCTCGCCCATGGATATCCGGACAAGAGACTAATCCGTCGGTTTGTCCAAAACCGAAACTGGAAAAACTTCCTTTACTCGGAAAGCATGGGCGATTCCACCAGGATAACTCTTTACTCTAACGTAGTCAAGATCATTACGGATCAACTGATCTGACTGCACCTTTAACGGTACTTGGTCAAATCAAGGTAGAAACTTGCACTTGGATCATTAGGATCAACGCTTTTTTCCCCATCAAGAGGCACAGCCGTTGATTCCTATCCATAGAACAATTTCTATCCGGGATTTACTTTATCTATCGTAAAAACAAAGTTGAGTCTCGATTTATGGATCCATCAGTCCAGCCTAACCCCATCCGATCCCATGGGTTAGCCAACCGCCCAACCACTGTAGTGATGGGATCCAATTTGGAATTGGGTTAAGTTTTGTCCCGGGTACCAAGGAAGAGAGTTCCAAGGCCCCCTAGCCGGAAGTTCATGCAATCATAAAATTAGGCACACCACTTACACACCCAATATGAATTTGCCTTTTTCTTATCATCAGCTAACTTTAAAACAATCCTTTAATGAAACCATAGTACCACTGATCACAATCTTCCAATTTATCCGGTTGATCCTCAAATTTTCCATCATTCCTTCATCAGAGTATCTATGGCATCATTGGCAACTAGAACGCTCACCACCTGTCCACTCAGAGGCCGTTTCCATAGTTCCTAGCCCATAATACTCGGCAATATAATCACTTATCAAGATGGACTCTCGTTGAAGATTAGCAAGATCAACCAACAGATCCATATAAAAGAGCCATGGACTCATCCGTTGAGGACCAGCAAGGTCAGTCAACCAGATCCATGCCCGGTTTCACAAAACAACTCTTACTCCTTGTTCCAATATCTTCCTCGACGCACGCGTGGGTATCCTAGGCGACCCAGAGCCCGAGCACCGTATGGTCAGCACCCTCTAGGATCCTTCGCAGGTGACCTAGCGCTTCACTCATAGGCCGCTTCCTTGGTCCCTCATCCACCGTACCGGAAGCTCACCATTTTAATCGAACCGAGGCTGGTCAAGACCTCGGTCGACCTTGCTACGCGAGACGTCCTCCATTGACTCTCCGTCAGCAGTTGCAACTTTATCAGTTAGGTCTCCACGACCTTAATCACAAGACGGTCAAAATGCTTCCCCAGCATTCTTGACATAAAACAGCCATTTACAAACAGCATTTACAAACAGTTTACAAATACAGTTTCTATATTAACTCTCATTTTTCCACATTATCCCTCATTAATCCACATTACTTATTCCACATTCCATGTATATGTGTACTCATCCAATCACCTCCTTTTCCATCTCTTCACTTCAGATTCCTTCACATCACATATCATATATTCACATCCATATCCACATCCATACATCCACATCCACATCCACATTCACATCCATACATCCACATCTACATGCTTATCTCCATTTTCACATCCTCATTTATACATCCACATCCCATATCCACATTCATACATACACATCCATATCCACATCCACATCCACATCCACATCCACATTCACATCCATGCATCCACATCTACATGCTTACCTCCATTTTCACATCCTCATTTATACATCCACATCCCATATCCACATTCATACATACACATCCATACATCCACATCTACATCCACATACATACATACATCCACATCCACATTCCACATTCACATCTATACATCCACATCTACATTCACATTCACATACATCCACATCCACATTCCCATACATCCACATCTATACATCCACATTCCACATTCACATCTACATTCACATTCACATACATGCATCCACATCTACATGCTTACCTCCATTTTCACATCCTCATTTATACATCCACATCCCATATCCACATTCATACATACACATCCATACATCCACATCTACATCCACATACATACATACATCCACATCTACATTCCACATTCACATCTATACATCCACATCTACATTCACATTCACATACATCCACATCCACATTCCCATACATCCACATCTATACATCCACATTCCACATTCACATCTACATTCACATTCACATACATCCACATCTACATTCACATTCATATACATCCACATCCCCATTCCCATTCACATCTATACATCCACATCTACATCCACATACATACATACATCCACATCCACATTCCACATTCACATCTATACATCCACATCTACATCCACATTCACATACATCCACATCTACATTCACATTCACATACATCCACATCCCCATTCCCATTCACATCTATACATCCACATCTACATCCACATACATACATACATCCACATCCACATTCCACATTCACATCTATACATCCACATCTACATCCACATTCACATACATCCACATCCACATTTCCATTCACATCTATACATCCACATCCATTCACATCTATACATCCACATCTACATCCACATTTACATTCCCATTTATATAACCCCATATACCTTCACATCTAATCTTTTACATCACATCCATTCTCGCCCTATCACAACCCATATACATCTTATCCTATCACATACACTTCTTACCTCATCCCCCCATACACATCTTAATTCATCTTATCACATCCTAACTTATTTCATAAGCATCTTATCACCTCTTATCACACCTCTTATCACATCCTATCACTTTCCATACGCATCTTATCAATTCTTATCACATCTCATACACCTCTTATCACATCTTATCACATTTCATATCTTTTTTTTTTAAAAAAAAGAGAATTCTTTTATTTGATATAAGATTTCTCTATACATTTATTTATACATAAGTTCCATTTAAGGAGACTAACACTTTCGAAATTAAAATCAATCTTTTATGCATCTTCTTATGCATGATTTCAATTTGGTAGGGAATTATACTTTTAGAATAAAAGAATTTCTCTTATGCATCTAAGTTAAGCATAAAATCCATTTATGAGGAAAATCATACTTTTAGTATAAAAAGAATATCTTTTATGCATACCTATATGCATGAAATCCAATATGATAAAAGTAACACTTTTGATATAAAAATTTTTCCTTTATGCATACTTCTATGCATGAAAATTAAAAATGATAAAAGTAACACTTTTGATATAAAAATTTTCTTTTATGCATACTTTTATGTATGAAATAAAAATGATAAAAGTAACACTTTTGATATAAAAATTTATCCATTATGCATACTTCTATGCATGAAAATAAAAATGGTAAAAATAACACTTTAGATATAAAAATTTATCCTTTATGCATAATATTAAAATTCAATTTCTCCATGATTATAATGAAATTCTTTCAATTAATCTAGGATGATGATTCCTAGAATATGGTAGGAAGTCCTCTTTTTATGCTTTGAATGAAAAATTTTTTATGCATAATTTTTATAAAAATTTTGCCATAGCTCCGCTGCTATGACTGATAAATCTCAATTTTTTCTAAGGGATAAAGCTTATCATTAAGGAAATAATTAAAATGATTCTCTAATTGGATACTTAATCCATAATGGATTGAATCATCAATATACATAAACTAAAAGCATAAGAAAAAGCCATTAATTTGGCCTCAAGCATAGCTTTATCTTGGGTTAAGGAAAAGCTTTATGAAAAGCTTGATTAGGATTGAGAATGGGTCATGAGTATGACCATTTCTTGAGTGAGAGAGAGAATTTACATAAGAATCATTAGAATTTAAACATAAATGAAAATTAACTTCAATAGCATTTATTAAATTATGTAACTCTTCACTACTATTCAAACTTCAATAGCATTTAAAAAAAACCATACCAATTAAACTTCTCAAGCTTGAGAGGGGTTGAGAAGAGAGAAACATTGAGAATTTATAGAAAGATGAATATTCACTAATTACCTTACAACTTGCTTGATTCTTTGTTCACGGTAGAGGCCCCCAACCAATCAATTGGTTAAGTATGTTGATGGAGCCACTAATGGGGATTGAAGAAAGAGGGAAGCTCCAAAAACTAGTGAATTATTAAATGAATTCACAGTTCTTGGCTTAGGTGGAGTAGAGTAACGATGCATAAACACTATATATTTTTCAACAAGGGTGAGGCTTCTATTTATAGGAAAAATTGAGCTCCTAACCAAACAAACTGATTCTAGAATTTTCTAAATCAGTTTGGTCAATATTTGACCATTTTTAGGTCAGTTAAGCTAACTTTTTGGAACTAGACTTGAATGAGGAGAGAGGAGAGATGAAATATCTCAATTTTTATGAGTTTAAAACTCATTCAAGCATGTGAAATATGCACCTCCTTTAAAGAACTCCCCTTCCTTACATATGTCATCTTTTTAATATTGCTCATAGTTTTTTACTAATAAACCTTGTACATTTTCAACTCTTCATCTTATGTGAAATATGCACCTCCTTTAAAGAACTCCCCTTCCTTACATATGTCATACTTTTAATATTGCTCATAATTTTTTACTAATAAACCTTGTACATTTTCAACTCTTCATCTTATGTGAAATATGCACCTCCTTTAAAGAACTCCTCTTCCTTACATATGTCATACTTTTAATATTGCTCATAATTTTTTTCTAATAAACCTTGTACATTTTCAACTCTTCATCTTATGTGAAATATGCACCTCCTTTAAAGAACTCCTCTTCCTTACATATGTCATACTTTTAATATTGCTCATAATTTTTTACTAATAAACCTTGTACATTTTCAACTCTTCATCTTATGTGAGTATTTACTCATTTTTGGGTATCTTCTTTTTCAAATTGGATTTATCTCCTCCCTACACATGGATTGATGCTATTGGTCCATAGGAACCTTAATTGGACCATAATCCAAAAATTTCTGAAAATCTAGACCCTTAGACTAAGGTCCTTTATACACATTTCCAATTAATTCCAATTGCACATTGGAAAGTTCTTTTTGAATTTCTGTTTCAGGGAAACTTATTTTAATAAGATGAGATAATTTTCTATCCAAAAATATTAAAAATCTGAATATTCTCTCTCTAGAATATTTTCTCTCTCTAGGTTAAACAGTTAGAAACAAGTCTTTTATATTTCTGAAGAGGGATTGATTATAGAAGAAGATACTAGACATCAAAAAGGGGTTTGGGGGAGGAATCTTACAGATGTGACTACATATTACAATTTTCCCAGCATACAAAGCATTTTGACCTATTCCTTGAGTAACATTTGATGTGTTTTTGAGTTTAGACTCGTGCTCAAGTAGTGGAGACTCAACTTTAGCTAGAGTTTTGTTGACATTTTTTAGTGCGAACACAACAACATCATAGGGGTTTTGTTAACATTGTTGAGAAGAACTACAACCTCTTTAATCTTCTTCTTGATTCCCACTAGTTGTTTCTTGAGTACCTTGAGAAGAACTACAACCTCTTTAATCTTCTTCTTGATTCCCACTAGTTGTTTCTTGAGTACCTTGAACTTGTTGATGTTAGCTGCCATTGTGTTAGATTATTCTTTGTCCAATTTGTAAAATTACTCTCAAAGACTTTATTTAGTTCCTCCCATGCCGTCTTGCAATCTTTTATCCTTGCAATGTGATGTATGACCATCTCCCGAACTCTGAGCTATTATGCCAAATGCTTTGTGATTGTTGAATGTGTTAAGTGATGTTCTATCACTATCTTCACTAGGCTTAATTAGATCCCATAGCCCTTTTCTCATCAATGCGTACATGGTTTTCATTTGCCAACTCTTAAAATTATCTCCATTAAACTTATTTTACTCTAATGTGAGTTTCTCCATCATGTAAAAGAAGGGGGTCTTACCGATAGTATCAACAGTGTCTAACCCTTTTTACAATATGCAATAAGAAGGTTGGAAAAGGTCTTTGTACATGATAATGATTCACGGATAGTATCTAGTCGTGGTACAATATTGGTGATGAAAAACTCTTCAATTGAGTAATGTAAGTGGATGGGGTGAATTTTGATGCAAGAGATGATTTCCTATAGTGGATTTACACCCTAATTGTTTAATTTTAAACTTTAATTAACCTAATTTTTGTAAATATTGCACTATAATGGTAGTTAGTGCTTAATTAAAGTGATTAGTGATATCAAATTTTGGAGGCTAAAATTGAGCTTATGAATGCAAGATTTAAAGGGGATTTTGTGATAGGCTTGGAGAGCACTCCCATTAGATTGGGATTAAGTAAAAAGACCAGCTCATTTCCAGCGCAAATTGGTGCAAATAGGTGAACTTATTTTGACTAGTTTTTGTCTTTTACTGGCTCGTGTAGTGCTTTAAAGGTCATAAGATTTGGGCTATGTAGACCTTTATGGCAACTGGTTTTCGTCTTCTGCTGGCTGGTATAGTGCTTCAAAGGTCATAAGATTTGGGCTATGTAGACCTTATACTAGGTATTAACTAACCCTAGAAGGGCTTGAGCCAATTAGAACCATAGGTAGCGAAAGACCAGTCAGGGGTAAAATGCGCTATAAACTAATGATTTTTAAGAAATTAGATGGAATGCCCAAGGTTGTGGCTTAGCAATGATACTATGCTGCTATGCTTGCTTGCTACTAAGGATGACAATGGTTGTCCATTTTGGTTCACAAAAATCAAGAGAATAGTGATGTGAGTGAAATAGAACTTTATTGGTATAGAAGAATAACAAAGACCTATTAACATAAAGATAGGATCTTGAGATGTGGTAGTCATCATCATATTAACAAGCTCAATATGCACAATGTAGAAATCTTTATGTATGGATTTACTCTACAAAAATCCCATCCTCTACATCAAAAAAATATTGGAGATTTTGAAACAAAAATTTAAATATTTCTCCTAGCTAGAAAGTGTTGAAATTACAGCAATGTGATGAGCTATGGTGGATCAAATACTAGAATCAACATCATTAACAAAGTGATTAGTAAATAATTAAGTAATTAATGAGTAATTAGCAAATAGCTTAATGTAGGCATGGATAATCAAAAACCAGCAAATTCTCATTAGGCCAATGCCTCAATTTATAGAGTTTACATCCAAGCATCTAATCCCACTGATTTCTCCTTGATTCACTCCACCTCTTTTGCTTGATTCTCTCCACCTCTTCACTTTTCCCAGAATATCTCCACACTTCCTAAATCTTCTCATGCTACCCTTTATTCTCTCCTAGTAGATTCTTCTCACCTTTTCATAGGTTCTCTCACATTTACACATTCTCTTTTACAGCCTCTAACCAAGAGCTTGTTCACGCACACACCCTATTCACTTGTATATTTCAACAGAAAGGAGAATAAGTTATTTGTTGAGATTTGAGATGACATGTGAGCTAGAGAGAAGAGTTGAGAATTATCCCACATTGATGTACAAACACAAGAGTGTACCTCCTCCAAAAATACTACAACTCTTTTATACAGAGTTTTTCCAAATTCCTTTTGGAACACATTAAAAAATGGGCTATGAAACAGGAAAAATCTTTCAAGAAAAAAATTCATCTTGAGAAATTGATGGGAAATAGGTTTTAAACCCTTATACATCTAGGATGCTACTGGCATACACTTTTTCCAGAAAAGTTCATTCTAAGAGGATGTTCCCATGTGCTTTTGAGACCTCGACTTCCATTTGGGACACCAGTGGCATGCACTTTTTTTTGGAAAAATATCTCTAAGAGGTTCATGTGCGCTTAGCACCTAAGCAAATAAAGGTAAACAAACCCTATTTTGACCCAGAGAAGGGTGCACCAGGCCTCCTAAGGCTGGAACGGGCTGTAAGAAAACCTAAAAAGCAAAAAAAGAAGAAGAATACATGTGCTTGCTCATTAAGAAGAAATTGGCAACATTAAGATATGGGAACGATAGAGGGATTACGTGGGCTCACACCCAGACTAAACCCAATGGTTGAAATCTTTGAGCCATTGAGATCTATGCCCCAAATGCAACTCCTAATACCATTTACCATGCCGACAACAAGCATGTCATTGGGTTTTACATCCCCTTTCACATCAATCCCTCTTGGATTTGGTCCCTTTCCTAGCACTACCCTTTGCAATCCCTAAATAAATGCCCAAACCTTGGACATATTGACTAATCTAGGAAGGGGGGTTGCCCAAGGACTAAGTGAGTCCCTACACATTAGTACCCACACAAGATCTCAATAACTCATCCAATAACACGACCGTACATATTTCCAAAATCTTGGGCAAATACGATGGAACAACTAATCCTGTTCAATTCGTGCAAATGTTTGAACAGAGATGTGAAGTCTTTGAAAATCCAAATTGCCCCACCAAGGTACATGCATCAAACCTTTTCTTAATGGGAAAGGCTAGTCGATCGATGATTCATCACATTGATGCTAACGGTTAAGACAAATTTTAGGACCTTGAAAACAGCCTTTATCCAACGGCTTTTCAAGACAAGGTGATTGGTGGACTACATTAAGAGAACTCTATTCGATTAAGAGAAAATAAAATGAAACCATTAGAGATTTTATCCTTTGGATAAAAATCTTAGACTCATGATGTGAGCCATGGGAGAAACTAAATAATGCTCAATTCAATAGATGTTTCATAATGGACATAAAGCACAATAGCTTGCACAACTTGATCATTGTATCCAATCTAGAAACATTCGATCAATGTTGTAAAGAAGCAATACATTTAGATGAAAACATGATGGAGGATAATCACGATACTACGGGATGTTCCTCATCTAAACCAAATGAAGCAAAGGTTAAAGAAAAATTGATCTTGGAATTGCCATTCCCTAAGTTCTACACAGCCTTGCTTAAAAGATTTGAACTGGCATCTCCAAGAGAGGATGAGCTCCCTCAAAACTAGACATCCTTAATGCCTCTTAAAGTGATGGGAAAAATGCATTGTGATCATTGCCATCACTATGTCCATCCCAATCCCCATTGTGCATACAATAGGCCTATCTTTTTGTACTGCATACATTGCAAAACCTTTGGTCATGACACACCCCATAGTCCCATTTCACCTAAAATTAACTCAAAACCTCCATCTCTTGTGACCCAAATGAACACAATTCAAAGGGTAGAAACTGCTCAGGAAGTAGTTAAGCAAACACTTCAGTGTTTCTATTATCGTGGACTACACAAAGTGGTAGATTGCATAGTTTGGAATACTTCCATGCCCATAGTCACTAACACTTTTTTGCAACCCATATGTGAATGATATGGCATCGATCACATATTCTAAGATTGCCTAAGGTGAGTTGCTTCAATGCAACCTGTCTTGTAGAATACAACTCTTAACATCTTGAGTGTGCAAAACGGGCAATTGTCCATGGTACCCTTGAATGTGCTTACATGCTTGCAAGCCAAGGTACGAGAAACAATTAAAAAAAATATAGAACAACACTCTTCGAAATGGGTAGATGAGCATGTGTTAAAGAAGAAACCAAAAATGGAAGCAAAACCTTCTAAACCCAAGAAAAATAAGGGCCAACAAACTATAGAAACCAAGGATGAAATAAAGGACAAAGGAAAGTGTTGAGATATCGATCTCAACTAGTGCTATAGCAGACATTGATGACCTTCCTGGGTGATAGCATCCGCATCTACACCACTGACATGGTTGGTGAGATTATGGGTGATATATAGCCAGTGGGATGAGAGGCTGTGTGTATGACAGCCATTTTGGATTACTAGAGACTGGCACAGTTATAGCGCCAACTCATTTAGTTAGGTTTACATTATGGACCAACCCTTGTATGTTATAGTAGTTGAGTACTAACCCATATAGTGTGTACTCTTATCTTTATGTTATGTTGGTTGAGTAGAGAAGAAGAAGATAGAAGAAAATTCAGCTATCCATCTCTCTCTTGTGTGTGTGTTTGCTTGCCAGGGTTTGAAGCTCTCCCTCTCCCCCCCACATTCTCTTTATGGTATCAGAGCCTGGTTCGTGTGAGAGCTAAGAAGGCAAGCAAGAGGCAAGAACAAGGAAGGAAGGAAGCGGTACTACACACGGGTAAGAGCACCATCATCTCTTTCCCCTTCTTGGTTTAGGTACAATACCTGTAAGATTCCTCCCCAGCCTCTCAAAATGTCCAGCATCTTTCCCTATAATCAATCCCTCTTCAGAAATATAAAAGACCTTGTTTCTAACTGTTTTAACCTAGAGAGAGAAAATATTCTAGAGAGAGAATATTCAGATTCTTAATATTTTTGGATAGAAAATTATCTCATCTTATTAAAATAAGTTCCCCTGAAACAGAAATTCAAAAAGAACTTTCCAATGTGCAATTGGAATTAATTGGAAATGGGTATAAAGGACCTTAGCCTAAGGGTCTAGATTTTCAGAAATTTTTGGATTATGGTCCAATTAAGATTCCTATGGGCCAATAGCATCAATCCATGTGTAGGGAGGAGATAAATCCAATTTTGTAAAAGAAGATACCCAAAAATGAGTAAATGCTCACATAAGATGAAGAGTTGAAAATGTACAAGGTTTATTAGTAAAAAAATATGAGCAATATTAAAAATATGAGATATTTTGGGTATAATGATTTCATATTGACACTATGTAAGGAAGGGGAGTTCTTTAAAGGAGGTGCATATTTCACATAAGATGAAGAGTTGAAAATGTACAAGGTTTATTAGTAAAAAACTATGAGCAATATTAAAAATATGAGATATTTTGGGTATAATGATTTCATATTAACACTATGTAAGGAAGGGGAGTTCTTTAAAGGAGGTGCATATTTCACATAAGATGAAGAGTTGAAAATGTACAAGGTTTATTAGTAAAAAACTATGAGCAATATTAAAAATATGAGATATTTTGGGTATAATGATGCTATTTTGACACATATGTAAGGAAGGGGAGTTCTTTAAAGGAGGAGCATATTTCACATGTTTGAATGAGTTTTAAACTCATAAAAATTGAGATATTTCATCTCTCCTCTCTCCTAATTCAAGTCTAGTTACAAAAAGTTAGGTCAACTGACCTAAAAATGGTCAAAAATTGACTAAACTGAGTTGGAAAATTCTGGGTGGTTGCAAGATCAGGGTGCCCAGTTTTGTCCACTCAGGCACCCTGTAAACAGTAAAAAAACAGGCATTTGTTTACCTTTAGTGGCTAATCTCTCCTAGTAAATGAAGGAATTTCGTTTCAAGTTCTTTTGTTGGAACATCATATTCAAAGTTGGAAATATAGCTGCATAATTTGATTAAGCATTAGATAGTCAAAAGTCCTCATTTTCTTAGGTACAAAGTCAATGTATACACCTTGTCCCAAATTTGAACTGATTCCATAAAATGCTAATATCTTTTACATATAAACTCATATGAGATTCCCACTTTGTACCTTAGATCTTCACATAATATGGAGCTTAACTTGATTTTTTGAGAAAATTTTAAGATATTTGTCTATTTTCTTTAAATATTTCAAGGTCTTTAAAGTGTTATAATATATGCCACTTTTTGTACCCACAATAGCTACCACTTAAAATCCTCAATCTTGTAGATCACAAGAGTGGCTAGATAGTGAGACATTAGTAGAATGTGGTGGTTAGTAAAAATTGCAAATCTAATGGTTGAATTTTTAATGATCTCTTTTTCAAAATTCTTCCAGACTATTAGAAGGCCTGCAAATATTAATAATCTAATTAGTAAAATTACATTTTTGATGTGAATCATCTAAAAGCTATAGGGACTAGTGTATTTATAATGGTGCATCTATGGAAAAATAAATTGGATCACTCTAAGTATGGAAAGATCATTTGTTTATCATTTCATCATATTTTTTATTAATTTTGATTAATTAGACTAATTTATATTAATTTAAGTTATATTGGGTTAATTTAAGGGCAAGCGTATTTTCTATTATTTGCTTGATCTCATTTTAAGTACCTTGCCCCCCAAAATTTGCTCTCCAAGCATTGTCCCAGTCCAGCATAAACTGGATAAAACTGGACACCCTGATCTTGCAACAACCCTTCTAGAATCAGTTTGTTTGGTTAGGAGCTCAATTTTTCCTATAAATAGAAGCCTCCCCTTGTTGAAAAAAAATATATAGTGTTTATGCATCGTTACTCTACTCCACCTAAGCCAAGAACTGTGAATTCATTAATAATTCACTAGTTTTTGGAGCTTCCCTCTTTCTTTAATCCCCATTGGTGGCTCCATCAACATACTTAACCAATTGATTGGTTGGGGGCCTCTACCGTGAACAAAGAATCAAGCAATTTGTAAGGTAATTAGTGAATATTGATCTTTTCTATAATTTCTCAATGTTTCTCTCTTCTCAACCTCTCTCAAGCTTGAGAAGCTTAATTGGTATGGTTTTTTTAAATGCTATTGAAGTTAATTGGTGAATAGTAGTGAAGAGTTACATAATTTGATGAATGCTATTGAAGTTAATTAATTAATGATAGTAAAGAATTACATAGATTTCTATTTATGTTATAATTCTAATGGTTTTATGTAATTTCTCTCTCTCACTCAAGAAATGGTCATTCTCATAACCCATTCTCAATCCAAATGAAGCTTTTCATAAAGCTTTTCCTTAACCCAAGATTAAGCTATGCTTAAGGCCAAATTAATGGCTTTTTTCTATGCCTTTAGTTTATGTATATTGATGATTCAATCCATTATGGATTAATGATCCAATTAGAGAATCATTTTAATTATTTTCTTAATGATAAGCTTTATCCCTTAGAAAAATTAAGATTTATCAGTCATAGCAGCGGAGCTATGGCAAATTTTTTATAAAAATTATGCATAAAATAATTTGATTCAAAGCATAAAAAGAGGACTTCCTACCATATTCTAGGAATTATCATCCTAGATTAATTGAAAGAATTTCATTATAATCATGGAGAAATTAAATTTTAATATTATGCATAAAGGATAAGTTTTTATATCAAAAGTGTTATTTTTACCATTTTATTTCATGCATAGAAGTATGCATAATGGATAAATTTTTATATCAAAAGTGTTATTTTTACCATTTTTATTTTCATGCATAGAAGTATGCATAATGGATAAATTTTTATATCAAAAGTGTTACTTTTATCATTTTTACTTTCATGCATAGAAGTATGCATAATGGATAAAATTTTATATCAAAAGTGTTATTTTTATCATTTTTATTTTCATGCATAGAAGTATGCATAAAGGATAAATTTTTATATCAAAAGTGTTATTTTTATCATTTTTACTTTCATGCATAGAAGTATGCATAATGGATAAAATTTTATATCAAAAGTGTTATTTTTATCATTTTTATTTTCATGCATAGAAGTATGCATAAAGGATAAATTCTTATGTCAAAAGTGTTACTTTTATCATTTTTATTTCATGCATAGAAGTATGCATAATGGATAAATTTTTATATCAAAAGTGTTACTTTTATCATATTTGAATTTCATGCATAAAGGTATGCATAAAAGTTGATTATTTTATTATAAAAGTGTGACTTTTATCATAATTGAATTTCATGCATAGAGGTATGCATAAAAGTTGATTATTTTATTGTAAGAGTGTTACTTTTATCATATTGGATTTCATGCATAGAGGTATGCATAAAAGATATTCTTTTTATACTAAAAGTGTGATTTTCATCATAAATGGATTTTATGCATAACTTAGATGCATAAGAGAAATTCTTTTATTCTAAAAGTGTAATTCCTACCAAATTGAATTTATGCATAAGAAGATGAATAAAAGATTGATTTTTAATTCAAAAGTGTCATTCTCATCTAAATTGAATTTATGCATAGGAAGATGCATAAAAGATTGAATTTTAATTCAAAAGTGTCATTTTCATTTAAAATGAATTTATGCATAGGAAGATGCATAAAAGATTGATTTTACTTCGGAAGTATTAATCTCCTTAAATGGAATTTATGCATAAGTAAATGTGTAAAGAAATCTTATATCAAATATAAGAATTCTCTTGTATTCTATAAATAGATATGAGATGTGATAGGATGTGATAAGAGGTGTATAAGAGGTGATAAGAGGTGATAAGATGAATTAAGATGTGATAAGATGTGTATGGGATGAGGTAAGAAGTGTATGTGATAGGATAAGATGTATATGGGTTGTGATAGGGCGAGAATGGATGTGATGTAAAAGATTAGATGTGAAGGCATATGGGGTTATATGAATGGGAATGTGGAAATGGATGTATGTATGTGGATGAGTGGATGTGGAGATGGGAGTATGGATGTATGAATGTGAAAATGGATGTATGCATGAAGATGTATATGCATAAATGTGAATGTGGATGTAGATGTGGATGTATAGATGTGAATGGAAATGTGGATGTGAATGTGGATGTAGATGTGGATGTATAGATGTGAATGGGAATGTGGATGTGGATGTATGTATGTATGTGGATGTAGATGTGGATGTATAGATGTGAATGGGAATGTGGATGTGAATGTGGATGTGGATGTATGTGAATGTGGATGTAGATGTGGATGTATAGATGTGAATGGGAATGTGGATGTGGATGTATATGAATGTGGATGTAGATGTGGATGTATAGATGTGAATGGGAATGTGGATGTGGATGTATGTATGTATGTGGATGTAGATGTGGATGTATAGATGTGAATGGGAATGTGAATGTGGATGTGGATGTATGTATGTATATGGATGTGGATGTATGAATGAGGACGTGATAATGGATGTATGCATGTAGATGTGGATATATGGATGTGAATATGAATGTGGATGTGGATGTGGATGTATAGATGTGGATATGGATGTGTATGTATGAATGTAGATATGGGATGTGGATGTATAAACGAGGATGTGAAAATGAAGGTATGCATGTAGATGTGGATGTATGGATGTGAATGTGGATGTGGATGTGGATGTGGATGTATGGATTTGTATGTATGAATGTTGATATGGGATGTGGATGTATAAATGAGGATGTGAAAATGGATGTATGCATGTAAATGTGGATGTATGGATGTGAATGTGAATGTGTATGTGAATTAATGTATCGTCGATATGAGGAAATGGATGAGAATGAGTACACATTGAATGGAATGTGGAATAAGTAATGTGGACTAAGGAGGGATAATGTGGAAAGACGAGAGTTCGATTTAGAAACTGTATTTTGTGACTGTTTGTAAATGACTGTTTTATGTCAAGAATGCTGGGGAAGCATTTTGACCGTCTTGTGGATTAAGGTCATGAAGACCTAACTAA
The DNA here is from genome assembly GCF_041138505.1 of Cibotium barometz. Taxonomy (NCBI): domain Eukaryota; kingdom Viridiplantae; phylum Streptophyta; class Polypodiopsida; order Cyatheales; family Cibotiaceae; genus Cibotium; species Cibotium barometz. The sequence continues at coordinate 47,324,722 of NC_141074.1, forward strand.
TAAAGTTGCAACTGCTGACGGAGAGTCAATGGAGGACGTCTCGCGTAGCAAGGTCGGCCGAGGTCTTGACCAGCCTTGGTTCGATTCAAATGGTGAGCTTCCGGTATGGTGGATTAGGGACCAAGGAAGCGGCCTATGAGTGAAGCGCTAGGTCACCTGCGAAGGATCCTAGAGGGTGCTGACCATACGGTGCTCAGGCTCTGGGTCGCCGAAGATACCCACACGTGCGTCGTGGAAGATATTGGAACAAGGAGTAAGAGTTGTTTTGTGAAACCGGGCATGGATCTGGTTGATTGACCTTGCTGGTCTTCAATGGATGAGTCCATGGCTCTTTATATGGATCTGTTGGTTGATCTTGCTGATCTTCAAAGAGAGTCCATCTTGATTTTTATAAGTGATTATATTGCCAAGTATTATGGGCTAGGAACTATTGAAAAGGCCCCTGTGTGGACAGGTGGTGAGCGTTCTAGTTGCCAATGATGCCATAGATACTCTGATGAAGGAATGATTGGAAATTATGAATCAACCGGATAAATTGGAAGATTATGATCAGTGGTACTATGGTTTCATTAAAGGATTGTTTTAAAGTTAGTTGATGCTAAGAAAAAGGCAATTTCATATTGGGTGTGTAAGTGGTGTGGCTAGTTTTATGTTTGCATGAACTTCCGGCTAGGGGGCCTTGGAACTCTTTTCCTTGGTACCCGAGACAAAACCTAACCAAATTCCAAATTGGATCCCATCACTACAGTGGTTGGGCGGTTGGCTAGCCCATGGGATCGGATGGGGTTAGCATGGACTGATGGATCCGTAAATCGAGACTCAATTTCTGTTATTACGATAGATGAAGTAAGTCCCGGATAGTAATTGTTCTATGGATAGGAATCAACGGCTGTGTCTCTTGATGGGGAAAAAAGCGTTGATCCCAATGATCCAAGTGCAAGTTTCTTCCTTGATCTGACCGAGTATCTTTATAGGTGCAGTCGGATCAGTTTGATCACTATTAATGGTCTTGACTACGTTAGAGTAAAAAGTTATCCTGGAGGAATCGCCCGTGCTTTCCGGATAAGGGAAGTTTTTTCGGGTTCGGTTTTGGAAAAACCGACGGATTAGTCTTTTGTCCAGATATCCGTGGACGAGGCCCCGAGTGTGGGACCCTGCCTCGCACAAGAAGTGCTACTTCCGCTGCTAGTACCCCGAATCCGTTGTGCGGTGGGAACAGGGATCTCACAACACCCCCTCAGTAGTAGCTCTGGGAGCTACACATCTTCGATTGAGGAGCTATTTTCGGGAGCAGAGCTACAGGGTAGGTATGCTGTCCTATTGGCTAGATTTGCATTTCGGACGCATTACGGTTTCATCATCACTGCAAGGTATTTTCTTTGGAAGTTCTGGTAGAGCAGTGTTTCTGCTCGAAATCTGGTTATTGCAATGCAACAGTGCATTTTGGAAGTGCAGACAGGGTTTGCACATGTATTGTTGATACTGGGTGTATGTACATGTACTCTGGTCACATTTGGTGACACATAGGCTCTGTTGAAGTATCGATGCTACAATAGTTATAGGAGATACTGCTATATTACAGGTTGCATATATAAGTTGTCTGTTTGCAGGTTATTTGATTGCTGCAAGAAAATATGTCTGACGGAATTAACAAAATTGTTAGTGAGAATCTAGATAAGAATAACTTCCATGCCTAGAAATTCAGAATGACCAATTTCCTAATGGGTAAAGGATTTTGGGATTATGTAGAAGGAGGCAATGAGGAGCCTCTAGAGTTATCTGAAGAGAATGACACTCCTCAGATATAAAGGCATTCAAGGATTTGAATTAGGGTGCAAGAAAAGTCATTTGCACTAGCTTTCAATTAGTGTCAGAGACACTATGATGATAGGAGACATACAGGATGAAAACACTCGTTACATGGCAGAATTTGGTTCACATGTTCTAGACTAACACAAAGGCAGAATCTGGTTCACATGTTCCAGACTAACACAAAGGCAGAATCTGGTTCACATGTTCCAGACTAACACAAAGGCAAGGAATTTGCAGTTAAAGTAAGAGTTACATACTATGGAAAAGAAAAGCATGTCCATCAATGAATATTCCTTAAAGATCAAGGGTAGAGGCAAAGGGTAGAGGCAGAGGTAGAGTCCGTGGTCGGGGCCGAGGTGGTAGCCGACAAGGAAATCAGAATTATGGACAACAATAGTCCAATGATTCATAGCAGCAATCACACAGGTGGAAGAGGCCAGTCTAGAGGCAAGGGGTCCCAAAGAGGCCGAGGTGGTTGGCAAAGAAATCAAAATGCAAATAGCATAGAGTGCTATTACTGTGGCAAACCAGGACACATGGCAAAGGACTGCTACAAAAAGCAGAATGACATTAAAAGTGGGAAGTTGCAGCAAGGCAACTATGCATCATCTAGCAAACATGAAGGTGATGACAGAAGTGAGTAGCTATTTGTGATGCAGCACATGCTTAGTTCCATAACAGGGGATATGTTAGGATCTCAAGATATATGGTATGTGGATTCTGGCACCTCTAACCACATAACCAGTCATACTGAGTGGTTTAGAGATGTGCAGAAAATGGAAAAACCAAGTTATGTAGAAACAGGTGATGATATTGTGCATCCCATTGTGCATGTTGGTAAAGTGCCATTGTCTATGTAGGATGACAAAATGAAGTACTTGGCTGATGTACTTCATTGTTGGTAAAGTGCCATTGTCTATGTAGGATGACAAAATGAAGTACTTGGCTGATGTACTTCATGTTTTGAATATTACAAAGAACCTGGTTTCTGTTGGATAGATGGTTCAGCAGGGTTTGCAAGTGAGGTTTAATCCTCAAGGATGTTTTGTGGAAGACTTCAAAAATAAGTGTCGCTTGGTTGCAAAGGGTAACATAAATGGTAGGATGTTTACTTTGGTGGATGTGAACATGCTTGAGATAAAGGCAGCCATATTTGCGCATGGAATATGTGTCATTGTAGATATTGACATATGGCACAAGCGCATTGGTATGTGAATGTACAACGACTGAAGTCTATGCAGGCCCAAAATATTGTTGGGAGGTTTGCAAAAGTTTAAGGTTGATGGTATGCATAAGGTATATGAAGCATGCCAACTTGGTAAGCAGGCCAAACATGCTTTCCCACATGAAAAGCATGTTAGTGCAAGGCCATTGGATGTCATACATTCAGATGTATGGGGACTGACTAAGACTGCAACAATTGCAGGTTGCAGGTACTATGTTACATTCATTGATGACCACACTAGGAAAGTGTGGGTTTATTTCATGAAGGAGAAAAGCGAGGTGTTTGCTCACTTTCATAGATTTAAAGCCTTGGTTGAGAAGGAAAAAGGCATGCAAATAAAATGCCTAAGATCAGATGGTGGAGGATAATATTTCTCCAATGAGTTTAGCGATTTCCTGAGAAAGTAGGGAATCAAGAGGTAGTTTAAAAACATGCACATTGCAAAAAGTGGCATGTGCCTTGATGGGGCTGAAAAGAATATGCCACGTTACTTTTGGGTAGAAGCATTAGTAACTACTGTGTACATTATGAACAAGACACCCACTCCAGTTGTTCATGATATGACTCCTGAAAAGAAGTTTACAAGAATAAGACTGGGTGTGTCTCACTTGAAAGTGTTTGGGTGTATTGCAATGTACATGTTCCTGATGAAGTGAGAACAAAGTTGGATCCAAAGGATTCATCTTCATTGGTTATGCTATGGGGCAAAAATGTTATAGATGCTATAACCCTACCATTCATGAGATGATGCGAGTAAGCAGAGATGTTGTTCTTGTAATTATTCCCCTCTCTGAAATAAAAGAAAGATCTTGTTTTACCCTGTTTTGGCCTAGAGAGAGAAAATGTCTAGAGATAGATAATCCAAAATTAAGATATCTTTGGATATAAAAATCCTCCTAGTGTCTAAAATGGATTCCCCTGAAACAGAAATTCAAAATAATGAATTTTCCAAGGTGCATTTGGAATTAATTGAAAATGTGTATAAAGGACCTTAGCCTAAGGGTCTACATTTTCAGAAATTTTTGGATTATGGTCCAATTAAGGTTCCTATGGGCCAACAGGATTAATCCAAGTGTTGGGATGAGATAAATCCAAAGAATTAAAAAAAAACCCAAAAATGAGTAAATGATCACATAAGATGAAGAGTTGACTGAGTACAAGGTTTATTAGTTAAAAATTAACAGATATTACTAAAAAATGAGATATTTTGGAATAATGATGCATTTTTGACACCTTGGCAAGGAGAGGGGGACTCTTGAGGTAGGCGCCTATTTCACACATGTGGAAGGGTTTTTTATTCAAAAAAATTGTGATATTTGTATCTCTCCTCTCTTCTGGACCAAACCAAATAAAAAAGGAAGCCAAACTGGTCCAAATCTTGTCCAAATTGAGTGAAACTGAACCTAGAAAATTCTAGAACCCAGTTGGACTTGGTTAATGGCCTCCCTCACCTATAAATAGATCCTTAATCTTTTGTAAAAAAATCTGTGAACTATACCATTCTAGTATTACATTAAAATAACGATATTTTTTATTATCCCTTAAAAATCCTCTACTTTTGGAGAGCTTGGAGCTTCTCTCTCTCTTCAACAACTCTTGGAGCTTTCTTCTCAACTCACTAAACCAATTGATTGGTTGGGGGCTTCACTTCTAGATAAAGAAGCAAGCCAAACCTAGAGGTAAGAAGGAATTTCATGGTTTTTGTTAATATGCTCAAATGATTTCACTTCTCAACCCCTCTCAAGCTTAAGAAGTTTCTAATTAGTTATTTTTAATGCAAATCAAGCTTTCTCTAAGAACTTTAATAATTAATCACAAAAAAGTTAATCTTTATGCTTATTTTGAATGCTTTTTATGTACATCTCTCTCTCCCAAAAGAATAGTCATTCCTATGGCTAATTCTTTAGAAAAAGAATGCTTCTCATTGATAAATTCTTAATTCAAAAACAAACTCTAAGCTTGTTAAGCTAGAGGTTAAGAAAATAGTATTTTTATGCTTTTATGTTAATAAAATTATGGTAAATTTATGATTTAATTCCATAATTTGGATTTAAGTTTAAGGATAGTTCTTCTATCATAATTGTATTACAAAGTCTTATTATTTTCTAAAAAAATTGAAAATTATTTGTAATAGCAGGGAAGCTATGGCAAAATTTTTAGAAATTAACACATATCTTATTTTTATGCATAATGCTAAAAGAGGACTTCCTACCATATTCTAGGATTGGACATCCTATGCAAAAAGAATGATTTTTATCATATTCATGAGAAATAAGTTTTTTTAAATAATTATGCTTAATTAATTGATTAAGAGAAAAGAGAAATTTTTGGTAAATTTATTTTTAGGCTCAAAAGAGAGAGAGAATATAGTTTAGGCTATGTTTATATGTACATATATATATATATTGATGTATATATATATATATTAGTCTAGGTATTTATTAGGTTACACACACACACACACACACACATATTAGTCTAGGTATTTATTAGGTTACACACACACACACACACACATATTAACCTATATGTATTAGATATATATATTAGTCTAGGTATTTATTAGGTTACACACACACACACACACACACATATTAACCTATATGTATTTTAATAAATGTGTGTGTGTGTGTGTGTGTGTGTGTGTGTAGCCTAGTAGATATATAGTCTAATATATCTATATATCCTAAAATAGATAAAAGGCTAGTCTCTTTGTAAATACACACACACACACACTAAAATACATATATCCTAATAGATTCTTAGCCTAAAATATATACAATATAATACATAAATATAGACATGTGTGTGTGTGTGTATTTACAAAGAGACTAGCCTTTTATAAAAATAATACTTATCAATAAATGTATATATTTGTATATTTTTTTAATATATTTGTAGATACATATATATTTGTATATTTTTTATAAAAAAAAAATTATCGTGACCATTCTCAATCGTGATTGCTCCACCTTGTTTTATTATTTCAACCACCTTCATTCTCAATCGTGATTGCTCCACCTTGTATTATCATTTCAACTGCCTTCATTCTCAATCATGATTGCTCCACCTAGATACCTGATCTTCTATTTTTGTCTCATAAAGTCCACCTGTTCCTTTGTTTTTATATTTTCATTTCACATTTTCGTCTCTCCTGTCCTTTTTGCATCTTCGTATTGCCTTCCCTATATGGAGCTATATGGAGCACAATGTCACCTTTGGGAGCTTGATGGCTGTAGCAAAAATCTCAAACTTTAATACTTCTCCACCAGACCACGCTTGTCAGTCTCATGGATATCTACAAGGGTTTCTTCCTTCATCACACGCCCTTTCTGGGAGTGAAAGCTAGTAGGACCAATGGAAGCCTACAGGAAATCATCGCTCATTATGATATGGAGGGCAATAAAAACTACTTCGTAGATATTACTCGAAGTAAAACATATATGCTACAATGTAGTCCTCTCTGTGCTTCTGATAGTCTTGATTCTAGTGCTAATTACATTGCCCAAGATGTCGGACAGTTGGAGACTTCAGTGGTGGATAAAGAATTAGGGACACAAAACACACATGTTCATATCTCGAGCTCCTCCTCTGAGAGTGACTTGAATGGCTCAGCAACTGTTTGCAACCAGGTGAAGGCACGAGCAATCCAAAAGGTTCAAAGCACAATATCTCTGAAGATGAATGTATTGCTTCAAAGAGTATACTTTCAGTTCTTCGTGAAGGAGGAACCTTCTCTTCTACGTTCATTGTTGGAAAAAGTTACTCGAGTCATTCAAGTCCAGGAGGTGCCAAGACATTATGATGGTGATTCCATCCTAGAGTTTCCACCAACATATGGCAAATAGGAAATATGGATGGAATGGAGCAAAAATATGATGGTCACCTATGGATACGTCCAGTAACATCAAACATGTCTGTAAGTTGTACCGTGCATATTAGCTATTATGTTGGTACTTTGGAGTGCCATAGACTCAGCTGTCCTTTTTACTTGAACATTACTGTTGAGATATCGAGCTCGTCTAGTGAGGCGGTGGACACTGATGACCCGCCTGGGGGATAGGCCCCACACTTACACCACTGGCATGGTTGGTGAGATCTTGGGTGATATGCGGCCAGTGGGATGACAGGCTGTGTGACAGCCATTCTAGAGACTGGCATAGTTATAGCGCCAGCTCATTTAGTCGGGTTCACACTATAGAGAACCCGTGTATGTATTTGGTTGAGTACCTTTCATATTGTGTACTCTTATTCTTGTATATGGCGTGTTGAGTGTTGAGTGAAGAAGAAGAAGATTTTCAGCCTCTCATTGTGTGTGTTCTCTATTAGGGTTTTGTGAGTGTGTGTGTGTGCTTGCAAGAGCTCAAGCTCTCTTCCCCCCTGCATCTTTTCATGGTATCAGAGCCTGTTTCGTGCTAAGGGCTGAGCTGCAAGCAAGAGAACCACAGGAAGCGGTACGAGGGTAAGAGCTTCAACTACTCTTCCCTATTCGTGTTGGTGACGACACCCTTGTCGGGAGCTCTACGGGAGGCACCGGCAAACGATCTCTGATTGAGGAGCTTTCTTCGCGGGAGTAAAGCTATAGGGCAACTATTTTGTCCTTTTGAACAAAGTTTTCAGGGCCGAAAACGCGATTCGGGCGCGTCTGGACCTCCGTTTTTCAGAAAGCAGGCGATTTCAAGCACTGCGGGTAAGTCATCGATTCTCTGCAGAACTCTGTTTTAAGAACTGCAGGAAGACAGATTGACTGTGCAGACACTGTGGGTGCTGCAAAGAGGTCTACAGTTGCCATTGGGTGTATGTATGCACATTGAAGTCACTGGTTGTGACATTTGAGAGTACTACAGTACCGCTGCCTGTAGATAAATACAGCAGTTTGTGCAAGAAAATCATAGTGTTGTTTCTGGTAAAATTGTGTGTTTGGCAAGATATCAAATGATGGGATAACTCAGATTGTGGCTGAGAAGCTTGACAAGAATAACTTCCATGGTTGGAGGTTCAGGTTGACGAATTTCTTGATGGGAAAAGGCTATTGGGACTACATAGAAGGTGAGCATGAAGAGGCACCGGAGATACCGGATATAAATCCGACTGCTGCAGATGTGAAAGAGTTTAAAGACTGGAACCAAGGAGCCAGGAAGGTTATGTATTGGCTCTCCATTAGTATACAGGACACCATGATTGGGCACATTCAGGATGCCAAGTCCCCCAAGGAGGCGTGGGATACCTTGGTAAAGCTCTATGAAACAAATACCAAGGCACGTAAGATACAATTGAAAAATGAACTTCATACTGTGGAGAAAAAGAGCATGTCTGTGAATGACTATGCGCTGAAGATTGTAAGATCCCTATTCCCACCGAGCAACAGATTCAGGGTACTGGCAGCGGAAGTAGCGCTTCTCGTGCGGGACAGGGGTCCCACACTCGGGGCCTCGCCCCACGGATATCCGGATAAGAGACTAATCCGTCGGTTGTTCCAAAACCGAACCCGGAAAAACTTCCTCTACCGGAAAGCACGGGCGATTCCACCAGGATAACTTTTTACTCTAACGTAGTCAAGATCATTTCTGATCGAGATGATCCGATTACATCTATAAGATACTTAGTCAGTTCAAGGAAGAAACTTGCACTTGGATCGTTGGGATCAACGCTTTTTTCCCCATTCAAGAGGCACAGCCGTTGATTCCTATCCATAGAACAGTTTCTGTCCGAGATTTATTTTTTTTTTCTATCGTAAAAACAAAAGTTTGAGTCTCGATTTACGGATCCATCAGTCCAGCCTAACCCCATCCGATCCCATGGGTTAGCCAACCGCCCAACCACTGTAGTGATGGGATCCAATTAAAAATTTGGTTAGGTTTTGTCCCGGGTACCAAGGAAAAGAGTTCCAAGGCCCCCTAGCCGGATGTTCATGCAAAATAAAACTAGTCACACCACTCACACACCCAATATGAAATTGCCTTTTTCAACCAGATTCAACCAGTTTAAAACAATCCTTTAATAAAACCATAGTATCATTGATCACCATCTTCCAATTTATCCAATTGATTCTTAATTTCCCATCATTCCTTCATCAGAGTATCAATGGCATCATTGGCAACTAGAACGCTCAGGAGCCGTTTTGATAGTTCCTAGCCCATAATACTTGGCAATATAATCACTTAACAAGATGGACTCTCGTTGAAGATCAGCAAGATCAACCAACAGATCCATATAAGGAGCCATGGACTCATCCATTGAAGACCAGCAAGGTCAATCAACCAGATCCATGCTCGATTTCAGAAAACAACTCCAACTCTGTTCCAATATCTTCCTCGACGCACGCGTGGGTATCCTAGGCAACCCAGAGCCCGAGCACCGTATGGTCAGCACCCTCTAGGATCCTTCGCAGGTAACCTAGCGCTTCACGCATAGGCCGCTTCCTTGGCCCCTCATCCACCGTACCGGAAGCTCACCATTTTAATCGCACCGAGGCTGGTCAAGACCTCGGCCGACCTTGCTACGCGAGACGTCCTTCATTGACTCCCCGTCAGCAGTTGCAACTTTACCATCACGACTTTAATCACAAGACGGTCAAAATGCTCCCCCCAGCATTCTTGACATAAAACAATCATTTACAAATAGCATTTACAAACAGTATTTACAAACAGTTTACAACACAATTTCTATTTTAACTTTCATTTTTCCACATTATCAATCTATATTACTTATTCCATATTCCATTTATATGTATACTCATCCCATCACATCATTTCCATCTCATCACTTCACATTCCCTCACATCACAATCGTATATTCACATCTATACATCCACAACTATATGCGTACATTCACATCTACATGCATACATCTACATCCCTATGCATACATCCACATCCACATTCACATTCACCTCCATACATCTACATCTACATGCATACATCCACTCCACATTCACATCCACATCTATACATCTACATCTACATGCATACATCCACCTCTACATCCACATCTACGTCTATACACCTACATCTACATGCATACATCCACCTCTACATCCACATCTACGTCTATACACCTACATCTACATGCATACATCTACATCCCTATGCATACATCCACATCCACATTCACATCTACATCTATACATCTACATCTACATGTATACATATACATCTTCATTCACAACTACATCTACATGCATACATCCATATCTCCATTCCCATCTACATCTATACATCTACATCTACATGCATCCATCCACCTTCACATCCACATCTACATCTATACATCTACATCTACATGTATACATCCACATCTCCATTCACATCTACATCTAGACCTCTACATCTACATGCATCCATCCACATCTCCATTTACATCCTCATCTACACATCTATTTCTACATGCATACATCCACGTCCCATGCATACATCCACCTCTACATTCACACTCACATCCATACATCTACATCTACATGCAACATCCACATCTCCATGCATAATAAAATTCTTTTAATTATTCTAGGATGATAGTTCCTAGAATATGGTAGGGATTCCTCTTTTTATACTTTGAATGAATTTATTTTATGCGTAATTTCTATAAAAATTTTGCCATAGCTCCGCTACTATGACTGATAAATCTCAATTTTTTTCTAAGGGATAAAGCTCATTATTAAAGAAAGAATTAGAATGGTCTCTAATTGGATCATCAATCCATAATGGTCTCTAATTGGATCATTAAGAAAACAATTAGAATGGTCTCTAATTGGGTCATCAATCCATAATAGATTGAATCATCAATGTGCATAAACTAAAAGCATAGCAAAAAGCCATTTAATTGGGCCTCAAGCATAGCTTAATCTTGGATTAAGGAAAGGCTTTATGAAAAGCTTCATTTGGATTGAGAATGGTTCATGAGTATGACCATTTCTTGAGTGAGAGAGAGAAATTACATAGAAACCATTAGAATTTAAACATAAATGGAATTTAACTTCTATAGCATTTATTAAATTATGTAACTCTTCACTACTATTCACCAATTAACTTCAATAGCATTTAAAAAACCATACCAATTAAACTTCTCAAGCTTGAGAGGGGTTGAGAAGAGAGAATCATTGAGAAATTATAGAAAGATCAAAATTCAATATACTTACCTTATAATTTGCTTGATTCTTTATTCACGGTAGAGGCCCCCAACCAATCAATTGGTTTAGTATGTTGATGGAGCCACCAATGGGGATTAAAGAAAGAGAGAAGTATCAAAACTAGTGAATTATTAAAGAATTCACAACTCTTGGCTTAGGTAGAGTAGAGTAACAATGCATAAGACACTCTATATTTTGGCTTAGGTGGAGTAGAGTAACAAGCATAAGACTCTATCTAATTTGGCTTAGGTGGAGTAGAGTAACAAGGCATAAGACTCTATCTAATTTGGCTTAGGTGGAGTAGAGTAACAAAGCATAAGACTCTATCTAATTTGGCTTAGGTGGAGTAGAGTGACAAAGCATAAGACACTATATATTTTGGCTTAGGTGGAGTAGAGTGACAAAGCATAAGACACTATATATTTTGGCTTAGGTGGAGCAGAGTAACAAAGCATAAGACACTATATTTTTTTGGCTTAGGTGGAGTAGAGTAACAAGCCATAAGACTCTATCTAATTTGGCTTAGGTGGAGTAGAGTGACAAAGCATAAGACTCTATCTAATTTGGCTTAGGTGGAGTAGAGTGACAAAGCATAAGACACTATATATTTTGGCTTAGGTGGAGTAGAGTGACAAAGCATAAGACACTATATATTTTGGCTTAGGTGGAGTAGAGTGACAAAGCATAAGACACTATCTAATTTGGCTTAGGTGGAGTAGAGTAACAAAGCATAAGACACTATATTTTTTTGGCTTAGGTGGAGTAGAGTAACAAGGCATAAGACTCTATCTAATTTGGCTTAGGTGGAGTAGAGTAACAAAGCATAAGACTCTATCTAATTTGGCTTAGGTGGAGTAGAGTGACAAAGCATAAGACACTATATATTTTGGCTTAGGTGGAGTAGAGTGACAAAGCATAAGACACTATATATTTTGGCTTAGGTGGAGTAGAGTGACAAAGCATAAGACACTATATTTTTTTTCAACAAGGGGAGGCTTCTATTTATAGGAAAATTTGAGCTCCTAACCAAACAAACTGATTCTAGAATTTTCCAAGTCAGTTTGGTTGAATTTGGACTAGATTTGGACCTAGTTTAGTTACTTTTTGATTCGGTTTGGTTCCATTTTGATTTGGTTTGGTTCAAGAGAGATGAGAGATAAAAAATATCACATTATTTTTGAGTTTAAAACTCATTCAAGCATGTGAAATACGCACCTCCTTTAAAGAATTCCCCTTCCTTACATATGTGTCAAAATTTTATTGCTCATAGTTTTTTACTAATAAACCTTGTACATTTTCAACTCTTCATCTTATGTGAAATATGCACCTCCTTTAAAGAACTCCTCTTCCTTACATATGTGTCATAGTTTTTTTACTAATAAACCTTGTACATTTTCAACTCTTCATCTTATGTGAAATATGCACCTCCTTTAAAGAACTCCCCTTCCTTACATATGTGTTTATTTACTAATAAACCTTGTACATTTTCAACTCTTCATCTTATGTGAAATATGCACCTCCTTTAAAGAAATCCCCTTCCTTACATATGTGTTTATTTACTAATAAACCTTGTACATTTTCAACTCTTCATCTTATGTGAGCATTTACTCATTTTTGGATACCCAAAATATCTCATATTTTTAATATTGCTCATAGTTTTTTTACTAATAAATCTTGTACATTTTCAACTCTTCATCTTATGTGAGCATTTACTCATTTTTGGGTATCTTCTTTTACAAATTGGATTTATCTCCTCCCTACACATGGATTGATGCTATTGGCCCATAGGAACCTTAATTGGACCATAATCTAAAAATTTCTGAAAATCTAGACCCTTAGACTAAGGTTCTTTATACTTATTTCTAATTAATTCCAATTGCACATTGGAAAATTCTTTTTGAATTTCTACTTCAGGGGAACTTATTTTAATAAGATGAGTTAATTTTCTATCCAAAAATATTCATAATCTGAATATTCTCTCTCTAGCATATTTTTCTCTCTCTAGGCTAAAACAGTTAGAACAAGGCCTTTATATTTCTGAAGAGGGATTGATTACAGGGGAAGATACTAGACATCAAAAAGGGGTTGGGGGAGGAATCTTACATTCTACCCCACTTAAAAAATGCGAGATGTCCTCATCTCGCAAACTGGGATAATTTTACAAGATGCACGAATATGAGATTTAGAGAAAAATTTTAATCAAGATTAACCACCAAGAAAAGTCTTAAAGAGAGCAAGATTCAAAATAAGAACAAGATTTAAACTTTATTCATTCACGGAACTTATACAGTAAAGATAGAAGAACTCTTTACACTTCCATAAGCCCGTCCATCATATGGTCACAAAAGCAGTCCTCACAAGCTGCACAAGTATAGGGTAACTCATCTATGGGAATGATTCTGCTGGTTATTGCCGCACCTATCTCAGTGGTATGAGGTGATCTAACAAAAGGACCTCTGAGAGGCAAGCCAAAAACGGGATAAAGGCATATCTTCTCATGAGGAAGAAAACACGCCAATAAGAAGACCCGCTCAGAAAACCCAAGATGCCTTGATCTCATGACGCAGTAGTATCGGGGACCCAAACCCAAAGCTTCAATAACCATGGCCAAGCGGACATTGTTACGAAAGTGCTGCTGACCCCAGGGTGTTATCCTAGTTATGTTTTGATAGGTCCGCCATTTGGTCTGCGCTACAGAAGTTCCTAGGTGAGGAAAAAGTGAGCGCTCATACTGTTCTATAAAGTCTTTCTTCACAGACTCTCTTGCGTCTTGAAGGTGAGAAATCATCAGGGATAAAACTAATTCCTGTTGCCAAGCCATGAAGGAGATTAAGAAAGAAAGGAGATTGATGGGAGTAAGATTACTGTGAGCGGCAAGTAAAAATTACGACTTATATAAAGGAAGGAGCTAGCGTAACCTAGAAGCCAACGGTAACTTGCCACTGAAGTTTTACCGTCTTTCCATGATTTGAGTTTGACACATTTTTCTATAGAAGGCATTAAGAATTTTGAGATGAGGGAATAAAAGAACTTGTAGGCTAAGTCACCTACTTTCATTGAATTCAGATATAAGGGTCACAATATCTGGGGGATAACTTCTTATACTCCCCAAGAGATAAAGAACTTCTTTTGGGCCGTACTCGAATGAAAACCAAAACCTTGGTATCCAAAACACCGATTCTCACTCCTGGACTCATTGTTCTAAAACCTTAAAACAGGTGGGACTCCTGAGAAGTATTCTAGGGAAAGGGTCTTCCTTTTTTAAACAGAAACTTTCTTTTATTTTAGAGAGGGAATAATTATAAGATCAGAAAGGAAGATTCTTACCCCTGTATGCTTCGAATGTTGGGGAGGAATCTTACATTCTACCCCACTTAAAAAGTGCGAGATGTCCTCATCTTGCAAGGTAGAGGACAGCTCTTTTTCTTAAGATCCAATTTTATTCTGGGGTTCCTTATATTCTAGTCAACCCAACAGAACACTGGGATAAATATCCCTTATATAGAACTCATCATTAAATAACAATTCATTCAGATTATATCATTCATATCTTTAACATGATAATGGTCCATTAGACCGAAAAGTTTCCTTCGAAACATTCCTCCACGGAAATTTCAGTCAAGTAAGTTCTCAATTTGACATCCCTTATGTAAGATTCCTCCCCCAACCCCTTTTTGATGTCTAGTATATTCCCCTGTAATCAATTCCTTTTCTGACATATAAGAAATCTTGTTTGTGACTGTTTTAACCTAGAGAGAGAAAATATTCTAGAGAGAGAATATTCAGATTTTGAATATTTCAGGATAGAAAAATATCTCTTATAATTCAGATGAGTTCCCCTGAAACAAAAATTTAAAAAGAATTTTCCAATGTGCAATTGGAATTAATTGGAAAGAGGTATAAAGAACCTTAGCCTAAGAGTCTAGATTTTCATAAATCTTTAGACTATGGTCCAATTAAGGTTCCTATGGGCCAATAGCATCAATCCATGTGTAGGGAGGAGATAAATCCAAATTGTAAAAAGAAAATACCCAAAAATGAGTAAATGCTCACATGAGGTGAAGAGTTGAAAATGTACAAGGTTTATTAGTAAAAAACTATGAGCAATATTAAAATGATTCCATTATGACTCATATGTAAGGAAGGAGAGTTCTTTAAAGGAGGTGCACATTTCACATAAGATGAAGAGTTGAAAATGTACAAGGTTTATTAGTAAATAAACACATATGTAAGGAAGGGGAGTTCTTTAAAGGAGGTGCATATTTCACATAAGATGAAGAGTTGAAAATGTACAAGGTTTATTAGTAAATAAACACATATGTAAGGAAGGGGAGTTCTTTAAAGGAGGTGCATATTTCACATAAGATGAAGAGTTGAAAATGTACAAGGTTTATTAGTAAAAAAACTATGACACATATGTAAGGAAGAGGAGTTCTTTAAAGGAGGTGCATATTTCACATAAGATGAAGAGTTGAAAATGTACAAGGTTTATTAGTAAAAAACTATGAGCAATAAAATTTTGACACATATGTAAGGAAGGGGAATTCTTTAAAGGAGGTACATATTTCACATGCTTGAATGAGTTTTAAACTCAAAAATAATGTGATATTTTTATCTCTCATCTCTCTTGAACCAAACCAAATCAAAATGGAACCAAACCAAATCAAAAAGTAACCAAACTAGGTCCAAATCTAGTCCAAATTCAACCAAACTGACTTGGAAAATTCTAGAATCAGTTTGTTTGGTTAGGAGCTCAAATTTTCCTATAAATAGAAGCCTCCCCTTGTTGAAAAAAATATAATGTCTTATGCATTGTTACTCTACTCCACCTAAGCCAAAATATAGTCTCTTATGCTTTGTTACTCTACTCCACCTAAGCTAAAATATATAGTGTCTTATGCCTTGTTACTCTACTCCACCTAATGCCAAATTAGATAGTGTCTTATGCTTTGTTACTCTACTCCATCTAAGCCAAAATATATAGTGTCTTATGCTATGTTACTCCACCTAAGCCAAGAACTGTGAATTCTTTAATAATTCACTAGTTTTTGACACTTCTCTCTTTCTTCAATCCCCATTGGTGGTTCCATCAACATACTAAACCAATTGATTGGTTGGGGGCCTCTACCGTGAATAAAGAATCAAGCAAATCATAAGGTAAGTATATTGAATTTTTATGATTTCTCAATGATTCTCTCTTCTCAACCCCTCTCAAGCTTGAGAAGTTTAATTGGTATGGTTTTTTTTAAAAGCTATTGAAGTTAATTGGTGAATAGTAGTGAAGAGTTACATAATTTAATAAATGCTATAAAAGTTAAATTCCACTTATATTTAAATTCTAATGGTTTTTATAATTTCTCTCTCTCACTCAAGAAATGGTCATACTCATGACCCATTCTCAATCCAAATGAAGCTTTTCATAAAGCTTTTCCTTAATCCAAGATTAAGCTATGCTTGAGGCCAAATTAATGGCTTTTTGCTATGCTTTTAGTTTATGCACATTGATGATTCAATCCATTATGGATTGATGACCCAATTAGAGACCATTCTAATTGTTTTCTTAATGATCCAATTAGAGACCATTATGGATTGATGATCCAATTAGAGACCATTCTAATTATTTCTTTAATAATGAGCTTTATCCCTTAGAAAAAAAAAAATTTGAGATTTATCAGTCATAGTAGCGGAGCTATGGCAAAATTTTTATAGAAATCACGCATAAAATAAATTCATTCAAAGCATAAAAAGAGGACTTCCTACCATATCCTAGGAACTATCATCCTAGATTAATTAAAAGAATATTATTATACATGGAGATATGGATGTTTGCATGTAGATGTAGAGGTATGGATGTGAGTGTGAATGTGGAGGTGGATGTATGCATGTAGATGTAGATGTATAGATGTAGATGTAGATGTGGAGGTGGGTGGATGCATGTAGATGTAGATGTATAGGTGCAGGTGAGAATGGAGATGTGGATGTATACATTGTATAGATGTAGATGTGAATAGAGATGTGGATGTATACATGTAGATGTAGATGTATAGATGTAGATGTGGATGTGGAGGTGGGTGGATGCATGAAGATGTAGATGTATAGATGTAGATGTGAATAGAGATGTGGATGTATATATGTAGATGTAGATGTATAGATGTAGATGGGAATAGAGATGTGGAAGTATACGTAGATGTAGATGTATAGATGTAGATGTGAATGGAGATGTGGATGTATGCATGTAGATGTAGGTGTATAGACGTAGATATGGATGTAGGGGTGGATGTATGCATGTAGATGTAGATGTATAGATGTGGATGTGAATGTGGAGTGGATGTATGCATGTAGATGTAGATGTATGGAGGTGAATGTGAATGTGGATGTGGATGTATGCATAGGGATGTAGATGTATGCATGTAGATGTGAATGTACGCATATAGTTGTGGATGTATGGATGTGAATATACGATTGTGATGTGAGAGAATCTGAAGTGATGAGATGGAAATGAGGTGATGGGATGAGTATACATATAAATGGAATATGAAGTAAGTAATGTAGATTGAGGAGGGATAATGTGGAAAAATGAAAGTTAAAATAGAAATTGTATTGTAAACTGTTTGTAAATGCTGTTTGTAAATGCTGTTTGTAAATGATTGTTTTATGTCAAGAATGCTGGGGGGAGCATTTTGACCGTCTTGTGATTAAGGTCGTGATGAGAAAGTTGCAACTGCTGACGGGGAGTCAATGAAGGACGTCTCGCGTAGCAAGGTCGGCCGAGGTCTTGACCAGCCTCGGTGCGATTAAAATGGTGAGCTTCCGGTACGGTGGATGAGGGGCCAAGGAAGCGGCCTATGCGTGAAGCGCTAGGTTACCTGCGAAGGATCCTAGAGGGTGCTGACCATACGGTGCTCGGGCTCTGGGTCGCCTAGGATACCCACGCGTGCGTCGAGGAAGATATTGGAACAGAGTTGGAGTTGTTTTCTGAAATCGAGCATGGATCTGGTTGATTGACCTTGCTGGTCTTCAATGGATGAGTCCATGGCTCCTTATATGGATCTGTTGGTTGATCTTGCTGATCTTCAACGAGAGTCCATCTTGTTAAGTGATTATATTGCCAAGTATTATGGGCTAGGAACTATCGAAACGGCTCCTGAGCGTTCTAGTTACCGATGATGCCATAGATACTCTGATGAAGGAATGATGGGAAATTAAGAATCAATTGGATAAATTGGAAGATGGTGATCAATGATACTATGGTTTTATTAAAGGATTGTTTTAAACTGGTTGAATCTGGTTGAAAAAGGGCAATTTCATATTGGGTGTGTGAGTGGTGTGACTAGTTTTATTTTGCATGAACATCCGGCTAGGGGGCCTTGGAACTCTTTTCCTTGGTACCCGGGACAAAACCTAACCAAATTTTTAATTGGATCCCATCACTACAGTGGTTGGGCGGTTGGCTAACCCATGGGATCGGATGGGGTTAGGCTGGACTGATGGATCCGTAAACCGAGACTCAAACTTTTGTTTTTACGATAGGAAAAAAAAATAATAAATCCCGGACAGTAACTGTTCTATGGATAGGAATCAACGGCTGTGCCTCTTGAATGGGGAAAAAAGCGTTGATCCCAATGATCCAAGTGCAAGTTTCTTCCTTGAACTGACTAAGTATCTTATAGATGTAATCGGATCATCTCGATCAGAAATGATCTTGACTACGTTAGAGTAAAAAGTTATCCTGGTGGAATCGCCCGTGCTTTCCGGTAAAGGAAGTTTTTCCGGGTTCGGTTTTGGAGCAGCCGACGGATTAGTCTCTTATCCGGATATCCGTGGGCGAGGCCCCGAGTGTGGGACCCCTGTCCCGCGCGAGAAGCGCTACTTCCGCTGCGAGTACCCCGAATCCGTTGCTCGGTGGGAACAGGGATCTTACAGTTGGTATCAGAGCATTTGGTTAATAAAGATCAACTGAGAAGACAAATATGTCAAAAAATTATCAAGAAACACCAAAAGGTTATAATTGTGTGATATAATTCATACAATTTGATATTCAAACTGAAATTCATAATTTGGTAATCGGTTCTTCAGATGGAAGTACCGCAATTATATAGAATCCCTGACTTGCTTGAGGCCTAGACATGATAGTATTTACCTTATAATTCCAAGGGCCGTGACTACGCGTATATACCGAGAGTATACTGCAGCTCTTTACTGACAGTATATACGAGTAAATCTAAGACTTGAAATTATAAGCGTTAATGCTATCTAGATGATGATTTTGAATGTGATTGATATGATTTTTAATTCTGTTTGAGAATGAATGAATTGATTTGGATTCTGATTGAAAATGCTGATTGAAAAATGTTGATTTTTAAAAATTAGTTGAAATATAATGAAACCACAATGAGGGGGAATGGGACGAGTCCATGTGATGATATTCATAACTAGAATGATGATAACGAATTCAGCAAATCACTATGAGATTAGTGGGTTGTGCTGTCAGATTGCTACTGTTAATACTTGACCGGTAGATCAAGTTAAGGGATGTCAAATTGAGAACTTGCTTGACTGAAATTTCCGTGTGGAGGAATATTCCGAAGGAAACTTTTCGGTCTAATGGACCATTATCATGTTAAAGATATGAATGATATAATCTGAATGAATTGTTATTTAATTATGAGTTCTATATAAGGGATATTTATCCCAGTGTTCTGTTGGGTTGACCAGAATATAAGCAACCCCAGAATAAAAATTGGATCTTAAGAAAAAGAGTTATCCTCTACCTTGCGAGATGAGGACATCTCGCACTTTTTTAAGTGGGGTAGAATGTAAAATTTCTCCCCAATTATTGAAGTATTCAAAAGTAAGAATCTCCCTTCCAATCTTATAACTATTCTCTCTCTAATATATAAATTTTGACAGAATCATGAGACGAGGAAACCGTAGCCGTCAGCAGCTAGACCCTGTCTCTGAAGATAACGAACTTGACCCTGATGTTCGCAAGGCTCTTCATAGGACTCAGCCAGGACCCTTCAAAGGAGAAGGGGAGAACCTGGGTGAGGCTGTGGAGAAATGGGTGGAAGCCATGGAAGAGTATTTTGACGTCACAGGTTATAATGAGTTGAGCAAAATGGCTCTTGGCCGGTTGAAAATAGTGGAAACAGCCAGGGTAGCATGGAGGAACCATTGTGACACCAATCGTCTGGACAGAAATACTCAATCCTGGAATGATCTAAAAACCTATCTAAGAAAGAGATTTTGCCCTCCTGGATTTTTAGAAACCAAAATGAACGAATTCCTAGAACTAAAGCAGGAGAGCAAATCCATCGAGGAATATCACCAGGCCTTTGCCCTTCTGCTCAAATATTCACCACCTCTTGACGAAGAACAGCTCATGGCCAGGTTCATTCGGGGAATGAACGAACCCTTAGACACACTGGTCAAAAATGCCAAACCAGTGTCCATGGCTGAAGCAGTAAAAATGGCAAAGGATTTTGCCAAAGCCTTTGTAGTAAAGGTCCCGCCAAAGCCTGCACCCTCTAACTTTAAAAGATTCCAAGCCCAGGAAGGTACTTCAAACTTTCCACCCCCAAAGAGGCAGCAAGGACCGGTTCAGAATCAAGATGCAGAAAGATTCCAAAGTGAAGGAAGACCCTTCTCCCAGAATACTTTCTCAAGAGGACCACCTATTTTAAGGATTCAGAACGATGAACTCAGAAGCGAGAACCGGTGTTTTGGATGCCAAGGTTTTGGTCATCAGTTAAAAGACTGCCCAACTCCTGCCATGGCAAGGGGACAGGGAAGTCTAGGAACCCGAATTCAGAGACCAATCCCTTCATACCAGTCTCGCCCAAGCCAGGATAACCCCAGAAGAACTCCAAATCAACCATCTACCTCTACCCAGAGTAACCTCAGAACTCCTTTCCAGAATAGGGGCAACCAAAGAGAAAGAATTCCACCTCAGACTGCAGCAGCCAGAGCAGTCACAATTGCAGAAGAAGTAGAAGAGGAAAGAAGGGCAGATCCCTACTGCAATTGAAAAAAAAAAAAAAAAAAAAAAACCAAGGGCTTAACCGACAATTCTCAAGTCATCCATAATCCAGCAGAATACCAGGGAAAAATCGACCGTCCACTTCCAAGGCGTAACGTTGAATGTGATTGAAGAAGAAAAAGATGATGAAAGAGAGCATACTCCACCTGCGAGATGAGGACATCTCGCGTTTTTTAAGTGGGGTAGAATGTAAGATTCCTCCCCCAACCCCTTTTTGATGTCTAGTATATTCCCCTGTAATCAATTCCTTTTCTGACATATAAGAAATCTTGTTTGTGACTGTTTTAACCTAGAGAGAGAAAATATTCTAGAGAGAGAATATTCAGATTTTGAATATTTCAGGATAGAAAAATATCTCTTATAATTCAGATGAGTTCCCCTGAAACAAAAATTTAAAAAGAATTTTCCAATGTGCAATTGGAATTAATTGGAAAGAGGTATAAAGAACCTTAGCCTAAGAGTCTAGATTTTCATAAATCTTTAGACTATGGTCCAATTAAGGTTCCTATGGGCCAATAGCATCAATCCATGTGTAAGGAGGAGATAAATCCAAATTGTAAAAAGAAAATACCCAAAAATGAGTAAATGCTCACATGAGGTGAAGAGTTGAAAATGTACAAGGTTTATTAGTAAAAAACTATGAGCAATATTAAAATGATTCCATTATGACTCATATGTAAGGAAGGAGAGTTCTTTAAAGGAGGTGCACATTTCACATAAGATGAAGAGTTGAAAATGTACAAGGTTTATTAGTAAATAAACACATATGTAAGGAAGGGGAGTTCTTTAAAGGAGGTGCATATTTCACATAAGATGAAGAGTTGAAAATGTACAAGGTTTATTAGTAAATAAACACATATGTAAGGAAGGGGAGTTCTTTAAAGGAGGTGCATATTTCACATAAGATGAAGAGTTGAAAATGTACAAGGTTTATTAGTAAAAAAACTATGACACATATGTAAGGAAGAGGAGTTCTTTAAAGGAGGTGCATATTTCACATAAGATGAAGAGTTGAAAATGTACAAGGTTTATTAGTAAAAAACTATGAGCAATAAAATTTTGACACATATGTAAGGAAGGGGAATTCTTTAAAGGAGGTACATATTTCACATGCTTGAATGAGTTTTAAACTCAAAAATAATGTGATATTTTTATCTCTCATCTCTCTTGAACCAAACCAAATCAAAATGGAACCAAACCAAATCAAAAAGTAACCAAACTAGGTCCAAATCTAGTCCAAATTCAACCAAACTGACTTGGAAAATTCTAGAATCAGTTTGTTTGGTTAGGAGCTCAAATTTTCCTATAAATAGAAGCCTCCCCTTGTTGAAAAAAATATAATGTCTTATGCATTGTTACTCTACTCCACCTAAGCCAAAATATAGTCTCTTATGCTTTGTTACTCTACTCCACCTAAGCTAAAATATATAGTGTCTTATGCCTTGTTACTCTACTCCACCTAATGCCAAATTAGATAGTGTCTTATGCTTTGTTACTCTACTCCATCTAAGCCAAAATATATAGTGTCTTATGCTATGTTACTCCACCTAAGCCAAGAACTGTGAATTCTTTAATAATTCACTAGTTTTTGACACTTCTCTCTTTCTTCAATCCCCATTGGTGGTTCCATCAACATACTAAACCAATTGATTGGTTGGGGGCCTCTACCGTGAATAAAGAATCAAGCAAATCATAAGGTAAGTATATTGAATTTTTATGATTTCTCAATGATTCTCTCTTCTCAACCCCTCTCAAGCTTGAGAAGTTTAATTGGTATGGTTTTTTTTAAAAGCTATTGAAGTTAATTGGTGAATAGTAGTGAAGAGTTACATAATTTAATAAATGCTATAGAAGTTAAATTCCACTTATATTTAAATTCTAATGGTTTTTATAATTTCTCTCTCTCACTCAAGAAATGGTCATACTCATGACCCATTCTCAATCCAAATGAAGCTTTTCATAAAGCTTTTCCTTAATCCAAGATTAAGCTATGCTTGAGGCCAAATTAATGGCTTTTTGCTATGCTTTTAGTTTATGCACATTGATGATTCAATCCATTATGGATTGATGACCCAATTAGAGACCATTCTAATTGTTTTCTTAATGATCCAATTAGAGACCATTATGGATTGATGATCCAATTAGAGACCATTCTAATTATTTCTTTAATAATGAGCTTTATCCCTTAGAAAAAAAAAAATTGAGATTTATCAGTCATAGTAGCGGAGCTATGGCAAAATTTTTATAGAAATCACGCATAAAATAAATTCATTCAAAGCATAAAAAGAGGACTTCCTACCATATCCTAGGAACTATCATCCTAGATTAATTAAAAGAATATTATTATACATGGAGATATGGATGTTTGCATGTAGATGTAGAGGTATGGATGTGAGTGTGAATGTGGAGGTGGATGTATGCATGTAGATGTAGATGTATAGATGTAGATGTAGATGTGGAGGTGGGTGGATGCATGTAGATGTAGATGTATAGGTGCAGGTGAGAATGGAGATGTGGATGTATACATTGTATAGATGTAGATGTGAATAGAGATGTGGATGTATACATGTAGATGTAGATGTATAGATGTAGATGTGGATGTGGAGGTGGGTGGATGCATGAAGATGTAGATGTATAGATGTAGATGAGAATGGAGATGTGGATGTATATATGTAGATGTAGATGTATAGATGTAGATGTGAATAGAGATGTGGATGTATACATGTAGATGTAGATGTATAGATGTAGATGGGAATGGAGATGTGGAAGTATACGTAGATGTAGATGTATAGATGTAGATGTGAATGGAGATGTGGATGTATGCATGTAGATGTAGGTGTATAGACGTAGATATGGATGTAGGGGTGGATGTATGCATGTAGATGTAGATGTATAGATGTGGATGTGAATGTGGAGTGGATGTATGCATGTAGATGTAGATGTATGGAGGTGAATGTGAATGTGGATGTGGATGTATGCATAGGGATGTAGATGTATGCATGTAGATGTGAATGTACGCATATAGTTGTGGATGTATGGATGTGAATATACGATTGTGATGTGAGAGAATCTGAAGTGATGAGATGGAAATGAGGTGATGGGATGAGTATACATATAAATGGAATATGAAGTAAGTAATGTAGATTGAGGAGGGATAATGTGGAAAAATGAAAGTTAAAATAGAAATTGTATTGTAAACTGTTTGTAAATGCTGTTTGTAAATGCTGTTTGTAAATGATTGTTTTATGTCAAGAATGCTGGGGGGAGCATTTTGACCGTCTTGTGATTAAGGTCGTGATGAGAAAGTTGCAACTGCTGACGGGGAGTCAATGAAGGACGTCTCGCGTAGCAAGGTCGGCCGAGGTCTTGACCAGCCTCGGTGCGATTAAAATGGTGAGCTTCCGGTACGGTGGATGAGGGGCCAAGGAAGCGGCCTATGCGTGAAGCGCTAGGTTACCTGCGAAGGATCCTAGAGGGTGCTGACCATACGGTGCTCGGGCTCTGGGTCGCCTAGGATACCCACGCGTGCGTCGAGGAAGATATTGGAACAGAGTTGGAGTTGTTTTCTGAAATCGAGCATGGATCTGGTTGATTGACCTTGCTGGTCTTCAATGGATGAGTCCATGGCTCCTTATATGGATCTGTTGGTTGATCTTGCTGATCTTCAACGAGAGTCCATCTTGTTAAGTGATTATATTGCCAAGTATTATGGGCTAGGAACTATCGAAACGGCTCCTGAGCGTTCTAGTTACCGATGATGCCATAGATACTCTGATGAAGGAATGATGGGAAATTAAGAATCAATTGGATAAATTGGAAGATGGTGATCAATGATACTATGGTTTTATTAAAGGATTGTTTTAAACTGGTTGAATCTGGTTGAAAAAGGGCAATTTCATATTGGGTGTGTGAGTGGTGTGACTAGTTTTATTTTGCATGAACATCCGGCTAGGGGGCCTTGGAACTCTTTTCCTTGGTACCCGGGACAAAACCTAACCAAATTTTTAATTGGATCCCATCACTACAGTGGTTGGGCGGTTGGCTAACCCATGGGATCGGATGGGGTTAGGCTGGACTGATGGATCCGTAAACCGAGACTCAAACTTTTGTTTTTACGATAGGAAAAAAAAATAATAAATCCCGGACAGTAACTGTTCTATGGATAGGAATCAACGGCTGTGCCTCTTGAATGGGGAAAAAAGCGTTGATCCCAATGATCCAAGTGCAAGTTTCTTCCTTGAACTGACTAAGTATCTTATAGATGTAATCGGATCATCTCGATCAGAAATGATCTTGACTACGTTAGAGTAAAAAGTTATCCTGGTGGAATCGCCCGTGCTTTCCGGTAAAGGAAGTTTTTCCGGGTTCGGTTTTGGAGCAGCCGACGGATTAGTCTCTTATCCGGATATCCGTGGGCGAGGCCCCGAGTGTGGGACCCCTGTCCCGCGCGAGAAGCGCTACTTCCGCTGCGAGTACCCCGAATCCGTTGCTCGGTGGGAACAGGGATCTTACACCTTAACTCGATCTACCGGTCAAGTATTAACAGTAGCAATCTGACAGCACAACCCACTAATCTCATAGTGATTTGCTGAATTCGTTATCATCTTTCTAGTTATGAATATCATCACAGGGACTCGTCCCATTCCCCCTCATTGAGGTTTCATTATATTTCAACTAATTTTTAAAAATCAACATTTTTTAATCAGCATTTTCAATCAGCATCCAAATCAATTCATCAATTCTCAAACAGAATTAAAAATCATATCAATCACATTCGAAGTCATCATCTAGATAGCATTAACGCTTATAATTTCAAGTCTTAGATTTACTTGTATATACTGTCAGTAAAGAGCTGCAGTATACTCTCGGTATATACGGGTAATCACGGCCCTTGGAATTATAAGGTAAATACTATCATGTCTAGGCCTCAAGCAAGTCAGGGATTCTATATAATTGTGGTACTCCCATCTGAAGACCCAATTACCAAATTACGAGTTTCAGTTTGAATATCAAATTGTATGAATTATCTCACACAATTATAATCTTTTGTGTCTCTTGATAAATTTTTGATATATTTGTCTTCTCAGTTGATCTTTATTAACCAAATGCTCTGATACCAACTGTAAGATCCCTATTCCCACCGAGCAACAGATTCAGGGTACTGGCAGCGGAAGTAGCGCTTCTCGTGCGGGACAGGGGTCCCACACTCGGGGCCTCGCCCCACGGATATCCGGATAAGAGACTAATCCGTCGGTTGTTCCAAAACCGAACCCGGAAAAACTTCCTCTACCGGAAAGCACGGGCGATTCCACCAGGATAACTTTTTACTCTAACGTAGTCAAGATCATTTCTGATCGAGATGATCCGATTACATCTATAAGATACTTAGTCAGTTCAAGGAAGAAACTTGCACTTGGATCGTTGGGATCAACGCTTTTTTCCCCATTCAAGAGGCACAGCCGTTGATTCCTATCCATAGAACAGTTTCTGTCCGGGATTTATTTTTTTTTTCTATCGTAAAAACAAAAGTTTGAGTCTCGATTTACGGATCCATCAGTCCAGCCCAACCCCATCCGATCCCATGGGTTAGCCAACCGCCCAACCACTGTAGTGATGGGATCCAATTAAAAATTTGGTTAGGTTTTGTCCCGGGTACCAAGGAAAAGAGTTCCAAGGCCCCCTAGCCGGATGTTCATGCAAAATAAAACTAGTCACACCACTCACACACCCAATATAAAATTGCCTTTTTCAACCAGATTCAACCAGTTTAAAACAATCCTTTAATAAAACCATAGTATCATTGATCACCATCTTCCAATTTATCCAATTGATTCTTAATTTCCCATCATTCCTTCATCAGAGTATCAATGGCATCATTGGCAACTAGAACGCTCAGGAGCCGTTTCGATAGTTCCTAGCCCATAATACTTGGCAATATAATCACTTAACAAGATGGACTCTCGTTGAAGATCAGCAAGATCAACCAACAGATCCATATAAGGAGCCATGGACTCATCCATTGAAGACCAGCAAGGTCAATCAACCAGATCCATGCTCGATTTCAGAAAACAACTCCAACTCTGTTCCAATATCTTCCTCGACGCACGCGTGGGTATCCTAGGCAACCCAGAGCCCGAGCACCGTATGGTCAGCACCCTCTAGGATCCTTCGCAGGTAACCTAGCGCTTCACGCATAGGCCGCTTCCTTGGCCCCTCATCCACCGTACCGGAAGCTCACCATTTTAATCGCACCGAGGCTGGTCAAGACCTCGGCCGACCTTGCTACGCGAGACGTCCTTCATTGACTCCCCGTCAGCAGTTGCAACTTTACCATCACGACTTTAATCACAAGACGGTCAAAATGCTCCCCCCAGCATTCTTGACATAAAACAATCATTTACAAATAGCATTTACAAACAGTATTTACAAACAGTTTACAACACAATTTCTATTTTAACTTTCATTTTTCCACATTATCAATCTATATTACTTATTCCATATTCCATTTATATGTATACTCATCCCATCACATCATTTCCATCTCATCACTTCACATTCCCTCACATCACAATCGTATATTCACATCTATACATCCACAACTATATGCGTACATTCACATCTACATGCATACATCTACATCCCTATGCATACATCCACATCCACATTCACATTCACCTCCATACATCTACATCTACATGCATACATCCACTCCACATTCACATCCACATCTATACATCTACATCTACATGCATACATCCACCTCTACATCCACATCTACGTCTATACACCTACATCTACATGCATACATCCACCTCTACATCCACATCTACGTCTATACACCTACATCTACATGCATACATCTACATCCCTATGCATACATCCACATCCACATTCACATCTACATCTATACATCTACATCTACATGTATACATATACATCTTCATTCACAACTACATCTACATGCATACATCCATATCTCCATTCCCATCTACATCTATACATCTACATCTACATGCATCCATCCACCTTCACATCCACATCTACATCTATACATCTACATCTACATGTATACATCCACATCTCCATTCACATCTACATCTAGACCTCTACATCTACATGCATCCATCCACATCTCCATTTACATCCTCATCTACACATCTATTTCTACATGCATACATCCACGTCCCATGCATACATCCACCTCCACATTCACACTCACATCCATACATCTACATCTACATGCAACATCCACATCTCCATGCATAATAAAATTCTTTTAATTATTCTAGGATGATAGTTCCTAGAATATGGTAGGGATTCCTCTTTTTATACTTTGAATGAATTTATTTTATGCGTAATTTCTATAAAAATTTTGCCATAGCTCCGCTACTATGACTGATAAATCTCAATTTTTTTCTAAGGGATAAAGCTCATTATTAAAGAAAGAATTAGAATGGTCTCTAATTGGATCATCAATCCATAATGGTCTCTAATTGGATCATTAAGAAAACAATTAGAATGGTCTCTAATTGGGTCATCAATCCATAATAGATTGAATCATCAATGTGCATAAACTAAAAGCATAGCAAAAAGCCATTTAATTGGGCCTCAAGCATAGCTTAATCTTGGATTAAGGAAAGGCTTTATGAAAAGCTTCATTTGGATTGAGAATGGTTCATGAGTATGACCATTTCTTGAGTGAGAGAGAGAAATTACATAGAAACCATTAGAATTTAAACATAAATGGAATTTAACTTCTATAGCATTTATTAAATTATGTAACTCTTCACTACTATTCACCAATTAACTTCAATAGCATTTAAAAAACCATACCAATTAAACTTCTCAAGCTTGAGAGGGGTTGAGAAGAGAGAATCATTGAGAAATTATAGAAAGATCAAAATTCAATATACTTACCTTATAATTTGCTTGATTCTTTATTCACGGTAGAGGCCCCCAACCAATCAATTGGTTTAGTATGTTGATGGAGCCACCAATGGGGATTAAAGAAAGAGAGAAGTATCAAAACTAGTGAATTATTAAAGAATTCACAACTCTTGGCTTAGGTAGAGTAGAGTAACAATGCATAAGACACTCTATATTTTGGCTTAGGTGGAGTAGAGTAACAAGCATAAGACTCTATCTAATTTGGCTTAGGTGGAGTAGAGTAACAAGGCATAAGACTCTATCTAATTTGGCTTAGGTGGAGTAGAGTAACAAAGCATAAGACTCTATCTAATTTGGCTTAGGTGGAGTAGAGTGACAAAGCATAAGACACTATATATTTTGGCTTAGGTGGAGTAGAGTGACAAAGCATAAGACACTATATATTTTGGCTTAGGTGGAGTAGAGTAACAAAGCATAAGACACTATATTTTTTTGGCTTAGGTGGAGTAGAGTAACAAGGCATAAGACTCTATCTAATTTGGCTTAGGTGGAGTAGAGTGACAAAGCATAAGACTCTATCTAATTTGGCTTAGGTGGAGTAGAGTGACAAAGCATAAGACACTATATATTTTGGCTTAGGTGGAGTAGAGTGACAAAGCATAAGACACTATATATTTTGGCTTAGGTGGAGTAGAGTGACAAAGCATAAGACACTATCTAATTTGGCTTAGGTGGAGTAGAGTAACAAAGCATAAGACACTATATTTTTTTGGCTTAGGTGGAGTAGAGTAACAAGGCATAAGACTCTATCTAATTTGGCTTAGGTGGAGTAGAGTAACAAAGCATAAGACTCTATCTAATTTGGCTTAGGTGGAGTAGAGTGACAAAGCATAAGACACTATATATTTTGGCTTAGGTGGAGTAGAGTGACAAAGCATAAGACACTATATATTTTGGCTTAGGTGGAGTAGAGTGACAAAGCATAAGACACTATATTTTTTTTCAACAAGGGGAGGCTTCTATTTATAGGAAAATTTGAGCTCCTAACCAAACAAACTGATTCTAGAATTTTCCAAGTCAGTTTGGTTGAATTTGGACTAGATTTGGACCTAGTTTAGTTACTTTTTGATTCGGTTTGGTTCCATTTTGATTTGGTTTGGTTCAAGAGAGATGAGAGATAAAAAATATCACATTATTTTTGAGTTTAAAACTCATTCAAGCATGTGAAATACGCACCTCCTTTAAAGAATTCCCCTTCCTTACATATGTGTCAAAATTTTATTGCTCATAGTTTTTTACTAATAAACCTTGTACATTTTCAACTCTTCATCTTATGTGAAATATGCACCTCCTTTAAAGAACTCCTCTTCCTTACATATGTGTCATAGTTTTTTTACTAATAAACCTTGTACATTTTCAACTCTTCATCTTATGTGAAATATGCACCTCCTTTAAAGAACTCCCCTTCCTTACATATGTGTTTATTTACTAATAAACCTTGTACATTTTCAACTCTTCATCTTATGTGAAATATGCACCTCCTTTAAAGAAATCCCCTTCCTTACATATGTGTTTATTTACTAATAAACCTTGTACATTTTCAACTCTTCATCTTATGTGAGCATTTACTCATTTTTGGATACCCAAAATATCTCATATTTTTAATATTGCTCATAGTTTTTTTACTAATAAATCTTGTACATTTTCAACTCTTCATCTTATGTGAGCATTTACTCATTTTTGGGTATCTTCTTTTACAAATTGGATTTATCTCCTCCCTACACATGGATTGATGCTATTGGCCCATAGGAACCTTAATTGGACCATAATCTAAAAATTTCTGAAAATCTAGACCCTTAGACTAAGGTTCTTTATACTTATTTCTAATTAATTCCAATTGCACATTGGAAAATTCTTTTTGAATTTCTACTTCAGGGGAACTTATTTTAATAAGATGAGTTAATTTTCTATCCAAAAATATTCATAATCTGAATATTCTCTCTCTAGCATATTTTTCTCTCTCTAGGCTAAAACAGTTAGAACAAGGCCTTTATATTTCTGAAGAGGGATTGATTACAGGGGAAGATACTAGACATCAAAAAGGGGTTGGGGGAGGAATCTTACAAAGATAAAGGGTATTATGGAATCCCTTGCATCTATTGGTGTGTCAGTAGATGATGATGACAAGGTGGAAGTCTGTCTACGTGGTCTCGGGCCACAATACAAGGCATTCAAGACGTCCATTCAGACTCGGAAAAATATTCCCAACTTTACAGATTTGGTGTCTATGCTGATTATCGAAGAGAAGAGCTTGGGTGAAGACCAACAGTCTTCACAAAGCAAAAACAGTTCAGAGCAACAGGCCTTCTACACGAGTTCAGGAAGAGGACGAGGTAGAGGAGGCCGTGGACGCGGTCAAGGAGGTGGCTGAACAGGTAATCAGAATTATGGCAAGCAGCAGCAACAACAACAACAGTCCCGGAATCAACAACAACAACAACACACAGGTGGAAGAGGCAAATTCAGAGGCAGGGGGAGTCAAAGAGGCCGTGGAAATTGGCAAAGGTAATATAATGATGCACGTGAATGCTATTATTGTGGTAAGCCTGGACATGTGCAGGCAGAATGTTATAAGAAGCAGGCTGACATGCAAAATGGGAAAGTGCAGCAAAACAACTATGCATCCTCAAGCAGAAATAATGAGGATAATGAAAGGTTGTTTGTTATGTAGCATGTCGTGAATGCCATGTCTGAAAATGTTGATGCAGCACAAAAAGATAATGTATGGTATGTGGATTCAGGCGCTTTGAACCACATGACGAGTCATGGGGAGTGGTTCAAGGAGATGAAAAACCCAGAAAGACCAGGTTTTGTGGAAACAGGGGATGACACTGCTCATCCAATTGCCCATGTTGGAGATGTGCCATTATCTATGTAGGATGGCAAAGTGAAGTACCTTGCAGATGTACTTCATGTACATCTGCAAGGTACGAACATAACAAAGAATCTGGTTTCAGTTGGCCAGATGATTGAGCAGGGTTTGCAGGTTCGGTTTAACCCTGATGGTTGTTATGTTGAAGACTTTAAAGACAAGTGCAGGTTGGTTGCAAAAGGCAACAGAGTGGGCTGAATGTTTACATTGAATGTAGACATGCCTGAAATGAGTGCTGCGATGTTTGCAAATGGTTCAGGAATTGTTGCAGACACAGACATTTGGCATAAAAGGATTGGACATGTAAATGTGCAGAGATTGAAGTCTATGCAGACAAAAGGAATTGTGACAAGGCTGCCAAAATTTAAAGTGGAAGGTATGCAGAAAATATGTGAAGCATGCCAATTTGGGAAGCAAACAAAGCATGTGTTTCCACGTAACAGATATGTGAGCAGAAATGCACTAGATGTTGTGCATTCAGATGTATGGGGTCCTACGAAGACCATATCCATGGGAGGCTGCAGGTATTATGTGACTTTCATTGATGACCACACAAGGAAAGTGTGGGTATATTTCATGAAGGAGAAGAGTGAGGTGTTCACTCACTTTCAGAATTTCAGAGTTTTGGTTGAAAAGCAAATAGGGAAATATGTAAAGTGCCTAAGGTCAGATGGAGGGGGAGAGTACTTCTCCAATGAGTTCTCTAAATTTTTGAAGAAGAATGGTATTCGGAGACAGTTTACATGCAGATACACTCCGCAGCAAAATGGAGTTGCTGAGCGAAAAAACAGGCACATTGCTGAGATTGCACGAGCATTGATGGAAGAGAAGAATATGCCGCATAGCTATTGGGCTGAGGCTGTTTCTATAGCAGTATACATCATGAACAAGACTCCAACTGCAGCCATACATGATGTAACTCCAGAGGAGAGGTTTACTAGCAAAAAACCAGATTTGTCTCATCTGAAAGTCTTTGGAAGCATTGCATATGTGCATGTGCCAGATGAGCTGAGAACTAAGCTGGATCCGAAACCTAAAAAATGTGTGTTTATTGGATACTCCCTTGAGAAAAAGGGATACAGGTGTTATAACCCTGCTACACGTGAGTTGAGGGTAAGCAGGGATGTTGTCTTTGATGAGATGAGCAGCTGGTATGCTGCTGAAAAAGAAGCTGTTGGGGCTGATGTGAGTGGAAGTGTGGTTGCACAGAATGCAGGTCAACAATCACAGTCTTTGAGTGGACCAGGAGAGTCCTCATCTAGTTGGTCTATTGATAGACCATGGAGTGGCAGGCTGCGTCATAATACCAGTCCTGCAAATGTCATTAGTACATCACGTAAAGGAAAAGAGAAAGTGGTCAAGCCCCTTGGTATGCCTGACATTTCTGGAGGGCATTCTCATGTTGATGGAGAGTCTAGTGGCTCAGATATGAGCCTTGATGAGGAGCTTGGGATCCCAGCTATGAGAACACCTGGTGTAAAGAAGGCTATGGAAGCCATGAATGAAAAGCTGCGAAGATCTGGGAGAGTGAAAAATCCTGTGCAGAGAATTACCTATGATGGTTATGTGGCACATCACTATGCATATATGGCAAAGGTTGTGCACGTTGTTGAGCCCACATGCATTGATGAGGCTGTTGGAAATGTGTGTTGGGAGAAAGCTATGGATGAGGAGATGGATGCACTATATGGAAATGAAACTTGGGATTTAGTGCAATTGCCTAAAGGCAAGAAAGCCATTGGATGCAAGTGGGTGTACAAAGTTAAACATAATAGTGATGGAAGCATAAACAGGTACAAGGCTAGATTGGTAGCCAAAGGATATGCGCAGACATATGGCATTGATGATGAGGAAACTTTCAGCCCAGTTGCCAAGATGGCAACAGTGAGAGTTGTGATAGCAGTGGCTGCGTCAAAGCAATGGTCTTTACATCAGCAGATGGATGTAAAGAATGCATTCTTGCATGGGGATTTGCAAGAAGAGGTGTATATGTTGCAGCCACCTGGTTATGAGGATGTGGGTCACCCCGAGCATGTTTGTAGGTTGAAGAAAGCCTTGTATGGCTTAGAACAAGCACCAAGAGCATGGTCTGACAAGATTTCTGAATATCTTGTCACTATTGGCTTTCATGTAGCCAATGTAGATTTCTCGTTGTATGTGAGACATGGTGATAGAGGGGTTGTGCTTGTTGTCATCTATGTAGATGACTTGATCATTACGGGGGACCATGATGCAGAGATCTTTAATGTAAAGATCTTGCTTAGACAGAAGTTTGAGATGAAGGATCTGGGGGAGCTCAGATATTTCTTGGGCATTGAGGTGATTAGGTCACCACATGGTATTAGATTACTGCAGAGACAGTATGGCTTGGACATGTTGTCCAAGTATGGTATGACAGGATGTAAGCCTATTTCTGTGCCATTGGATCAGAATGGCAAGTTGAGTGCAGATTCAGGAGAGATCTTGGAGGATCCTACTATGTACAGGCGCATAGTAGGAAGTTTGATCTACATGACGATCACCAGACCAGATTTGAGCTATGCTGTTGGGTTGGTGAGTCAGTTTATGCAGGTTCCACGAAAACCGCATTTGGATGCAGTGAGACGCATACTGAGGTATGTGAGGTCTACTTTGCATTGTGGACTATTCTATGAGACTGGGACAGAAATATGTGTACATGGGTACACAGATGCTGATTGGGCTGGTAGTATCTCAGATAGAAGATCTACCAGTGGATTCATGTTTTCTTTGGGGAGTGCTGCTGTGACTTGGAGTAGCATGCAGCCTACGGTTGCTCTATCCAGTACAGAGGCCGAGTACAGAGGAGCTGCTATGGCCGCATGTGAGGTAGCTTGGTTGAGAAAGCTACTTGCGGATCTGGGTCTATCAGTGGATAGACAAGTTGTCATTTTCTGTGACAACCATTAGCAGTATACAGTTGGCCAGGAACCCAGTCTTTCATGCTCGTACGAAGCACATAGAGGTCCACTACCACTTCGTCAGAGAGAAGGTCTTGGCAGGAGATCTTGACCTTGTTTATGTCAGCACCACAGAGGATCAGGTAGCTGACATCTTCACCAAAGCATTGGGTACAGAGAAGCTCCGCAGATTCAGGGCTTCGCTTGGTGTACATGAGATGGAGTTGAGCTCGAGGGGGAGTGTTGAGATATCGAGCTCGTCTAGTGAGGCGGTGGACACTCACCTGGGGGATAGGCCCCACACTTACCTGGGGGATAGGCCCCACACTTACACCACTGGCATGGTTGGTGAGATCTTGGGTGATATGCGGCCAGTGGGATGACAGGTTGTGTGACAGCCATTCTAGAGACTAGCATAGTTATAGCGCCAGCTCATTTAGTGGGGTTCACACTATAGAGAACCCGTGCATGTATTTGGTTGAGTACCTTTCATATTGTGTGTACTCTTATTCTTGTATATGGCGTGTTGAGTGTTGAGTGAAGAAGAAGAAGATTTTCAGCCTCTCATCATGTGTGTTCTCTATTAGGGTTTTGTGAGTGTGTGTGTGTGCTTGCAAGAGCTCAAGCTCTCTTCCCCCCTGCATCTTTTCAATTACTTGAACAATAAAAGGTATAACAACACCTTCTTTCATGGACATTTGACAAAAAAGATTACAGTTGGGGACTTCTGATAGAGGATGAGAAAACTAAAATAGTTTGTCACTTGTCGCAAAACTGCACACTGTGTGCAAGTGTGTAGATGTGTTGTGTATTACATAATGCCTCGTGACGTAGATGCTCACACTGGGCTGCATGAACATCCAGTTCAGCCAAGAACTTCAAGGTCAATGTTGGAGCATGTGAAAATGTTTGTTTCTCAAGTGTTGAAAGCCCAGAGAAGTGCAGGTCCTCGAAAAATACAGATGGATATTGTGAAGGATATGCTGTTTCCTCCATGATGAATCAAAATGATGAGCTACCTACAAGTATTGGGGATCATAATTTCTGTAATTTTTTGGAGGAGTTAAGAACTCTTGTGGAAAACCAGAGGTGAGTATTCATTCTGTAACTTAATTATATTTGGATGTATTTTTCTACATTCAGTCCTCTCTTTATTGTGAAATTATGTTTTTTAGGTTTAGACGCATTGTATCCTAGGAGAAAAGAAAATTGATGCCGGCAGGAGAGGGCTTTGATAGCATCCTTCTTATACAGCCGTTTCCCAGGACAAGGTGGCCCTGATGAACAAATGTTATGTCTTTAAGATGTCTTGCGAGGACCAGCACATCAGGCGTTTGGTGAATCGCATGCGGTGTGATAGTGGAGGTGACTTGTAAAAGTCCTAGGTTTTGTTTGATCACACTCATCGAGTTTTTGGTTGGTCAACAATGGCTTATCATGTTTACGACCCAAGGTGAGACTACGTACTTCAATTTTTTCCTTTCTTTCATTTACCTTGAATGATAGCTGATTGAAAAAAATTCTCTCCAAAATCCTATAGTGTTCAAGAGCTCTTGACAATTGCCACATGCGAAATGAAGGAGGAGGATACAAAAAGCCAAGTACTATTTTGGGAAATGCTGAATAGCACAATGGAGCAATGCGGTTATGCACCCGCACACTTCTATGGGTTTATGGGCTGATGAAGCAGGGTCAAATCGGTGTGCAGTTAGGACCGTTTTCAATGGGGGTCCGCACAACATTATGGAGGATAGGGAGCGAACGTGCTTATTCCATTGGAAATAAAGTTTGATGAAGCATGCTAAACAATGTGTGAAGGCAGAAAGTCGGCAGCAACACCATATATTGACTTGTGTGAAGAATGGAGATTGGCAACCAATAAGGAGTCAGCTTTCTTAAAAACTAAAGAGATTCGTGAGTGGTGGAGAAATGGACATGTTCATGAGGGAAAACTATCAGTAATGGATACGTGGATGAGTTGGTGGGAAGTACGAATAGCACATTGGGGCAACCTCATGTCAAGGGTGAGAAATTTTATGGAGAAATGATATGTTGTATGGATGTATTTGCATTGGAGTCAATTTTGTGAATTCATGTATGAAACCTCTTGTGTGCAAGTGGTCTTAAGCTCGCTGGATTTAGCACAAACCCCTCGAACAAACTTATATGAAAGTGTACATGGGAGTTGGCTTGCTGGTGAAGGATACAAGGAAAAGGTTAGCTTGTATGATGCGTGCATTTCAGATATGGCAAACACTTTACTACAAAGTGCAAAGCAATATGCATATCAGATGGGGAAGCACAAAGGTGAGGAACCAAGCTTGAGCAAGTTGCTGGACAGGGTGACACCACCACAAGTGGCTCACATGGTCCATGAAACAGTAGCTAATACTCCTATGTATGAGGAATCAAGGCCTCTACATGGAGATAAGGAGACTATTCAACGGAAGAGGGTGAGGACAACAGAAGTAGACCAATGCTCACATTGTCTCCAGGTTATGTCATCCAGAGCAGACATCATCAAAATCGGGGAACAGCAAGAAGAGTAAGTTTTGGAGATAGATCTAGAACAAACAGTGCAGCAAGTCACGCTTCAAGGTAGGAGAGGACCAAAAAGTCCAATGACTGGAGGAAACAAAGATGTCGGGCATGAAGAGCCTAAACAACATTATGGCATAATGAGCGAAGGACAAATGCATGTAAAGGAAGAGGCCGTTGGACACACAATGTGGGCCATTAGATGAACCCCATTGAACTCAAAAGTCAAATGTTTGGGAGGTATTGATGGAAGACTTAAGTGCAACTCATACATACAGGGAAGCTCTATTGGAGTTGTTGTCCCTAGCTTCTACTCAGAGCGACGACATCCTGGTTCGGGAGGGCCAAAGGCTCAAATGATGTGGTTTTGTCCTTCAGATGTTTCACACACATGGCTTGTAGATCCAAACATAATATACAAGCCATCATACCCAGATATGTGGAAAGTGGATGTTGGAACCAACATAACCAGCCAAGAGTTAGATAAATTAGTAAAGGCAGGGTTCAAGTTAGATGTTACTCATGAAGAACCTTTTGTGTCAGGGGTGGGAGAAACATCCACACAAGCAGCAGCGGCGGCGGGCAACAAAGAAGAACATAGAATACAAAGAGATCGACCAAGTGGCGGCATTGGATTTCCAAAGAAGCAGAAAAGAGGATTGGTAGTGCCGAGGCCATGACAGCGACAATCCTTAATGAGAGTGCAATGCAGCCGTCCCCCTACTCTATTTTTCATTTGGCATGTGAGAGTGGAGAGGACTATTTTATACACATCAAGGTACAACCTTGGTGTACATGTCCTGATTTCATGCAAAGAGAATCTAGAGGAAAGTCTTACGTTGCATGTAAGCATATCTATTTTGTCTTCTTGCGAGTTTTGGGATTACATAAGAATGAGGATATGGTAATGCATCAACCGACACTATCACCCCAGAGGAAGTGGGCAATATACTATCACGTCCTTGGCATGTGAGAGTGGAGAGGACTATTTTATACACATCAAGGTACAACCTTGGTGTACATGTCCTGATTTCATGCAAAGAGAATCTAGAGGAAAGTCTTACGTTGCATGTAAGCATATCTATTTTGTCTTCTTGCGAGTTTTGGGATTACATAAGAATGAGGATATGGTAATGCATCAACCGACACTATCACCCCAGAGGAAGTGGGCAATATACTATCACGTCCTCAAAGCAAGGATGTTTGTGCCTATACTTAAGCTTTAATCAAGCCTCTCATGTTCGTGCCTACTTAAGCTTGTAAGGAAATGTGAAGTCGATCTTTTTGTAAGAAAATTTGAACCCAATATTTTTGTCTTGCTTTGGGATGGAGTATACTGTCACGTACTCTAAAGTCTTATTGTAGGTAGCTTGTGACGCTATGGTAAAGGAGTTGTACCAACCATATATCTTCTTGTAAGGAAATGTGAACTCAATCTTTTTGTAAGAAAATATGAGCCGGGTATACTTGTTTTTACTTGTGTTGAAATAAATATTGGAAGAAAGGTACATAGATAGGTATGTTTGTGCCTATATTTAAGTTTCTTTGACATAAAATGTGTGTTTATATGTAGGAAGGTAGGTAGATAGGTATGTAGGTATGTATGTATGTTGGAATTAGGGTTGCAGGGAAAGCACACAAAGCTTGGAGAAGAAGAAGCAAGAATGCACACAACACAAAGTATTAGATTGTGTCAATGTACAAAAGATAAGTTAGCCCTAGAAGGATGGGCGTATATACAAGCTGGGGGAAAAAACCTCCTAAAGAGGGAAAAAGTGCCCCGACGGTCCTAAGTGTGTTCACACACATCACTGCCTATATATATATGGCAACAAATCCCCCCTGGGAGTGATAGTGTAAACGAGAGCTGGCACTCATGTATAGGGGAGTGCCATGCCCGAAGTAGATCAGTCCACAAAGGGGAGCAAGCCCAAAGCTTTGCAGAAAGCTTTGAACTTCTCACGAGGAAGCGCCTTTGTGAAAAGATCGGCGAGGTTGTCCTATGTTGGCACATAGGCCAAGCTGATCTCTCCTTCTGAGAGTCTCTCCTTGACATAGTGATAATGCACCTCAATGTGCTTTGTGTGAGCATGAAAAACTGTGTTTCTCACAACTGCTAATGCGCTCTGACTGTCAGTGAAGATAGAGGTGGCAGACTCCTGTCCAACACCCAAGTCAGCCACCATAAGCCGTCTGAGCCACACACACTCAACCGTAGCTGTGAAAGCTGCCATGTACTCAGCTTCACAATTAGAAGTGGCCACAGTAGGTTGCTTCTTGCTCAACCAAGATATGCATGAGCTACCGGAGCATGAAACAAAAACCACTTGTGGACACTCTTGTGTCATAGCAACCAGCCCAATCTGAGTCTTAAAAAGCATGTAAATCTGGTGGCAACGATCCCCCCTTGGGATAAAACAACCCAAGATGTATGGTGCCACTCAAGTAGCAAAAGATGCGTTTAATTGCCTTCCAATGCTAAGACCCTGGGCTATGCATAAACCTGCTCACCTGTGAGACTGCAAACTAAATGTCCGGCCTCGTAATGCATACATAAATGAGGCAACCAACAGCTATCTGATAGAGTGTGACATCAAAGTGATCTCCAGCATCATTAAGACTCAACTTCAAACCTGTCTCCATTGGAGTAGCAATAGGCTTGTAGTCTTCAAGGCCAAATCTCCACAACAATGTCTCAATATACTTTGTTTGACACAAAGCAATACCTCCATCACACTGCTTAAATTGTATCCCCAAATAATGATGCAAATGCCCCAAATCTGACATCTCAAAAGAGGCATTCAAATCAGCCTTAAAATCAGCAATATGACTCTCATTTGGTCCTGTGAGCAGCATGTCATCGACATAGAGAGCAATGATTAGATGTACATCATCCACACGTTTAACATACAAAGTGCTTTCTGTTGGACTATTCTGAAAACCATGTGCAGTCAAATATGCATGTATCTTTTCATACCAAGCTCGTGGAGCTTGCTTTTAACCATATAAAGCCTTTTTCAACCTGCACACTTTGTTTTCCTGCCCTCTTTGAACAAAACCACGAGGCTGCGATACATACACCTCCTCATTCAAATCTCCATTCAAGAATGCAGTCTTTATGTCCAGCTGATGTACATTCCAACCATTATAAGATGCCAATGCACAAATGCTACGAATGGTAGTCATACGACAAGTAGGAGCAAAGGTCTCATCAAAATCAATGCCCTTTTCTTGAGCATAACCCTTTGCAACAAGTCTAGCCTTATAGCGATCAACACTGCCATCTGGCTTTCGTTTCAACTTAAAAACCCACTTACATCCAATGGCCTTTTTACCAATAGGCAAATCACACAAAGACCATGTACCATTCTTGATTATAGCATCATATTCACTTTGCATTGCAGCCAACCAATTTTCTGATTTTTGTGCCTCATCAAATGAAAGAGGTTCTTCCTCTCTTCACACATACTAGACACAGCCAAAGCATAACAATCTGATGCATAAGAGGCATGCTGAAAACCTAAACGAGTACGACTAGATATAGGTGCATCAATTTTACTATCACGCAAGGTTTGCACCAGCCAATTAGGCATACCTCTAGCCTGCTCATTTTCAGCCCTATCCTCAGAAATTACATCTTGTAAATCTGCATCAGAAATAGGCTGATCTATGATGTCATTTGAAATCTGCATAGGTTGAATATTTGCCTCATTAGGACTTACATTTGAATTCCCACTTGTAAACAGAGGCAACAATGTA
Source organism: Cibotium barometz (assembly GCF_041138505.1). Classification (NCBI taxonomy): domain Eukaryota; kingdom Viridiplantae; phylum Streptophyta; class Polypodiopsida; order Cyatheales; family Cibotiaceae; genus Cibotium; species Cibotium barometz. The sequence continues at coordinate 47,365,957 of NC_141074.1, forward strand.
TCAAATACATCCCGTGAGCTCACACCTGTCTCTTTGGTACATGATAACAAAGGCTACACAGCATCTTCCACAAAAACAACATCTCGACTAATCAAGATACGCTTTGACTGTGGATGATACAATCTGTAACCCTTGCTCTCAGCACTGTAACCAACAAAAATGCATTTGACAGCCTTATCATCCAATTTCCTGCATTGTTGCACATGCACTAAAGCATAGGCCAAGCAACCAAAGACACGCAAGTGACCAATAGAAGGCTTCCTGCCATGCCAAGCTTCGTATGGAGTAATAGACTGCAAGGCCTTAGTGGGACACCTGTTGAGTACATATGCAGCACACATGACAGCCTCAAGCCAAAACGCATGTGGCAAAGCTTGGCTCTTGACCATACATCATGCCATCTCCATAAGTGACCTGTTTTTCCTCTCAGCAACACCATTTTGCTGAGGGGTATACGGCACTGTACATTGGTGTTTTATCCCACGACTAGCCAAAAATGCATCAAACTCTTTAGACATGTACTCCCCCCCTCGATCAGAACGGAGGGTGCCCACATTACAATTGGATACATTTTCAACCATAAGCAAAAACTGTTTGAAGCACAAAAACACTTCGGACTTTGCCTTCAGTGGATATACCCATGCATGCCTTGAGTAATCATCAATGAAAGTCACGAAGTACAAGTGTTTACCAAATGACGGAGTTTGCATAGGCCCACATACATCACTATGTACAAGTTGCAATTTGCGATTGGCCCGCACAGAACCATCCTTTGGAAATGCACAACGCTGCATTTTGCCCAAAATACAGCCTTCACAAACATGTTTCAATGGTGCCTCAAGAGGGGGCAATGAAGCAACCATATCAAATTTCTGCAAACGCAACAAACTAGCAAAGTTCATATGACCAAAACGAGCATGCCATAGTTTTGCATCTAAAACTGCCTTTTCATCAGAAACTGCATTTGCTGAATCTTCCACACACTTGTCATAAGAATTGAGCCTATACAGCCCACGAAACAAGGTGCCAGATACAATAATCGTATCACTAGAAGTCAAATCATGAACAGTACATCTGTCATCCACAAATTTGACTACAAGTCCAAGTCTACCAAGCGCAGAGACAGACAATAGATTCTTCTTTATCCCTGGCACATACAAAGCATCTGAAAGTGTGAAAGCGTTGCCATTTGCAGCAGTAAGCATAATTTTACCAATGCCCTTCACTGGGTAAGAAGCATTATTGGCACATGTGACAGTATTCCCATTCGGGACAGCCTCAAGAGAAGTGAACATATCACGATGCGAGGTAATGTGCTTTGTAGCACCACTGTCAAAATACCATACATGAGAGTCAACAGAAACTGCCAAACATGCATCATGTATAGATGGGTCATACAGGCAATACACGCTAAACGCCCATTCTGTATCCTACACAACATTTGCAGAATCTGCATTTGTAGAAGCATCCGCTATTGTGGCTGCATTTGACTCTTTCTTCTTTGCCTCTTTAGCCTTTAGCTTAGGGCAATTCTTAATGACATGATCATTTGCCTTACAATAGTTGCACCTGGACTTTTTCTTGCCTTTATCAAGAGCCTTCTCAGACTTGTTGTTGCTACCTGTGGAAGGAGTAGAAGTTGCAGACCTACTAATAGGAGAAGAAACAGTGGAAGGGGCTGCCTTACCACTTCTTCTCTACTGCTGGGCAGCAATAAATGCTTGATCAACTACACGATGCTTGTTTTGCCTGGACTGCGCTTCTTGCAAGAGCTTGTTGACTAAAGTATCATACTTGACAGCATCAGGTCTGTTCTCAGTAAGAAGTCTCCACGTGGAAGCAAAAGTCTGATATGTCTCAGGTAAAGCATCAAGATGCTTTACCTGATATGTCTCAGGTAAAGCATCAAGAACAGTCTGCACAAGAGAATGATTAGGAATAATCTCACCTGCAGAAATCAACTGTTCTTTGAGATCTTTAATCTCAGCAAGAAAAACATTCATAATCTTCAATTCTAGCTCTTTACGCAGGTAAGAGATTTTTGCCTCGTTTACGACCTGCATACAAACCAGCTAGAATATCTTTTACCATTTAATTTATTGGATCTTAATTATCATGGGAATTCCTCTTTTTATATAAAAATAAATTTATCAAAATTTTCTCTTTTTCCATTTAAATACTTGATTCTCAAATATCATGGGAATTCCTCTTTTGCATAAAAATAAATTTACCAAAAATTCCTCTTTTGCCATTTAATTACTTGATTCTCAAATATCATGGGAATTCTATGATGTGATGTAAATGGATGAGAATGAAATGGATGTGATGTGAATCGGGATAGATGTGAATGAATGAGAAGTGATGTGATGTGATGTGAATCAAGATAGATGTGAATGGATGAGATGTGATGTGATGTGAATTGGGATAGATGTGAATGGATGAGGCAATGTGAATGGATGTGATGTGATGTGATATGGATATGGGTAGATGTGAATAGATGAGATGTGACTAGCTGAGAATGGATGAAGGACGATGGGAATACATATGATGTGACTAGCTGAGAATGGATGAAGGACGATGGGAATACATATGATGTGACTAGATGAGAATGGATGAAGGACGATGAGATGTGATATGATGTGACTAGATGAGAATGGATGAAGGACGATGGGAATACATATGATTGGATGTGGATTAAGCAATGTGAATTGTTGTAGAAGAATTTGGAATAACGAGAAATGATGTGGAACAATGTGGAAAGATGAGAGTTCGTTAGAAACTATATTTATGACCTGTTTTTTTCATCAGCATCATGGATGAAAAAAAAGATCTGAAGAAGGAGCGGCCCATGCCAACACTAGGAAAATGCCACCCCACCAAATGCTCAACCCTCTCCAACCCAACACCCCAGCTAAGACACTTCCACCAATCCTCATGCATCATCATCCATGGGGCTAACGACTATATTTGCATTATTCCAACACCCCATTTTTGGGCTTCTCCCTTGCCTTAATCACCTCATCACCGAGATCCATAAGCCCCCATTCATTGAATCATTCTATGAGGGGCAACCTCAATGCAACGCCACTCTTTCCTCCCATACAAGGGGTACCTAGACATCTTTGTGAGGTAACTACATCTGAAAGCCCATTGAGAGAAGCCATCAGAGTGGAAAAATTTGTGCCCAAGCTTCACATAAAACCCCTCTAAATGCTAGAAAACCCTTTCTTGTACATCATTAGAAATTGTATCCTCCTAGTCATCACTGTCTTGAACTAGACAACTTCTCTCCTTGTTACCTTGCGCTTTATGCTTCACATTTTTTTTTGGACATACGCCCACTCTCTACATACACCAACATGAATACCACATCATCATGTGTCCTTAGCTTGAGCTAGTGCAAATCTATCTAAGAGCACAAGATAACTAGGGTTATATTTTGATTATTAATGAATCACAGTTGACTTTACACATAGCTTTAATACGTATAATATCAACACTTTGAGGCCCTACTCCATTATACACCATTTCTCCCATGAGATGGTAAATTTAATCATTCTTAGGATGATATTTATTTCTTCAACTAGTCTTCCCAAGTATCCAGTGTGTCTATGTGTGATTCTAGTTCTTCCCAATATGGTTACGACCCATCTACCAAGCGCAATCCACATTGATATGAGAACTAGGTAGCCCTAGAAGGCATGCCTTAATTTCTACACTTGCAACATCTCCTAGAGCTCATTTTCATTTTTTGTATTTTGGTGCCTAAGGGGAGAGTTATCCTAAGGGGAGAGTCATCTTTTGAACCAAATGTATGGATCCTAATTAAGTTTCCATACCCTATCGATATGTGTTAGCTAGATGGTAGATTAGGGATGCCTCTGATGCACCATGCCGGTAGTTGGTATCATGGGTGACTCCATAAATACTAACAGGCTAGTGTTATTAGTGTACAACTCAGCTAGTGTTATTGGTGTTTATGTTTATGTCTATTATATGTTGTTATGTTGGGATTGATTATAAGGAATCTAGATTGAATATAAGTAACTTAATTAGCATTGTTGAGTAATATGCGATGCACTACAACTAGGATGTCATATGGATATAGGGTTGTGCATAGCACATATTTATCATTTGCGATATCATGCAGAGTTACTTCATTTATTTGGCCACGTGCCAACATTTTGTTATTATGTGTGTCGCCCATTTTGTATAGTTGGGACGTGTTATAAATTGTGCACATATGAGTGCAATTATTTATGTTGCAACCTTAGTTGCAAGACTTATGGTTATTTTTGTAAAAGACAAGCCCAATTTTTTATAGTTTGGGGCATGCTATATTTTGTGCACATGTGAGTGTAATTATATATGGTTGCAACCTTAGTTATAAGAATTATAGTTTTTCTTGTAAAAGACAAGTCCAATTTTGTAAGAAAAGCTAGTTATGGTTCCTTGGGCTATTTTTTGAGGAAATATAAAAAATATCCACGTGTGGGAAGTGGAGCCAAGTTGGGAGGGGAGGATTGCACACCCAATTCTTTTTGTCTTGTGTTAATTTCTTCATTCTTTTATGTGCATTTGTAAGCTTTTACCATTAGTTCATTTATTTTCACATGTGATTTAACTCTAGTTTGAGAGGTAAGCAACTGGTGAGAAATTTATCCTTGTACAGAGATCCTAACAATGGTATGAGAGCCTTGGTCATTTCAAGGGAAAATTATAAGTAGAGATCAAGGTAGCAACACATGCATAGATGCAGCAAGTAAGGAGAGAGATGTGGAAGCACAACACTCAAAGTAGACCGATGAGACTAAGTGTGAAACACAAGGGAAGTGACATGATAAGGTCACTTTCACACACACTTCATAAGAGTGAGTACAAACGCTTGAGGTAAAAAGGTACCTTGGCCACTTATTCAATATAGATTTGCATTAAGACACCTTGATACTTGAACATAGAACCAAAGTGGTTTTAAGGTCATTGAGAATAAAGCTAAGAGCTAAGTTTCATTTGTGTTATACTTGGAGTTTTTTATTGTTGTATACATTGCACCATAATGGAAACTCATGTAAATAGCCATAGCTACAACCTTATGCTAAACAATCAATAAAAGGAGAAACTTTCCATGTTACCTATGCTAGCTTGAACACATATGCAAATGAGACACATCTTTATACTTATTGTCTTTATGGTAAGAAGAGAAATCAAAACTTACTTTGCTACATGAATAACATATCCCAAGAGAGTGATCCAAAATAGTTTATGACATTCATGTGTTAGTGAAAGAGATGTTTATTATTTTTAAAGTTTTGGGAGATACAAATTTTATTAGGCTTGGATGTGTTTAATTTTGACTTAAAATAAGAATATTAACACTTTATCTTAGAACTATGTATACTTGTGCTTTTTGTTCATACTTTATCTTGGGTTGTTTAATTTTCTTATGTCAATTTACACTATGGTTGTAGTCATATACATGGTTGATTAATATCTCCTTGTCCAAGATCTTATCAAATATCTATGTGTGTGTGTATGTCTGTGTGTGCATGTCTGTGTGCTCACGTGCATGTGTCTAACTTAAAGAGGGAGAGAGAGAGAGAGAGAGAGAGAGAGAGAGAGAGAATTGGGGGGGGATATATTTTTAACTCATTCCAAAATGGTAAGAATACTACTAAATATTACTTTATCTATTTATAAAGTATAAAGTATAAGAATTGGGAATTATTATATCTATCTATAAAGTATAAGAATTGGTAATCTTATGGAAGTGCTTGTCTTTTTTCCTTTCCACTAACTATAATTTTATAATTGCTTTTATAAAATTTTAATGTCTTACCCATAGCTTTGCTTGAGTCTTTGCATAAGGATGCTTGTTTTTATAGATGTGTGCATGTTTATAAGAATCATCTAAAGGAAAGGATTAAATGTTGAATGTTTAAACTATTTCAATTGTTTTCCACAAGAAAAATGATGAAAAGTGACCTTCAATTTGTCATTTTTGAATATTTTTTTCAGATTCAGTATGTTGCTTTTTCATCGTGGGAACGCGTGAAGAAGGGTTGGTCTTGTATGGGTTGGTTTGCTTAGCAAGAAGAAGGGCTAGATGTGTTTTCAACTGTGTAAACAGTTTGAGAAAGAGAAGAAGTGAGAGAGAAAAGAGAAAAAGCCAGTCGATTGATTATTCGTAAAAGAGCGAGAGAGAGAGAGAGAGAGAGAGAGAGAGAGAGAGAAAGTGACGCCTGGAGGGGTGGTAGCGCTGCCTTTATGTACAAGAAGGCAGGTGGGCCAGTACTTGCACGTAGGCGGGTTGGTACTCGCAGCCAGGTGATACGTGTGCAGGCGCCCATGTGATGTGCAGGCGGCCAAGTATACGCATGGGTACACGCACGCAGACAGTCAGGCACAAGATATGTGCGCACGTGGCAGCGCCAGGCAGGTGGATGAGATTCTCCTAAATCAAGGGAAATTGATGGGCTAGATGTTTAGTAAAAGTGCTTCATCTAAGAGGTACTGACAACTACGTTAAATGAAGGAAATAATCTTTGTAAATAAATACATGTTTGGGCATTATTTCCAATACCCTCCCATGAGCCAAACATGGGTGAAAATAAAATAAGATAGCTAAGATATCCTAGGCTTGAATGCCCCTCCCACAATCAAAAAGTGGATACAAAGCTTAAGATATTGTGGGTGTGATGACCTAGGTGAGGTTCCATAAAACAAAAGTGGGTGACTCATAATGTAAGATTCCTCCCTCCAGCTTTTGAGGTGTAAAGGAGTAAGAACCTCCCCTTCTGTTCTTAAAATTATTCCCCTCTCTCGAATAAAAGAAAGATCTTGTTTTACCCTGTTTTGACTTGGAGAGAGAAAATATCTAGAGAGAGATAATCCAAAACTGAGATATTTTTTGATATAAAAATCCTCCTAGTGTCTAAAATGGTTTCCCCTGAAACAAAATTTCAAAAAGAACTTTCCAATGTGCATTTGGAGTTAATTGAAAATGTGTATAAAGGACCTTAGCCTAAGGGTCAAGATTTTTTTAAAAAATTGGATTATGGTTCAATTAAGGTTCCTATAGACCAATTGGATTAATCCAAGTGTGGGGATGAGATAAATCCAAAGAATAAAAGAAAATACTAAAAAATGAGTAAATACTCACATAAGATGAAGAGTTGACTGAGTACAAGGTTTATTAGTTAAAAACTATGAGATATTACTAAAAAAATGAGATATTTTGGTATAATGATACATTTTTGATACCTTGGTAAGGAGGGGGGAGACTTCAAGGAGGCGCCTATTTCACACATGTGGTGGAGTTTTTAATTCAATAAAATTGTGATACTTTTATCTCTCCTAGATCAAACCAAATCAAAAAGGGAGCCAAACTGATCCAAATCTTGTCCAAATTCAGCCAAACTGAACCTGAAAAATTCTAGAACCTAGTTGGACTTGGTTAGAGGCCTCCCTCACCTATAAATAGATCCTTAGTCTTTTGTAAAAAAATTTGTGAACTATACCATGCCAGTATTACATTAAAATAATGATATTTTCTATTATCCTTTAAAAATCCTCTACATTTTGGAGAGATTGGAGCTTCTCTCTCTCTTCAACCTTCCTTGAAGCTTTATACTAAAAGTGTGATTTTCATCATAAATGGATTTTATGCATAACTTAGATGCATAAGAGAAATTCTTTTATTCTAAAAGTGTAATTCCGACCAAATTGAATTTATGCATAAGAAGATGCATAAAAGTTTGATTTTTAATTCAAAGTGTCATTCTCATCTAAATTGAATTTATGCATAGGAAGATGCATAAAAGAATAGAATTTCAATTCAAAGCGTTATTCCCATCCAAATTGAATTTATGCATAGGAAGATGCATAAAAGATTGAATTTTAATTCAAAAGTGTCATTTTCATTTAAAATGAATTTATGCATAGGAAGATGCATAAAAGAGTGATTTTTAATTCGAAAGTGTTAGTCTCCTTAAATAGAATTTATGCATAAATAAAAATGTAGAGAAATCTTATATCAAATATAAGAATTCTCTTGTATTCTATAAAAAGATATGAAATGTGATAAGACGTGATAAGAGGTGTATGAGATGTGATAAGATGCGTATGGGAAGTAATGGAAAGTGATAAGAGGTGTATGAGATGTGATAAGATGCGTATGGGAAGTGATAGGATGTGATAAGAGGTATATGAGATGTGATAAGATGCATATGGGAAGTGATAGGATGTGATAAGAGGTGTATGAGATGTGATAAGATGTGATAAGATGTATATGGGATGTGTTAGGGTGAGAATGGATGTAATGTGGATGTATGGATGTAGATACGGATGTGTGTGTATGTGGATGTGGATGTATGAATGAAGATGTGAAAACGGATGTGTATGTATGTATGTGAATGTGGATGTATGAATGAAGATGTGAAAACGGATGTGTATGTATGTATGTGGATGTAGATATATGAATGAAGATGTGAAAATGGATGTATGTAGATGTGTATGTATGTATGTGGATGTAGATGTATGAATGAAGATGTGAAAATGGATGTATGTATGTAGATGTGGATGTATGGATGTGAATGTGAATGAAGATGTGGATGTGGATGTATGGATGTAGATACGGATGTGGATGTATGTATGTGAATGTGGATGTATGAATGAGGATGTGATAATAGATGTATGCATGTAAATGTGGATGTATGAATGAAATGTGGATGTGTGGATGTGGAAATGGAAGTATGGATGTATGAATGTGGATATGGATGTATGCATGTAGATGCGTATGTATGAATGTGAAATTGGATGTATGATGTGGACGTACGAACATGGATATGTATGTAGAATAATGAATGTGAATGTGTATGTGAAATAATGTGTAGTCTTTATGAGTGAATGGATGAGAATGAGTACACATTGAATGGAATGGGGAATAAGTAATGTGGTCCGAGAGTGGATAATGTGGAAAGACGAGAGTTCGTTATAGAAACTGTATTTTGTGACTGTTTGTAAATGACTGTTTTATGTCAAGAATGCTGGTGAAGCATTTTGACCGTCTTGTGGATTAAGGTCATGGAGACCTATTGATAAAGTTGTAACTGCTGAGAACGGAGAGTCATTGGAGGACGTCTCGCGTAGCAAGGTCGGCCGAGGTCTTGACCAGCCTCGGTTCGATTTAAATGGTGAGCTTCCGGTACCGTGGATGAGGGACCAAGGAAGCGGCCTATGAGTGAAAAAGTCACACTTTTATAATAAAATAATCAACTTTTATGCATACCTCTATGTATGAAATTCAATTATAATAAAAGTCACACTTTTATAATAAAATAATCATTTTTTATGCATACCTTTATGCATGTAATTCAAATATAATAAAAGTCACACTTTTATAATAAAATAATCAACTTTTATGCATACCTTTATGCATGAAATTCAAATATAATAAAAGTCACACTTTTATAATAAAATAATCAACTTTTATGCATACCTCTATGCATGAATTTCAATTATGATAAAAGTAACACTTTTGATATACAAATTTATCCATTATGCATACTTCTATGTATGAAAATAAAAATGATAAAAGTAACACTTTTGATATAAAAATATTTATCCATTATGCATACTTCTATGCATGAAAATAAAAATGATAAAAGTAACACTTTTGATATAAAAATTTATCCATTATGCATACTTCTATGCATGAAAATAAAAATAATAAAAGTAACACTTTTGATATAAAAATTTATCCATTATGCATACTTCTATGCATGAAAATAAAAATGATAAAAGTAACACTTTTGATATAAAAATATTTATCCATTATGCATACTTCTATGCATGAAAATAAAAATGATAAAAGTAACACTTTTGATATAAAAAGTTATCCATTATGCATACTTCTATGCATGAAAATAAAAATGATAAAAGTAACCCTTTTGATATAAAAATTTATCCATTATGCATACTTCTATGCATGAAAATAAAAATGATAAAAGTAACACTTTTGATATAAAAATTTATCCATTATGCATACTTCTATGCATGAAAATAAAAATGATAAAAGTAACACTTTTGATATAAAAATTTATCCATTATGCATACTTCTATGAATGAAATCATACTTTATAATATATAAACCATAAGGATTACTCTTTTAGAATAAGAAAATATGAATTTTATTTCACTAAATTCTAAAAATTTCGCCATAACCTCCTTTGTATGGCTGACCATTTTTCAAATTTCTAACTAATTAAAGTGCACCAAAAGTATTGAAATTATCCTAAAGTAACATTTGTCCATTTAATTGAAACAAACATTATAAAAATTTGACATTAATCAATTAACCATTCACCTAGGTTAGAGAATGGTTGGTTTTGTTAGAGAAGAGAGGGGAATGCCTTTTGTAATGAGGCCTAACATTATAGAGAAGACATAAAGCATAAAAACCATTTAAATCCATTTAAATCCATAAAATAAATGAAAGAAAAGAAGAATCACCAACTTACTAATGACTTTGATAGCTTTCCTTTGGCTTGATGGTTTAAGGGTTCAACTCTTGTTGAACAAGAGTGGCCACCAATCTTTGGAAGAGGGAAATGTCAAAAACTAATGAATTATTAATGAATTCATAGTTCTTGGCTTGGGTGGAGTAGAGTAACAGTGCATAAAACACTATTATTTTTTAACAAGGGAAAGGCTTCTATTTATAGGAAAAATTGAGCTCCTAACCAAACAAACTGATTCTAGAATTTTCCAAATCAGTTTGGTCAATATTTGACCATTTTTAGGTCAGTTAAGTTAACTTTTTAGAACTAGACTTGAATGAGGAGAGAGGAGAGATGAAATATCTTAATTTTTATGAGTTTAAAACTCATTCAAGCATGTGAATTAGGCGCCTCATTGAAGGCCCTCCTCTTCCTTACAGATGTGTCAAAAATGGAATCATTACACCCAAAATATCTCATATTTTTATATTACTCATAATTTTTACTAATAACCCTTGTACATTTTCAACTCTTCATCTTATGTGAACATTGAAGGGGCTCACCTTCCTTACCTAGGCGTCAAAATGGAATCATTATACCTAAAATATCTCATATTTTTAATATTGCTCATAGTTTCTTACTAATAAACCTTGTACATAGTCAACTCTTCATCTTATGTGAGCATTTACTCATTTTTGGGTATCTTCTTTTACAAAATTGGATTTATCTCCTCCCCACACATGGATTGATCTTATTGGCCCACAGGAACCTTAATTGGACCATAATCCAAAAATTTCTTAAAATCTAGACCCTTAGGCTAAGGTCTTTTATACCCATTTTCAATTAATTCTAATTGCACATTGGAAAGTTATTTTTAAATTTTTGATTCAGGGGAATTCATTTTAATAATATGAGAAATTTTTTTATCTAAAAATATTCAAAATCTGAATATTCTCTCTCTAGAATATTTTCTCTCTCTAGGTTAAAACAGTTAGAAATAAGATCTTTTATATTTTTGAAGAGGGGATTGATTACAGGGAAAGATGCTGGACATCTTGAGAGGCTGGGGAGGAATCTTACAGTAAATGTTTGAATAAAAATCTGATGCTATGCCTTGATGGAAAGGTCACCCCTTCTCTTCTTTACAATTCAGCCCTTCTTAATCCTAGAAAGTTTAATTAAAAGATTGATAAACTCTTTTCATTGTTTACTCTCTTGATTTTTAGAAAATAGAGTAGATTAGAGGTATTAGAATTCAAATTGGATTAATTCAAGTCATAAATTGAATGTTAAAATTGAGAAATGGTCAGCCATACAAAGGAGGTTATGGTAAAATTTTCTTAAATTTGTGGAACTAAAGTTTATCAGGTTATTCTAAAAGAGTAATTCCTTCCATTTGTGCATTCTAAAAGATTTGTTTTTATTTCAAAAGTGTCATTCCCATTCAAATTGAATTTATGCATAGAAAGATGCATAAGGGAATTTATTTTTATTTCAAAAGAGTTATTCTCATTAATTTTGATTTTATGCATAGAAAGATGCATAAAGGAATTTATTTTTATTTCAAAAGAGTTATTCTCATTAACTTTGATTTTATGCATAGAAAGATGCATATAGGATTTTTTTTTAATTTCAAAAGAGTTATTCTCATTAATTTTGATTTTATGCATAGAAAGATGCATAAGAAAATTTAATTTTATTTCAAAAGGGTTATTCTCATTGATTTTGCTTTTATGCATAGAAAGATGCATAAGGGAATTTATTTTTATTTCAAAAGAGTTATTCTCATTAATTTTGATTTTATACATAGAAAGATGCATAAGGGAATTTATTTTTATTTCAAAAGAGTTATTCTCATTAATTTTGATTTTATGCATATAAAGATGCATAAGGGAATTTATTTTTATTCCAAAAGTGTTAATTTCATTAAAATTGATTTTATGCATAGAAAGATGCATAAAGGATTTATTTTTGTTTTAAAAGTGTATTTTCCTTAAAATTGAATTTATGCATAAATAGATGCATAAAAGGATTTTGTTAAAAGTGTTACTCCCACTGAAGTTGATTTTATTAATAAATAGATACGTAAAGAATCTTTATATCAAAAATTAGAAATTCTCTTAAATTCTATGTTTAAACGAATGTGATGAGAATAGATGTGATGAGAATCAGATAGATGTGAATGAATGGATGGATGTGATATGAATAGATGTGATGAGATGTGATGAGAATCAGATAGATGTGAATGAATGGATGGATGTGATATGAATAGAAGTGATAAGAATGTGATGTGGATAGATGTGATGAGATGCGATGTGAATCAGATAAATGTGAATGAATGGATGAGATGTGAAGTCATGTGAATCAGAATAAATGAATGATATGGGATATGAGTGAATGTATGTGATGATAATGGATGTGAATGTGTATGAGAAGAATGGATGTGAATGAGTATGTGAAAGAATGGATATAAGGATGTGTATGAGAAGAATGGATGTGAATGTGTATGTGAAGAATGGATGTGAATGAGTATGTGAAAGAATGGATGTGGATGTATGAGAAAGAAAGGATATAGATGTGTATGTAAAAGAATATATATGGATGTGAATGTGATGGATATGAATTGAATGTGATGTGATGGATGTGAATGGATGGAGGTGATGTGATGTAGAATGGATGGAGGTGATGTGATGTAGAATGGATAGATGTGAATGGATGTGATGTCATGTGAATCGGGATGTGAATAAATGATATGAGATGTGAATGGATGTGATATCATGTGAATCGAGATGTGAATGAATGATATGAGATGTGAATGGATGTGATGTCATGTGAATCGGGATGTGAATGAATGATATGGGATGTGAATGGATGAGATGTCATGTGAATCGGGATGTGATTGAATGATATGGGATGAGAATGGATGTGATGTCATGTGAATCGAGATGTGATGAATGTGATGTGATGTGATGCGAATCGGGTAAGTATGAATGCATGAGATGTGAATGAATATGATGTGATGAGATGTGGATATGGGTAAATGCGATTGAGGAAAGAAGTGATGAGATGGAAAATGATGCGATTGAATGAGAATGGGAATTTATATGAAATGAATGTGGATTAAGTAATGTTGATTATTGTGGAAAGACGAGAGTTCGTTATAGAAACTGTATTTATGGCCTATTTTTGAATGACTGTTTTATGTCAAGAATGCTGAGAAAGCGTTTTGACCATCTTGTGATTAAGGTCGTGGAGACCTAGGTGATAAAGTTGCAACAACTGACGGAGAGTCAACGGAGGACGTCTTGCATAGCAAGGTCAGCCGAGGACTTGACCAACCTCGGTTCGATTAAAAAGGTGGGCTTCCGGTACGGTGGATGAGGGACCAAGGAAGTGGCCTATGAGTGAGTGCTAGGTCACCTACTAGGAAGGATCCTAGAGGGTGCTGACCATACGGTGCTCGGACTCTGGGTCACCGACGATACCTACACGTGCGTCGTGGAAGATATTGGAACAAAGAGTAAGAGTTGTTTTCTGAATTCGGGCATGGATTTGGTTGATTGACCTTGCTGGTCCTCAACGGATGAGTCCATGGCCCTTTTATATGGATCCGTTGGTTGATCTTGCTGATTCTCAACGGAGTTTCCATTTTGATATGTGAATATATTGCCGGTTACTATGAGCTAGGAACTATCGAAAAGGCCCCTGAGTGGTCGAGTGGTGAGCGTTCTGGTTGCCAATGATGCCATAGATACATCGATGAAGGAATGATTGGAATTAAGGATTCAACCGGAGATTTTGAGGATTATGATCAGTGAGACAATGGTTTCATTGAATGATTGTTTTTAAAGATAGATGATGCTGAGACAAAGGCAATTTCATATTGGGTGTGTAAGTGGAGTGACTAGTTTTAAGTTTGCATGAATAGCCGGCTAGGGGGCCTGGGAACTCTTTTCCCTGGTACCCGGGACAAAACTTAACCAAATTCTTAATTGGATCCCATCACTACAGTGGTTGGGCGGTTAGCTAACCCATGGGAATGGATGGGATGGATCCCTAATTTGAGACTCAATTCTGTTATGGTACGATAGATGAAGTAAATCCCGGACAAAAATTGTTCTATGGAAAAGAATCAACAGCTGTGCCTCTCAATGAAGAAAAAAGCGTTGGTCTCTATGATCCAAGTGCAACCTTTTTCCTGATCTGACTAGGGGACGGGTTTGGTCAGATCAGTTCTGTTAGATAAGGCGTTTGACTACGTTAGAGAAAAGTTATCCTGGAGGAATCGCCCGTGTTTTTCGGGCAAGGAAAGTTTTTTTGGGTTCAGTTTTGAATGAACTGATGGATTAGTCTCTTGTCTGGATATCCATGGGCGAGGCTCCGAGTGTGGGACCCGGCCTTGCGCAATAAGTGCTACTTCTGCTGCTAGCACCCCTGAATTTGTTGCGCGGTGGGGACAGGGATCTTACAACCGAGGCTGGTCAAGACCTTGGCAGGCTTTGCCCCGCGAGAGACGTCCTTTGATGACTCCCCACTGCCTGTTGCAACGTAAACTCTCCTTAGATTAAACAATAAACCAAATGCTTCCTCTAAGCATTCTGGCGTAAGACAATCCTTTACAAAAAACAGAGTTTCTATGCAAGTAAGTGTAACATACCCATCTTCACTGATAAAGAAATGTCCATGTAATAGATAAATTTATGAGTTTTTATGGTATAAAAATCAATGATTTTATTAAATGAGTCATTTCTACTTAGAATCTTCAAATTCTGAGCCGAAATTTGAAATTTGTGCGTGATTTTACCCTAATATAGGATTTTACAGCATCCAAAACGGACACCGGATCAAGCTTATACGCAAATTTCAATCATTTTTAGTTAAAAAGTGACGACCTTTAAACCTTAATAAATGCACGACCGGGCGTCTGATTGACGAACGGTCTGCACCCCAACGACCAAGAGAACCTCTCGGACAAAAAAAAAAATCACCCCCCGGGGCGGTCCAGCACGCAAATCGAGGCCGACGTCCCAAATTTAGGGATCCCACCCCAAAATTTGGACCGTACACACTTACCAGGGTGCCCGTACGATGGCTGCACAAGAACCAAAGGACAACCACCCACTGTGTGGTCCACACGTACCGCTACATGGACACCCATGCTGCCCCTGACTAGACAAGGTACATGCGTACCACTCCTTTCCCTGTTAACCAACATCGTACCTTTCCCCCAGAGCCATGCAGGCCACTGATCCACAGCCTTTGCTGGTACACCGTTCTTTCATCCTTGCTTTGTGCAGTGCCCATACCATACCCCACAGCTATATAAACCCCCGGGGTGCTCCATAGGCGACACGCATTTCTGCGCAGCGTATGCTCTGTTGTGCCGCCGTCCGTTCCCATGCAGTGTACTTGTTGTCGCCCCTTGCAGCCACCCCTCTCCACACTCCCTCATTTGCCACTTTTCAGACAAGGCTATTTTCCTCTCTCCCCCCCTCTTGCTAAGGAGGCAGTGTCCTTAACTCTTCTCCCCCCCGTGTGAAGAGACTTATAGCAGCCTTCTCCCCTTTAGCAAAACGTTTTTGTCTTAAGGACATCTCACAATTCCCTCCCCCCCATTTGCGTGGACTTTAAGAAGATGTTTTAGCCTTAAGAGAGGGTTCATGCGCTATGGTCTTTTGCTCATATGGTGAGCAAACGGAAGAATGGATGTGGATGTGTATGTGAAAGAATGGATGTGGATGTGTATGTGAAGAATGGATGTGGATGTGTATGTGTATGTGAAAGAATGGATGTGTATGTGTATGTGAAAGAATGGATGTGGATGTATGTGAAAGAATGTGAACTGCCAGCTGTTGCATTTGAACTTCCCTTAGAAAAACACATATACCAAATGCTCCCTCCAGCATTCTGGTGTAAGACTATCCTTTAAGAAAACAGGGTTTCTATGCAAATTTTGAGTTTTGATTTTCTTTTGAATACAATGAGTATATCTTAATTCCGTATCCCAAGACTTCTAGATCATAGGTCTGCTCCACCAGCTAGCCACAGTACAATCTTTAGCAAAATAGCCAACTCCACAAAATCAGGTATATCTATTCTCTTATGCAAAATTCCTCGAATTCTGTAATCTTGATCCTCAAATCAAAATCAAAGGTCTCAATTTAATTTCAGATTCAGTGGGTGATTTGATTAAATTTTCCTGAATTGGTCACATCGTCTTTTCTTGAAACTAATGAAGGAGATTAAGTCGTGGTTATAGTCTGATTCAGGGTTCGAGTCTGGAAAGGTTCTCCGTGAACTTTCTCGAAGGGTAATATTTCAATTACTACTTTATTGAATTTCATTCATTGAGTATTTTGCTTAACTGAATTCAAAACTAAACACGTATTCCTATGAGGAATAAATTAATCATTTATCTAAAATTCCAACTTCAAAAGATCTTCTGAATTTTCTCATCACCATCCTAGAGAATATGAAACAGTAGAATTTTCCTTCAC
Organism: Cibotium barometz; assembly: GCF_041138505.1. NCBI lineage: Eukaryota > Viridiplantae > Streptophyta > Polypodiopsida > Cyatheales > Cibotiaceae > Cibotium > Cibotium barometz. The sequence goes on from NC_141074.1 coordinate 47,382,950, forward strand.
AGAGTATTTACTTATTCATTTACCAATATTCATGGGATTTAAACAATGATTAAAGAGAACTCTCATTTTGATATAAAAAAAAATCTGTATGCATCTATTTATGCATAAAATCCAACTTCTATGGAAATAACACTTTTATATAAAAGAAAATCCTTTTATGCATCTATTTATGCATAAAAAATAATTTTGATGAAACTAACACTTTTATAATTAAAAAAAATCTTTTATGCATAAAAATCCGTTTTGATGAAAGTAACACTTTTATAATTAAAAAATTCTTTTATGCATCTATTTATGCATAAAAATTAATTTTGGTGAAAGTAACACTTTAGTAATAATAAAAATTCTTTTATGCATCTATTTATGCATAAAAATCAATATTGATGAAAGTAACACTTTTATAATAATAATAAAAATCTTTTATGCATCTATTTATGCATAAAATCAATATTGGTGAAAGTAACACTTTTATAATAATAAAAAAATCTTTTATGCATCTATTTATGCATAAAAATCAATATTGATGAAAGTAACACTTTTATAATTTAAAAAAAACCTTTTATGCATAAAAATCAATTTTGGTGAAAGTATTACTTTTATAATAAAAAAATTCTTTTATGCATCTATTTATGCATAAAAATCAATATTGATGAAAGTAACACTTTTATAATTAAAAAAATTCTTTTATGCATAAAAATCAATATTGATGAAAGTAACACTTTTATAATAATAAAAATTCTTTTATGCATCTATTTATGCATAAAAATCAATATTGATGAAAGTAACACTTTTATAATAAAAAAAATTCTTTTATGCATCTATTTATGCATAAAAATCAATATTGATGAAAGTAACACTTTTATAATAAAAAATTTATTTTATGCATCTATTTATGCATAAAAATCAATATTGGTGAAAGTAACACTTTTATAATTAAAAAAAATTCTTTTATGCATCTATTTACGCATAAAAATCAATATTGATGAAAGTAACACTTTTATAATAAAAAAATATCCAATATGCATCTTTCTATGCATAGAATTTAAATCTAATGAAAATCACTCTTTTATAATAAAAAAATAACCAATATGCATCTTTCTACGCATAGAATTTAATTTTAATGGAAATAACACTGTTATAATAAAAATATTTCTACTATGCATTTTTCTATGCCTAGAATGAAAATAACACTTTTAGAATACACAAACGGTGGGGATTACTCTTTTTGAATAATAAAAGATAAAACTTATTTCACAAAATTTAAGAAAATTTTGCCATAACCTCCTTTGTATGGCTGACCATTTTTCAATTTTTCCTATCCTTAAGTCACTTAAAAATTATCCCCAAATGGTTTAGCATTCTAAACTAATCAAATTCTACTTTTAAAAGAGAAAGAATATGAAAAGTTTAATTCCAACAATTAGATTACTTATCTAGGATAAAGAAAGGTTGAATTTAAGAATGAGAGAGGGGGAAAGCCTTTCCAACAAGGCATAGCATCATTTTACATTTCAAAGAAAACAAAAATTAGAAAACCATTAAAAAAGAATAAAGAAAAAGTAGGATTTCTAGCTTACATGAATTTCTGAGAGCTTTCCTTTGGCTTGATGGTTTGAGGGATCTACTCTTGTTTGCAACAAGAGTGGCCACCAATTCTTTAGAAGAGGGAATGGTCAAAAACTAATGAATTATTAAGAAATTCACAGTTTTTGGCTCTCTGGGGAGGAGTAGAGTAAAAGTGCATAAAACACTATTAAGTTTCTACAAATGGGGAGGCTTCTATTTATAGGAAAAAGTGAACTTCTAACCAAGCAAACTGATTCTAGAATTTTCCAAATCAGTTTGGTCAATTTTTTACCTTTCTTGAGTCAGTTTAGCTTACTTTTTGGAACTAGACTTGAATTAAGAGAGAGGAGAGATGAAATATCTCAATATTTGAGAATTTAAAACTCCACCACACATGTGAATTAGGTGCCTCCTTCATGAGGGGGAATCCCCACTCTGAGGTGTCAAAAATTCATTTTTTTAGTATTTCCTTTGGTCCTTAGTCCACTCTTCATCTTATGTGAGTATTTACTCATTTTTGGGGGGGATTTTCTTTATTTCTTCTATTTATCTCCTCCCTACATTTGGATGAATCTGATTGGCCCCTCAGAACCTTAATTTAAAATTTTTCGAAAATCTAGACCCCTAGGATAAGGCCTTTTGAACAGATTATAATTAATTTCTAATGCACCTTCTCAAAATATTTTTGAACTTCTGTTTCGGGGAAAATTATTTTAATAAGAAGAGATATTTTTCCATCCAAAAATATCTAAAAATTGAATAACCTCTCTCTAGAATATTTTCTCTCTCTAGGTAAAAACAGGTAGAAACAAGATCTTTTATATTTCTGAAGAGGGATTTGATCACAGGGGAAGATACTCGACATCTTGAAGGGCTGGGGAGGAATCTTACATTCCTCTATGACATTGGTATCATGTTCACTGGCTCGACTTTCTTGCTCAAAAGTTACCATCACACCACAATCAAATGTGTTTCTTTTAGAATCCACACGCTCCGTGCGAAAGTGCCTTCCCTCTGACCATATTGCATTATATAGTTTGTACTAACATTAAACAAAAGCATGACATTTAGTATATATAGTGCATTAAACAAGGTATATACGTGAGATAGAGATGAAGAATTAAGGGTCACATCCTCTTGGATACTCATGCTCTTCTCTTGTGATCATCTCTCCATTTTGTGATGCCATCGATATTGCCATATGAAGTCATTCTATATTGATCACATTTGGTAGAGGTTCCAAGCTAGGCGGGAATGGCAAGCGTCTATTTGCTCTTCTGAAAGCTCTTCTCTCATCCTTTCGTCTATTGATTGCATCCTTGTATCTCCCAATCCACTTCTCCATGATGGGACTATTTAGAATGCAAAATGTATTCACCTTGTGGCGTAATGCTTCATCCAGTCTTTGTTGCCTTCCTTTTCCCTGAGGCACATTAGTGATTAGTCAGTCATCCTCCTCATTGCTCCATAATCGTGGCATGGAAGGATCTATGCGAGATAGATGTTTTGAGATATACACAAGAGACTCTTGCATCAACCATCCCTTTGCTATGCTTGCTCTTGTCCTTGTTCTTTGTCTCACAAAGTCCTTCAAGGTTTTCATGAACTTTTAAGGAAAAACATCCATCGAACATGAACAATGCCACACAACGCCACTTCATCAACCAAATGCACCACAAGATGCAATTGGCTAGTGAGAATTGTTCTAGGAAGTTGTTCTCAATCATACACACTGCCTTAATAGCATTGAGATGAGCTATCTTAATGGATGTAGGATCTATCTCCCTTTAAGGATATGTACCTACATACATAGAAATTATGTGTACTATTTCCCAATACATAACTTGCGAGTGCATGAGACTTCCAAATAAGCAATATACCTTAGTGAATTGAAGAGAAGATTCATACCTGGCCAAGCTTCCCATTTTGTAAATAGCCTCTCTCACCTTCTTGTCTCCACAACCAACTATAGCAATTGGAAGAATAAACTATGCATAGAAAAAAATGTAAGTTAGTATATGAGCTTACAAATTATGTACCACAAAGAGAAAATGAAAAAGTGAATATTTATATACCTGTAATATCTTATGGACAATCATGTGTCTTGAGGCCATATAATTGTTTCTCTCCTTTCTTTTTGGTCTTTGTGTGAAGGCACCCTTCAATGAATGCATTACTCTCGTTGGTGTACAAAAAGAGGCGATCACACTTTTCACCTTATTGTGCTCCCTCTTGGTTAATACCCATGGTGCCTTTGGTAGTAGTATTTTACCACTCTCACTTTCAATTGGCCATGCACTTTGAAGGTGTCCAATGTTTTGTAAGGCATCCCTTGCACCCTTTGTATCTCTTTTACCAATTAAATGGTCCCAAATATTTGTTGCCACATTCTTGAACATATGCATGGGATCTAAGAGATGATTGATCTTCATGTCACACCAATATGGAAGTCGAAAGAATATTGAGTGTCTAGACATCCCATTTGATGGTGGGTTGGGAGTGTTTCTCCATGCCTTAAACCAATCTCTACCTCTCATCTCACGAGTGGTGAGACATCATGTGGCACATACTTGGGATGTGAAGGAGGGAGAAATCGATGATGTTTGTCATACACCACCTTCTTAAGTGTAGAGGGTCTTTTCGAAACAAGTGATGGTCCGCAAATCGAACGTGCATGATGTCTGGAGGTTGCCAAACCTATTTTAATTGAGATGATTGAGATAGAGATATAAACTTAAAGTTTAAAGGCTAAAACTTATGCATATAAGATTCAAGTAGGTCCTGAGCACTCCGAGAACCTGGGATAGTCATGCATCGTCCAAATCAAAACTCCTTTCACCTCCACCTCAAGCCTATTTATTGGCCTTGAAATGTCATGTACTTTGATACCTCGCCATAGTGTCTCAAGCTCCTCAATCAAAGGCTCGAGGTACACATCCATGTTTGCAACCTTATATTTTCATGGTAGAGCAAGCATGATATGACCTTTCTTGATTGCCACCCATGGAGGGAGGTTGTAATTCATCAATACAATAGGCCAAGTAGACCATGATGTGGACTTGAAGCCAAATGGGTTAACACCATCCCTGCCCAAGCCAAGGCGTAAGTGATGAGGGCAAAATTTTAGCACTAGTTGATAGGGTGCTAACCATAACTTAATGTCCTATGATACATAGAATGCTCTTAGGAGACCAAATTACTCCACACCCTAGCCACCATCACTTTGTCGGATAAGGGTGAAAGAAATATCCAGGAGGAAGCCAAGGCTACACCCCCCCTACCCACTGTCTCCACTAGTGATATCCCCCCTAAACCTTGGCCACCCCACCTTCCCTTATCATACGACTCTCCATTTATACCCTACTTAACCTCTTACCTCCCAAACCCCTCATTGTCAAACAACTTTGTCCCATGAGGCAACGTGGCTTCAAGTAGAGCTACCAACCTTGCCCAAACCTAATTGGACCTAATTTCTCACCACCATCGCTAATTGGGGAAGGAGTCAGTAGAACACCCACAATGGGCTACTGACTAGATAGTCCCACATCTCTTTAAGGGAAAGCAAACAGTCGTCCACTCATCCCAAGCCACAACCATTCAATCCTAGAAACCCACGATTGTACACTCCTCCAAGACATGGTTGTTCATCTATCAAGTCATACCCATTCTCTCTATGTAGCAACGGTAGTTCCCTTTCACCAACCCACAACCTTTCATATGTTAATCCATGGTCATTGTCACGTGAAGCCACACATGGTCCTCTATAAAGCCACCTCCATACCTCCCCTGCAAATCTATATAACAGTCCACCACCATTCACTTTTCTCACTTTTCTTCTTGCCCACTAGTCAAACTATTGTTGTAGTTTTTTCTCTTCAATTTTCACAGCTCAAGCTACTTGGTGATTTGGGGTTGTAGGTTGAGAGATAGGTTGTCATCTATTATGACAACCTTAGCAATATACAATTGGTGAGGAACCCAAATTTTCATGCGTAGACCAAACACATAGAGGTCCACTATCACTTCATCACAGAGAGGGTCTTAGTAGGAGACATTAATCTCATGTATGTGTTACCACAGAGGAGCAATTAGCTGAAATTTTCACAAAATCCCTAGGAGCAGAGAAGCTTCACAGATTCCAGATTTTTCTTGGATTCCTAGACATGGAATTGAGCTTGAGGGGGAGCGTTGAGATGTCAAGCTCAACACGAGTTGACACTTATGATATGCATGGGTGACTATTTCTGTCACTTTTATCACACTAGCGTGTTGGGTATGATGATGACATGATAGATCTTCACCAGCTCTCTTCCTCCTTGCATCTTTTCATAGTACCCTCTCCAATTTCGCAAAAGGATTCTCTAACCTTCTCGAGGAGCTCATTGTGTCGATGGACGGACTATATGTAGCACCAACATGACCAAGTCACAACAACCCAATTAACCATGCCTCCTAGCATGGGAAAATTTAATCCAAAGCCAACAAGATCTTCGGTCTGCCATCCTCACACCAACACACAGCTACAAGCCTCCCTCCTGGAGGACTGCGAGCAAACCCTCCCCAAAGCCCTGCACAAAATCACCCACCTCCAGGAGTAACTCCACATGGCCCAGGGGGACTCCCAAACCACCTACAATGTCCGCCCCCCTAGTCTAGAGGGAAGCCCAAGAGATGTGTCATGGTGGCTGGCCCAAACCATTGAGGAAGAATATGTGGAATGGTCAGCCCCCACGTGGAGACCAAAAGTAGGCACCTAGAAGAAGTGGAAATAGAAGTCAAGTGGGGATGCTTACTTTAAGGGATATGGTGCTCAATCTAGAAAAGGTTATGGTGAGATTAATCAAGCTTATGGGCTATAATTAATGACTAATAGAGATGTAAGCAAACCTATAAAAAGGCACTCTATCTAATGGATCAAATATATGAGCATGTAAGCCTCTCTTGCCTTGTCATTATGCTTCATGCCGGTTGGTCATTCCTAACCACAAACGGGCAAGTTTCACTTCTTAGTCCTCCTCTCAAGGTTTGCTAAGTTTATTGTGATTTATTGGCCTCTAAGTTTGGCTTGCCATTCCTTGGCTTCTGGTTGTGCTATTTTTTCCCTCTCATTTTGTTTTGGTTTCTTCTTCTTTTTGAGGTGAATTTCCTTCAAGGTGTTTTTCGTGAGCGGTCCATAGTAGCGTCACAATTTGCTACCATTAAATAACCTACCATTGCGACACCGTCAAGTGTTTTAATGTGAATTGCACCTTCTAGGGACGTTTCATTCTAGGAAGGGTCCTTGCCCTCTATATTGAGTTTTTTTTCGTGATTTTTTGTGCTATAGAGAATGACCATATCCCCCTCATGCATCTCTTTATCCTTGTGCTATAGAGAACGACCATATCCCCCTCATGCATCTCTTTATCCTTGAACTAGTCATCAAACCATTGCTTTCGCCTTAGTTTTTTGATAATTCCATACACAGTCCTTAGATGCATTTTGTTGTGTTTCTCAAGCTCAAAGAGTCAGTCACTTAGAACATTGCCGATGAGTCTTTCTTGTACGGCTACCCATAAGCTTGGCACCAGGAATTCCATAGGCATAACTACTTTAGTTCCATACATTAGGCTGAAGGGTGTCATGTTAATGGCCACTTTATATGTGGTGTGATAAGCCTAGAGTGCGGTGGGAAACTTCTGCTTTTAGTCGTGGACTCACCTCTACAGTCTTGGGTCAAGATGGCACATAGAGTCTTATTAGTGCTTTCTGCTTGGCCATTGGCTTGGGAGTAATAGGGTGAGGATTTATGAAGTGTCACCAGAAATTCTTATAGTAAGAATTGTATTACCTCATTTATGAAATGGGTGCCATTGTCACTTACAAGTTCAAGGGAACACCCCAAGCGAGTGATCACACATTGGTAAAGGAGTTTAACCGTGGACCTTGCATTGGCTTTTCTTGTGGCTCAAGCTTCAACCCATTTTTTGTAGTAGCCTGTTTTTTTGCTATGATATATTGGGCTTGGGTGTGTTGTAAGGACATGATGGGGTACAGTGGAATCATGTCATCCTTATCATGTGGAATAACCATTTGTTGGAATTCATTGTTGCATCATTTGATGTATTTGGTTTCATCTCCAAAGAAGGTTGGCCACCATAATCCTACTAGAAGGATATTTACGAAATGTCCACGTGTGACCCCAGAGTGGGCTTGTTCCAAAATAGAGATGTATTCATCCTCACAAACACCACGTCTCATTATTCCATCTTTTCCTTGTTTATAAAGTTGTCCTACAATCAATTTGATAGGGGTCGACTTACTTAATGAGGCATCTTGCATGATCCTTGTTGATTGGTGCTTCGGTAGGTAGGCCATTAGCTAGGAAATGTGCAACTTCCTCTCCCCATTCAGGAATCAAGCATAATTCAAACACGGGGGCATCTGGCAAGTCATCATCAACACCCACATACGGCTCTTGCCGTTAGGAATGCATGACATTTGGTTGACCAATACATGTTGGGAGCCTTTATGTACCGTGACAATAAAATCAAACTCTAGTAGAATTATGAGCCATCTGGTGATCCTACCGGTGGTGCAAGGTTTATTTACCAAATAAAGAGTAGCTTGATGGTCTACGAAGAAAACAAATTTGGTGCCAAAGGGTAATAATGAAACTTTTCTTACTGTATAGACCATGGCCAATCCTTATCTTTCTGTCATGGCATAATTTTGTTCTACTTTGCAAAACTAACAGGGAAGTCCTTCTTGTATTCTATAGTTTAAGCCAACATAAAACCAATTATTGCGAAAGCAAAGGTGTCTATGTGAACATGGAATATGATTTCCCAATTAGGGAATCTCAAAATGGGAGCGCTTGCCCCCAATGCTTTTTTGAAGGTATCATACACTGTTGGCACTCCTCTATCCATTCAAAAATCACAAGGAGTCTGTAAAGGAGATGAGCTATGTTAGCATACATACCGATAATAAGCTACATGCCCCATAAATTGTTGGACTCCCTTGAAGTTGGTAGGGGGTGGTAGCTTAAGAATGAGTCGCACCTTGCTGTCGTCTCTGAAGATACCGTGTTCCAAGAAAATGTGTCCTAGGATTACTTCATGCTAAAACCAAAATTGGCATTTTAGACAATTAAGAAAGATCCTATAGAGCTGACATCTAAATGGCATGACTCGGTATGCATCCGTGCTCCAGTCAATGGCGAAAGCCGTTTTGTGTTAATCTTTTAGGTTGATCAGCACTTGGTTGTAGCTGGAAAACCCATCAAGAAAGCTATAGGCTTCCTTTTCTGCAACCCGCTCAAGCACATGTTTTGTGAAGGGAAATGTATAGTGATCTTATATCATTGTCAGCATTGATCTTTTTGAGGTCCACTCATGTTTTTGTTCTTTTTATGTACTATCATAATGGGTGAGACCCATTCGGCGTGCTCTATCTTGTAGATGAATCCAACATTTATGAGCCGATTACCAACGAGATCCAGTATCAAAATTTGGTTCCCAAAAATCTTTCCTTTTTGTCCATCCGAAATCTTCCTCGACGTACGCATGGGTGTCCTAGCAACCGCGAGCCCATGCATCACCTGGTCAGATCCCTCTAGGATCCTCCTTAGGTGTCCTAGCACTTCACTTAGGGACCGCTTCGTCGGTCCTCGCCCATCGTATCGGAAGCGCACCATTTTAACCGTACCGAGGTTGGTCAAGACCACGGCACGCTTTGCCGCAAGCAACGTCCCTTGACGACTCCCTGCCAGCTGTTCCAAAACAAACCTCCTCTTAGAAAAACATAAGCCAAATGCTTCCTCCAGCATTCTGGCGTAAAACAGTCCTTTGAATGAAAAAAAACACAGGTTCCAATGCAAGTAAAATTGCAGTTTGAGATTGGTTCCGAAAACCCTTTTTCCATAATTCCCAGTTTCAATAATGAGGATCCTTGATCTCTCATGAGGGTAATCTACCCATCATTTTGTCCAATTGACCAACTAGATTCTTGGTGAGTTTGGTCAAGGAAAAACTAGATTAGTTTCGGTAGTCTATTCTTTGGATTTAGTAACTGGAATTGGTCATGAAGTTTTTGTCTGATTCAGATCAAGAGAAGGACAATTAGGTTTATTGTCCGTCTCTCACGTAGTCTAACCAAATTCATTCGGTTTAGTTCTTCAAGGATTTCCTTCAGACATCTAGTTTTGGGTAAATATACATTTAGTGATTTTACCAATTAAAAAATCCAAATATATTCTTTATGCCACATAATTTCTCAGCCTTAATTCATTAGGTAGAATTATGGTGGAAATTCATCTTTTGACACTAAAATTTAATTCAAATTCATCTTTTCTTAAATATCATAAAAATTCTTCTTTTAACTAAAACATCAATACCTATTTTTTTTGAATAAACTTGAAATCCTCCTTTTTCTCATTTCAATTAGTGCAATACATTTATCGTGGGAATTCCTCTTTTACCATAAATTAAATCTACTTAAAATTCTTCTTAAAAATTACATAAAATATCAATTAATTCCATTAAGCTAAAAATTCCACTTTTCTCATTTAAACATTTGAATTCCAATATGGTGGGAATTCCTCTTTCATCATTTAATCTTATCTATATAAAAAGATAAATTTAACTAAATTTTTTTCTTAAAAATTTAAATAAAAATCTTCCATTAATTCCTTTACACTAGGAATTACACTTTCCTCATTTACATATTTGGATTCCAATATAGTGGGAATTCCTCTTTCATCATTTAAAATTTATCTATGTAAAAAGATATATTTAACTGAATTTTCTCTTAAAAATTTAAATAAAAATCTTCATTAATTCCTTTACACTAGGAATTACACTTTCCTCATTTAAATATTTGGATTCTAATATAGTGGAAATTTTAAAATTTATCTATGCAAAAAGATAAATTTAACTAAAGTCCTTCTTTAATTTTTAAATAAAATATACATTATTTTAGCATCACAATTTTTCTCTTACTTCATTTGAATACATGGATTTCCATTGTCATGGTGGGAATTACTCTTTTAACAAAAAATGGATTACTAGAAATTCCTCTTTTTTCTAATTACTATTTATGCATAAACATAAAAATTAATTTTCCATGATTATATTGAGAATCATTCAATTAATCTAGGATGATTAATCCTAGAATATGGTAGGAATTCCTCTTTTCATAATATAAATGAAAATGCTTATATGTTAATTTTACAGAAATTTTGCCATAGCTCCGCTACTATTACTGATAATTCTCAATAAACTTGAAAGAATAAAGTCTAGTATTATTCATGTGATTAGAATAACCACAAATTGGATGATTATCCAATCATGGATTGATTCTTAATTTTATCTAAGTTAAAAAGCATAAAAGTATTAAAAAGCCATTATTTTGGCCTCCAATTAGACAAGCATAGAAATTACTTTTAGATTAGAGAAATGCTTTATGAGAAGCTTCATTCAAATTGAGAATAGGTCATAGGAATGACCATTCTTTGGGGAAGAGAGAGAAATTCTTAAAAACCATTATAAATTAAGCATAAATGGAAATTTATGTGTTTCTTCATTACAGTACATTAAAGAACTTCAATAGTATTCAAAAGCCATTCAAATTAATGCTTCTCAAGCTTGAGAGGGGTTGAGAAGAGAAACATTTGGAGATTTAAGAAAAAGAAGACAATAATCCACACTTTACCTCCTAAATTACTTGATTCTTTGATCACAGTAGAGGCCCCCAACCAATCAATTGGTTTGGTATGTTGTTGGAGTCTCCAAGGAAGATTGAAGAGAGAGAGAAGCTCCAATCTCTTCAATTTGTAGAGGGTTTTTAGAGGATAATAGAAAATAAGCTTAACTTAGAGTAATACCGGCATAGTTTAGTTCACAGATGAGAATACAAAAGAATGAGGGTCTATTTATAGGTGAGGGAGGCCACTAACTGAGCCCAACTGAGTTCTAGAATTTCCCAACTTTAGTTTGGCTGAATTTGGACAAGATTTAGACCAGTTTGGCTCCCTTTTTTATTTTGTTTGATTTAGGAGAGAGTAGAGATAAAAATATCCTATTATTTCTTAGTTTAAATCTCATCCACACATGTGAAATAGACACCTCCTTGAAGGGCCCCTTTTCCTTACCCATGTGTCAAAAATGAATGATTAATCCAAAATATCTTATTTTTTTAATTAATACTTCATAATTTTTAACTAATAAACCTAGTACTTAGCCAACTCTTCATCTTATGTGGGCATTTACTCATTTTTGGGTATTTTTTTTTATTCTTTAGATTTATCTTATCCCAACACTTGGATTAATCTTATTGGTCCATAGGAACCTTAATTGGACCATTTGAAAATCTTGACCCTTAGGTTAAGGTCTTCTAAACCATTTTTAATTAATTCCAATTGCACCTTGGAAAATGTATTTTGATTTTCTGTTTCAGGGAAACATTCTTTTGATATCTGTAGAATTTATCTATCCAAAAATATCATTCTCTCCCACTTGAAAAATGCGAGATGTCCTCATCTCGCAGAGTGGGGGTAATCCTTCACCAACTCTTCTTTCTCCCAAGTGGCGTCTTCTAGAGGGAAGAACTTCCATTTTACTAAGAATTCTCTGAGGACTCTGCTCCTGAGAATCTTCTCCCAAACGTCGAGGATTTCCTCAGGTTGGAGTACCATCTGGCCTTGAGTCGGAGAGATCAATTGTTCATCATCATCAAGCATGTGACTCGGGCTAGGTACATACTTCTTAAGCAAACTGACTTGGAATACATCATGTACCTTGAGATGGGGAGGCAGAAGACGTTTGTAGGCTAGATCGCCCACTTTCTTTATGACAGCATACGGCCCACAGTATCTGGGAGAGAGCTTCTTGTACTTTCCTAAGGATAAGGAACTTCTTTTTGGTCGTACTCGAATGAAGACCATATCTGATTCTTCGAACTCTCTCTTAGATCTCTTTTTATCTGCATAATTCTTTTGTCTGTCTTGGGCTGCCTTTATATCTTTACGGATTGATTGCATCTGCTGGTCCATGTCGTCAAGCATTTGTCTGGACATTTCGACTCTGATCAATGGATCAGACCAAGTTAATGGTGTAAGGCAATCTTGTCCATACAAAGCTTTGAAAGAACTCATCCCAATGCTCCGATGATAAGAAGCATTGTAAGCGAATTCGACCAAAAGCAGATGACTTAACCACTTCTTGGGTTCCCTGCTATGGCATGACCGAAGGATATCTTCAATTACTTGATTCACCCTTTCCGTCTGGCCATCGGTTTCGGGGTGATAGGCTATGCTGAGATCCAAGAAAGTTCCTACTGCTTCAAAGAACACAGTCCAAAATTTTGATGTGAATTTGGGATCTTTGTCACTTACTATCCTCTTGGGTAAACCATGCAATCTAAATATCTCCTTAAGAAAAACTCTGGCAACATCCACTGCAGAGAGTATGTTTCTTTCACTGGAATCAAATGGGCAGCCTGTCAACTACCACAAAAATGGAGTTGTAACCTGATTGCACTGAAGGTAATTCAGTGACAAAGTCCATATTGATGCATTCCCACTTCATCTGTAGAATGTCTAGAGGCTGCAGTTTCCCTGGCATCTTGACTCTCTCTGCCTTGACTCTTTAACACATCAAGCATTTTTGCACATGATCAAGTACATCCTTTTTGAGTCCTGGCCCTAGAAGAAGCTATTCTTCACAGACATATAGGTTTTTATAAACCCTGATATCTAGCTATCAGGCTATCATGGGCTTCTCTCATAATTCTTCCCTTTATTTCCTCATCATTGGGGATACATAGCCGATTATTATAATACATGCATCCTTCATCCAGTTTGTACCCCCAAGGACTCGCCTCATTTCCTGAGGAGTCTTTCTTTCCTACATCAGAAGGGTAGCAATAGGGGCAAAGAATTTGTTCTGCATGATTTTCTCCTTTGCTTCATTGATCAATGGATTTGACACCACTGTAATTGCAAGCAAGGAGGCTTTTCTGCTGAGTGCATCTACAACCACATTTTCTTTCCCTGGTCGATACTTTATGTCAAAATCAAATTCCAGCAGGGTCTGCATCCATCTCCTTTGATGTATGTTGAGATCCCTTTGGGTGAAGATCCACTTCAAACTTTGATGATTTGTCATCAAGGTGAACCTTTGTCCCAAAAGATAATGTCTCCACAACTTCAAAGCATACACTACTGAGAGTAACTCCAAGTCATGGACGGCATAATTCCTCTCATGTGTTATGAGTTTTCTAAATTCATAGGCCACTGCATGACCTTCCTGCATTAGAGCACCGCCTAAGGCAAATCCACTAGCATCAGGTTTGGTAAAATCTGGCAATTTAAGAACAAGGTTGGTTACTAAGGCTGTCTTTAGCTTGTCAAAGGCACTTTGACACATTGCAGTCCACTAAAAAAGTGTACTTTTCTTGAGAAGGTTAGTCAAAGGGGGCGCTATCTGAGCATACCTAGGTATAAAGATCCTATACCATCCGGTTAACCCTAGGAATCCTCTGACTTCCTTTACTGACTTGGGTTACGACTGCTTGGATCTTTGCGGGGTCAGGAGAAATCCCATCCTTTGACACTATGAATCCCAAGTATTCCACCTAGTCAACAGAGAAAGAACATTTGCTCTTCTTTGCAAAGAGTTGGTGTTTCCTTAGGATTTCCAGGACCTTGCGTAGTACAAAAAGATAAATTTAACTAAATTTTTTTCTTAAAATTTTAAATAAAAAATCTTCATTAATTCCTTTACACTAGGAATTACACTTTCCTCATTTAAATATTTGGATTCCAATATAGTGGGAATTCCTCTTTCATCATTTAAAATTTATCTATGTAAAAAGATATATTTAACTAAATTTTCTCTTAAAATTTAAATAAAAATCTTCATTAATTCCTTTACACTAGGAATCACACTTTCCTCATTTAAATATTTGGATTCCAATATAAAGGGAATTCCTCTTTCATCATTAAAAATTTATCTATGTAAAAAGATAAATTTAACTAAAATCCTTCTTTAATTTTTAAATAAAATATACGTTATTTTAGCATCACAATTTTTCTCTTACTTCATTTGAATACATGGATTTTCATTGTCATGGAAATTACTCTTTTAACATAAAAATGGATTACTAGAAATTTCTCTTTTCATAATTAACTATTTACGCATAAACATAAAAATTAATTTTCCATGATTATAATAATGAGAATCATTCAATTAATCTAGGATGATTAATCCTAGATTAATCAATTTCCCATGATTATAATGAGAATCATTCAATTAATCTAGGATGATTAATCCTAGAATATGGCAGGAAGTCCTCTTTTCATAATATAAATGAAAATGATTTATGTGTTAATTTTACAGAAATTTTACCATAGCTCCGCTGCTATTACTGATAATTCTCAATAAATTTGAAAGAATAAAGTTTAGTATTATTCATGTGATTAGAATAACCACTAATTGGATCATTAGCCAATTATGGATTGATTCTTAATTTTACCATAAGTTAAATAGCATAAAAGTATTAAAAAGCCATTATTTTAGCCTCCAATTAGACAAGCATAGAAATTACTTTTAGGTTAGAGAAATGCTTCATGAGAAGCTTCATTCAAATTGAGAATAGGTCATAGGGATGACCGTTCTTTGGGGGAGAAAGAGAAATGCTTAAAAACCATTATCAATTAAGCATAAATGGAAATTTATGTATTTCTTCATTACAATACATTAAAGAACTTCAATAGTACTCAAAAGCCATTCAAATTAATCCTTCTCAAGCTTCAGAGGGGTTGAGAAGAGAAACATTTGGAGATTTAAGAAAAAGAAGACAATAATCCACACTTTACCTCCTAAATTACTTGATTCTTTTATCACACTACAGGCCCCCAACCAATCAATTGGTTTGGTATGTTGTTGGAGTATCCAAGGAGGATTGAAGAGAGCGAGAGAAGCTCCAATCTCTTCAATTTGTAGAGGATTTTTAGAGGATAATAGAAAATAAGCTTAACTTAGAGTAATACCAGCATAGTTTAGTTCACAGATGAGAATACAAAGGAATGAGGGGCTCTTTAAAGGTGAGGGAGGCCACTAACTGAGTCCAACTAAGTTCTAGAATTTTTGAGCTTCAGTTTGGCTGAATTTCGACAAGATTTGGACCAGTTTGGCTCCCTTTTTGATTTGGTTTGATTTAGGAGAGAGGAGAGATAAAAATATCCTATTATTTTTTAGTTTAAAACTCATCCACACATGTGAAATAGGTGCCTCCTTGAAGGGTCCCCTTTTCCTTACCCATGTGTCAAAAATGAATGATTACTCCAAAATATCTCATTTTTTATTAATACTTCATAATTTTTAACTAATAAACCTAGTACTTAGCCAACTCTTCATCTTATGTGGGCATTTACTCATTTTTGGGTATTTTCTTTTATTCTTTGGATTTATCTTATCCCAACACTTGGAATTATCTTATTGGTCCATAGGAACCTTAATTGGACCATAATTAAAAAAAATCGAAAATCTTGACCCTTAGGCTAAGGTCTTCTAAATGATTTTTAATTAATTCCAATTGTACCTTGGAAAATCTATTTTGATTTTTTGTTTTAGGGAAACATTTTTTTGATATCTATAGAATTTATTTATCCAAAAATATCCCAATATTGATTTACCACTCTCTAGAAATTTTTATCTCACTAGGCCAAATAAGGAAAAATAATATTTTCTTGTATTCAGAAACATGGAATGATTACAAGGGATTGAAGTAGAGGCTTAATTAATATTCAGCCCGAGGAGGAATCTTACATCCTCTCCCACTTGAAAAATGCGAGATGTCATCTTGCAAAGTGGGGGTAATCCTTCGCCAACTCTTCTTCTTTCTCCCAAGTGGCGTCTTCTAGAGGGAAGAACTTCCACTTCACTAAGAATTCTCTGAGGACTCTGCTCTCTTGAGAATCTTCTCCCGAACGTCATAGATTTCCTCAGGTTGGAGTACCATCTGGCCTTCAGTCTCGAAGAGATCAATTGTTCATCATCATCAAGCATGTGACTCGGGCTAGGTACATACTTCTTAAGCAAACTGACATGGAATACATCATGTACCTTGAGATGGGGAGGCAGAAGAAGTTTGTCGGCTAGATCTCCCACTTTCTTTATGACAGCATATGGCCCACAGTATCTGGGAGAGAGCTTCTTGTACTTCCCTAAGGATAAGGAACTTCTTTTTGGTCGTACTCGAATGAAGACCATATCTGATTCTTCGAACTCTCTCTCAGATCTCTTTTTATTTGCATAATGCTTTTGTCTGTCTTGGGCTGCCTTTATATCTTTATGGATTGATTGCATCTGCTGGTCCATGTCGTCAAGCATTTGTCTGGACATTTCGACTCTAATCAATGGATCAGACCAAGTCAATGTTGTAAGGCAATCTTGCCCATCCAAAGCTTTCAAAGGACTCATCCCAATGCTCCGATGATAAGAAGCATTGTAAGCGAATTCGACCAATTGAAGATCACTTAACCACTTCTTGGGTTCCCTGCTGTAACATGACCGAAGGATATCTTCAATTACTTGATTCACCCTTTCCATCTGGCCATCGGTTGCAAGGTGATAGGCTGTGCTGAGATCCAAAAAAGTTCCTACTGCTTCAAAGAACGCAGCCCATAATTTCGATGTGAATTTGGGATCTCTGTCACTTACTATCCTCTGTCACTTACTATCCTCTCCTTAAGGAAAACTCTGGCAACATCCACTGCAGAGTATGTTTCTTTCATTGGAATCAAATGGGCAGCATGTCAACTACCACAAAAATGGAGTTGTAACCTGATTGCACTGAAGGTAATCCAGTGACAAAGTCCATACTGATGCATTCCCACTTCATCTGTGGAATGTCTAGAGGCTGCAGTTTCCCTGGCATCTTGACTCTCTCTGCCTTGACTCTTTAGCTTATCAAGCATTTTCGCACATGATCAAGTACATCCTTTTTGAGTCCTGGCCAGAAGAAGCTTTTCTTCACAGACATATAGGTTTTTATAAACCTTGATGTCCAGCTATCAGGCTATCATGGGCTTCTCTCAGAATTCTTCCCTTTATTTCCTCATCATTGGGGATACATAGCCGATTATTATAATACATGCATCCTTCATCCAGTTTGTACCCAAGAACTCGACTCATTTCCTGAGGAGTCTTGCTTTTCCTGCATTAGAAGGGTAGCAATAGGGGCAAAGAATTTGTCCTGCATGATTTTCTCCTTTGCTTCATTGATCAATGGATTTGACACCACTGTAATTGCAAGCAAGGAGGCTTTTTTGTTGAGCGCATCTACAACCACATTTTCTTTCCCTAGTCGATACTTTATTTCAAAATCAAATTCCTGCAGGCAACCAATAGCTGTATGATAGAGTGTGACATCAAAGTGATCTCCAGCATCATGAAGACTCAACTTCAAACCTGTCTCCATTGGAGTAGCAATAGGCTTGCAGTCTTCAAGGCCAAATCTCTGCAACAATGGCTCAATATACTTTGTCTACACAAAGCGATACCTCCATCACACTCCTTAAATTGTATCCCCAAATAATGATGCAAACGCCCCAAATCTGACATCTCAAAAGAGGCATTCAAATCAGCCTTAAAATCAGCAATATGACTCTCATTTGGTCCTGTGAGCAGCATGTCATCCACATAGAGAGCAATGATTAGATGTACATCATCCACACGTTTAACATACAAAGTGCTTTCTGTTGGACTATTCTGAAAACCATGTGCAGTCAAATATGCATGTATCTTTTCATACCAAGCTCGTGGAGCTTGCTTTAAACCATATAAAGCCTTTTTCAACCTGCACACTTTGTTTTCCTACCCTCTTTGAACAAAACCACAAGGCTGCGATACATACACCTCCTCATGCAAATCTCCATTCAAGAACGCAGTCTTTATGTCCAACTATGTACATTCCAACCATTATAAGCTGCCAATGCACAAATGCTACGAATGGTAGTCATATGACAAGTGAGAGCAAAGGTCTCATCAAAATCAATGCCCTTTTCTTGAGCATAACCCTTTGCAACAAGTCTAACACTGCCATCTGGCTTTCGTTTCAACTTAAAAACCCACTTACATCCAATGACCTTTTCACCAATAGGAAAATCACACAAAGACCATGTACCATTCTTCATTATAGCATCATATTCACTTTGCATTGCAGCCAACCAATTTTTCGATTTTTGTGCCTCATTAAATGAAAGAGGTTCTTCCTCTTCACACATACTAGACACAGCCAAAGCATAACAATCTGATGCATAAGAGGCATGTTGAAAACCTGAATGAGTATGACTAGACATAGGTGCATCAATTTTACTATCACGCAAGGTTTGCACCAACCATTTAGGCATACCTCTAGCCTGCTCATTTTTAGCCCTATCCTCATAAATTGCATCCTAAAAATCTGCATCAGAAATAGGCTGATCTATGATGTCATTTGAAATCTGCATAGGCTGAATATTTGCCTCATTAGGACTTACATTTGAATTCCCACCTGTAAACAGAGACAACAACGTATCAAATACATCCCGTGAGCTCACACCTGTCTCTTTGGTACATGATAACAAAGGCTGCACAACATCTTCCACAAAAACAACATCTCGACTAATCAAGATACGCTTTGATTGCGGATGATACAATCTATAACCCTTGCTCTCAGCACTGTAACCAACAAAAATGCATTTGACAGCCTTATCATCCAATTTTCTATGTTGTTGCATAGGCACTAAAGCATAGGACAAGCAACCAAAGACACGCAAGTGACCAATAGAAGGCTTCCTGCCATGCCAAGCTTCGTATGGAGTAACAGACTGCAAGGCCTTAGTGGGACACCTGTTGAGTACATATGCAACACACATGACAGCCTCAAGCCAAAAGCGGCATGTGGCAAAGCTTGGCTCTTGACCATACATCGTGCCATCTCCATAAGTGACCTGCTTTTTCTCTCAGCAACACCATTTTGCTGAGGGTTATATGGCACTGTACATTGGTGTTTTATCCCACGACTAGCCAGAAATGCATCAAACTCTTTAGACATGTACTCCCCCCCTCGATCAGAATGGATACATTTTCAACCACCATAAGCAAAAACTGTTTGAAGCACAAAAACACTTGAGACTTTGCCTTCAGTGGATATACCCATGCATGCCTTGAGTAATCATCAATGAAAGTCATGAAGTACAAGTGTTTACCAAACGACGGAGTTTGCATAGGCCCACATACATCACTATGTACAAGTTGCAATTTGCGAGTGGCCCGCACAGAACCATCCTTTGGAAACGCAGAATGCTGCATTTTGCCCAAAATATAGCCTTCACAAAAACATGTTTTAATGGTGCCTCAAGAGGGGGCAATGAAGCAACCATATCAAATTTCTGCAAATGCAGCAAACTAGCAAAGTTCAGATGACCAAAACGAGCATGCCATAGTTTTGCATCTCAAACTGCCTTTTCATCAGAAACTACATTTACTGAATCTTCCACACACTTGTCATAAGAATTGAGCCTATATAGCCCACGAAACAAGGTGCCAGATACAATAATCGTATCACCAGAAGTCAAATCATGAACAGTTCATCTGTCATCCACAAATTTGACTACAAGTCCAAGTCTGGCAAGTGCAGAGGATAGACAATAGATTCTTCTTTATCCCTGGCACATACAAAGCATCTGCTGAAAGTGTGAAAGCACTGCCATTTGCAGCAGTAAGCATAATTTCACCAACGCCCTTCACTGGGTAAGAAGCATTATTGGCACATGTGACAGTATTCCCATTAGAGATAGCCTCAAGACAAGTGAACATATCACGATGCGAGGTAATGTGCTTTGTAGCACCACTATCAAAATACCATACATCAGAGTCAACAGAAACTGCCAAACATGCATCATGTACAGATGGGTCATACTGGCAATAAATGCCCATTCTGTATCCTGCACAACATTTGCAGAATCTGCATTTGTAGAAGCATCCGCTATTGTGGCTATATTTGACTCTTTCTTCTTTGCCTCTTTAACCTTTAGCTTAGGGCAATTCTTAATGACATGATCAGTTGCCTTACAATAGTTGCACCTGATCTTTTTCTTGCCTTTATCAAGAGCCTTCTCAGACCTATTGTTACTACCTGTGGAAGGAGAAGAAGTTGCAGACCTACTAATAGGAGAAGAAACAGTGGAAGGGGTTGCCTTACCACTTCTTCTCTGTTGGGCAGCAACAAATGCCTGATCAACTGCACGCTGCCTAGCCCGATTTTGCTTGGACTGCGCTTCTTACAGGAGATTATTGACTAAAGTATCATACTTGACAACATCAGGTCTGTCCTCAGTAACAAGTCTCCACGTGGAAGCAAAAGTCTGATATGACTCAGGTAAAGCATCGAGAACAGTCTGTAGCACAAGAGAATGATCAGAAATAATCTCACCTGTAGAAATCAACTGTTCCTTGAGATCTTTAATCTCAGCAAGAAAAACATTCATGTCATCATCTTCTTGCATAATCTTCGATTCTAGCTCTTTACGCAGGTAAGAGATTTTTGCCTCGTTACGACCTGCATACAAACCAGCTAGAATATCCCAAGCCTGTTTTGCTGTTTTAGCTGAACGAATATGTGGAGTGATGTTACATTTGACAGAAAGTGCAATCAAGGCATGAGCCTGCGCATCTTTACCATCCCAATGAGCTTGTTCAGCAGCAGTGGGTAAAACAATAGCAACAGTAGAGCTGCTAGAACCTGCAACATCCTTAACAGATCCTACATCCACAGAACCTGGACGTACATCCATACCCTGCACAATGTTCCACACTCCTTTTGCAACCAAAACATGCTGCATCATGTATGCCCAAAGTGGGTGTAGTTGCTGTCTCCATCCAATTTGTCATCAGCAGACCATGCGAAATACATCATTGCTGTTATCAGCCATGGCCACTGACTGAAACTGATGCAAAAGCTACCTGTAATGAAGCAAAGACTGAACAGAAAACAACTCGTGCTATGTAGCACGGTCCACAATAGAATACGTATGCCTGTTTTGCAGAAAATTGCACTGTCAAAATTTCTGCACAAAATGACGAAAACACCTGTACAAAACTTATAATGCAAAAACGGAGCCCAAAACGACCTCAGATGCAATTTTTGAGAACGCGAAGCCCTGCAGACGAATCTCGAGAGTATAGGGACTTGCAAGCGCTCGTGAAAGCTCGCCTCAATCGGAGAACGTGAGTTGGAGGGTGCTAGTCATGTAGCCCTGGGAGCCGATGCCTGCTCTGATACCAATTGTTGGAATTAGGGTTGCAAGAAAGCACACAAAGCTTGGAGAGAAGAAGAAGCAAGAATGCACACAACACACAGTGTATTAGATTGTGTCGATGTACAAAGATAAGTTAGCCCTAGAATAATGGGCGTATATACAAGCCGAGGAAAAAAACCTCCTAAAGAGGGAAAAAGTGCCCCGGTGGTCCTAAGTGTGTTCACACATCACTGCCTATATATATGGCAACATGGTGCTGGCTTTGGAGGGACCTTGACATCAAAGGCCTTGGAGAAATCCTTTGCCATCCCGCACCTTTTAATCGAACTGAGGTTGGTCAAGACCTCGGCTGACCTTGCTACGCGAGACGTCCTCCATTGACTCTCCGTCAGCTGTTGCAACTTTATCAGCTAGGTCTCCACGACCTTAATCTCACAAGATGGTCAAAACGTTTTCCCAGCATTCTTGACATAAAACAGTCATTCAAAAATAGGCCATAAATACACTTTCTATAACGAACTCTCGTCTTTCCACAATAATCAACATTACTTAATCCACATTCATTTCATATAAATTTCCATTCTCATTCAATCGCATCATTTTCCATCTCATCACTTCTTTCCTCAAATATCCTCAGATCTCATCCACTCGCATCATTTAGCCATATCCACATCTCATCACATCATATTCATTCACATCTCATCCATTCATATTTACCCGATTCGCATTACATCACATCACATTCATCACATCTCATCCATTCATATTTACCCGATTCGCATTACATCACATCACATTCATCACATCTCGATTCACATGACATCACATCCATTCTCATCCCATATCATTCATTCACATCCCAATTCACATGACATCTCATCCATTCACATTCCATATCATTCATTCACATCCCGATTCACTCAAAGACTGTGATTGCTGACTTGCATTCTTTGCAACCACATTTCCACTCACATCAGCCCCAACAGCTTTTTTTCAGTAGCATACCAGCTGCTCATCTCATCAAAAACAACATCCCTGCTTACCCTCAACTCACGTGTAGTAGGGTTATAACACCTCTATCCCAACTCACGTGTAGCAGGGATATAACACCTCTATCCCTTTTGCTCAAGGGAATACCCAATAAACACATTTTTCAGCTTTTGGATCCAGCTTAGTTCTCAGCTCATCTGGCACATGCACATATGCAATGCATCCAAAGACTTTCAGATGAAACAAATCATGTTTTCTACCAGTAACATCTCCTCTAGAGTTACATCACGTATGGCTGTAGTTGGAGTCTTGTTCATGATGTAAACTGCTATAGAAACAACCTATAGCTATGCGGCATATTCTTCTCTCCCATCAATGCTCGCGCAATCTCAGCAATGTGCCTGTTTTTTCGCTCAGCAACTCCATTTTGTTGTGGAGTGTATCTGCATGTAAACTGTCTCCGAATACCATTCTTCTTCAAAAATTCAGAGAACTCATTGGAGAAGTACTCTCCCCCTCCATCTGACCTTAGGCACTTTATATATTTCCTTGTTTGCTTTTCAACCATAACTCTGAAATTCTGAAAATGAGTGAACACCTCACCCTTCTCCTTCATGAAGTATACCCACACTTTCATTGTGTGGTCATCAATAAATGTCACATAATACCTGCAGCCTCCCATAGACATGGTCTTCGTGTAGGACCCCATACATCTGAATACACAACATCTAGTGCATTTCTGCTCACATTTCTTTCACGTGGAAATACATGATTTGTTTGCTTTCCAAATTGGCATGCTTCACATTACGAAGCTTTACAATTGATTTCAAATGCTTCTGAGTGCTTCATGGTGATTCCAAGAAATTCCAAGTCATGAGTGCATCTTAGTGCTTCTGAGCATTTTCAGACCACTTCTGAGTGCCCGACAGTGCACTATATGCTTAACCATGCTTTATAGTGCTTGACATACTTTTTCAAGTGATCACAAGTGCTTCTAAGTGGTTCATAGTGGTTCCAAGTAATTTTATGTCATTCCAAGTGCATCTAAATGTTTCTGTGTGCTTCTAAGTGCCTTTTGTTGCTTCTGAGTGCTTAATAGTGTTTCAAAAAGCTGCCACCAGCACAGGTGTCTGAGAGTTCTTCCAAATGCTTCCAAGTGCTTACGCTCGTAATGGCTTAACAGAGCTTCAAAAGTGATAACAGGAGCTTCTAACTACTTCCAAGTGCATCTAAATGTTTCTGTGCGCTTCTAAGTGCCTTTTGTTGCTTCTGAGTGCTTAATAGTGCTTCAAAAAGCTGCTAGGTGCCTGAGAGTTCTTCCAAATGCTTCCAAGTGCTTAAGCTCGTAATGGCTTAACAAAGCTTGAGAAGTGATAACAGGAGCTTCTAACTGCTTCCAAGTGCTTGTACGTGCTTGTAAGTGCTTCCAAGTGCATCTAAATGTTTTTGTGTGCTTCTAAGTGCCTTTTGTTGCTTCTGAGTGCTTAATAGTGCTTCAAAAAGCTGCCAGGTGTACCAGAGAGTTCTTCCAAATGCTTCCAAGTGCTTATGCTCGTAATGGCTTAACAGAGCTTCAGAAGTGATAACAAGAGCTTCTAACTGCTTCCAAGTGCTTGTAAGTGCTTCCAAGTGCTTGCTAGGGCTTCTAAATGCTTGCTAAGTGCTTGCTAATGCTTCTAAGTACTTGCAAGTGCTTCCAAGTGCTTCTAGTGCTTGCTAGTGCTTCCATGTGCTTCTAAGTGCTTCCAAGTGCTTCTAAGTGCTTTCTAGTGGTTCCAAGTGTTTGCTAGTGGTTCTAAGTGCTTCTAAGTGCTTGCTAGTGATTCTATGTGCCTCTAAGTGCTTCCATGTGCTTCTAAGTGCTTCTAAGTGCTTCCAAGTGCTTCCACATGCTTTACTTGCTTCTAAGTGTTTGCTAATGTTTCCAATTGCTTCTAAGTGTTTCCTAGTGCTTCCAAGAAATTCCATGTTATTCCAAGTTCATCTAAATGGATCCTCAGGTTTCTAAGTGCTTGCAGGGTGCCTGAGAGTGCTTTATAGTGCTTTACAACCATTTACTAGTGCTGCCAGGTGCAGAAAGTGCTACTAAGTGCGTCTAAGAGCTTTATCCAATGAGTGTCATAGCTTTACACTGATTGAAAGTGCGTCATAATGCTTACCAATGCTATAGGTTGCTTCAAAATGATTTATAATGCTTGATAGTGTGTCTAAATTTGTCTTCTTTGTTACAGAGGGACTTCTATATGCGGTTCCAAGTGGCTCATCCTAACATAAGGATCTCCCTCAGATGTTTTGAGGGTCTAAAGACATACTTCGTATGCAAGTTGAAGGACCGCTTGTTGCTGTGAATACCATGTGCAGCTTGTCTACTTCAAGGAAGCTCTTAATCAAATGCGCCAGGGAAGATATGGGCTACATGGCCGGCCATGCAGATGCAGGTGCCTTGTTTGCAGTTCTCATGATGGAACAGCGCAGTGCGCGGCCTCCAATGCCACATTTCCAAGCTTAACAGACCTATGGGAGTCTGTATTGTGCCCAAAACCCATTGACTGTGCTTATCACCGTAGACAATGTCTTTTGGGTACATGCAAACATTGTGGCATTAAACAGATCTCCTTGTGTCCACATGAAAAAAGCGATGACATCTCTATGATGACTGTCAAGCTTTTTGACGACGTTCCTACACAGGAAGTGGATGAGAACGGTCAAGCAAAAACTCGGAAAGATCTTGTTGTTCGCCAAGTCAGCCCGAGGACTTTCACTTCCTTGCTTCAAAGCAAATTGGGAAACTTCATCAAACACAATTATAAGTAGAGATGGCAAGCTGGACAATTCAAAGAGTGTTTGGATAAATTTCTAGATGATGTAGTGGTGTCGGTAGTGGATTTTGCAGAGAATTACTCCTTCAAGGTGCAGAATGAAATTCAGTCAATGCATTGGTATTCAACTCAGGTGACAATCTTGGTCCACATTTCGTACCTGCGTGATGTGCTTGGTACCATTCGGAAGACAACCCACTTCTACTGATGACAAAATCCACGACACTTTGTTTGTGCAGCACTGCTTTATTTTGCACAATGAGTGGCTGAAAGCTCAAGGATGCAGTGTCAAGCGACACTGGGTGTGGTCTGATGGCGCTACTTCACAATTCAAAGCAAGGCGCCCTTTCTATTTTGTAGCCCGATACTTCAATATGACAGGTATTGAGATGATGCACAGTTTCTTTGCATCTGGCCATGGGAAGGGCGAGCACGATGGGGCTGGTGCGGTGCTCAAAAGAGCTCTCACACAGGAGCAGCTGAAATCTGACGGATGGGCGTTACATAACGCTTCAAGTGTGGTGGCATTACTCAACACAACCCTCAGGAAAGAATGTCCATTGACAGGGAAGAAAGTCGATCGTAGATTCTGGGAGGTCAAGCTCGGTGATGTAGACTGAGATAGAGAGTGGGATTGCATGCGGATCAAAGGGTCTCGATCCTTCCACTGTGTCAATGGCCTACAGTCAATCAGATATGCATGGGCTACGGTGCAGACCATTGTCCTGCTTTTGCCATGCATGCATGAAAGGCCAATGGAGGAGATGTGTAAACAAGGACCACGTTGAGAGGTGGCAGTACTTGCAAATACAACCGACTGTCAATGTTCAAAACGATGGAGAAGCATCCAACGATGATGAGTTACCAGGAGCCCCCATGTATGTTGGCCACCATGACGACCTAAGTGATGCCTTGATGGTTGGCCAGAACTTTGCAGTGAATGCAGAAGAGCCAGGTGTGTAGACTTCTATATCTTGAAGTGCACAAAAACCAAGCGCTTGACCATCAAATCTGAAAGGGATGAATGGCATAACCGTATTCAAAAGAACTCATTTATCGTTGAGGGACTCTTCTACGACAAGGTAAATGGCCAAGATGACACCTACGTTCTTTTGGATGACAAGCCTCCTGCTTTTATCTACTCCCACCTGCTGCGATGCATGAGGTTTCCGATGTGCTCTCGGTAGAAGGTGAGCCTAATGTATATGAATTGTCAAATGATGTATTTGAACAAATCTATAATAGCATGCCCCCAGAGGAGAACTTGTAAGTTCTAACTTTCAAGCTAGCACAATGCGTCCTCCTAAGAAGCACTATTTCGCACGTTCAACTCTTTGACAGCACTTTCAGTAGTAAACAAGCACTTTAAGACCACTTGACAAGCACTTCTAGTACCTACACAAGCACTTCTAGGATCTACACAAGCACTTTCAGATTACTTGTAAAGCACTTTAGGTACCTAGACAAGCACTTTCATCAGTAACTAGACAAGCACTTTCAGACCACTTGACCAGCACTTCCCAAACAATTTTGAAGTTCCTACACAAGCACTTGGAGGCCACATGGTAAGCACCTGTTAGGTACTTTTAGTACCTAGACAAGCATTCCAGACCACTTGACAAGCGCTTTAAGCATCTTGACAAACACTTTCAGATTACCTGACCACACCA
Source organism: Cibotium barometz (assembly GCF_041138505.1). Taxonomy (NCBI): domain Eukaryota; kingdom Viridiplantae; phylum Streptophyta; class Polypodiopsida; order Cyatheales; family Cibotiaceae; genus Cibotium; species Cibotium barometz. Next base: position 47,410,282 of record NC_141074.1, read on the forward strand.
GTAGTTAGCCAGCACTTTCTAGTACCTAGACAAGCACATGTTTAGTACTTTCAGACCACTTGAGAAATTCTTGTCAAGCACTTCAGTACCTGGACAAGCACTTTTAGTATCTAGACAAGCACTTTCAAACCACTTGACAAGCACTTCAATACCTAGACAAGCACTTTCAAACCACTTGACCAGCACTTTTAAACCACTTGACAAGCACTTCAGTACCTAGACAAGAACTTTCAAACCATCACTTTCTTAAGAGTCCACAAAATGCAACCACAGTATAAACTAAAGAAATGACACCAGATCGACACAAAATCATTCCAAGGTCACACACTATAGACAAGCAAGAGAGCAAGGAGATAAGTCTAGACTTAATTGGCACAAAAGAGGGGGATTATGTCTCTTGTATTATGAGAATAATGTTATTTATACAACTTGCCCTTATTCACACGTGGGCGCCCAAAACTTAATGGAAGATAAACTAAATTCTTACAAATTACATAGTTTTGTGGCATAGCTATTCTCATAATTACAACATTTAGAGTGCTGTTTGATGACACTTATATTGTGCTATCTCTCGTATGTAATGGATAGATGCTAAGCTAACCCAAAATGGGGTTAACACTCCCCCTACTTGATCAAGATTCCATCCTCAGAATCTACTACCATAGGGGCTATTGTTGATGATGACCCATATATTCTTTGTAGAGACTTTCTCTTGTCTGGAGGACATGCAGTGTGTGCGGGATAGGAAGTACAAGGATCTCCAAAAATTGGTGTCAATTATGTCCTCAAAGGTGGTATATATGTACGAGGGAAGACAACAGAGATGGTGATAATAATACATAATCCCACTATTGTCGAGGTCCCTTTGTTTAGATAAAATTGCATACCTTCCTTATTGTAGCTATGGACATAATCTTCCTGAATAACGATGAGAAGGATGACGAGCTTAAAAGAATTTTCCCACTGCCCCTCAGTCTACTTCTCCACTTCAGGAAGGATCACATAGCATACAGGTTCATTAGAGTACATTTTATACAATGAGTAATCTAGCACAAGTGTATTTGTCTTATTGAATTTCGGGAAAAGATGCCAGAAGGTATCCAGGTTTTTCAAGAACATTGGCCTAGGAGGAATATCAAAGCGCCAAGTGCAAACATGGCAAGCGGTTTGCGACAGCCATCCACTCATGCATTTCTTGACTTGAGGCAGACACTTATCCATGGCTGTCTCCAATTCCCTGCCTCTGTGGGAGGTCCACACAAATACCTTTGCAACATGACTCAACGCAAGTAAGAACACCTCTACCCTGCCGTATGTAATAGGTGATGTTCTCATCCTCACGGACTTTGGAAAAGTACAGCGTTGAGACATTTGGGGGAATCTCTGTCCTGCGCGCTTATCATGCACGCACAAAAGAACCTTGTTAAAGTCAACAACGACTGCCAGGTCTTGAGAGTCATTGAAGCGTCGAAACTGATAGCGTGGAGGACAGTGCTCAATGTGCTCTACCTCATCAATGGTGGTGGGTGGTAGGGTTTTCGAGCCAACAACTTGAATTTTAACTACATGCACAACAATTAAGATGGTCAGGACACGCACAGACACTGAGACAAAGGACTTATATATTATATTAGACCACGCACCAGTGAGTGGTCTAAGCACTTGAAAGTGGTCTGTGCAGTGCCCTAAGGTCTAAGCACTTGAAAGTGGTCTAAGCACTTACAAATGATGCAACCACTTGCAAGTAGCTCTTCCAAGTGTTCTAAGCACCTGTTAAAGGTCTTAGAAATTGTATGTGCTTTGTGCTTTTGCTAGTGTTTTAAGCACTTGCAAGTGGTATGAGCACTTGAAAGCAGTATGAACACTTGCAAGTGGTCTTGAACTTCGCTAGTGGTCTAGGCACTTGCAACAAGTGGTATGAACACTTGCAAGTGGTCTTAGAACTTGCAAAAGGCATGAACACTTATTACAAGTGGCCTTAGCACTTGCAAGTGGTATGACCACTTCCAAGTGGTATGACCACTTGCAAGTGGTCTTAGCACCTTCAAGTGGTCTAAGCACTTGCAAGTGGTATGAGCACTTGAAAGCGGTATGAGCACTTGAAAGCGGTATGAACACTTGCAAGTGGTATGAACACTTGCAAGTGGTCTTAGAACTTGCAAAAGGCATGAACACTTACAAGTGGCCTTAGCACTTGCAAGTGGTATGACCACTTGCAAAAGGTATGACCACTTGCAAGTGGTCTTAGCACCTTCAAGTTGTCTAAGCACTTGTTAAACTTCTAAGAACTTGCATGATTTCTATGCACTTGCTAGTGATGTAAGCACTTACAGTGGTATAACACTTGCAAGTGGTCATAGCACTTGCTTGTAATGTAAGCACTTACAGTGGTATAACACTTGCAAGTGGTCATAGCACTTGCAAGCAAGTGGTCTCAATACTTATGAGTGGTCTATGAACTCGATGACCTCTAAGCACTTGTTGCAAGTGAAACAAGCACTCGCAAGTGGTGGTGTAAATGTATGAGCACTTGCAAGTGGTGTAAATGTATGAGCACTTTCAAGTGCTTAAATCACTTTGCAAGTGCATATATCACTTGCAAGTGCTTGGACCACTACTTAAAGGACAAAAAATGCTTGAGTTTTCAAAAGTACCTGCATAGTGGACACCTCCTCCTTCATCTCTCTAGCAGACGTCACAGCACCAGAAGCGGTCAGCGTCCCTTCCTACTCAAGCATCCTCTACACCTGCGTCTACTACCAACTAGAAGTCATCGTCCCCACCACCATCCTCTAGTTCAATGAATCTCACATCGCATTTCCATGTGACATCATTGTCGAAGAGGCTCAAGAGGCTAAGGCCTTCTTCTTCTCCAAATGCCGGGAAACAATTGCCCTGAAGGAGACCCCATGGATGACAGCGAAGACAATGATGATGACAATGAGGGCGAGTACCATTCCACTGGCGTGCCCCCCCACCTCATCCCCCCAGCAATCGCCTCTCCTAACCCACACCCCCATCCCACCCAGGCACCAGCTCTTAATTGCCACTCAACCCACCCCCCACTAGTGCCCACCAACACTCCCTCGAACCACCCAATCTCCCTGCCAAAATCCTATCTGGAACCAGGTTCCCCATTTCAACCACTTCACCCACCACCCTTCCCCTCTTTCCCTCACCCCATACCACACCACCTCATGTTCCCTCGCCACCTCTTTCCCCAACACCACTACCACCTACTTTCTCCATCCATCTCGGATTGGGCCCATCATCGCTCCCTAAAGATCTCCCTTCTACATCAACTTGCCCACATCCTGATGCCTCGCTTGGCACCACCCCCTCTACCTCCAACACTCCTCCACCTCAACAACCCCAACCTGCTAACCTGCCTTCACGCACCCCCCTATAAAAGGGCGAAATCCCACCCTAACCCCCATAGGAGCAAGATGAGGTGGATCCCCCCCTGAGAGTCCCCTCAACTGGCACGCAATCCGCACACGCAGAGCGTGCACCTTCCAAAAATTCTCCAGGGCCCAAGGGCCGAGGAGGGGGTTTGGAAATAGTTTTCAACCAGCAATTGACGCGTCTCGGGAAACCCTCACTAACTGCGTCATTGCCCCAAGCGCAAAGATGGAGTCGATGATAGGCCCCTCAAGCTCTTTATACGTGATCTGTGGGCGGTGCTCCCCTCGTTGGAATTAACCTATGGGAGATATACCCATAGGTTAACCTTATAAAACGCCTATATTCTTGGCAGGACGATGGGCACTCTTGCGCACGTGTTTGTGTGGGGAAGCTTTAAGGGGGATTATCTATTGTATAAAATATGTAAATTTCACGCTTTCAAAATTTGCATATATCCTCATTCATCAGACAGTTAAGCTTGGAATATGTGTATGAATTCTAATTTGGTTATCAGACTCCAAAGATTTGGTTAGTGAGATTAAGGTTCCAAGATAGGCATGTTTAAGAGATTGGGGTGTACGCCTTACGCCAACCATGTGTGGGTCCACCAAAGCTAGACTAGCATGTGAGGCAAGTTATATATTTGCAAGCTTTGTAGGATAATACCACGCATGCTGTGGAGCGTGTGTGCAATGTTGACTACTACAAGGTCCTCTAGGGATGAAGTGGCCTCATACTCTAGTGATTCACCCATCTAACTCTTACATGGTTGAAGGTGGTCTAGTGTAGCATAACTATAGCTTGGTTGTGCATCCACCAAAGATTTTCCCTGTATGTTATCTATGTATAGATGTAGCTCAATTGTTGGGACATGGTTATGTAGATCTATAACACATATCTTTAAATGTTAAGTCCTTTCACATTTTGTCGAAATGTCTTGACATTCTATTATACATGCATAAAATCTCTTTAAACTTTGTAACATTGTCTCTTCCTCCTAGTGGGTCGTGCAAGATTGGAGACTGACTCTTTATTAAAACTCCTCTCAAATGGTTTGACCTAAGAACTTTCATTCAATAAGTTAACATCTCAAATTCAACTCGAGCGAGTTTTATCCATTTAACTAGTTTTATTCAACAAAGTGATACAAGCTTACCTGACTTAATTGAAAAAACTCTATTTAACCTAGTTGAGTATGTAGGTGGCTTACTCAACTAGGTTAAATAGAGTTTTTTCAATTAAGTCAGGTAAGCTTGTATCACTTTGTTGAATAAAACTAGTTAAATGGATAAAACACGCTTAAGTTAAATTTGAGATGTTTAATGGCCTTAACTTATTCAATGAAAGTGCTTAGGTCAAACTACCGTGTCGATAGATTCATTCGAGGATCATAGGCCAGCACCAAGCCTAGGTCAAGAACTAGTTCACCAATGTCCAGAGACTGCCTACCAAAGAGCAAGAGTCCACCAAGGACTTTCCAAGCTAGCAGACGGCACACACATACAGCCATTACCTGCCTCGTGGAGTGTATCCCGGATACCATATGGATCCTTATGAAGTGCACATCATCCCACCACTAAGGCAAGATCCGCCACCACAGATGGGATAATATCCTCTAGGCCTAGCCCCTCCATCTATCATACGCCAACCTGCACCAGCCCCTCGGCTTGTGCCAAAAATGTTGAGGATAGCCATGGAAATAGGGAGGGGGTAGCTTTAGGAATTGCATCACTAACACCTGCATACCAAGTGCAAGGGCTAAGATTAGCACTTGCATAGCCAAGACCAGAAAGGAATAAATCGGCCCACATATCCAAAATTATCACTAAGTTTGATAGATCCAGAAACTCCATACCTCATTTGGAGGTGTTTAACCAGATTTATGAGGAATTTTTCCATGTGTAAGATCAAGTTAAGGTGAGTGCCTTTGGCCTCACCCTTGATGGAAAAGTAGGACAATAGTTTCGATCACTAAAAGTAGAAGATAAGGCTACCTTTGACGCCTTGAAAGAGGCTTTCAAAGTAGGATATTCAAGAAAAGGAACGTGATGGAGTCCAATTGAATAGTTGCATAATGTAAAATAGAAAGAGGGAGAATCCATCTGGGACTATATCAACCGGTGAGATATCTTCACTCTCACTGTAATAATAGGGACAAGCGAAAGATTGATCAGTCAATTCCTAGAGGGACTTGAATATGTAGCTCAACATAAATCCCTATATACTCTGGGCCATACCTCCTTTGAGAAATGTTGCACAAGTGCCATGCATTAGGGGAAGGTTGAGGTCTATGGGGGCCCTTTAAGCTGCCATGAGATTAAGGAGATGATTAGTGTGAAGGCCAATAGGAAAAATACATGTGTACAAAAATGTTGGGTTGATTAAGACCCTAAATCTTGTGGTCAAAGGTGGAATCTTACCTTTTTCAGATCTGCCAGCAAAGAAAATCTTCAATATCTTTTTTTTAAATATTTTTTTAAAGGAAAAGTTTCAAAAAGTTACCCCCCTCACTTCCCTCTTCCCTCCAAAAGTAGGGGCGTGTTTCTCTCTCCTCCCTTTTAGACTAACCCACTTTCCCCATCTACCACTCACTACACCCTCACTTGCAGCCCTATCTTCATCCCCAACTTGAGGAAAGCTCTTTGCTACCACCTACTCAGAGAAAGCTCTGTTATCAGCCTCTTTCTCTCTCTAGAGGAAGCTCTGTTATCAGACTCTATCTCTAGGTCTCTCTCTCTCTGTGTGCAAGCAGGCACCTAATGCAATCTCTCATTAGCTTTCTTTTGAGGAAAGCTCTTTGCTACCAGCTACTCAGAGGAAGCTCTGTTATCAGCCCTTCTCTCTCTCTCTAGAGGAAGCTCTGTTATCAGACTCTCTCTCTCTCTCTCTCTCTCTCTCTCTCTCTCTCTCTCTCTCTCTCTGCATGCAGGCACCTAATGCAATCTCTCATTTGCTTTCTTTTGAAGGTTTAGCTTTCTGTGTGTGTGTGCATGTGTGTGTGTGTGTGTGTATTGTGTGTGTGTGTGTATGGATTTGCAGCAAACTTCTTTGAAGCTTTAGCTAGCTCTCTCTCTCTCTGTCTCTGAGCAGGTATTTGCTTTTTTGCCATATTCTTAACATTCACTTTCTTTTCATTTGGGCCATCTATGGCTCTTCAGTGTGTACGCAGGCCATCATCCACTATCGAGTCCATGGCTATTTCCACAGTACAGGATGATGAAGGTTATTGGATTCCTACCATTTTTAAGCGGTTCATGTGGATAACAATGCAGCCCAGTTTGAGGGGTGCACACAAGGTTCCTCGAAGGCACATGGCTTCCACAAGCCATCACTGGAAAGGAAGGATCTTAGAATTCAAAGTTTGCAACAAGGATGGAAAGCGGCTTGCAAAGGTGCAACATGTTTACACCTCAAGCCAAATACATCTTGAAGATGAGAACTCACCACGGTTCCCAATTAACTGTAAGTTTCAGTCCTTGTTTAATGTTTCTTTGCTTTGGAGAAATGCTTGCATGAAGACTATGTGAATATCAAGAACTCCAATGTATTCTATTGTATGCAGATGTTTTCCCTTCAACATGTGTGGAATGGCAGCCTCTAGAATGTTTTACAGGGACCTTCGAAGCATGTCATGTTGATCTAGGTAGGCTTATGTATGCTGGGGAAACAAGTTCCGAACTTGCAAATAGAGGAGTATTTTTCATTGCTGCAACATATGTTGTGCCACAGAGGGGAAGGTTTGGAGCACTTGAGCCAATTTCTCCTCCTGCACTAAATAGCCCGGAATGGCCCATTCCAGACCCCACTACAATGGAGAGCTTTCAGCGCAGGATTTTCCATGACATTCAGTCAAGCCTAAAGGCTGCATATGGATCCCACAGGATAAGTGTATCTCTTTTCATGCCTTTACATGTGTTTATTGCTATTTTCAAAGCAGGCAAGTTCCATCACACCCCAACAATGTGGATAAGCAAAGATGGGGCCTTTGAAGCTCTAGATACATTTCTAAAAGGCGATTGGACCACCAAGGTGGCAGAACATAAGGGCGATGTAATAAAGTGCTCAGCGGTAATGTCAATGGTAAGATGCAGGTATCAGATAGGCAAGCAAAATCTAACTATGGTGTACCCTATTAGAAGGTGGAAATGCTCGCATGGTGAATGGGAGGCTTTGGACTCTGATCTCTATGCTAGGGAGGAGGTAGAACTTCATATTGAAGTTCACCCAGGAGAGGAGCATACAGTGGTAGTTAATGATGATTGGAATTTTGCTCAGTTGAGAGATCGTATTGTCATGTCCTTTAATGTAAGGAACCAATTCAAGTTTGTTGTTTCTAATCGACCCATGCGTCAAAGGTCAGAGAAACATACACTCTGTGTGTCATTGGAGCCCCCTAGGGTCCTTAGCTTGAAAGACTGTTAAGTTGCAGACTTAGGTAACATTTTGAGTGATTTTGGGCGATAATTTGTAGCGGTGTACTTCTGAATACAAAATTATTGATTGCACCATAGTCCCAATGTCCTCTGTATTTCACTGCAATTTGGATTTTAATTTTGTTAATTTTAAAATTTTTAAGTATGTTCTATAAATTTATTAAACTTTATAGTGGAATGCTTTATAAGAATAGGTTTTGCTCTATAAAGCTCATTTCATTCTTAAGATCTTGCAGTTTCTATTTCCCTTCAATATCCCGCCATGGCTTGAAGCTCTAACTCGCTACGCGCAAAACTTGAGAAAATTGGGCTCTCAGCAGGTGCAGGTGAGAACATCGCCATTTTTGAGGGGGTGATCGATATGCAAAAAACTATAGACCTTCATGCAGAGGCTTTTCAAGAGCAGGTCCAGTACATGAATGATGTAGTGGCACAATATGTCGTGCAATTGCCTGAATCCACCACTAAATGGGTTCCAGTGGAATTAATCAGGCATCTGTACCATGGTGACAAGTCGTTCCGATTCAGGCTCAACCGATTTTTGAAAGGGCTTACATCTAGCAATTATAGGGTTGAAGATGATGACACCGTTTATGAATTGCAGGTTGGTAATGTAGGCACCACCTTCCTTTCATGGGATATGACGTTAGCACTGTTTCTGCAAGAAGCCAGGGATACAGAAAAAAAGAAGGGAAAGGCAGTGAAAAAGGAAGTAGCTCTTGTGAAGGAATCCAAAGGCGAGGTGGAAGAGGTTTTCTCAGAAGAAGCTGAAGCGTCCATGGCCTTGGTGCTTCTCCAACAAGGGTCAACTGAGGATGAAGAGCCTCATCGTGACCTCGAAGGGGATGAAATTGTGGAAGAGATCCCTGAGTTGGATGTAACCACTTTGAATCCCATCATCATGGATAACAAGGAATTTCTTTTCCTTGATGACATTTGTAAATCCTTGGGGTTAAGGGAGGATGAGGCCTTAAGCATATTAGTAATTGGGTCTGGTTTCTACAAAGAAGACACACTTGAGCAACAGACTGCAGGTGTACAGATTGATTTTGATGACCATGATCTTACCAAAGCGCTAGCATTCCAAGGTTATGATACAGAACGTACAATTGAGGAAACTGTTTCCAATGCTCTTGTTGCTATAGAAAATGTAGCAGCAGAGTATGAAAGTGTCCCTCAAGAAGCATTTCAACCACATAAGCGCTTGCATGTAGATACATCAGTTGAGCAGCGTGGAAGCAGTATAGACATATGCAACCCACGCATTAGCCAATGTGATGATGACATTGAGGTGGGTTTAAATCAAAGTTGTGCCTTCATATTTATAAGTGAGTTATTACTAACACCTGATTTTTTTCTCTTGTAGAAAGCTTATATTTTTGACAAGTTTGCTGCACGTGGAGGTGGAGTTCGTGTGCAATCCGATGGACGAGACACCTCCCTGATTCATTACCTTCCTAGCCTCTCTCCATCATTTATTCGAGTAATCCATTTAGAGTACTCTGAGGAGGCACAAGCAGAGCTCATCAAGTGTAAAGCTCTAAGTGGGGTTCTCACCGAAGATGGGCTAGCAAATAATGCAAACAAATGTATACTTATTAGCAGGGAGGCAGCCTACTTGTCGATGACTTCTTTTACAACTCTTGCAAAGGGGGCCTTCGCCATGATGGGGTCTGTGCTCTTTTGGTACTTTTTGATTTCTCGCAGAGCCACGGTCCCTGGTTTCCATCTTCTCTTCTTGTTGGCTACAGGGGGTGGTGGTGGATGCGACCTCTCTTCCCATGGTTGTCTATCATTTCTAAATTTTTTCGCCTTTCTTGCTCGGCTGGATCTAGATTTAGTCTTCTCTTACTTGCTTCTGCCTTCTTCTTTTCTTGTTCTTGTTTTAATCTGCGTGCTTCTTGAATTCTTTGTTCCCGTCTTTCCCTCTCCCTTTGCACCTCCTGCTCCAGTCTTTCCCTCTCCCTTTGCTCCTCCTGCTCCAGTCTTTCCCTCTCCCTTTGCTCCTCTACTTGTCGTCGATCCTCCTCTTCCATCTCCACCTCTTGCTGCCTGTTTGCACGTTCCTTCTTTCTCTTGACACAAATCTTTATTCTTTGTTTTTTAGGTGGAGACGGGGGCTGACGCCTCTCAAGTTCCTCATGTAGTGTTTGTGCTAAGAGCCTATCCAGCTCTTCACGATGGCTTATTTCCTCTGCTTCATAGAAGTCAGCAGCCTGTTGAAACTGCTCTTGCTCAATACACAGAAGTGCTTCCTGGTCTTCCTCAAATGCGACCCTTAGCTCCTCTTGTAGCTGCTGAGGGAATAGGGCTTGCTGTTGCTCTCTTCTTCTATGCTCCCCCTCATCAATCTGGCGTTGTTGCTCTTCCAGCACACGCTCCTGCTGCTCAGCCTCTGAGAGAGGTCGGGGGAATGGTGTACGCGTGGCTCTAAATGAGCCGGTGTCTCCAGGCTGCTTGGAGACATCCTCAATATTGTCCAGTCCTGAGAACACATCCGGCTGTACATCTTCCTGTCGGGTCTCTACCTCTCTGTCCATGCTTGTATGCTTCTTTTTGATACGTTTTTGCACTTGTTGAAATGCCTGTGCCGCAGCTACTGCGTGTATGAAGTTGTGTGCACCAGACGGTACGTTTGGGTTCTCAGTTTTGCGTGCAGTGTGCTTAGTTCTAGCCATACATTGACTTACACGAGTGAATGAACGTGAAAATGTAATTTTAAAACTCACTTTCACAGGTTTATATAGTTTTTGAAAAAAAACTTATTAATAAAAAAAATCTCGACATTAATAAAAAAAGCTCTAACTTAAAAAAGGTTACAATTTTCTAATATGGAACCCATTTTCGACCCATACGCCTCCGCGCAGCGAACCACTCACGCATCCCATGCACGGCACTTGATGCTCGCCATGCAATTGCTCGTTGCAGATTGACATTTTTTACAACCCTTCGTAGTAATGACACCTGCCCTTTTGGTTTCTGTCGGCGTCGACCTCCCAAACTGCGATAAAACCAATTAAACATCTCATGCAAGGCATTACTTTTTTCCTTACCACCTCCACCATGTCGCGTGTTCTTAAAGTATGCTGCCTTAGCTTGATAATGAGAGCGCTCCATTTCTTGGGTGCTCCAAATTGCCATTGGACCATATTCGTCGAGAAAAAACTGTGCGTGGGCAAATATAATGTGCTGCAACAAAGATCATATCAGAATTTTACTATTTGGCGATTAATATCAGTAAATAGATAGAAAGGTAAATACCATATAGTGGGTGATATGTGTTTCTCCCCATGCATCAACCATTTGCTGAGTAAATGTATGTATTGCAGTCTTCAAGTTTGCAATCTCCTCAGCAACAAGTGGAGCCTTTTCTAGCAATTGAATCATTTTGTCAAGTGACTCCCACAGCCTTGCCCGCTTGAGACCAAGCTCTGCATTATTCCCACGATAAGTGGTGCATTCACAAATGGCCTTCCATAATTCATATTTTGTGTGACTATTGTACCCCTCGTAATTTGAGAGAAGGTGTCTTGCTTTGGACCCACCCATGCATATTTTGTTTGGATTATCCTGACCCGGTCCTGACTTTTTAGTATCCTTAGTCAACTTTACAGCACCACCATGAAGCCCCACACTTGAAAGGACATCTTCCAGCTTACTGATGCATTCGTTGCGAAGATGTTCAGGCTCCATATTCCATGCATAATTGATATGTAACTTCAGTAATTTGTCCATTATGCGTAACCTAGCATGAAGCGTGCAAATATGAACACGGGAAAGTGGAATCTCTAATATAGGGCTCCATGAGATATCTTCTTGATCACGATTAGGCGGACAATTGGTATTACAATTCATGATGCCATTAACCCACTGCATAGGTTTCTTTGGATCTTTGTTTTGCGTTGCACTCATTGAAGTTGGTTGTACATTTTTCTTGCCCTTTGCATGACATTTGGTCGTCTTGGTGGCTGCAACCTTGCCTGAAGCTTTGCCGCGATCAATATACTCTGATTTTGAATGGCAGCAATAAATACATGGAAAAAAAGTATTTGCTCCTAGCTTGCATCCCAGCATACACTTCAATGTCTTTAAGTCACCTGCCATGTGCCACTCAACTGTAAATGTTCCTACATCTTCCACATGCAAAGTTTCTCCTTTTGATTGCAATGATATGACATTTGGGATGCCTGTTCGGGTAAGGTACCATCGCAATGTATCATTCGTCTCCTGTGGAAGCTCAAATGCTGCCAACCACCATATATTCTTTTCTGATTGCACTCCATAGTAATCTTTTCCCTGAGATTGACTTCCCTTGTTGGAATTTGAGGCTTGTGCACTACAGTCAAGAAGATTATCATCCTGTTCCATATTTCCTTTGATAGCCCTGTTCATAAGTGTTAGGCTGACTCTTTCTAATTTTCGTCCTTTTACAATTTGACACTCATCAAGCTTTAACACAAACACAGCCTGACCTTGGCACTCCTCAATGCTTAGACCATAATAAGAAATCATAGCTCTTTGAAGGGTCCTTAAATCAATAAAGACATTGTTGTACTTGTTGTATTCAAATACCTTTGTAGTACATACAGGCAGAGCATCCTCCACATGACGGTAGCCACCTAACATGGTCGCAATTTCTGAGTTTGCACTTTTTCTTGCCATGGTTACACTGTATGGAGTTGGTAGCATGGGTCGAAGAAAACCTTTAGCACGATGACCTAGTGTAAACACCCTGTAGATGGCTTCATATCCCTTCCTACTGACACCAGCACTATCACATGCATCCATAATCTGTATGGGGCTTACCATATTTTGCAGCTCTCCAGAAATTCTGTTTCGGATTTGCTTAGATATTTTGCATGTGGGATCTTCTAGCAGCTTATATATGTCTGATAACTTAACAACATGTTTCAATATGCCTGCTCTACATTCCTCAGCACCACCTTCATATCTCATCATATCCCCAGCAATATCTCTACATGGAACATAAATACAAAATAACATCAATATGTTTCACAAAACAGAAAGGCCTGCAAAACAATGGCAAGAATAGAAGTTACCTTGTTGCTCGTACACGTCGTTTTCTTGCTCCACTTAGGATTGCCAAGGTTTCTAGGGACTGACGCTTTCTTTTCCGTTGTCGAAAGCCTACTGGAAGCTTCTTCAGGCTTGCAAGATGTCGTTGCTTGTTTCGTGCATCCTGTTTGGTTGCATTCACCTTGTCCCGTTCAGTATCAAAGGCCTACTTAAGCAAAAAGTTGTTCTGCTGGAGCTCCTGATTCTGAGTTTTCAAGTTGTTCACCACTTCTTCAAGCCTATCAATGTCCTTCTTGTGTTGCTTCTGCAACTCAAGCCATAAGCCTCGAAAATGCAGTCTTGAATGCGATTCCTGAGCTGCAACAAAAGAAAGCCTCCTACAATAGCCAAATAGACCATTAGCTCCATCACCTACATAACTAAGAAATGTAGTGATATTAACAAAATGAGGTGGAGCATTGGTGAGCGGGTCAATAGGGTATATGAATCCATTCGTCCAGAGGTCAATACATTTTCGCCCTTGTGATCGAAGAGTACCCAATGGCACATCGGTCACACCACTTGATTTTGTGCTGCGGATTGTAGCATACTCAGCAGCCAAATCTACATGTAACCTGAACTTTGGTGCTCTGTTAGATATATCTTCAAGTGGCATTTTCTTTAGGGTTAGGCAATGCTGAAAAGAGCTTCTTGTAGAACACAATGCAAGAGTGAGGATAGGGTATTCTGAGGAGAGTGCAATGAAGTTTTGCTGTAAAAAATATTAGAAGGTCATAGATCTTCTGATTAGGTAATAGGAGAAAGGACAAGGAAGATGGCAAGAGGCATAGAAAATGGTAGATTGAGGTTTTGCAGCATAATGCAGTAGAGAGAGAGAGAGAGAGAGATGTAGATTGCAGACAGAAGTAGGGGATATGTATGGTAAACAATGCAAGAATGGAAAATGGTAAGCTTTGAAGCTATGGAGGTTGACAGAGGGATTTTCTGCACTTCAATGGGGGAAAGACATGAGAGAGAGAGAGAGAGAGAGAGAGAGAGAGAGAGAGAGAGAGAGAGCAGAAAATGATAAAAAGATGAGGCATGGAGGATGAGAGAGTGTGAGATATCTGCATTTGGAAGTTCAGAGGTTATGGAAGCTTACTAATCAGAGATGCAGAGCCATGGCACACCCAAATGTGAGAAAGGGGAAGAGAGAGAGTGGTAGAGAAACGAGGGTGTCTTAGAGAGAGAATGTAGAGAGAGAAAGTGGGGGGGGACCTAAACGTGGAGGGAAGAGAGGAGGGAAGGCTTTCCAGCCATTTTGAATTTGGGGAAACCAAAAAGTTACCCCCATTTTAGCTCAAGCAAATATATATTTGAAAAAATAGAAATTCAAATAATGATTGCATAAAGATCCCCTTGTCAGGCCTAGTCAAAGTATGCTTAGAGTCCTTAAGCAAAAGTACTTAAAAACATAATATGGCAGCTTAAAGGGCCCCCATAGACCTCAACCTTCCCCTAATGGGATTTTGAAGACAATTTCAAGGGAACTCATTCTCGATAATTGCATGAGGGAACGTCTAAAGCTTCCTTCAAAACCACAAGCACGAAATCGGAAGGAAAGGGAAAAGAGTCCTATTTAGGAGACAACAATTCGAGTGGCTAGTAGCTGCATTAATGTAGCAGATGACCCAACAATGGAGAGTAGGAGAAGTTGTGACCAAGTTGGGCAACCTCGTCTTTACCCCAAGAAAGAACTAGTGTGGTGCCCAATTTGTCCAGAGAACCACACTAGTAGGGAACGTCCACATCTGCAACCTAGACACACTCTATACTACGCTTACTACCAAAGATGGGGCAAGCACGAAAACCTCAAACTCCTACCACCAAGAGCTACTGAAGCACAAGCGCTCTACCCTACAGGCCTTACCACCTAACTCGAGGCCTTGCCAGCCAAAGCAAAACACAATCGGGCCATGAAGTGGCCCCGAGAGGAATCCTTAGGGTGCATGAAGTACTCTTGCCACCCCTAGTCCACCCACCAAAACCACCCTTACCTCGAGTGACCCCTGTTCATGAGCAGTTGACCCTAACCAAAATCTTTGAAGAAGGTAAGGAGGGAGAAGCTATTCACAACACCATCTTTGAATCCCCTAAGCCAAGCAGCCCACCCATGCAACTTCTTGAAAGTGAGAATGGGAAAAGGAAAGGAAAATTCTACAGGTTGGATGGCTATGCAATGCTATCACTATGTTGGACCTCATCAAATAGCTGAGTGTCCAGTCAAGAAAGGGATAACTAGTACTTTCTCTAAGTGCTCCTACCTTAACTCCCTTGTAAGATTCCTCCTCGGGCGGCTGAATATTGATTAAGCCTCTACTTCAATCCCTTGTAATCATTCTATGTTTCTGAATACAAGAAAATATTATTTTTCCTTGTTTGGCCTAGTGAGATAAAAATTTCTAGAGAGTGGTAAATCAATATTGGGATATTTTTGGATAAATAAATTCTATAGATATCAAAAAAATGTTTCCCTGAAAGAGAAAATCAAAATAGATCTTCCAAGGTGCAATTGAAATTAATTAAAAATGATTTAGAAGACCTTAGCCTAAGGGTCAAGATTTTTGTTTTTTTTAAATTATGATCCAATTAAGGTTCCTATGGACCAATAAGATTAATCCAAGTGTTGGGACAAGATAAATCCAAAGAATAAAAGAAAATACCCAAAAATGAGTAAATACCCACATAAGATGAAGAGTTGACTTAGTACTAGGTTTATTAGTTAAAAATTAGCAAGTATTAATAAAAAAATGAGATATTTTAGAGTAATCATTCATTTTTGACACATGGGTAAGGAAAAGGGGACCCTTCAAGGAGGCGCATATATTCACATGTGTGGATGAGTTTTAAACTAAAAAATAATCAAACCAAATCAAAAAGGGAGCCAAACTGGTCCAAATCTTGTCCAAATTCAGCCAAACTGAAGCTGGAAAATTCTAGAACTCTGTTGGACTCAGTTAGTGGCCTCCCTCACCTATAAATAGACCCTCATTCCTTTGTATTCTCATCTATGAACTAATCTATGCTGGTATTACTCTAAGTTAAGCTTATTTTCTATTATCCTCTAAAAACCCTCTACAAATTGAAGAGATTGGAGCTTCTCTCTCTCTCTTCAATCCTCCTCGGAGACTCCAACAACATACCAAACCAAGTGATTGGTTGGGGGCCTCTACTGTGATCAAAGAATCAAGTAATTTAGGAGGTAAAGTGTGGATTTTTGTCTTCTTTTTCCTAAATCTCCAAATGTTTCTCTTCTCAACTCCTCTCAAGCTTGAGAAGCATTAATTTGAATGGCTTTTGAGTACTATTGAAGTTCTTTAATGTATTGTAATGAAGAAACACATAAATTTCCATTTATGCTTAATTTATAATGGTTTTTAAGCATTTATCTCTCTCCCCCAAAGAATGGTCATTCCTATGACCTATTCTCAATTCGAATGAAGATTCTCATGAAGCATTTCTCTAATCTAAAAGTAATTTCTATGCTTGTCTAATTGGAGGCCAAAATAATGGCTTTTTAATACTTTTATGCTATTTAACTTATGGTAAAACTCAGAATCAATCCATAATTGGATAATGATCCAATTAGTGGTTATTCTAATCACATGAATAATACTAAACTTTATTCTTTCAAATTTATTGAGAATTATCAGTAATAGCCAGCGGAGTTATGGCAAAATTTCTGTAAAATTAACACATAAATCATTTTCATTTATATTATGAAAAGAGGACTTCCTGCCATATTCTAGGATTAATCATCCTAGATGATTAATTGAATCATTCTCATTATAATCATGGAAAATTGATTTTTATGTTTATACATAAATAGTTAGGAAAAAGAGGAATTTCTAGTAATCCATTTTTATGTTAAAAGAGTAATTCCCACGACAATGGAAATCCATGTATTCAAATGAAGTAAGAGAAAAATTGTGATGCTAAAAGAATTTATATTTTAATTAAAAATTAAAGAAGGATTTTCGTTAAATTTATCTTTTTGCATAGATAAATTTTAAATGATGAAAGAGAAATTCCCTTTATATTGGAATCCAAATATTTAAATGAGGAAAGTGTAATTCCTAGTGTAAAGGAATTAATGAAGATTTTTATTTAAATTTTTATGAGAAAATTTAGTTGAATATATCTTTTTGCAGAGATAAATTTTAAATGATGAGAGAGGAATTCCCACTATATTAGAATCCAAATATTTAAATGAGGAAAGTGTAATTCCTAGTGTAAAGAAATTAATGAAGATTTTTATTTAAATTTTTAAGAAAAAAATTAGTTAAATTTATCTTTTTGTATGGATAAGATTAAATGATGAAAGAGGAATTCCCACCATATTGAAATTCAAATGTTTAAATGAGAAAAGTGGAATTTTTAGCTTAATGGAATTAATGGATATTTTATGTAATTTTGAAGAAGAATTTTTAAGTAGATCTAATTTATGGGTAAAAGAGAAATTCCCACGATAAATGGATTGCACTGATTGAAATGAGAAAAAGGAGGATTTCAAGTTTATTCAAAAAAATAGGTATTGATATTTTAGTTAAAAGAAGAATTTTTATGATATTTAAGAAAAGATGGATTTGAATTAAATTTTAGTATCAAAAGATGAATTTTCACCATAATTCTACCTAATGAATTAAGGCTGAGAAATTATGTGGCATAAAGAATATCTTTGGATATTTTAATTGGTAAAATCACGAAGATACCCAAAAATGAGTAAATGCTCACATAAGATGAAGAGTTGAAAATGTACAAGGTTTATTAGTAAAAAACTATGAGCAATATTAAAAATATGAGATATTTTGGGTATAATGATTTCATATTGACACTATGTAAGGAAGGGGAGTTCTTTAAAGAAGGTGCATATTTCACATAAGATGAAGAGTTGAAAATGTACAAGGTTTCTTAGTAAAAAACTATGAGCAATATTAAAAATATGAGATATTTTGGGTATAATGATTTCACATTGACACTATGTAAGGAAGGGTAGTTCTTTAAAGGAGGTGCATATTTCACATAAGATGAAGAGTTGAAAATGTACAAGGTTTATTAGTAAAAAAACTATGAGCAATATTAAAAATATGAGATATTTTGGGTATAATGATTCTATTTTGACACATATGTAAGAAAGGGGAGTTCTTTAAAGGAGGTGCATATTTCACATGCTTGAATGAGTTTTAAACTCATAAAAATTGAGATATTTCATCTCTCCTCTCTCCTAATTTAAGTCTAGTTACAAAAAGTTAGCTCAACTGACCTAAAAATGGTCAAAAATTGACCAAACTGAGTTGGAAAATTCTAGAATCAGTTTGTTTGGTTAGGAGCTCAATTTTTCCTATAAATAGAAGCCTCCCCCTTGTTGAAAAATATATAGTGTTTATGCATCGTTACTCTACTCCACCTAAGCCAAGAACTGTGAATTCATTAATAATTCACTAGTTTTTGGAGCTTCCCTCTTTCTTCAATCCCCATTGGTGGCTCCATCAACATACTTAACCAATTGATTGGTTGAGGGCCTCTACCGTGAACAAAGAATCAAGCAATTTGTAAGGTAATTAGTGAATATTGATCTTTTCTATAATTTCTCAATGTTTCTCTCTTCTCAACCCCTCTCAAGCTTGAGAAGCTTAATTGGAATGGTTTTTGAATGCTATTGAAGTGAATTGATGAAGGTTAGTGAAGAGTTACATAATTTGATGAATGCTATTGAAGTTAAGTGATTAATGATAGTTAAGAATTACATAAATTTCCATTTATGCTTAATTCTAATGGTTTTTATGTAATTTCTCTCTCTCACTCAAGAAATGGTCATACTCATGACCCATTCTCAATCCAAATGAAGCTTTTCATAAAGCTTTTCCTTAATCCAAGATTAAGCTATGCTTGAGGCCAAATTAATGGCTTTTTTTCTATGCTTTTAGTTTATGTATATTGATGATTCAATCCATTATGGATTAATGATCCAATTAGAGACCATTCTAATTATTTCTTTAATGATAAGCTTTATCCCTTTAAAAAATTTGAGATTTTTCAGTCATAGCAGCGGAGCTATGGCAAAAAAAAATTTATAAAAATTACGCATAAAATAATTTCATTCAAAGCATAAAAAGATGACTTCCTACCATATTACAGGAATTATCATCCTAGATTAATTGAAAGAATTTCATTATAATCATGGAGAAATTAAATTTTTATATTATGCATAAAGGATAAGTTTTTATATCAAAAGTGTTACTTTTACCATTTTTATTTTCATGCATAGAAGTATGCATAATGGATAAATTTTTATATCAAAAGTGTTACTTTTACCATTTTTATTTTCATGCATAGAAGTATGCATAATGGATAAATTTTTATATCAAAAGTGTTACTTTTATTATTTTTATTTTCATGCATAGAAGTATGCATAATGGATAAATTTTTATATCAAAAGTGTTACTTTTATTATTTTTATTTTCATGCATAGAAGTATGCATAATGGATAAATTTTTATATCAAAAGTGTTATTTTTATCATTTTTATTTTCATGCATAGAAGTATGTATAATGGATAAATTTTTATATCAAAAGTGTTACTTTTATTATTTTTATTTTCATGCATAGAAGTATGCATAATGGATAAATTTTTATATCAAAAGTGTTACTTTTATTATTTTTATTTTCATGCATAGAAGTATGCATAATGGATAAATTTTTATATCAAAAGTGTTAATTTTATTATATTGAATTTCATGCTGCATAGAGGTATGCATAAAAGTTGATTATTTTATTATAAAAGTGTGACTTTTATCATAATTGAATTTCATGCATAGAGGTATGCATAAAAGTTGATTATTTTATTGTAAGAGTGTTACTTTTATCATATTGGATTTCATGCATAGAGGTATGCATAAAAGATATTCTTTTTATACTAAAAGTGTGATTTTCATCATAAATGGATTTTATGCATAACTTAGATGCATAAGAGAAATTCTTTTATTCTAAAAGTGTAATTCCTACCAAATTGAATTTATGCATAAGAAGATGCATAAAAGATTGATTTTAATTTCGAAAGTGTTAGTCTCCTTAAATGAAATTTATGCATAAATAAATGTGTAGAGAAATCTTATATCAAATATAAGAATTCTCTTAAAAAAGATATGAAATGTGATAAGATTTGATAAGATGCGTATGGAAAGTGATAGGATGTGATAAGAGGTGTATGAGATGTGAAAAGATGTGATAAGATGTGTATGAGATGTGATAGAATGTGTTAAGATGAGTTAGGATGTGTTAAGATGTATATGGGATGTGTTAGGACGAGAATGGATGTAATATGGTTGTATGAATGTGATGTGGATGTATACATGTAGATGTATATGTATGAATGTGAATGTGGATGTGGATGTGGATGTGGATGTATGGATGTAGATACGGATGTGTATGTATGTATGTGGATGTGTATGTATGAATGAGGATGTGAAAATGGATGTATACATGTAGATGTATATGTATGAATGTGAATGTGGATGTGGATGTGGATGTGGATGTATGGATGTAGATACGAATGTGGATGTATGTATGTGAATGTGGATGTATGAATGAGGATGTGAAAATGGATGTATGCATGTGAATGTGGATGTATGAATATGAATGTGGATGTGTGGATGTGGAAATGGAGGTATGGATGTATGAATGTGGATGTGGATGTATGCATGTAGATGCGTATGTATGAATGTGAAATTGGATGTATGATATGGACGTACGAACATGGATATGTATGTAGAATAATGAATATGAAGGTGTATGTGAGATAATGTGTAGTCTATATGAGTGAATGGATGAGAACGAGTACACATTGAATGGAATGTGGAATAAGTAATGTGGTCCGAGGGTGGATAATATGGAAAGACAAGAGTTCATTATAGAAACTGTATTTTGTGACTGTTTGTAAATGACTGTTTTATGTCAAGAATGCTGGAGAAGCATTTTGACCGTCTTGAGGATTAAGGTCATGAAGACCGAACTGATAAAGTTGCAACTGCTGACGGAGAGTCAATGGAGGACGTCTCGCGTAGCAAGGTCGATCGAGGTCTTGACCAGCCTCGGTTCGATTTAAATGGTGAGCTTCCGGTACGGTGGATGAGGGACCAAGGAAGCGGCCTATGAGTGAAGCGCTAGGTCACCTGCGAAGGATCCTAGAGGGTGCTGACCATACGGTGCTCGGGCTCTGGGTCGTCGAAGATACCCACACGTGCATCGTGGAAGATATTGGAATAAGGAGTAAGAGTTGTTTTCTGAAATCGGGCATGGATCTGGTTGATTGACCTGCTGGTCCTCAACGGATGAGTCCATGGCTCTTTTATATGGATCTGTGGGTTGATCTAGCTGATCTTCCACGGAGATTCCATTCTATTATATGAATATATTACCGGTTACTATGAGCTAGGAACTATGGAAAAGGCCCCTGAGCGAACAGGTGGTGAGCGTTCTGGTTGCCAATGATGCCATAAGTATACCGATGAATGAATGACTGGAAATAAGGATTCAACCAGAGACTTTGAGGATTGTCATCAGTGACATAATGGTTTTATTAAAGGATTGTTTTAAAGCTAGTTGATGCTAAGAAAAAGGCAATTTCATATTGGGTGTGTAAGTGGTGTGACTAGTTTTATGATTGCATGAGCTTCCGGCTAGGGGGCCTTGGAACTCTTTTCCTTGGTACCCGGGACAAAACCTAACCAAATTCTTAATTGGATCCCATCACTACAGTGGTTGGGCGGTTGGCTAACCCATGGGACTGGATGGGGTTAGGTTGGACCGATGGATCCGTAAATCGAGATTTAATTTGTATTATTACGATAGATGAAGTAAATCCCGGATAGAAATTGTTCTATGGATAGGAATCAACGGGTGTGCCTCTTGATGGGGAAAAAAGCGTTGATCCCAATGATCCAAGTGCAAGTTTCTTCCTTGATTTGACCAAGTACCGTTAAAGGTGCAGTCAGATCAGTTGATCCGTAATGATCTTGACTACGTTAGAGTAAAGAGTTATCCTGGTGGAATCGCCCATGCTTTCCGGGTAAAGGAAGTTTTTTCGGTTTCGGTTTTGGACAAACCGACAAATTAGTCTCTTGTCCGGATATCCGTGGGCGAGGCCCCGAGTGTGGGTCCCTGCCCTGCGCATGAAGTGCTACTTCCGCTGCTAGTACCAAGAATCCGTCGCATGGTGGGGAAAGGGATCTCACAGTTGGTATCAGAGCAGGTTTTGAAAGCTAATAAAGATAATTAAATTCTTATCTGAAATTGGTAATAAGAATTCAGAAACAGCATTTTCATAATGTATTTTCATTCCGTAAGCTTCTTTAATGAAGAAATTTTAATCAAAGAAATTGTTTTTATAGATGGAAGTTCCCCATTTATCTAGTATTCCCGACCTCACCCAGTCTCAAGATATGATTGCATTTGCCTTCGAGCATCTCATCTCTTCCGCTTCAACACGAACAAGCCGAGCAAGACTCGCACGCCATTTCGAGGAATTATATTTTCCTAACCTAGTGGAGAGACAACAGCATAAGTGGTTTGCAGGGCTATATATCCACGCCTCTTACAACCGGCGTGCAATGCTGAGGCAGAACCTCTCATTGGCCATGATTTTGATAAAGCTGAAAATGACGCGTGGTGTCATTCTATATCTTTCAACGCCTCAAAATTTCAGACTTGCTTGCCGAGTTTATAGACTCCTTAGTCGATTTATCCCTAAGGAGAAAATAATAGCTCCCTTCGCAGTTAGAGAACTTATGTAACAGGGCATGACTATGGCCCAGTACGGTCCTCTTATATGTCTTTCGAGGAGATTTTGAACTCAGAGCCGAGTTGCTCTATGTACATATTGCAACTTTTATATAAATAAAGAAATGTTTTCCGGTTAAAAAATTCATGTTGGATAAATGATTGTTTATGGGCGAACGATCTGCTCTGCTGATAAAGAAAAAAAAAATCTGTTATCGGACATATGTCATAGATCTCCATTAAGATCTTGTCTTGTATAAGAAATTGTTTTCCGAGCTCTTAAGTCTTAGGATCTCGTGAATAATATCAAAATAAAAATTTAATAATATATAAATTTTGGCAGAATCATGAGACGAGGAAACCGTGGTCGTCAGCCAGACCCTGTCTCTGAAGATGACGAGCTTGACCTTGATGTTCGCAAGGCTCTTCATAGGTCTCAGCCAGGACCCTTCAAAGGAGAAGGGGAGAACCTGGGTGAGGCTGTGGAGAAATGGGTGGAAGCCTTGGAAGAGTATTTTGACGTCACAGAATACAATCATCAGAGCAATTGGCTAATAAAGATCAACTGAGAAGCCAAATATGTCAAAAATTTATCAAGAAACACAAAAAGGTTGTAATTGTGTGATATAATTCATACAATTTGATATTCAAACTGAAAAATTCGTAATTTAGTAATTGGGTTTTCAGATGGAAGTACCGCAATTGTATGGAACCCTCACTTGCTTGAGGCCTAGACATGATGGTATCTATCTTATAGTTCCAAGTATCATGACTACCCGTATATACCGAGAGTATAATTGCAGCTCTTTACTAACAGTATATACGAGTAAATCTAAGACTTGAAATTATAAGCGTTAATGCTATCCAGATGATGATTTCGAATGTGGTTGATATGATTTTTAATTCTGTTTGAGAATTGATGAATTGATTTGGATTCTGATTGAAAAATGATGATTTTTGAAATTTAGTTGAAATATTATAACCTGAGCGAAACCACAATGAGGATGAATGGGACGAGTCTCTGTGATGATACTCATAACTAGAATGATGATAATGATTTCAGCAAATCACTATGAGATTAGTGGATTGTGCTGTCAAATTGCTACTGTTAACACTTGTCACGGTAGATCAAGTTAAGGGATGACAAATTGATAACTTACTTAACTGAAATTCCCGTGGAGGAATGTTCAGAAGGAAATTTTTTGGTCTAATGGACCATTATCGTAGGAATGATATGATCTAAATGAATTATTATTTAATGATGAGTTCTATATAAGGAATATTTATCCCAGTATTCTGTTGGGTTGACCAGAATATAAGGAACCCAGAATAAATTGGAAAAAGAGCTGTCCTCTACTTTGCGAGATGAGGACATCTCGCACCTTTTTAAGTGGGGTAGAAGTTTGTAAGATTCCTCCCCCCAACCTTCGAGGTATATAGGAGTAAGAATCTCCTTTTCTGATCTTATAATTATTCCTTCTCTAAATAAAAGAAAGATTCTGTTTAAAAAGGGAAGACACTTTACCCAGAATACCTTCTCAGGAGCCCACCTGTTTTAAAGATTCAGAACGATGAGTTCAGAAGTGAGAACCAGTGTTTTGGTTGCCAAGGTTTTGACCATCAGTTAAAAGATTGCCCGACTCCTACCATGAAAAGGGCTCAGGGAAGTCTAGAACCCAAATTCAGAGACCAATTCCTTCATACCAATCTAATTAGGGTCCGTCTCGGACAAGATTGCTTAACTCCATTAACTAGGTCCGACCCATTGATTAGGTTCGAGATGACCAGTCAAATGCTTGGCGACTTAGAGCAACAGATGCAGGCAATTCATAAAGATATAAACGCTGCACAGGATGGTCAGAGACAATATACAGATAAGAAGAGGACAGTCAGAGAATTCAAAGAAGCAGTTATAGTCTTCATTGAATACGGACCAAAAGAATTTCTTTATCTCTAGGGGAGTATAAGTAGTTATTTCCCCCAGATATTGTGGACCAAAGAAAGTAAGTGACTTAGCCTACGAACTTCTTTTATCTCCTCATCTCAAAGTTCTTAATGCCTTCTATAGAAATATGTGCCAAACCCAAATCATGGAAAGACGGTAAAACTTCAGTGGCAAGATACCGTTGGCTTCTAGGTTACGCTAACTCCTTCCTTTATATAAGTCGTAACTTTTACTTATCGCTCACAGTAATCTTACTTCCATCGATCTTCCTTCTTCTTAATCTCCTTCATGGCTTGGCAACAAGAATTAGTTTTATCCATGATGATTTCTCACCTTCAAGACGCAAGCGAGTCTGTGAAGAAGGATTTTATAGAACAGTATGAGCGCTTACTTTTTCCTCACTTGGGAACGTCTGTAGCTCAGACCAAATGGCAGACCTATCAAGACATAACTAGGGTAACACCCTGGGGTCAACAGCACTTTCGTAACAATGTCTGCTTGGCCATGGTTATTGAAGCCTTGGGTTTGGGTCCCCGATACTACTGCGTCATGAGATCAAGACATCTTGGGTTTTCTGAGCGGGTCTTCTTACTGGCGTGTTTTCTTCCTCATCAGAAGATATGCCTTTACCCCGTTTTTGGGTTGCCTCTCAGAGGTCCTTTTGTTAGAACACCTCATACCACTGAGATAGACGCGGCAATAACCAACAGAATTATTCCTATAGATGAGTTACCTTATACGTGCGCAGCTTGTGAGTGCTGCTTTTGTGATCATATGATGGACGGGCTTATGGAAGTGTAAAGAGTTCTTCTATCTTTACTGTATATGTTCCATGAATGAATAAAGTTTAAATCTTGTTCTTGTCTTGACCCTTACTCTCTTTGAGACTTTTTTAATTAGCGATTAATCTTAATTAAATTTTTCTCTAAGTCTCATGTTCGTGCATTTTGCGAAATTATCCCAAGTTTGCGAGATGAGGACATCTCGCGTTTTTCAAGTGGGAGAGAATGTAAGATTCCTCCCCAGCCTCTCAAAATGTCCAGCATCTTCCCCTATAATCAATCCCTCTTCAGAAATATAAAAGACCTTGTTTCTAACTGTTTTAATCTAGAGAGAGAAAATATTCTAGAGAGAGAATATTCAAATTTTTAATATTTTTGGATAGAAAATTATCTCATCTTATTAAAATAAGTTCCCCTGAAACAGAAATTCAAAAAGAACTTTCCAATGTGCAATTGGAATTAATTAGAAATGGGTATAAAGGACCTTAGCCTAAGGGTCTAGATTTTCAAAAATTTTTGGATTATGGTCCAATTAAGGTTCCTATGGGCCAATAGCATCAATCCATGTGTAGGGAGGAGATAAATCCAATTTTGTAAAAGAAGATACCCAAAAATGAGTAAATGCTCGCATAAGATGAAGAGTTAAAAATGTACAAGGTTTATTAGTAAAAAACTATGAGCAATATTAAAAATATGAGATATTTTGGGTATAATGATTTCATATTGACACTATGTAAGGAAGGGGAGTTCTTTAAAGAAGGTGCATATTTCACATAAGATGAAGAGTTGAAAATGTACAAGGTTTATTAGTAAAAAATTATGAGCAATATTAAAAATATGAGATATTTTGGGTATAATGATTTCACATTGACACTATGTAAGGAAGGGGAGTTCTTTAAAGGAGGTGCATATTTCACATAAGATGAAGAGTTGAAAATGTACAAGGTTTATTAGTAAAAAAACTATGAGCAATATTAAAAATATGAGATATTTTGGGTATAATGATTCTATTTTGACACATATGTAAGGAAGGGGAGTTCTTTAAAGGAGGTGCATATTTCACATGCTTGAATGAGTTTTAAACTCATAAAAATTGAGATATTTCATCTCTCCTCTCTCCTAATTCAAGTCTAATTACAAAAAGTTAGCTCAACTGACCTAAAAATGGTCAAAAATTGACCAAACTGAGTTGGAAAATTCTAGAATCAGTTTGTTTGGTTAGGAGCTTAATTTTTCCTATAAATAGAAGCCTCCCCCTTGTTGAAAAATATATAGTGTTTATGCATCGTTACTCTACTCCACCTAAGCCAAGAACTGTGAATTCATTAATAATTCACTAGTTTTTGGAGCTTCCCTCTTTCTTCAATCCCCATTGGTGGCTCCATCAACATACTTAACCAATTGATTGGTTGGGGGCCTCTACCGTGAACAAAGAATCAAGCAATTTGTAAGGTAATTAGTGAATATTGATCTTTTCTATAATTTCTCAATGTTTCTCTCTTCTCAACCCCTCTCAAGCTTGAGAAGCTTAATTGGAATGGTTTTTGAATGCTATTGAAGTGAATTGATGAAGGTTAGTGAAGAGTTACATAATTTGATGAATGCTATTGAAGTTAAGTGATTAATGATAGTTAAGAATTACATAAATTTTCATTTATGCTTAATTCTAATGGTTTTTATGTAATTTCTCTCTCTCACTCAAGAAATGGTCATACTCATGACCCATTCTCAATCCAAATGAAGCTTTTCATAAATCTTTTCCTTAATCCAAGATTAAGCTATGCTTGAGGCCAAATTAATGGCTTTTTTTCTATGCTTTTAGTTTATGTATATTGATGATTCAATCCATTATGGATTAATGATCCAATTAGAGACCATTCTAATTATTTCTTTAATGATAAGCTTTATCCCTTTAAAAAATTTGAGATTTTTCAGTCATAGCAGCGGAGCTATGGCAAAAAAAATTTTATAAAAATTACGCATAAAATAATTTCATTCAAAGCATAAAAAGAGGACTTCCTACCATATTACAGGAATTATCATCCTAGATTAATTGAAAGAATTTCATTATAATCATGGAGAAATTAAATTTTTATATTATGCATAAAGGATAAGTTTTTATATCAAAAGTGTTACTTTTACCATTTTTATTTTCATGCATAGAAGTATGCATAATGGATAAATTTTTATATCAAAAGTGTTACTTTTATTATTTTTATTTTCATGCATAGAAGTATGCATAATGGATAAATTTTTATATCAAAAGTGTTACTTTTATTATTTTTATTTTCATGCATAGAAGTATGCATAATGGATAAATTTTTATATCAAAAGTGTTACTTTTATTATTTTTATTTTCATGCATAGAAGTATGCATAATGGATAAATTTTTATATCAAAAGTGTTATTTTTATCATTTTTATTTTCATGCATAGAAGTATGTATAATGGATAAATTTTTATATCAAAAGTGTTACTTTTATTATTTTTATTTTCATGCATAGAAGTATGCATAATGGATAAATTTTTATATCAAAAGTGTTACTTTTATTATTTTTATTTTCATGCATAGAAGTATGCATAATGCATAAATTTTTATATCAAAAGTGTTAATTTTATTATATTGAATTTCATGCTGCATAGAGGTATGCATAAAAGTTGATTATTTTATTATAAAAGTGTGACTTTTATCATAATTGAATTTCATGCATAGAGGTATGCATAAAAGTTGATTATTTTATTGTAAGAGTGTTACTTTTATCATATTGGATTTCATGCATAGAGGTATGCATAAAAGATATTCTTTTTATATTAAAAGTGTGATTTTCATCATAAATGGATTTTATGCATAACTTAGATGCATAAGAGAAATTCTTTTATTCTAAAAGTGTAATTCCTACCAAATTGAATTTATGCATAAGAAGATGCATAAAAGATTGATTTTAATTTCGAAAGTGTTAGTCTCCTTAAATTCCATAAATAAATGTGTAGAGAAATCTTATATCAAATATAAGAATTCTCTTAAAAAAGATATGAAATGTGATAAGATTTGATAAGATGCGTATGGAAAGTGATAGGATGTGATAAGAGGTGTATGAGATGTGAAAAGATGTGATAAGATGTGTATGAGATGTGATAGAATGTGTTAAGATGAGTTAGGATGTGTTAAGATGTATATGGGATGTGTTAGGACGAGAATGGATGTAATATGGTTGTATGAATGTGATGTGGATGTATACATGTAGATGTATATGTATGAATGTGAATGTGGATGTGGATGTGGATGTGGATGTATGGATGTAGATACGGATGTGTATGTATGTATGTGGATATGTATGTATGAATGAGGATGTGAAAATGGATGTATACATGTAGATGTATATGTATGAATGTGAATGTGGATGTGGATGTGGATGTGGATGTATGGATGTAGATACGAATGTGGATGTATGTATGTGAATGTGGATGTATGAATGAGGATGTGAAAATGGATGTATGCATGTGAATGTGGATGTATGAATATGAATGTGGATGTGTGGATGTGGAAATGGAGGTATGGATGTATGAATGTGGATGTGGATGTATGCATGTAGATGCGTATGTATGAATGTGAAATTGGATGTATGATATGGACGTACGAACATGGATATGTATGTAGAATAATGAATATGAAGGTGTATGTGAGATAATGTGTAGTCTATATGAGTGAATGGATGAGAACGAGTACACATTGAATGGAATGTGGAATAAGTAATGTGGTCCGAGGGTGGATAATATGGAAAGACAAGAGTTCGTTATAGAAACTGTATTTTGTGACTGTTTGTAAATGACTGTTTTATGTCAAGAATGCTGGAGAAGCATTTTGACCGTCTTGAGGATTAAGGTCATGAAGACCGAACTGATAAAGTTGCAACTACTGACGGAGAGTCAATGGAGGACGTCTCGCGTAGCAAGGTCGATCGAGGTCTTGACCAGCCTCGGTTCGATTTAAATGGTGAGCTTCCGGTACGGTGGATGAGGGACCAAGGAAGCGGCCTATGAGTGAAGCGCTAGGTCACCTGCGAAGGATCCTAGAGGGTGCTGACCATACGGTGCTCGGGCTCTGGGTCGTCGAAGATACCCACACGTGCATCGTGGAAGATATTGGAATAAGGAGTAAGAGTTGTTTTCTGAAACCGGGCATGGATCTGGTTGATTGACCTGCTGGTCCTCAACGGATGAGTCCATGGCTCTTTTATATGGATCTGTGGGTTGATCTAGCTGATCTTCCACGGAGATTCCATTCTATTATATGAATATATTACCGGTTACTATGAGCTAGGAACTATGGAAAAGGCCCCTGAGCGAACAGGTGGTGAGCGTTCTGGTTGCCAATGATGCCATAAGTATACCGATGAATGAATGACTGGAAATAAGGATTCAACCAGAGACTTTGAGGATTGTCATCAGTGACATAATGGTTTTATTAAAGGATTGTTTTAAAGCTAGTTGATGCTAAGAAAAAGGCAATTTCATATTGGGTGTGTAAGTGGTGTGACTAGTTTTATGATTGCATGAGCTTCCGGCTAGGGGGCCTTGGAACTCTTTTCCTTGGTACCCGGGACAAAACCTAACCAAATTCTTAATTGGATCCCATCACTACAGTGGTTGGGCGGTTGGCTAACCCATGGGACTGGATGGGGTTAGGCTGGACCGATGGATCCGTAAATCGAGATTTAATTTGTATTATTACGATAGATGAAGTAAATCCCGGATAGAAATTGTTCTATGGATAGGAATCAACGGGTGTGCCTCTTGATGGGGAAAAAAGCGTTGATCCCAATGATCCAAGTGCAAGTTTCTTCCTTGATTTGACCAAGTACCGTTAAAGGTGCAGTCAGATCAGTTGATCCGTAATGATCTTGACTACGTTAGAGTAAAGAGTTATCCTGGTGGAATCGCCCATGCTTTCCGGGTAAAGGAAGTTTTTTCGGTTTCGGTTTTGGACAAACCGACAAATTAGTCTCTTGTCCGGATATCCGTGGGCGAGGCCCCGAGTGTGGGTCCCTGCCCTGCGCATGAAGTGCTACTTCCGCTGCTAGTACCAAGAATCCGTCGCATGGTGGGG
Organism: Cibotium barometz; assembly: GCF_041138505.1. Lineage (NCBI taxonomy): Eukaryota > Viridiplantae > Streptophyta > Polypodiopsida > Cyatheales > Cibotiaceae > Cibotium > Cibotium barometz. Next base: position 47,440,805 of record NC_141074.1, read on the forward strand.
AAAGGGATCTCACAGTTGGTATCAGAGCAGGTTTTGAAAGCTAATAAAGATAATTAAATTCTTATCTGAAATTGGTAATAAGAATTCAGAAACAGCATTTTCATAATGTATTTTCATTCCGTAAGCTTCTTTAATGAAGAAATTTTAATCAAAGAAATTGTTTTTATAGATGGAAGTTCCCCATTTATCTAGTATTCCCGACCTCACCCAGTCTCAAGATATGATTGCATTTGCCTTCGAGCATCTCATCTCTTCCGCTTCAACACGAACAAGCCGAGCAAGACTCGCACGCCATTTTGAGGAATTATATTTTCCTAACCTAGTGGAGAGACAACAGCATAAATGGTTTGCAGGGCTATATATCCACGCCTCTTACAACCGGCGTGCAATGCTGAGGCAGAACCTCTCATTGGCCATGATTTTGATAAAGCTGAAAATGACGCGTGGTGTCATTCTATATCTTTCAACGCCTCAAAATTTCAGACTTGCTTGCCGAGTTTATAGACTCCTTAGTCGATTTATCCCTAAGGAGAAAATAATAGCTCCCTTCGCAGTTAGAGAACTTATGTAACAGGGCATGACTATGGCCCAGTACGGTCCTCTTATATGTCTTTCGAGGAGATTTTGAACTCAGAGCCGAGTTGCTCTATGTACATATTGCAACTTTTATATAAATAAAGAAATGTTTTCCGGTTAAAAAATTCATGTTGGATAAATGATTGTTTATGGGCGAACGATCTGCTCTGCTGATAAAGAAAAAAAAAATCTGTTATCGGACATATGTCATAGATCTCCATTAAGATCTTGTCTTGTATAAGAAATTGTTTTCCGAGCTCTTAAGTCTTAGGATCTCGTGAATAATATCAAAATAAAAATTTAATAATATATAAATTTTGGCAGAATCATGAGACGAGGAAACCGTGGTCGTCAGCCAGACCCTGTCTCTGAAGATGACGAGCTTGACCTTGATGTTCGCAAGGCTCTTCATAGGTCTCAGCCAGGACCCTTCAAAGGAGAAGGGGAGAACCTGGGTGAGGCTGTGGAGAAATGGGTGGAAGCCTTGGAAGAGTATTTTGACGTCACAGAATACAATCATCAGAGCAATTGGCTAATAAAGATCAACTGAGAAGCCAAATATGTCAAAAATTTATCAAGAAACACAAAAAGGTTGTAATTGTGTGATATAATTCATACAATTTGATATTCAAACTGAAAAATTCGTAATTTAGTAATTGGGTTTTCAGATGGAAGTACCGCAATTGTATGGAACCCTCACTTGCTTGAGGCCTAGACGTGATGGTATCTATCTTATAGTTCCAAGTATCATGACTACCCGTATATACCGAGAGTATAACTGCAGCTCTTTACTGACAGTATATACGAGTAAATCTAAGACTTGAAATTATAAGCGTTAATGCTATCCAGATGATGATTTCGAATGTGGTTGATATGATTTTTAATTCTGTTTGAGAATTGATGAATTGATTTGGATTCTGATTGAAAAATGATGATTTTTGAAATTTAGTTGAAATATTATAACCTGAGCGAAACCACAATGAGGATGAATGGGACGAGTCTCTGTGATGATACTCATAACTAGAATGATGATAATGATTTCAGCAAATCACTATGAGATTAGTGGATTGTGCTGTCAAATTGCTACTGTTAACACTTGTCACGGTAGATCAAGTTAAGGGATGACAAATTGATAACTTACTTAACTGAAATTCCCGTGGAGGAATGTTCAGAAGGAAATTTTTTGGTCTAATGGACCATTATCGTAGGAATGATATGATCTAAATGAATTATTATTTAATGATGAGTTCTATATAAGGAATATTTATCCCAGTATTCTGTTGGGTTGACCAGAATATAAGGAACCCAGAATAAATTGGAAAAAGAGCTGTCCTCTACTTTGCGAGATGAGGACATCTCGCACCTTTTTAAGTGGGGTAGAAGTTTGTAAGATTCCTCCCCCCAACCTTCGAGGTATATAGGAGTAAGAATCTCCTTTTCTGATCTTATAATTATTCCTTCTCTAAATAAAAGAAAGATTCTGTTTAAAAAGGGAAGACACTTTACCCAGAATACCTTCTCAGGAGCCCACCTGTTTTAAAGATTCAAAACGATGAGTTCAGAAGTGAGAACCAGTGTTTTGGTTGCCAAGGTTTTGACCATCAGTTAAAAGATTGCCCGACTCCTACCATGAAAAGGGCTCAGGGAAGTCTAGAACCCAAATTCAGAGACCAATTCCTTCATACCAATCTAATCAAGGTCCGTCTCGGACAAGATTGCTTAACTCCATTAACTAGGTCCGACCCATTGATTAGGTTCGAGATGACCAGTCAAATGCTTGGCGACTTAGAGCAACAGATGCAGGCAATTCATAAAGATATAAACGCTGCACAGGATGGTCAGAGACAATATACAGATAAGAAGAGGACAGTCAGAGAATTCAAAGAAGCAGTTATAGTCTTCATTGAATACGGACCAAAAGAATTTCTTTATCTCTAGGGGAGTATAAGTAGTTATTTCCCCCAGATATTGTGGACCAAAGAAAGTAAGTGACTTAGCCTACGAACTTCTTTTATCTCCTCATCTCAAAGTTCTTAATGCCTTCTATAGAAATATGTGCCAAACCCAAATCATGGAAAGACGGTAAAACTTCAGTGGCAAGATACCGTTGGCTTCTAGGTTACGCTAACTCCTTCCTTTATATAAGTCGTAACTTTTACTTATCGCTCACAGTAATCTTACTTCCATCGATCTTCCTTCTTCTTAATCTCCTTCATGGCTTGGCAACAAGAATTAGTTTTATCCATGATGATTTCTCACCTTCAAGACGCAAGCGAGTCTGTGAAGAAGGATTTTATAGAACAGTATGAGCGCTTACTTTTTCCTCACTTGGGAACGTCTGTAGCTCAGACCAAATGGCAGACCTATCAAGACATAACTAGGGTAACACCCTGGGGTCAACAGCACTTTCGTAACAATGTCTGCTTGGCCATGGTTATTGAAGCCTTGGGTTTGGGTCCCCGATACTACTGCGTCATGAGATCAAGACATCTTGGGTTTTCTGAGCGGGTCTTCTTACTGGCGTGTTTTCTTCCTCATCAGAAGATATGCCTTTACCCCGTTTTTGGGTTGCCTCTCAGAGGTCCTTTTGTTAGAACACCTCATACCACTGAGATAGACGCGGCAATAACCAACAGAATTATTCCTATAGATGAGTTACCTTATACGTGCGCAGCTTGTGAGTGCTGCTTTTGTGATCATATGATGGACGGGCTTATGGAAGTGTAAAGAGTTCTTCTATCTTTACTGTATATGTTCCATGAATGAATAAAGTTTAAATCTTGTTCTTGTCTTGACCCTTACTCTCTTTGAGACTTTTTTAATTAGCGATTAATCTTAATTAAATTTTTCTCTAAGTCTCATGTTCGTGCATTTTGCGAAATTATCCCAAGTTTGCGAGATGAGGACATCTCGCGTTTTTCAAGTGGGAGAGAATGTAAGATTCCTCCCCAGCCTCTCAAAATGTCCAGCATCTTCCCCTATAATCAATCCCTCTTCAGAAATATAAAAGACCTTGTTTCTAACTGTTTTAATCTAGAGAGAGAAAATATTCTAGAGAGAGAATATTCAAATTTTTAATATTTTTGGATAGAAAATTATCTCATCTTATTAAAATAAGTTCCCCTGAAACAGAAATTCAAAAAGAACTTTCCAATGTGCAATTGGAATTAATTAGAAATGGGTATAAAGGACCTTAGCCTAAGGGTCTAGATTTTCAAAAATTTTTGGATTATGGTCCAATTAAGGTTCCTATGGGCCAATAGCATCAATCCATGTGTAGGGAGGAGATAAATCCAATTTTGTAAAAGAAGATACCCAAAAATGAGTAAATGCTCGCATAAGATGAAGAGTTAAAAATGTACAAGGTTTATTAGTAAAAAACTATGAGCAATATTAAAAATATGAGATATTTTGGGTATAATGATTTCATATTGACACTATGTAAGGAAGGGGAGTTCTTTAAAGAAGGTGCATATTTCACATAAGATGAAGAGTTGAAAATGTACAAGGTTTATTAGTAAAAAATTATGAGCAATATTAAAAATATGAGATATTTTGGGTATAATGATTTCACATTGACACTATGTAAGGAAGGGGAGTTCTTTAAAGGAGGTGCATATTTCACATAAGATGAAGAGTTGAAAATGTACAAGGTTTATTAGTAAAAAAACTATGAGCAATATTAAAAATATGAGATATTTTGGGTATAATGATTCTATTTTGACACATATGTAAGGAAGGGGAGTTCTTTAAAGGAGGTGCATATTTCACATGCTTGAATGAGTTTTAAACTCATAAAAATTGAGATATTTCATCTCTCCTCTCTCCTAATTCAAGTCTAATTACAAAAAGTTAGCTCAACTGACCTAAAAATGGTCAAAAATTGACCAAACTGAGTTGGAAAATTCTAGAATCAGTTTGTTTGGTTAGGAGCTTAATTTTTCCTATAAATAGAAGCCTCCCCCTTGTTGAAAAATATATAGTGTTTATGCATCGTTACTCTACTCCACCTAAGCCAAGAACTGTGAATTCATTAATAATTCACTAGTTTTTGGAGCTTCCCTCTTTCTTCAATCCCCATTGGTGGCTCCATCAACATACTTAACCAATTGATTGGTTGGGGGCCTCTACCGTGAACAAAGAATCAAGCAATTTGTAAGGTAATTAGTGAATATTGATCTTTTCTATAATTTCTCAATGTTTCTCTCTTCTCAACCCCTCTCAAGCTTGAGAAGCTTAATTGGAATGGTTTTTGAATGCTATTGAAGTGAATTGATGAAGGTTAGTGAAGAGTTACATAATTTGATGAATGCTATTGAAGTTAAGTGATTAATGATAGTTAAGAATTACATAAATTTTCATTTATGCTTAATTCTAATGGTTTTTATGTAATTTCTCTCTCTCACTCAAGAAATGGTCATACTCATGACCCATTCTCAATCCAAATGAAGCTTTTCATAAATCTTTTCCTTAATCCAAGATTAAGCTATGCTTGAGGCCAAATTAATGGCTTTTTTTCTATGCTTTTAGTTTATGTATATTGATGATTCAATCCATTATGGATTAATGATCCAATTAGAGACCATTCTAATTATTTCTTTAATGATAAGCTTTATCCCTTTAAAAAATTTGAGATTTTTCAGTCATAGCAGCGGAGCTATGGCAAAAAAAAATTTATAAAAATTACGCATAAAATAATTTCATTCAAAGCATAAAAAGAGGACTTCCTACCATATTACAGGAATTATCATCCTAGATTAATTGAAAGAATTTCATTATAATCATGGAGAAATTAAATTTTTATATTATGCATAAAGGATAAGTTTTTATATCAAAAGTGTTACTTTTACCATTTTTATTTTCATGCATAGAAGTATGCATAATGGATAAATTTTTATATCAAAAGTGTTACTTTTATTATTTTTATTTTCATGCATAGAAGTATGCATAATGGATAAATTTTTATATCAAAAGTGTTACTTTTATTATTTTTATTTTCATGCATAGAAGTATGCATAATGGATAAATTTTTATATCAAAAGTGTTACTTTTATTATTTTTATTTTCATGCATAGAAGTATGCATAATGGATAAATTTTTATATCAAAAGTGTTATTTTTATCATTTTTATTTTCATGCATAGAAGTATGTATAATGGATAAATTTTTATATCAAAAGTGTTACTTTTATTATTTTTATTTTCATGCATAGAAGTATGCATAATGGATAAATTTTTATATCAAAAGTGTTACTTTTATTATTTTTATTTTCATGCATAGAAGTATGCATAATGCATAAATTTTTATATCAAAAGTGTTAATTTTATTATATTGAATTTCATGCTGCATAGAGGTATGCATAAAAGTTGATTATTTTATTATAAAAGTGTGACTTTTATCATAATTGAATTTCATGCATAGAGGTATGCATAAAAGTTGATTATTTTATTGTAAGAGTGTTACTTTTATCATATTGGATTTCATGCATAGAGGTATGCATAAAAGATATTCTTTTTATATTAAAAGTGTGATTTTCATCATAAATGGATTTTATGCATAACTTAGATGCATAAGAGAAATTCTTTTATTCTAAAAGTGTAATTCCTACCAAATTGAATTTATGCATAAGAAGATGCATAAAAGATTGATTTTAATTTCGAAAGTGTTAGTCTCCTTAAATTCCATAAATAAATGTGTAGAGAAATCTTATATCAAATATAAGAATTCTCTTAAAAAAGATATGAAATGTGATAAGATTTGATAAGATACGTATGGAAAGTGATAGGATGTGATAAGAGGTGTATGAGATGTGAAAAGATGTGATAAGATGTGTATGAGATGTGATAGAATGTGTTAAGATGAGTTAGGATGTGTTAAGATGTATATGGGATGTGTTAGGACGAGAATGGATGTAATATGGTTGTATGAATGTGATGTGGATGTATACATGTAGATGTATATGTATGAATGTGAATGTGGATGTGGATGTGGATGTGGATGTATGGATGTAGATACGGATGTGTATGTATGTATGTGGATGTGTATGTATGAATGAGGATGTGAAAATGGATGTATACATGTAGATGTATATGTATGAATGTGAATGTGGATGTGGATGTGGATGTGGATGTATGGATGTAGATACGAATGTGGATGTATGTATGTGAATGTGGATGTATGAATGAGGATGTGAAAATGGATGTATGCATGTGAATGTGGATGTATGAATATGAATGTGGATGTGTGGATGTGGAAATGGAGGTATGGATGTATGAATGTGGATGTGGATGTATGCATGTAGATGCGTATGTATGAATGTGAAATTGGATGTATGATATGGACGTACGAACATGGATATGTATGTAGAATAATGAATATGAAGGTGTATGTGAGATAATGTGTAGTCTATATGAGTGAATGGATGAGAACGAGTACACATTGAATGGAATGTGGAATAAGTAATGTGGTCCGAGGGTGGATAATATGGAAAGACAAGAGTTCGTTATAGAAACTGTATTTTGTGACTGTTTGTAAATGACTGTTTTATGTCAAGAATGCTGGAGAAGCATTTTGACCGTCTTGAGGATTAAGGTCATGAAGACCGAACTGATAAAGTTGCAACTACTGACGGAGAGTCAATGGAGGACGTCTCGCGTAGCAAGGTCGATCGAGGTCTTGACCAGCCTCGGTTCGATTTAAATGGTGAGCTTCCGGTACGGTGGATGAGGGACCAAGGAAGCGGCCTATGAGTGAAGCGCTAGGTCACCTACGAAGGATCCTAGAGGGTGCTGACCATACGGTGCTCGGGCTCTGGGTCGTCGAAGATACCCACACGTGCATCGTGGAAGATATTGGAATAAGGAGTAAGAGTTGTTTTCTGAAACCGGGCATGGATCTGGTTGATTGACCTGCTGGTCCTCAACGGATGAGTCCATGGCTCTTTTATATGGATCTGTGGGTTGATCTAGCTGATCTTCCACGGAGATTCCATTCTATTATATGAATATATTACCGGTTACTATGAGCTAGGAACTATGGAAAAGGCCCCTGAGCGAACAGGTGGTGAGCGTTCTGGTTGCCAATGATGCCATAAGTATACCGATGAATGAATGACTGGAAATAAGGATTCAACCAGAGACTTTGAGGATTGTCATCAGTGACATAATGGTTTTATTAAAGGATTGTTTTAAAGCTAGTTGATGCTAAGAAAAAGGCAATTTCATATTGGGTGTGTAAGTGGTGTGACTAGTTTTATGATTGCATGAGCTTCCGGCTAGGGGGCCTTGGAACTCTTTTCCTTGGTACCCGGGACAAAACCTAACCAAATTCTTAATTGGATCCCATCACTACAGTGGTTGGGCGGTTGGCTAACCCATGGGACTGGATGGGGTTAGGCTGGACCGATGGATCCGTAAATCGAGATTTAATTTGTATTATTACGATAGATGAAGTAAATCCCGGATAGAAATTGTTCTATGGATAGGAATCAACGGGTGTGCCTCTTGATGGGGAAAAAAGCGTTGATCCCAATGATCCAAGTGCAAGTTTCTTCCTTGATTTGACCAAGTACCGTTAAAGGTGCAGTCAGATCAGTTGATCCGTAATGATCTTGACTACGTTAGAGTAAAGAGTTATCCTGGTGGAATCGCCCATGCTTTCCGGGTAAAGGAAGTTTTTTCGGTTTCGGTTTTGGACAAACCGACAGATTAGTCTCTTGTCCGGATATCCGTGGGCGAGGCCCCGAGTGTGGGTCCCTGCCCTGCGCATGAAGTGCTACTTCCGCTGCTAGTACCAAGAATCCGTCGCATGGTGGGGAAAGGGATCTCACAGTTGGTATCAGAGCAGGTTTTGAAAGCTAATAAAGATAATTAAATTCTTATCTGAAATTGGTAATAAGAATTCAGAAACAGCATTTTCATAATGTATTTTCATTCCGTAAGCTTCTTTAATGAAGAAATTTTAATCAAAGAAATTGTTTTTATAGATGGAAGTTCCCCATTTATCTAGTATTCCCGACCTCACCCAGTCTCAAGATATGATTGCATTTGCCTTCGAGCATCTCATCTCTTCCGCTTCAACACGAACAAGCCGAGCAAGACTCGCACGCCATTTTGAGGAATTATATTTTCCTAACCTAGTGGAGAGACAACAGCATAAGTGGTTTGCAGGGCTATATATCCACGCCTCTTACAACCGGCGTGCAATGCTGAGGCAGAACCTCTCATTGGCCATGATTTTGATAAAGCTGAAAATGACGCGTGGTGTCATTCTATATCTTTCAACGCCTCAAAATTTCAGACTTGCTTGCCGAGTTTATAGACTCCTTAGTCGATTTATCCCTAAGGAGAAAATAATAGCTCCCTTCGCAGTTAGAGAACTTATGTAACAGGGCATGACTATGGCCCAGTACGGTCCTCTTATATGTCTTTCGAGGAGATTTTGAACTCAGAGCCGAGTTGCTCTATGTACATATTGCAACTTTTATATAAATAAAGAAATGTTTTCCGGTTAAAAAATTCATGTTGGATAAATGATTGTTTATGGGCGAACGATCTGCTCTGCTGATAAAGAAAAAAAAAATCTGTTATCGGACATATGTCATAGATCTCCATTAAGATCTTGTCTTGTATAAGAAATTGTTTTCCGAGCTCTTAAGTCTTAGGATCTCGTGAATAATATCAAAATAAAAATTTAATAATATATAAATTTTGGCAGAATCATGAGACGAGGAAACCGTGGTCGTCAGCCAGACCCTGTCTCTGAAGATGACGAGCTTAACCTTGATGTTCGCAAGGCTCTTCATAGGTCTCAGCCAGGACCCTTCAAAGGAGAAGGGGAGAACCTGGGTGAGGCTGTGGAGAAATGGGTGGAAGCCTTGGAAGAGTATTTTGACGTCACAGAATACAATCATCAGAGCAATTGGCTAATAAAGATCAACTGAGAAGCCAAATATGTCAAAAATTTATCAAGAAACACAAAAAGGTTGTAATTGTGTGATATAATTCATACAATTTGATATTCAAACTGAAAAATTCGTAATTTAGTAATTGGGTTTTCAGATGGAAGTACCGCAATTGTATGGAACCCTCACTTGCTTGAGGCCTAGACGTGATGGTATCTATCTTATAGTTCCAAGTATCATGACTACCCGTATATACCGAGAGTATAACTACAGCTCTTTACTGACAGTATATACGAGTAAATCTAAGACTTGAAATTATAAGCGTTAATGCTATCCAGATGATGATTTCGAATGTGGTTGATATGATTTTTAATTCTGTTTGAGAATTGATGAATTGATTTGGATTCTGATTGAAAAATGATGATTTTTGAAATTTAGTTGAAATATTATAACCTGAGCGAAACCACAATGAGGATGAATGGGACGAGTCTCTGTGATGATACTCATAACTAGAATGATGATAATGATTTCAGCAAATCACTATGAGATTAGTGGATTGTGCTGTCAAATTGCTACTGTTAACACTTGTCACGGTAGATCAAGTTAAGGGATGACAAATTGATAACTTACTTAACTGAAATTCCCGTGGAGGAATGTTCAGAAGGAAATTTTTTGGTCTAATGGACCATTATCGTAGGAATGATATGATCTAAATGAATTATTATTTAATGATGAGTTCTATATAAGGAATATTTATCCCAGTATTCTGTTGGGTTGACCAGAATATAAGGAACCCAGAATAAATTGGAAAAAGAGTTGTCCTCTACTTTGCGAGATGAGGACATCTCGCACCTTTTTAAGTGGGGTAGAAGTTTGTAAGATTCCTCCCCCCAACCTTCGAGGTATATAGGAGTAAGAATCTCCTTTTCTGATCTTATAATTATTCCTTCTCTAAATAAAAGAAAGATTCTGTTTAAAAAGGGAAGACACTTTACCCAGAATACCTTCTCAGGAGCCCACCTGTTTTAAAGATTCAGAACGATGAGTTCAGAAGTGAGAACCAGTGTTTTGGTTGCCAAGGTTTTGACCATCAGTTAAAAGATTGCCCGACTCCTACCATGAAAAGGGCTCAGGGAAGTCTAGAACCCAAATTCAGAGACCAATTCCTTCATACCAATCTAATCAGGGTCCGTCTCGGACAAGATTGCTTAACTCCATTAACTAGGTCCGACCCATTGATTAGGTTCGAGATGACCAGTCAAATGCTTGGCGACTTAGAGCAACAGATGCAGGCAATTCATAAAGATATAAACGCTGCACAGGATGGTCAGAGACAATATACAGATAAGAAGAGGACAGTCAGAGAATTCAAAGAAGCAGTTATAGTCTTCATTGAATACGGACCAAAAGAATTTCTTTATCTCTAGGGGAGTATAAGTAGTTATTTCCCCCAGATATTGTGGACCAAAGAAAGTAAGTGACTTAGCCTACGAACTTCTTTTATCTCCTCATCTCAAAGTTCTTAATGCCTTCTATAGAAATATGTGCCAAACCCAAATCATGGAAAGACGGTAAAACTTCAGTGGCAAGATACCGTTGGCTTCTAGGTTACGCTAACTCCTTCCTTTATATAAGTCGTAACTTTTACTTATCGCTCACAGTAATCTTACTTCCATCGATCTTCCTTCTTCTTAATCTCCTTCATGGCTTGGCAACAAGAATTAGTTTTATCCATGATGATTTCTCACCTTCAAGACGCAAGCGAGTCTGTGAAGAAGGATTTTATAGAACAGTATGAGCGCTTACTTTTTCCTCACTTGGGAACGTCTGTAGCTCAGACCAAATGGCAGACCTATCAAGACATAACTAGGGTAACATCCTGGGGTCAACAGCACTTTCGTAACAATGTCTGCTTGGCCATGGTTATTGAAGCCTTGGGTTTGGGTCCCCGATACTACTGCGTCATGAGATCAAGACATCTTGGGTTTTCTGAGCGGGTCTTCTTACTGGCGTGTTTTCTTCCTCATCAGAAGATATGCCTTTACCCCGTTTTTGGGTTGCCTCTCAGAGGTCCTTTTGTTAGAACACCTCATACCACTGAGATAGGCGCGGCAATAACCAATAGAATTATTCCTATAGATGAGTTACCTTATACGTGCGCAGCTTGTGAGTGCTGCTTTTGTGATCATATGATGGACGGGCTTATGGAAGTGTAAAGAGTTCTTCTATCTTTACTGTATATGTTCCATGAATGAATAAAGTTTAAATCTTGTTCTTGTCTTGACCCTTACTCTCTTTGAGACTTTTTTAATTAGCGATTAATCTTAATTAAATTTTTCTCTAAGTCTCATGTTCGTGGATTTTGCGAAATTATCCCAAGTTTGCGAGATGAGGACATCTCGCGTTTTTCAAGTGGGAGAGAATGTAAGATTCCTCCCCAGCCTCTCAAAATGTCCAGCATCTTCCCCTATAATCAATCCCTCTTCAGAAATATAAAAGACCTTGTTTCTAACTGTTTTAATCTAGAGAGAGAAAATATTCTAGAGAGAGAATATTCAAATTTTTAATATTTTTGGATAGAAAATTATCTCATCTTATTAAAATAAGTTCCCCTGAAACAGAAATTCAAAAAGAACTTTCCAATGTGCAATTGGAATTAATTAGAAATGGGTATAAAGGACCTTAGCCTAAGGGTCTAGATTTTCAAAAATTTTTGGATTATGGTCCAATTAAGGTTCCTATGGGCCAATAGCATCAATCCATGTGTAGGGAGGAGATAAATCCAATTTTGTAAAAGAAGATACCCAAAAATGAGTAAATGCTCGCATAAGATGAAGAGTTAAAAATGTACAAGGTTTATTAGTAAAAAACTATGAGCAATATTAAAAATATGAGATATTTTGGGTATAATGATTTCATATTGACACTATGTAAGGAAGGGGAGTTCTTTAAAGAAGGTGCATATTTCACATAAGATGAAGAGTTGAAAATGTACAAGGTTTATTAGTAAAAAATTATGAGCAATATTAAAAATATGAGATATTTTGGGTATAATGATTTCACATTGACACTATGTAAGGAAGGGGAGTTCTTTAAAGGAGGTGCATATTTCACATAAGATGAAGAGTTAAAAATGTACAAGGTTTATTAGTAAAAAAACTATGAGCAATATTAAAAATATGAGATATTTTGGGTATAATGATTCTATTTTGACACATATGTAAGGAAGGGGAGTTCTTTAAAGGAGGTGCATATTTCACATGCTTGAATGAGTTTTAAACTCATAAAAATTGAGATATTTCATCTCTCCTCTCTCCTAATTCAAGTCTAGTTACAAAAAGTTAGCTCAACTGACCTAAAAATGGTCAAAAATTGACCAAACTGAGTTGGAAAATTCTAGAATCAGTTTGTTTGGTTAGGAGCTTAATTTTTCCTATAAATAGAAGCCTCCCCCTTGTTGAAAAATATATAGTGTTTATGCATCGTTACTCTACTCCACCTAAGCCAAGAACTGTGAATTCATTAATAATTCACTAGTTTTTGGAGCTTCCCTCTTTCTTCAATCCCCATTGGTGGCTCCATCAACATACTTAACCAATTGATTGGTTGGGGGCCTCTACCGTGAACAAAGAATCAAGCAATTTGTAAGGTAATTAGTGAATATTGATCTTTTCTATAATTTCGCAATGTTTCTCTCTTCTCAACCCCTCTCAAGCTTGAGAAGCTTAATTGGAATGGTTTTTGAATGCTATTGAAGTGAATTGATGAAGGTTAGTGAAGAGTTACATAATTTGATGAATGCTATTGAAGTTAAGTGATTAATGATAGTTAAGAATTACATAAATTTCTATTTATGCTTAATTCTAATGGTTTTTATGTAATTTCTCTCTCTCACTCAAGAAATGGTCATACTCATGACCCATTCTCAATCCAAATGAAGCTTTTCATAAAGCTTTTTCTTAATCCAAGATTAAGCTATGCTTGAGGCCAAATTAATGGCTTTTTTTCTATGCTTTTAGTTTATGTATATTGATGATTCAATCCATTATGGATTAATGATCCAATTAGAGACCATTCTAATTATTTCTTTAATGATAAGCTTTATCCCTTTAAAAAATTTGAGATTTTTCAGTCATAGCAGCGGAGCTATGGCAAAAAAAAATTTATAAAAATTACGCATAAAATAATTTCATTCAAAGCATAAAAAGAGGACTTCCTACCATATTACAGGAATTATCATCCTAGATTAATTGAAAGAATTTCATTATAATCATGGAGAAATTAAATTTTTATATTATGCATAAAGGATAAGTTTTTATATCAAAAGTGTTACTTTTACCATTTTTATTTTCATGCATAGAAGTATGCATAATGGATAAATTTTTATATCAAAAGTGTTACTTTTATTATTTTTATTTTCATGCATAGAAGTATGCATAATGGATAAATTTTTATATCAAAAGTGTTACTTTTATTATTTTTATTTTCATGCATAGAAGTATGCATAATGGATAAATTTTTATATCAAAAGTGTTATTTTTATCATTTTTATTTTCATGCATAGAAGTATGTATAATGGATAAATTTTTATATCAAAAGTGTTACTTTTATTATTTTTATTTTCATGCATAGAAGTATGCATAATGGATAAATTTTTATATCAAAAGTGTTACTTTTATTATTTTTATTTTCATGCATAGAAGTATGCATAATGGATAAATTTTTATATCAAAAGTGTTAATTTTATTATATTGAATTTCATGCTGCATAGAGGTATGCATAAAAGTTGATTATTTTATTATAAAAGTGTGACTTTTATCATAATTGAATTTCATGCATAGAGGTATGCATAAAAGTTGATTATTTTATTGTAAGAGTGTTACTTTTATCATATTGGATTTCATGCATAGAGGTATGCATAAAAGATATTCTTTTTATACTAAAAGTGTGATTTTCATCATAAATGGATTTTATGCATAACTTAGATGCATAAGAGAAATTCTTTTATTCTAAAAGTGTAATTCCTACCAAATTGAATTTATGCATAAGAAGATGCATAAAAGATTGATTTTAATTTCGAAAGTGTTAGTCTCCTTAAATTCCATAAATAAATGTGTAGAGAAATCTTATATCAAATATAAGAATTCTCTTAAAAAAGATATGAAATGTGATAAGATTTGATAAGATGCGTATGGAAAGTGATAGGATGTGATAAGAGGTGTATGAGATGTGAAAAGATGTGATAAGATGTGTATGAGATGTGATAGAATGTGTTAAGATGAGTTAGGATGTGTTAAGATGTATATGGGATGTGTTAGGACGAGAATGGATGTAATATGGTTGTATGAATGTGATGTGGATGTATACATGTAGATGTATATGTATGAATGTGAATGTGGATGTGGATGTGGATGTGGATGTATGGATGTAGATACGGATGTGTATGTATGTATGTGGATGTGTATGTATGAATGAGGATGTGAAAATGGATGTATACATGTAGATGTATATGTATGAATGTGAATGTGGATGTGGATGTGGATGTATGGATGTAGATACGAATGTGGATGTATGTATGTGAATGTGGATGTATGAATGAGGATGTGAAAATGGATGTATGCATGTGAATGTGGATGTATGAATATGAATGTGGATGTGTGGATGTGGAAATGGAGGTATGGATGTATGAATGTGGATGTGGATGTATGCATGTAGATGCGTATGTATGAATGTGAAATTGGATGTATGATATGGACGTACGAACATGGATATGTATGTAGAATAATGAATATGAAGGTGTATGTGAGATAATGTGTAGTCTATATGAGTGAATGGATGAGAACGAGTACACATTGAATGGAATGTGGAATAAGTAATGTGGTCCGAGGGTGGATAATATGGAAAGACAAGAGTTCGTTATAGAAACTGTATTTTGTGACTGTTTGTAAATGACTGTTTTATGTCAAGAATGCTGGAGAAGCATTTTGACCGTCTTGAGGATTAAGGTCATGAAGACCGAACTGATAAAGTTGCAACTGCTGACGGAGAGTCAATGGAGGACGTCTCGCGTAGCAAGGTCGATCGAGGTCTTGACCAGCCTCGGTTCGATTTAAATGGTGAGCTTCCGGTACGGTGGATGAGGGACCAAGGAAGCGGCCTATGAGTGAAGCGCTAGGTCACCTGCGAAGGATCCTAGAGGGTGCTGACCATACGGTGCTCGGGCTCTGGGTCGTCGAAGATACCCACACGTGCATCGTGGAAGATATTGGAATAAGGAGTAAGAGTTGTTTTCTGAAACCGGGCATGGATCTGGTTGATTGACCTGCTGGTCCTCAACGGATGAGTCCATGGCTCTTTTATATGGATCTGTGGGTTGATCTAGCTGATCTTCCACGGAGATTCCATTCTATTATATGAATATATTGTCGGTTACTATGAGCTAGGAACTATGGAAAAGGCCCCTCAGTGAACAGGTGGTGAGCGTTCTGGTTGCCAATGATGCCATAAGTATACCGATGAATGAATGACTGGAAATAAGGATTCAACCAGAGACTTTGAGGATTGTCATCAGTGACATAATGGTTTTATTAAAGGATTGTTTTAAAGCTAGTTGATGCTAAGAAAAAGGCAATTTCATATTGGGTGTGTAAGTGGTGTGACTAGTTTTATGATTGCATGAGCTTCCGGCTAGGGGGCCTTGGAACTCTTTTCCTTGGTACCCGGGACAAAACCTAACCAAATTCTTAATTGGATCCCATCACTACAGTGGTTGGGCGGTTGGCTAACCCATGGGACTGGATGGGGTTAGGCTGGACTGATGGATCCGTAAATCGAGATTTAATTTCTATTATTACGATAGATGAAGTAAATCCCGGATAGAAATTGTTCTATGGATAGGAATCAACGGGTGTGCCTCTTGATGGGGAAAAAAGCGTTGATCCCAATGATCCAAGTGCAAGTTTCTTCCTTGATTTGACCAAGTACCGTTAAAGGTGCAGTCAGATCAGTTGATCCGTAATGATCTTGACTACGTTAGAGTAAAGAGTTATCCTGGTGGAATCGCCCATGCTTTCCGGGTAAAGGAAGTTTTTTCGGTTTCGGTTTTGGACAAACCGACGGATTAGTGTCTTGTCCGGATATCCGTGGGCGAGGCCCCGAGTGTGGGTCCCTGCCCTGCGCATGAAGTGCTACTTCCGCTGCTAGTACCAAGAATCCGTCGCATGGTGGGGAAAGGGATCTCACAGTTGGTATCAGAGCAGGTTTTGAAAGCTAATAAAGATAATTAAATTCTTATCTGAAATTGGTAATAAGAATTCAGAAACAGCATTTTCATAATGTATTTTCATTCCGTAAGCTTCTTTAATGAAGAAATTTTAATCAAAGAAATTGTTTTTATAGATGGAAGTTCCCCATTTATCTAGTATTCCCGACCTCACCCAGTCTCAAGATATGATTGCATTTGCCTTCGAGCATCTCATCTCTTCCGCTTCAACACGAACAAGCCGAGCAAGACTCGCACGCCATTTCGAGGAATTATATTTTCCTAACCTAGTGGAGAGACAACAGCATAAGTGGTTTGCAGGGCTATATATCCACGCCTCTTACAACCGGCGTGCAATGCTGAGGCAGAACCTCTCATTGGCCATGATTTTAATAAAGCTGAAAATGACGCGTGGTGTCATTCTATATCTTTCAACGCCTCAAAATTTCAGACTTGCTTGCCGAGTTTATAGACTCCTTAGTCGATTTATCCCTAAGGAGAAAATAATAGCTCCCTTCGCAGTTAGAGAACTTATGTAACAAGGCATGACTATGGCCCAGTACGGTCCTCTTATATGTCTTTCGAGGAGATTTTGAACTCAGAGCCGAGTTGCTCTATGTACATATTGCAACTTTTATATAAATAAAGAAATGTTTTCCGGTTAAAAAATTCATGTTGGATAAATGATTGTTTATGGGCGAACGATCTGCTCTGCTGATAAAGAAAAAAAAATCTGTTATCAGACATATGTCATAGATCTCCATTAAGATCTTGTCTTGTATAAGAAATTGTTTTCCGAGCTCTTAAGTCTTAGGATCTCGTGAATAATATCAAAATAAAAATTTAATAATATATAAATTTTGGCAGAATCATGAGACGAGGAAACCGTGGTCGTCAGCCAGACCCTGTCTCTGAAGATGACGAGCTTGACCTTGATGTTCGCAAGGCTCTTCATAGGTCTCAGCCAGGACCCTTCAAAGGAGAAGGGGAGAACCTGGGTGAGGCTGTGGAGAAATGGGTGGAAGCCTTGGAAGAGTATTTTGACGTCACAGAATATAATCATCAGAGCAATTGGCTAATAAAGATCAACTGAGAAGCCAAATATGTCAAAAATTTATCAAGAAACACAAAAAGGTTGTAATTGTGTGATATAATTCATACAATTTGATATTCAAACTGAAAAATTCGTAATTTAGTAATTGGGTTTTCAGATGGAAGTACCGCAATTGTATGGAACCCTGACTTGCTTGAGGCCTAGACATGATGGTATCTATCTTATAGTTCCAAGTATCATGACTACCCGTATATACCGAGAGTATAACTGCAGCTCTTTACTGACAGTATATACGAGTAAATCTAAGACTTGAAATTATAAGCGTTAATGCTATCCAGATGATGATTTCGAATGTGGTTGATATGATTTTTAATTCTGTTTGAGAATTGATGAATTGATTTGGATTCTGATTGAAAAATGATGATTTTTGAAATTTAGTTGAAATATTATAACCTGAGCGAAACCACAATGAGGATGAATGGGACGAGTCTCTGTGATGATACTCATAACTAGAATGATGATAATGATTTCAGCAAATCACTATGAGATTAGTGGATTGTGCTGTCAAATTGCTACTGTTAACACTTGTCACGGTAGATCAAGTTAAGGGATGACAAATTGATAACTTACTTAATTGAAATTCCCGTGGAGGAATGTTCAGAAGGAAATTTTTTGGTCTAATGGACCATTATCGTAGGAATGATATGATCTAAATGAATTATTATTTAATGATGAGTTCTATATAAGGAATATTTATCCCAGTATTCTGTTGGGTTGACCAGAATATAAGGAACCCAGAATAAATTGGAAAAAGAGTTGTCCTCTACTTTGCGAGATGAGGACATCTCGCACCTTTTTAAGTGGGGTAGAAGTTTGTAAGATTCCTCCCCCCAACCTTCGAGGTATATAGGAGTAAGAATCTCCTTTTCTGATCTTATAATTATTCCTTCTCTAAATAAAAGAAAGATTCTGTTTAAAAAGGGAAGACACTTTACCCAGAATACCTTCTCAGGAGCCCACCTGTTTTAAAGATTCAGAACGATGAGTTCAGAAGTGAGAACCAGTGTTTTGGTTGCCAAGGTTTTGACCATCAGTTAAAAGATTGCCCGACTCCTACCATGAAAAGGGCTCAGGGAAGTCTAGAACCCAAATTCAGAGACCAATTCCTTCATACCAATCTAATCAGGGTCCGTCTCGGACAAGATTGCTTAACTCCATTAACTAGGTCTGACCCATTGATTAGGTTCGAGATGACCAGTCAAATGCTTGGCGACTTAGAGCAACAGATGCAGGCAATTCATAAAGATATAAACGCTGCATAGGATGGTCAGAGACAATATACAGATAAGAAGAGGACAGTCAGAGAATTCAAAGAAGCAGTTATAGTCTTCATTGAATACGGACCAAAAGAATTTCTTTATCTCTAGGGGAGTATAAGTAGTTATTTCCCCCAGATATTGTGGACCAAAGAAAGTAAGTGACTTAGCCTACGAACTTCTTTTATCTCCTCATCTCAAAGTTCTTAATGCCTTCTATAGAAATATGTGCCAAACCCAAATCATGGAAAGACGGTAAAACTTCAGTGGCAAGATACCGTTGGCTTCTAGGTTACGCTAACTCCTTCCTTTATATAAGTCGTAACTTTTACTTATCGCTCACAGTAATCTTACTTCCATCGATCTTCCTTCTTCTTAATCTCCTTCATGGCTTGGCAACAAGAATTAGTTTTATCCATGATGATTTCTCACCTTCAAGACGCAAGCGAGTCTGTGAAGAAGGATTTTATAGAACAGTATGAGCGCTTACTTTTTCCTCACTTGGGAACGTCTGTAGCTCAGACCAAATGGCAGACCTATCAAGACATAACTAGGGTAACACCCTGGGGTCAACAGCACTTTCGAAACAATGTCTGCTTGGCCATGGTTATTGAAGCCTTGGGTTTGGGTCCCCGATACTACTGCGTCATGAGATCAAGACATCTTGGGTTTTCTGAGCGGGTCTTCTTACTGGCGTGTTTTCTTCCTCATCAGAAGATATGCCTTTACCCCGTTTTTGGGTTGCCTCTCAGAGGTCCTTTTGTTAGAACACCTCATACCACTAAGATAGGCGCGGCAATAACCAACAGAATTATTCCTATAGATGAGTTACCTTATACGTGCGCAGCTTGTGAGTGCTGCTTTTGTGATCATATGATGGACGGGCTTATGGAAGTGTAAAGAGTTCTTCTATCTTTACTGTATATGTTCCATGAATGAATAAAGTTTAAATCTTGTTCTTGTCTTGACCCTTACTCTCTTTGAGACTTTTTTAATTAGCGGTTAATCTTAATTAAATTTTTCTCTAAGTCTCATGTTCGTGCATTTTGCGAAATTATCCCAAGTTTGCGAGATGAGGACATCTCGCGTTTTTCAAGTGGGAGAGAATGTAAGATTCCTCCCCAGCCTCTCAAAATGTCCAGCATCTTCCCCTATAATCAATCCCTCTTCAGAAATATAAAAGACCTTGTTTCTAACTGTTTTAATCTAGAGAGAGAAAATATTCTAGAGAGAGAATATTCAAATTTTTAATATTTTTGGATAGAAAATTATCTCATCTTATTAAAATAAGTTCCCCTGAAACAGAAATTCAAAAAGAACTTTCCAATGTGCAATTGGAATTAATTAGAAATGGGTATAAAGGACCTTAGCCTAAGGGTCTAGATTTTCAAAAATTTTTGGATTATGGTCCAATTAAGGTTCCTATGGGCCAATAGCATCAATCCATGTGTAGGGAGGAGATAAATCCAATTTTGTAAAAGAAGATACCCAAAAATGAGTAAATGCTCGCATAAGATGAAGAGTTAAAAATGTACAAGGTTTATTAGTAAAAAACTATGAGCAATATTAAAAATATGAGATATTTTGGGTATAATGATTTCATATTGACACTATGTAAGGAAGGAGAGTTCTTTAAAGAAGGTGCATATTTCACATAAGATGAAGAGTTGAAAATGTACAAGGTTTATTAGTAAAAAATTATGAGCAATATTAAAAATATGAGATATTTTGGGTATAATGATTTCACATTGACACTATGTAAGGAAGGGGAGTTCTTTAAAGGAGGTGCATATTTCACATAAGATGAAGAGTTGAAAATGTACAAGGTTTATTAGTAAAAAAACTATGAGCAATATTAAAAATATGAGATATTTTGGGTATAATGATTCTATTTTGACACATATGTAAGGAAGGGGAGTTCTTTAAAGGAGGTGCATATTTCACATGCTTGAATGAGTTTTAAACTCATAAAAATTGAGATATTTCATCTCTCCTCTCTCCTAATTCAAGTCTAGTTACAAAAAGTTAGCTCAACTGACCTAAAAATGGTCAAAAATTGACCAAACTGAGTTGGAAAATTCTAGAATCAGTTTGTTTGGTTAGGAGCTTAATTTTTCCTATAAATAGAAGCCTCCCCCTTGTTGAAAAATATATAGTGTTTATGCATCGTTACTCTACTCCACCTAAGCCAAGAACTGTGAATTCATTAATAATTCACTAGTTTTTGGAGCTTCCCTCTTTCTTCAATCCCCATTGGTGGCTCCATCAACATACTTAACCAATTGATTGGTTGGGGGCCTCTACCGTGAACAAAGAATCAAGCAATTTGTAAGGTAATTAGTGAATATTGATCTTTTCTATAATTTCTCAATGTTTCTCTCTTCTCAACCCCTCTCAAGCTTGAGAAGCTTAATTGGAATGGTTTTTGAATGCTATTGAAGTGAATTGATGAAGGTTAGTGAAGAGTTACATAATTTGATGAATGCTATTGAAGTTAAGTGATTAATGATAGTTAAGAATTACATAAATTTCCATTTATGCTTAATTCTAATGGTTTTTATGTAATTTCTCTCTCTCACTCAAGAAATGGTCATACTCATGACCCATTCTCAATCCAAATGAAGCTTTTCATAAAGCTTTTCCTTAATCCAAGATTAAGCTATGCTTGAGGCCAAATTAATGGCTTTTTTTCTATGCTTTTAGTTTATGTATATTGATGATTCAATCCATTATGGATTAATGATCCAATTAGAGACCATTCTAATTATTTCTTTAATGATAAGCTTTATCCCTTTAAAAAATTTGAGATTTTTCAGTCATAGCAGCGGAGCTATGGCAAAAAAAAATTTATAAAAATTACGCATAAAATAATTTCATTCAAAGCATAAAAAGAGGACTTCCTACCATATTACAGGAATTATCATCCTAGATTAATTGAAAGAATTTCATTATAATCATGGAGAAATTAAATTTTTATATTATGCATAAAGGATAAGTTTTTATATCAAAAGTGTTACTTTTACCATTTTTATTTTCATGCATAGAAGTATGCATAATGGATAAATTTTTATATCAAAAGTGTTACTTTTATTATTTTTATTTTCATGCATAGAAGTATGCATAATGGATAAATTTTTATATCAAAAGTGTTACTTTTATTATTTTTATTTTCATGCATAGAAGTATGCATAATGGATAAATTTTTATATCAAAAGTGTTACTTTTACTATTTTTATTTTCATGCATAGAAGTATGCATAATGGATAAATTTTTATATCAAAAGTGTTATTTTTATCATTTTTATTTTCATGCATAGAAGTATGTATAATGGATAAATTTTTATATCAAAAGTGTTACTTTTATCATTTTTATTTTCATGCATAGAAGTATGCATAATGGATAAATTTTTATATCAAAAGTGTTACTTTTATTATTTTTATTTTCATGCATAGAAGTATGCATAATGGATAAATTTTTATATCAAAAGTGTTAATTTTATTATATTGAATTTCATGCTGCATAGAGGTATGCATAAAAGTTGATTATTTTATTATAAAAGTGTGACTTTTATCATAATTTAATTTCATGCATAGAGGTATGCATAAAAGTTGATTATTTTATTGTAAGAGTGTTACTTTTATCATATTGGATTTCATGCATAGAGGTATGCATAAAAGATATTCTTTTTATACTAAAAGTGTGATTTTCATCATAAATGGATTTTATGCATAACTTAGATGCATAAGAGAAATTCTTTTATTCTAAAAGTGTAATTCCTACCAAATTGAATTTATGCATAAGAAGATGCATAAAAGATTGATTTTAATTTCGAAATTGTTAGTCTCCTTAAATGGAATTTATGCATAAATAAATGTGTAGAGAAATCTTATATCAAATATAAGAATTCTCTTAAAAAAGATATGAAATGTGATAAGATTTGATAAGATGCATATGGAAAGTGATAGGATGTGATAAGAGGTGTATGAGATGTGAAAAGATGTGATGTGTATGAGATGTGATAGAATGTGTTAAGATGAGTTAGGATGTGTTAAGATGTATATGGGATGTGTTAGGACGAGAATGGATGTAATATGGTTATATGAATGTGATGTGGATGTATACATGTAGATGCATATGTATGAATGTGAATGTGGATGTGGATGTGGATGTATGGATGTAGATACGGATGTGTATGTATGTATGTGGATATGTATGTATGAATGAGGATGTGAAAATGGATGTATACATGTAGATGTATATGTATGAATGTGAATGTGGATGTGGATGTGGATGTATGGATGTAGATACGGATGTGGATGTATGTATGTGAATGTGGATGTATGAATGAGGATGTGAAAATGGATGTATGCATGTGAATGTGGATGTATGAATATGAATGTGGATGTGTGGATGTGGAAATGGAGGTATGGATGTATGAATGTGGATGTGGATGTATGCATGTAGATGCGTATGTATGAATGTGAAATTGGATGTATGATATGGACGTACGAACATGGATATGTATGTAGAATAATGAATATGAAGGTGTATGTGAGATAATGTGTAGTCTATATGAGTGAATGGTTGAGAACGAGTACACATTGAATGGAATGTGGAATAAGTAATGTGGTCCGAGGGTGGATAATATGGAAAGACAAGAGTTCGTTATAGAAACTGTATTTTGTGACTGTTTGTAAATGACTGTTTTATGTCAAGAATGCTGGAGAAGCATTTTGACCGTCTTGAGGATTAAGGTCATGAAGACCGAACTGATAAAGTTGCAACTACTGACGGAGAGTCAATGGAGGACGTCTCGCGTAGCAAGGTCGATCGAGGTCTTGACCAGCCTCGGTTCGATTTAAATGGTGAGCTTCCGGTATGGTGGATGAGGGACCAAGGAAGCGGTCTATGACTGAAGCGCTAGGTCACCTGCGAAGGATCCTAGAGGGTGCTGACCATACGGTGCTCGGGCTCTGGGTCGCCGAAGATACCCACACGTGCATTGTGGAAGATATTGGAATAAGGAGTAAGAGTTGTTTTCTGAAACCGGGCATGGATCTGGTTGATTGACCTTGCTGGTCCTCAACGGATGAGTCCATGGCTCTTTTATATGGATCTGTGGGTTGATCTAGCTGATCTTCCACGGAGATTCCATTCTATTATATGAATATATTGTCGGTTACTATGAGCTAGGAACTATGGAAAAGGCCCCTGAGCGAACAGGTGGTGAGCGTTCTGGTTGCCAATGATGCCATAAGTATACCGATGAATGAATGACTGGAAATAAGGATTCAACCAGAGACTTTGAGGATTGTCATCAGTGACATAATGGTTTTATTAAAGGATTGTTTTAAAGCTAGTTGATGCTAAGAAAAAGGCAATTTCATATTGGGTGTGTAAGTGGTGTGACTAGTTTTATGATTGCATGAGCTTCCGGCTAGGGGGCCTTGGAACTCTTTTCCTTGGTACCCGGGACAAAACCTAACCAAATTCTTAATTGGATCCCATCACTACAGTGGTTGGGCGGTTGGCTAACCCATGGGACTGGATGGGGTTAGGCTGGACTGATGGATCCGTAAATCGAGATTTAATTTCTATTATTACGATAGATGAAGTAAATCCCGGATAGAAATTGTTCTATGGATAGGAATCAACGGCTGTGCCTCTTGATGGGGAAAAAAGCGTTGATCCCAATGATCCAAGTGCAAGTTTCTTCCTTGATTTGACCAAGTACCGTTAAAGGTACAGTCAGATCAGTTGATCCGTAATGATCTTGACTACGTTAGAGTAAAGAGTTATCCTGGTGGAATCGCCCATGCTTTCCGGGTAAAGGAAGTTTTTCCGGTTTCGGTTTTGGACAAACCGACGGATTAGTCTCTTGTCCGGATATCCGTGGGCGAGGCCCCGAGTGTGGGTCCCTGCCCTGCGCATGAAGTGCTACTTCCGCTGCTAGTACCAAGAATCCGTCGCATGGTGGGGAAAGGGATCTCACATTCTCAATCCAAATGAAGCTTTTCATAAAGCTTTTCCTTAATCCAAGATTAATCTATGCTTAAGACCAAATTAATGGCTTTTCCTATGCTTTTAGTTTATGTATTTCATGAATGTTGATGATTCAATCCATTATGGAGGATTAATGATCCAATTAGGGATCATTCTAATCATTCCCTTAATGATAAGCTTTATCTTTTAAGATAATTGAGATTTATCAGTCATAGCAGCGGAGCTATGGTAAAATTTTTATAAAAATTACACATAAAATAATTTCATTCAAGGCATGAAAAGAGGACTTCCTACCATATTCTAAGAATTATCATCCTAGACTAATTAAAAGAATTTTATTGTAATCATGGAGATGTGGATGTATGCATGTAGATGTAGATGTATAGATGTGGATGTGAATGTGGAGGTGGATGTATGCATGTAGATGTAGATGTATAGATGTGGATGTGAATGTGGAGGTGGATGTATGCATGTAGATGTAGATGTATGGATGTGAATGGGAATGTAGATGTATAGATGTGGATGTGAATGTGGAGGTGGATGTATGCATGTAGATGTAGATGTATGGATGTGAATGGGAATGTAGATGTATAGATGTGGATGTGAATGTGGAGGTGGATGTATGCATGTAGATGTAGATGTATAGATGTGGATGTGAATGTGGAGGTGGATGTATGCATGTAGATGTAGATGTATGGATGTGAATGGGAATGTAGATGTATAGATGTGGATGTGAATGTGAAGGTGGATGTATGCATGTAGATGTAGATGTATGGATGTGAATGGGAATGTAGATGTATAGATGTGGATGTGAATGTGGAGGTGGATGTATGCATGTAGATGTAGATGTAGATGTATGGATGTGAATGTGAATGTGGATGTGGATGTATGCATGGAGATGTGGATGTATGCATGTAGATGTAGATGTATAGATGTGGATGTGAATGTGGAGGTGGATGTATGCATGTAGATGTAGATGTATGGATGTGGATGTGAATGTGGAGGTGGATGTGTGCATGGAGATGTGGATGTATGCATGTAGATGTAGATGTATGGATGTGAATGTGAATGTGGATGTGGATGTGAATGTGGAGGTGGATGTATGCATGTAGATGTAGATGTATAGATGTGGATTTGAATGTGGAGGTGGATGTATGCATGTAGATGTAGATGTATAGATGTGGATGTGAATGTGGAGGTGGATGTATGCATGTAGATGTAGATGTACGGATGTGAATGTGAATGTGGATGTGGATGTATGCATGGAGATGTGGATGTATGCATGTAGATGTAGATGTATGAATGTGGATGTGGATGTATGCATGTAGATGTGAATGTACGCATATAGATGTGGATGTATGGATGTGAATGTGCATGTAGATGTGGTTGTATGGATGAGGATGCATGAATGTGCATGTAGATGTGGATGTGAAAATATGATATGTGATGTGAAGGAATCTGAAGTGATGAGATGGAAAATGATGTGATGGGATGAGTACACATATAAATGGAAAATGATGTGATGGGATGAGTACACATATAAATGGAATATGGAATAAGTAATGTGGATTGATGAGGGATAATGTGGAAAAATGAGAGTTAATATAGAAACTATATTTATAAACTGTTTGTAAATGCTGTTTGTAAATGATTGTTTTATGTCAAGAATGCTGGGGAAGCATTTTGACCGTCTTGTGATTAAGTCGTGGAGACCTAACTGGTAAAGTTGCAACTGCTGACGGAGAGTCAATGGAGGACGTCTCGTGTAGCAAAGTCGGCCGAGTTCTTGACCAGCCTCGGTTCGATTAAAATGGTGAGCTTCCGGTACGGTGCTTCCGGTACGGTGCTTCCAGTACGGTGGATGAGGGACCAAGGAAGCGGCCTATGAGTGAAGCGCTAGGTCACCTGCGAAGGATCCTAGAGGGTGCTAACCATATGGTGCTCGGGCTCTGGGTTGCCTAGGATACCCACACGTGCGTCGAGGAAGATATTGGTGTTGAGATTCAAGCTCGATGTCAGTGTGAGCCAGCTATGCTATGTGCTGGCAGATTAGGTAGGAACATGTGTGAGACATAAATGACCGCGTGTCCAGCTGGTCATAGTGTGTGGACATTAGCTAGGGTTAGTAGAGTGTGGACACAACTCATAGTGTGTTGTGTGGATTATGGATTATTGTATTATGCTTTGTGTGAGAGTGGAGATGGCTTCCCTCTATGGTTAGGGTTTGCAATATACATTAGGGTTTTCTCCTGTGTGTGTGTCTCCTCCCCCTCTACCGTTCTTTCAACATGGTATCAGAGCCTTGTGCTGTTTATTAGGGTTTATGAGTGAGTGAAGAGAAGAGGGAGAAGAAGCTGTGAAAAGAAGCTGTGAAGCTTGGAGCACACCAACTACTATCAGATCTGAGAGCTTGGCCTACCGGGTAAGGTCTTCTAGACATCCTTGAGCGGATTGCAGGTGATACAGGCAAAAGCAAAGCAAGTTAGAGCAAATCAAAGCAAAGAAAAATTCTGGTTTTTGGAAGCTTTCCATTAAAGCTTGGGAACATTGATGTATGGTGGAAATACATGTAAATCTGGCAAAGCAAACATGTATCTGACAATGAGGGATGTATTGGCAACTTCTATGCAAGCCCTATTGTGATTTTGGAGCATTTTGGAAGCATTTTGATGTATGAAAATCTCTGGTTTTTGAGCTCTCACAAAACAGAGAGAAGGAAGCCCAAAATTGATGCATTTGGAGTGAGTTTTTTGCTAAAATCCAACCATTGATGGATTGCACATATGCCTAGGTGTCTTGGGGACTAATATCCATCATCAATTAGCATCACCACCACTCCCAAACCTTCCTACAGCAGGCGGCACAGCTCTCACTGTGAAACAGGGCAGTTTTTTGAATATTTTGCAAAGAGGAGATCAAATTCTCATTAGGTGCTTGGTTCCTTTCACAATTGCCTTAGCAATTGGTTGCTTTATACTTTGGAGAAGAGGGCTATGTGATTTGTTTGGTCAATTATGCCTAATTGAGCTGGGAATGAGCTGATTAAACAGGTTGTCCACTAGTTGCAGAGAAACAGGGTCATTTTAATCGAGCAATTAATCCTTGGTCTTATACAATTGGACAAATTCCTCTTACATGGAGTTGGTGGACACTATTGCTAAGCTAATGAATGCCTGGTTGCTCAATTTGGTCAAATATTGAAGAAATAAGAGCCATTTTCCTACTCGTTTTTCTGGTTTTTCTGGTTTTTTTCCAAAACAGAGAAAGGGGTTTTCAAAAATTGATATGTACACATGTCAGATGGTGTTGATACTCTACATTGAGGTTGTTTAGGTGTCAATGCAAGTTGCCCATACTTGATTGCACCACTACATTGTGATTTGGAGCCGTGGAAGCGCATCAAAACAGGCTATCTCGGACTGCGTGAGACAGTTCATCTTGGATGCATACAGGTTGATTTTCTACATCAAATTTGAAGATTGGTGGTTACTTTGGAGTATCTGGAACACTCATTGCAGTGTGGTTGAGCTGAGGAAGGCTCGGTTACAGATTTGGACGAGTGTGGAAAGTGCACATTGAGCAAACATGTCGGATAATCCAGTTCAGATTGTTGGTGAAAAACTGGATAGGAAGAACTTCCAGGCATGGAAGTACAGGATAAAAAGTTTCTTAAAAGGAAAAGGATTTTGGAATCTCATTACAGGTGCTGAGCCAGAGCCTGAGCTACCTCGACAACCTACACAGCAGTAGCTTATTGCTCATAATAAGTAATGGTCAGAGAGAGCATTCAAAGTGCTGCATTATCTATCTATATGTATTTCTGATGCTATGCTCATACACATACAGGATGCTGAGAATCCCAAAGATGCATGGGATACTTTGGTCAAGATGTTTTGATACAGATACGAGTGCTTGCAAGTCTCAGTTGCGACAGCAGATACATAATGTGAAAAGGAATAAAAGGAGCATACATGATTATGTGCAAGAAATCAAGAAGTTTGCAGATGCATTGGCCACAATAAATGCCCCCATGCCTGATGATGATTTGGTGGATATTACCTTGCGTGGTCTTGGCAAGGAATACAAATCTTTTGATACATCTATCTCAGTGAGGAGTACAGGTTTACCCGACTTCGATGAGTTGGTTTCACTCTTGTTGGTTGAGGAAATCAAGCTCAGTGATTCATTTCTGGATGCATCTACTAGCCATGATGATGGCAGAAATCAGGCTTTCTACTCGTAGAGAGGTTTTAGAGGCAGGGGGAGATTCACATCACGTGGACGTGGTGGTAATGGTCGTGGATGGCAGGACAGGCCTCCACAACAGAATTTTCAGCCTTCATATGGTGCTCGAGGTGGTCGTGGATATGCACCTCAGAGAGGCAGAGGTAACCCCCGTGGTCGAGGACGTTGGCAAGGCCAACAAAATTCTATGCAAGATGTGGAATGCCATTATTGTGGCAAATATGGTCATATGGCGAGAGATTGTTTCCGCAAATAGAATGATTTGAGAGGGGGAAGAGCACAACGTGGTGGTCATTATGGTGGAAACTATGCACAACATGGTGGTGGAAACTATGCATCAAGTAGTAATGATGGCACTGCAAATCATTTGTTTGCCATGAAGAATGTTGTGGGTTCGATGATGACAAATGCTGAGAATGATGATACATGGTATATGGATTCTGGAGCATCAAACCATATGACATGTCATGGTGAATGGTTTGAGCATATGAAGCCTATGGAAGTGAAAGGCTATGTGGAAACATGTGATGATACCCAGCATGTCATTACACATGTTGGAAGTGTACCATTGGTCATGCATAATGGTCAAACAAAATCTATGTCTGATGTATTGTACGTGCCTTCTATCACAAAGAGCTTGGCCTCAGGTTGTCAAATGGTGGAACAGGGATTACAGGTTCGTTTCAACGAGCATGGTTGCTTCGTTGAGGACTTTAAACATGGATGTAGAGTCATTGCTAAAGGAAAGAAAGAAGGCAGATTGTTTAAGCTGGATGCTAGAATTCCTGAGCTAAAATCAGCCATGTTCTCAAAGAGCAGGAATGTGGTAGAGGACATTGATATGTGGCATAAGAGGATTGGACATGTCAATATACAGAGATTAAAGAACATGCAAACAAGAGGCATTGTCAGTGGATTGCCTAGGTTCAAATATGATGGTCATATGCATGTTTGTGAACCTGTCAGTTTGGAAAGCAGGCAAGGTTGAGGTTTCCTAGAGAAGGAAATATGAGTAGCAGGCCACTTGAGATAGTACACAGTGATGTATGGGGTCCTGCAAAAAACCCATCTATCAAAGGCAGTTTATACTATGTGACATTTATAGATGATTTCAGCAGGATGACATGGATATACTTTCTGAGAGAGAAGAGTGAAGTGTTGGAAAAGTTCATGGATTTCAAAGCTTTTGCAGAAAAGCAATATGGCTGTTGGATTAAATGTTTGAGAACAGATGGAGGTGGTGAATACACCTCAAAAGCTTTTGAGCATTTCTTGAGGAAGCATGGAATAAGAAGAAAGTTGACTTGCAGGTATACACCTCAGCAGAATGGTGTGGCTGAGAGAAAGAATAGAGTCATATGTGAAGTGGCTAGGGAAATGCTTAATGAAAAGAGCATGCCAGATTACTATTGGGCAGAAGCATGTGCTACTGCAGTGTATATACTGAACAAAACACCTACAGCAGCCATTCATGGAAGCACGCCAAAGATGCGGCTTACAGGTTACATGCCAGACATTGGACATCTTAAAGTTTTTGGATGCATAGCTTATGTACATGTGCCTGATGAAAGAAGAAGGAAGTTGGATCCTAAAGCAGAGAAATGTGTATTTGTTGGATATGCACAGGATTGAAAGGCATACAAATGTTATAACCCTCAAACTAGACAAGTGGTCATCTCACGAGATGTGGTGTTTGATGAGCTTGGTAGTTGGTACAAAGCAAAAGATGAGGGAGTCATTGAGTCACTTGAGGCTGATGTGCATGTGAACTTGCCACCACAAGCAAGTTCTAGTTCTACTACTATGTCTGGGCTAGCAGCAGAAGCTGAGAGTAGCAGTGTACGTCCATGGTCAGGACGTTTGAGACATGAGAGTGTGAGCACTGGGAGTAGTGCTATGGATAAAGGAAAGAAGAAAGTCGAAGGAATCGGAATCACAGGTTATGAGTCATCTAGTTCAGAGAGTTTGGATGAGGAGCTTGGCATACCTGTTTTACGCACACCTGGTGCTAGGCAGGACAGATATGTGCCACCACATGCTAGAGTTACAGGTGTACAGAGTGACCCGCATGCATTGCGGAGATCCCAGAGAGTCAGATATCCAGTTGACAGATTGACATATAGAGATTTTGCTATGCACTATGCATATATGACATCTATGGTGAAGCATGTGGAACCTACATGCTATACAGAGGCTATTGGAGAGCATGTATGGGAGAAAGCAATGGATGTTGAGATGGACTCATTGGTCCATAATGACACATGGGACTTGGTTGCATTACCAAAGGACAAGAATGTTATTGGATGTAAATGGGTTTACAAAGTGAAGTGCAAATCTGATGGTTCTATTGAGAGACATAAAGCAAGATTGGTAGCAAAGGGTTATGCACAGACCCAAGGTTTGGACTATGATGAAACCTTTAGTCCAGTGGCTAAGATGGGCACAGTGAGAGCAGTCATTGCTATGGCTGCAGCTAATGGCTGGGAAATGGTGGATGTCAAGAATGCATTTCTAAATGGAGATCTACAAGAGGAAGTGTACATGGCATAGCCAGAAGGGTATGTACACCCTAGATATCCCACGCACGTATGCAGATTGAAAAAGGCATTGTATGGTCTGAAGCAAGCACCACGTGCTTGGAGTGATAAGATGAGCAGATATCTTATCTCACTTGGTTTTTGTTGAGATTCAAGCTCGATGTCAGTGTGAGCCAGCTATGCTATGTGCTGGCAGATTAGGTAGGAATATGTGTGAGACATAAATGACCGCGTGTCCAGCTGGTCATAGTGTGTGGACATTAGCTAGGGTTAGTAGAGTGTGGACACAACTCATAGTGTGTTGTGTGGATTATGGATTATTGTATTATGCTTTGTGTGAGAGTGGAGATGGCTTCCCTCGCGCGATGGTTAGGGTTTGCAATATACATTAGGGTTTTCTCCTGTGTGTGTGTCTCCTCCCCCTCTACCGTTCTTTCAACATGGTATCAGAGCCTTGTGCTGTTTATTAGGGTTTATGAGTGAGTGAAGAGAAGAGGGAGAAGAAGCTGTGAAGCTTGCCATTGGAGCTGTGAAGCTTGGAGCACACCAACTACTATCAGATCTGAGAGCTTGGCCTACCGGGTAAGGTCTTCTAAACATCCTTGAGCGGATTGCAGGTGATACAGGCAAAAGCAAAGCAAGTTAGAGCAAATCAAAGCAAAGAAAAATTCTGGTTTTTGGAAGCTTTCCATTAAAGCTTGGGAACATTGATGTATGGTGGAAATACATGTAAATCTAGTAAAGCAAACATGTATCTGACAATGAGGGATGTATTGGCAACTTCCATGCAAGCCCTATTGTGATTTTGGAGCATTTTGGAAGCATTTTGATGTATGAAAATCTCTGGTTTTTGAGCTCTCACAAAACAGAGAGAAGGAAGCCCAAAATTGATGCATTTGGAGTGAGTTTTTGCTAAAATCCAACCATTGATGGATTGCACATATGCCTAGATGTCTGGGGACTAATATCCATCATCAATTAGCATCACCACCACTCCCAAACCTTCCTACAGCAGGCGGCACAGCTCTCACTGTGAAACAGGGCAGTTTTTTGAATATTTTGCAAAGAGGAGATCAAATTCTCATTGGGTGCTTGGTTCCTTTCACAATTGCTTTAGCAATTGGTTGCTTTATACTTTGGAGAAGAGGGCTATGTGATTTGTTTGGTCAATTATGCCTAATTGGGCTGGGAATGAGCTGATTAAACAGGCTGTCCACTGGTTGCAGAGAAACAGGGTCATTTTAATCGAGCAATTAATCCTTGGTCTTATACAATTGGACAAATTCCTCTTACATGGAGTTGATGGACACTATTGCTAAGCTAATGAATGCCTGGTTGCTCAATTTGGTCAAATATTGAAGAAATAAGAGCCATTTTTCTACTGGTTTTTCTGGTTTTTCTGGTTTTTTCCCAAAACAGAGAAAGGGGTTTTCAAAAATTGATATGTACACATGTCAGATGGTGTTGATACTCTACATTGAGGTTGTTTAGGTGTCAATGCAAGTTGCCCATACTTGATTGCACCACTACATTGTGATTTGGAGCCGTGGAAGCGCATCAAAACAGGCTATCTCGGACTGCGTGAGACAGTTCATCTTGGATGCATACAGGTTGATTTTCTACATCAAATTTGAAGATTGGTGGTTACTTTGGAGTATCTGGAACACTCATTGCAGTGTGGTTGAGCTGAGGAAGGCTCGGTTACAGATTTGGACGAGTGTGGAAAGTGCACATTGAGCAAACATGTCGGATAATCCAGTTCAGATTGTTGGTGAAAAGCTTGATAGGAAGAACTTCCAGGCATGGAAGTATAGGATAAAAAGTTTCTTGAAAGGAAAAGGATTTTGGAATCTCATTACAGGTGCTGAGCCAGAGCCTGAGCTACCTCGACAACCTGAAGGCAGTTTATACTATGTGACATTTATAGATGATTTCAGCAGGATGACATGGATATACTTTCTGAGAGAGAAGAGTGAAGTGTTGGAAAAGTTCATGGATTTCAAAGCTTTTGCAGAAAAGCAATATGGCTGTTGGATTAAATGTTTGAGAACAGATGGAGGTGGTGAATACACCTCAAAAGCTTTTGAGCATTTCTTGAGGAAGCATGGAATAAGAAGACAGTTGACTTGCACGTATACACCTCAGCAGAATGGTGTGGCTGAGAGAAAGAATAGAGTCATATGTGAAGTGGCTAGGGCAATGCTTAATGAAAAGAGCATACCAGATTACTATTGGGCAGAAGCATGTGCTACTGCAGTGTATATACTGAACAAAACACCTACAACAGCCATTCATGGAAGCACGCCAGAGATGCGGCTTACAGGTTACATGCCAGACATTGGACATCTTAAAGTTTTTGGATGCATAGCTTATGTACATGTGCCTGATGAAAGAAGAAGGAAGTTGGATCCTAAAGCAGAGAAATGTGTATTTGTTGGATATGCACAGGATTGAAAGGCATACAAATGTTATAACCCTCAAACTAGACAAGTGGTCATCTCACGAGATGTGGTGTTTGATGAGCTTGGTAGTTGGTACAAAGCAAAAGATGAGGGAGTCATTGAGTCACTTGAGGCTGATGTGCATGTGAACTTGCCACCACAAGCAAGTTCTAGTTCTACTACTATGTCTGGGCCAGCAGCAGAAGCTGAGAGTAGCAGTGTACGTCCATGGTCAGGACGTTTGAGACATGAGAGTGTGAGCACTGGGAGTAGTGCTATGGATAAAGGAAAGAAGAAAGTCGAAGGAATCGGAATCACAGGTTATGAGTCATCTAGTTCAGAGAGTTTGGATGAGGAGCTTGGCATACCTGTTTTACGCACACCTGGTGCTAGGCAGGACAGATATGTGCCACCACATGCTAGAGTTACAGGTGTACAGAGTGACCCGCATGCATTGCGGAGATCCCAGAGAGTCAGATATCCAGTTGACAGATTGACATATAGAGATTTTGCTATGCACTATGCATATATGACATCTATGGTGAAGCATGTGGAACCTACATGCTATACAGAGGCTATTGGAGAGCATGTATGGGAGAAAGCAATGGATGTTGAGTTGGACGCATTGGTCCATAATGACACATGGGACTTGGTTGCATTACCAAAGGACAAGAATGTTATTGGATGTAAATGGGTTTACAAAGTGAAGTGCAAATCTGATGGTTCTATTGAGAGACATAAAGCAAGATTGGTAGCAAAGGGTTATGCACAGACCCAAGGTTTGGACTATGATGAAACCTTTAGTCCAGTGGCTAAGATGGGCACAGTGAGAGCAGTCATTGCTATGGCTGAAGCTAATGGCTGGGAAATGCATCAAATGGATGTCAAGAATGCATTTCTAAATGGAGATCTACAAGAGGAAGTGTACATGGCACAGCCAGAAGGGTATGTACACCCTAGATATCCCACGCACGTATGCAGATTGAAAAAGGCATTGTATGGTCTGAAGCAAGCACCACGTGCTTGGAGTGATAAGATGAGCAGATATCTTATCTCACTTGGTTTTCAGATTTCTACAGTAGATTCTTCACTCTATGTGAAGAAGACAGAGCATGGGATTGTTTTACTCGTCATCTATGTGGATGACTTGATTAGGTGATCATGGTGCAGATGTGATGCATGTCAAGAAAGCTTTGAGTGGGCAATTTGACATGAAAGATCTTGGTGAGTTGAGATACTTCCTTGGAATTGAAGTGGTAAAAGATCATGCAGGTACATGGTTAGTACAACGCCAATATGCATTGGATATGTTGGCAAAGTATGGCATGACAGGGTGTAAGCCTATGAGTACACCTTTGGAGCAAAATGTGAAGTTGCGGGCTGATTATGGTGAGGAATTGGATGATCCTTTTATGTACAGGAAGATGGTTGGTAGTCTCATATACATGACTATCACACGCCCGGATTTGAGTTATGCTGTGGGGCTAGTAAGCCAGTTTATGCAAAGCCCCAGGAAACCACATTTGATGCAGTGAGACGCATCATGAGATATGTGAAGACCACAGCACATTATGGTCTACTTTATGAGAGTGGTAAAAGCTTGGACATACATGGCTACACAGATGCTGATTGGGCAGGTAGTTCATATGACAGGAGGTCTACTAGTGGTTATGCTTTTACACTTGGAAGTGCTCTGGTGAGTTGGAGTAGCAAGAAGCAACCTACAGTTGCTTTATCCAGTACAGAGGCTGAGTACAGGGGTGCAGCCATTGCTACTTGTGAGGCTATATGGTTAAAGAGTCTCTTGACAGATTTGTGTGAGCCTATTGATGGCAAAGTTGTCATTCATTGTGACAACATGAGCAGTATATAGTTGGCAAAGAATCCAGTGTTTCATGCGAGAACCAAACACATAGAGGTCCATTATCACTTTGTCAGAGAAAAGGTGCTAGATGGTACAGTTGATCTTCAGTATGTGAAGACTGATGAGCAGGTGGCAGACATCTTTACGAAGCCACTTAGCAGGGAGAAGTTTGAGTACTTCCGGACTATGTTGGGAGTACATGGGATGAGCTTGAGGGGGAGTGTTGAGAGTCTTGATATCCCAAGCTCATCTACATCTTCATCGGCAGTACATCATGAGCTTGAGAGGGGCTGTTGAGATTCAAGCTCAATGTCAGTGTGAGCCAGCTATGCTATGTGCTGGCAGATTAGGTAGGAACATGTGTGAGACATAAATGACCGCGTGTCCAGCTGGTCATAGTGTGTGGACATTAGCTAGGGTTAGTAGAGTGTGGACACAACTCATAGTGTGTTGTGTGGATTATGGATTATTGTATTATGCTTTGTGTGAGAGTGGAGATGGCTTCCCTCTATGGTTAGGGTTTGCAATATACATTAGGGTTTGCTCCTGTGCGTGTGTCTCCTCCCCCTCTACCGTTCTTTCAACAATTGGAACAAGGAGTAAGAGTTGTTTTCTGAAACCGGGCATGGATCTGGTTGATTGACCTTGCTAGTCTTCAATGGATGAGTCCATGGCTCTTTATATGGATCTGTTGGTTGATCTTGCTGATCTTCAACGAGAGTCCATCTTGATTTTTATAAGTGATTATATTGCCGAGTATTATGGTCTAGGAACTATTGAAAAGACCCCTGAGTGGACAGATGGTGAGCGTTCTGGTTGCCAATGATGCCATAGATACTAAGAAGAAGGAATGATGGGAAATTAAGAATCAACCGGATAATTTGGAAGATTGTGATCAGTGATACTATGGTTTCATTAAAGGATTGTTTTAAAACTGGTTGAACCTGTGAAAAGGCAATTTCATATTGGGTGTGTGAGTGGTGTGACTAGTTTTATTTTTGCATGAACATCCGACTAGGGGGCCTGGGAACTCTTTTCCCTGGTACCCGGATAAAAAAATCAAATTCTAAATTGGATCCCATCACTACAGTGGTTGGGCGGTTGGCTAATCCATGGGACTGGATGGGGTTGGGCGGTTGGCTAATCCATGGGACTAGATGGGGTTAGGCTGGACTAATGGATCCGTAAATCGAGACTCAAAAATTCTTTTATTACGATAGATGAAGTAAATCCCGGATAGTAATTGTTCTATGCATAGGAATCAACGGTTGTGCCTCTTGATGGGGAAAAAGGCATTGATCCCAATGATCCAAGTGCAAGTTTCTTCCTTGAACTGACCGAGTATCTTTATAGGTGCAGTCGGATCAGTTTGATCAATAATGGTCTTGACTACGTTAGAGTAAAAAGTTATCCTGGAGGAATCACCCGTGTTTTCCGGATAAGGGGAGTTTTTCCGGGTTCGGTTTTGGAAAAACTGACAGATTAGTCTCTTGTCCGGATATCCGTGGACGAGGCCCCGAGTGTGGGACCCTGCCTCGCGCAAGAAGTGCTACTTTCGCTGCTAGTACCCCGAATCCGTTGCGCGGTGGGAACAGGGATCTCACAAGAAAGCACTAATAAGGCTCTATGTGCCATCTTGACCAAGACTGTAGAGGCGAGTCCACGACTAAAAACAGAAGTTTCCCACCGCACTCTAGGCTTATCACACCACATATAAAGTGGCCATTAACATGACACCCTTCAGCCTAATGTATGGAACTAAAGTAGTTATGCCTATGGAATTCTTGGTGCCAAGCTTATGGGTAGCCGTACAAGAAAGACTCATCGGCAATGTTCTAAGTGACTGACTCTTTGAGCATGAGAAACACAACGAAACGCATCTAAGGACTGTGTATGGAATTATCGAAAAACTAAGGCGAAAGTAATGGTTTGATGACTAGCTCAAGGATAAAGAGATGCATGAGGGGGATATGGTCGTTTTTTGTAGCACAAGGATAAAGAGATGCATGAGGGCATTCTCTATAGCACAAAAAATCACAAAGAAAAAACTCAATATAGAGGGCAAGGACCCTTCCTAGAATGAAACGTCCCTAGAAGGTGCAATTCACATTAAAACACTTGACGGTGTCGCAATGGTAGGTTATTTAATGGTAGCAAAT
This sequence comes from Cibotium barometz, assembly GCF_041138505.1. Lineage (NCBI taxonomy): Eukaryota > Viridiplantae > Streptophyta > Polypodiopsida > Cyatheales > Cibotiaceae > Cibotium > Cibotium barometz. Next base: position 47,479,162 of record NC_141074.1, read on the forward strand.
TGTGACGCTACTATGGACCGCTCCGAAATACACCTTGAAGGAAATTCACCTCAAAAAGAAGAAGAAACCAAAACAAAATGAGAGGGAAAAAATAGCACAACCAGAAGCCAAGGAATGGCAAGCCAAACTTAGAGGCCAATAAATCACAACCAGAAGCCAAGGAATGGCAAGCCAAACTTAGAGGCCAATAAATCACAATAAACTTGGTTCAGGTAGCAAACCTTGAGGAGGAGGACTGAGAAGTGAAACTTGCCCGTTTGTGGTTAGGAATGACCAATCCGGCATGAAGCATAATGACAAGGCAAGAGAAGCTTACATGCTCATATATTTGATCCATTAGATAGAGTGCCTTTTTATAGGTTTGCTTACATCTCTATTAGTCATTAATTATAGCCCATAAGCTTGATTAATCTCACCCTAACCTTTTCTAGATTGAGCACCATATCCCTTAAAGTAAGCACCCCCACTTGACTTCTATTTCCACTTCTTCTAGGTGCTTACTTTTGGTCTCCACGTGGGCTGACCATTCCACATATTCTTCCTCAATGGTTTGGGCCAACCACGACACATCTCTTGGGCTTCCCTCTAGACTAGGGGGGGCGGACATTGTAGGTGGTTTGGGAGTCCCCCTGGGCCATGTGGAGTTACTCCTGGAGGTGGGTGATTTTGTGCAGGGCTTCGGGGAGGGTTTGTTGCTCGCAGTCCTCCAGGAGGGAGGATTGTAGTTGTGTGTTGGTGAGGATGGCAGACCGAAGATCTTGTTGGCTTTGGATTAAATTTTCCCATGCCAGGAGGCATGGTTAATTGGGTTGTTGTGACTTGGTCATGTTGGTGCTACATATAGTCCGTCCATTGACACAATGAGCTCCTCGAGAAGGTTAGAGAATCCTTTTGCAAAGTTGGGGAGGGTACTATGAAAAGATGCAAGGAGGAAGAGAGCTGGTGAAGATCTATCATGTCATCATCATACCCAACACGCTAGTGATAAAAGTGACAGAAATAGTCACCCATGCATATCATAAGTGTCAGCTCGTGTGTTGAGCTCGACATCTCAACACTCCCCCTCAAGCTCAATTCCATGTCTAGGAATCCAAGAAAAATCTGGAATCTGTGAAGCTTCTCTGCTCCTAGGGCTTTTGTGAAAATTTCAGCAAATTGCTCCTCTGTGGTAACACATACATGAGATTAATGTCTCCTACTAAGACCCTCTCTGTGATGAAGTGATAGTGGACCTCTATGTGTTTGGTCTGCGCATGAAAATTTGGGTTCCTCACCATACTGCTAAGGTTGTCATAATAGATGACAACCTATCTCTCAACCTACAACCCCAAATCACCAAGTAGCTTGAGCTGTGAAAATTGAAGAGAAAAAACTACAACAATAGTTTGACTAGTGGGCAAGAAGAAAAGTGAGAAAAGTGAATGGTGGTGGACTGTTATATAGATTTTCAGGGGAGGTATGGAGGTGGCTTTATAGAAGACCATGCGTGGCTTCACGTGACAATGACCATGGATTAACATATGAAAGGTTGTGGGTTGGCGAAAGGGAACTACCATTGCTACATAGAGAGAACGGGTATGACTTGATAGATGAACAACCATGGCTTGGAGGAGTGTACAATTGTGGGTTTCTAGGATTGAATGGTTGTGGCTTGGGATGAGTGGACGACCGTTCGCTTTCCCTTAAAGAGAGATGGGACTATCTGGTCAGTAGCCCATTGTGGGTGTTCTACCGACTCCTTCCCCAATTGGCGATGGTGAGAAATTAGGTCCAATTAGGTTTGGGCAAGGTTGGTAGCTCTACTTGAAGCCACGTTGCCTCATGGGACGAAGTTGTTTAACAATGAGGGGTTTGGGAGGTAAGAGGTTAAGTAGGGGTATAAATGGAGAGTCGTATGATAAGGGAAGGTGGGGTGGCCAAGGTTTAGGGGGGATATCACTAGTGGAGACAGTGGGTAGGGGGGGTGTAGCCTTGGCTTCCTCCTGGATATTTCTTTCACCCTTATCCGACAAAGTGATGGTGGCTAGGGTGTGGAGTAATTTGGTCTCCTGAGAGCATTCTATGTATCATAGGACATTAAGTTATGGTTAGCACCCATATCAACTAGTGCTAAAATTTTACCCTCATCACTTACCTCTTGGCTTGGGCAGGGATGGTGTTAACCCATTTGGCTTCAAGTCCACATCATGGTCTACTTGGCCTATTGTATTGATGAATTACAACCTCCCTCCATGGGTGGCAATCAAGAAAGGTCATATCATGCTTGCTCTACCATGAAAATATAAGGTTGCAAACATGGATGTGTACCTCGAGCCTTTGATTGAGGAGCTTGAGACACTATGGCGAGGTATCAAAGTACATGACATTTCAAGGCCAATAAATAGGCCTGAGGCGGAGGTGAAAGGAGTTTTGATTTGGACGATGCATGACTATCCTAGGTTCTCGGAGTGCTCAGGACCTACTTGAACCTTATATGCATAAGTTTTAGCCTTTAAACTTTAAGTTTATATCTCTATCTCAATCATCTCAATTAAAATAGGTTTGGCAACCTCCAGACATCATGCATGTTCGATTTGCGGACCATCACTTGTTTCGGAAAGACCCTCTACACTTAAGAAGGTGGTGTATGACAAACATCATCGATTTCTCCCTCCTTCACATCCCAAGTATGTGCCACATGATGTCTCACCACTCGTGAGATGAGAGGTAGAGATTGGTTTAAGGCATGGAGAAACACTCCCAACCCACCATCAAATGGGATGTCTAGACACTCAATATTCTTTCGACTTCCATATTGGTGTGACATGAAGATCAATCATCTCTTAGATCCCATGCATATGTTCAAGAATGTGGCAACAAATATTTGGGACCATTTAATTGGTAAAAGAGATACAAAGGGTGCAAGGGATGCCTTACAAAACATTGGACACCTTCAAAGTGCATGGCCAATTGAAAGCGAGAGTGGTAAAATACTGCTACCAAAGGCACCATGGGTATTAACCAAGAGGGAGCACAATAAGATGAAAAGTGTGATCGCCTCTTTTTGTACACCAACGGGAGTAATGCATTCATTGAAGGGTGTCTTCACAAAGACCAAAAATAAAGGAGAGAAACAATTATATGGCCTCAAGACACATGATTGTCCATAAGATATTACAGGTATATAAATATTCACTTTTTCATTTTCTCTTTGTGGTACATAATTTGTAAGCTCATATACTTTTTCTATGCATAGTTTATTCTTCCAATTGCTATAGTTGGTTGTGGAGACAAAAAGGTGAGAGAGGCTATTTACAAAATGGGAAGCTTGGTCAGGTATGAATCTTCTCTTCAATTCACTAAGGTATATTGCTTATTTGGAATTCTCATGCGCTCACAAGTTATGTATTGGTAAATAGTACACATAATTTCTATGTATGTAGGTACATATCCTTAAAGGGAGATAGATCCTACATCCATTGAGATAGCTCATCTCAATGCTATTAAGGCAGTGTGTATGATCGAGAACAACTTCCTAGAACAATTCTCACTAGCCAATTGCATCTTGTGGTGCATTTGGTTGATGAAGTGGCATTGTGTGGCATTGTTCATGTTCGATGGATGCTTTTCCTTAAAAGTTCATGAAAACCTTGAAGGACTTTGTGAGACAAAGAACAAGGACAGAAGCAAGCATGGCAAAGGGATGGTTGATGCAAGAGTCTCTTGTGTATATCTCAAAACATCTATCTCGCATCTTCCATGCCACGATTATGGAGCAATGAGGAGGATGACCGACTAATCACTAATGTGCCTCAGGGAAAAGGAAGGCAACAAAGACTGGATGAAGCATTACGCCACCACAAGGTGAATACATTCTGCATTCTAAATAGTCCCATCATGGAGAAGTGGATTGGGAGATACAAGGATGCAATCAATAGATGAAAGGATGAGAGAAGAGCTTTCAGAAGAGCAAATAGACGATTGCCATTCTCGCCTAGCTTGGAACCTCTACCAAATGTGATCAATATAGAATGACTTCATATGGCAATATCGATGGCATCACAAAATGGAGAGATGATCACAAGAGAAGAGCATGAGTATCCAAGAGGATGTGACCCTTAAGTAATTACATTCTTCATCTCTATCTCACGTATATACCTTGTTTAATGCACTATATATACTAAATGTCATGCTTTTGTTTAATGTTAGTACAAACTATATAATGCAATATGGTCAGAGGGAAGGCACTTTCGCACGGAGCGTGTGGATTCTAAAAGAAACACATTTGATTGTGGTGTGATGGTAACTTTTGAGCAAGAAAGTCGAGCCAGTAGACATGTACTAATGTCATAGAGGAATGTAAGATTCCTCCCCAGCCCCTCAAGATGTCCAGTATCTTCCCCTGTGATCAAATCCCTCTTCAGAAATATAAAAGATCTTGTTTCTACCTGTTTTTGTCTAGAGAGAGAAAATATTCTAGAGAGAGATTATTCAGATTTTAGATATTTTTGGATGGAAAAATATCTCTTCTTATTAAAATAAATTCCCCCGAAACAGAAGTTCAAAAATATTTTTAGAAGGTGCATTAGAAATCAATTATAATTTGTTCAAAAGGCCTTATCCTAGGGGTCCAAATTTTCGAAAAATTTTAAATTAAGGTTCTGAGGGGCCAATCAGATTCATCCAAATGTAGGGAGGAGATAAATAGAAGAAATAAAGAAAATCCCCCCCCCCCCAAAAATGAGTAAATACTCACATACGATGAAGAGTGGACTAAGGACCAAAGGAAATACTTAAAAAATGAATTTTTGACACCTCAGAGTGGGGATTCCCCCTCATGAAGGAGGCACCTAAATCACATGTGTGGTGGAGTTTTAAATTCTCAAATATTGAGATATTTCATCTCTCCTCTCTCTTAATTCAAGTCTAGTTCCAAAAAGTAAGCTAAACTGACTCAAAAAAGATAAAAAATTGACCAAACTGATTTGGAAAATTCTAGAATTAGTTTTCTTGGTTAGAAGTTCACTTTTTCCTATAAATAGAAGCCTCCCCCTTTGTAGAAACTTAATAGTGTTTTATGCACTGCTACTCTACTCCTCCCCAGAGAGCCAAAAATTGTGAATTTCTTAATAATTCATTAGTTTTTGACCATTCCCTCTTCTGAAAAATGGTCAGCCATACAAAGGAGGTTATGGCAAAATTTTCTTAAATTTTGTGAAATAAGTTTTATCTTTTATTATTCAAAAAGAGTAATCCCCACCGTTTGTGTATTCTAAAAGTGTTATTTTCATTCTAGACATAGAAAAATGCATAGTAGAAATATTTTTATTATAAAAGTGTTATTTCCATTAAAATTAAATTCTATGCGTAGAAAGATGCATATTGGTTATTTTTTTATTATAAAAGAGTGATTTTCATTAGATTTAAATTCTATGCATAGAAAGATGATAGCCAGTGGGAAGATTCTTTTCACTCACCTTGAGACTGACCTTATTCAGTTTAGCCTAGATGGGAGTGCCAGTTCAGAGTCCTACCCTTGGGAATATATGATGGAATCCTTGGAATGGATTGGCTCCAAAAGAATCAAGCTGACATTCATTGTCACAAAGGAACCATCTCTTTCCTTGACCTTCTCGAGAATAAAGTTCAAGGAATTGGAATTTTCAGATCCCCAATGCTACAATTAATCAAGGCTTCCAGATTATTATAAGGGCTCAGAAAGAGGCAAGCTGTGTATGTCGTTAAAATGAATCCAGTAGACATAAAATGCAAGGCGGCTAAAGAGCCAGCGTGGTTAAGTGAGTATGCAGATGTATTTCCTGAAGAGCTGACTGAGATGGGCTCAGAAAGAGGCAAGCTGTGTATGTCGTTAAAATGAATCTAGTAGACATAAAATGCAAGGCTAAAGAGCTAGTGTGGTTAAGTGAGTATGCATATGTATTTCCTGAAGAGCTGACTGAGATGCCTCCGTCTCGTGAAGTAGATCATGAGATCGAATTAACCTCCGAGCTTAGCTAGTAGCCCAGCGTGCATACAAAATGCCAGTCTCCCTGAAGCCATAGAACTTAAGGTACAGTTAAGACAACTATTAGAGTAGGGATTTGTCAGACCTAGTGTCTCACCTTGGGGTGCGCCTGTTCTCTTTCAAAAGAAGAAAGATGGAACGTTAAGACTCTGTATTGACTACAGAGGATTGAATCAATTAACAATTGAGAATAAGTATTCTATTCCTAGGAATGATGAACTTCTGGAGATCGGTTAAGTGGGACCCAAATGTTCACAAAGATAGATCTCAAATCCGCGTACTACCAGATCAGAATCAAGGAGCAAGACATCATTCCAAAGATAGCATTCAATACTCGCTATGGGCATTATGAGTTCACAGTCATGCCGTTTGGATTGACTAATGCCCCGGCGATATTCAATCGTCTCTCATGCAAGATAATATTGGATATTTTTTTATTATAAAAGTGTTACTTTCATCAATATTGATTTTTATGCGTAAATAGATGCATAAAAGAATTTTTTTTATTATAAAAGTGTTACTTTCATCAATATTGATTTTTATGCGTAAATAGATGCATAAAAGAATTTTCTTAAATTATAAAATAGTTACTTTCACCAATATTGATTTTTATACATAAATAGATGCATAAAATAAATTTTTTATTATAAAAGTGTTACTTTCATTAGTATTGATTTTTATGCATAAATAGATGCATAAAAGAATTTTTTTTATTATAAAAGTGTTACTTTCATCAATATTGATTTTTATGCATAAATAGATGCATAAAAGAATTTTTATTATTATAAAAGTGTTACTTTCATCAATATTGATTTTTATGCATAAATAGATGCATGAAAGAATTTTTTTAAATTATAAAAGTGTTACTTTCATCAATATTGATTTTTATGCATAAATGAATTTTTTTAATTATAAAAGTGTTACTTTCACCAAAATTGATTTTTTTGCATAAATAGATGCATAAAAGGTTTTTTTTTAATTATAAAAGTGTTACTTTCATCAATATTGATTTTTATGCATAAATAGATGCATAAAAGATTTTTTTATTATAAAAGTGTTACTTTCACCAATATTGATTTTATGCACAAATAGATGCATAAAAGATTTTTATTATTATTATAAAAGTGTTACTTTCATCAATATTGATTTTTATGCATAAATAGATGCATAAAAGAATTTTTTTTATTATTAAAGTGTTACTTTCACCAAAATTAATTTTTATGCATAAATAGATGCATAAAAGAATTTTTTAATTATAAAAGTGTTACTTTCATCAAAACGGATTTTTATGCATAAAAGATTTTTTTTATTATAAAAGTGTTAGTTTCATCAAAATTGATTTTTATGCATAAATAGATGCATAAAAGGATTTTCTTTTATATAAAAGTGTTATTTCCATAGAAGTTGGATTTTATGCATAAATAGATGCATACATATTTTTTTTAATATCAAAATGAGAGTTCTCTTTAATCATTGTTTAAATCCCATGAATATTGGTAAATGAATAAGTAAATACTCTGTGAAGGAAAATTCTACTGTTTCATATTCTCTAGGATGGTGATGAGAAAATTCAGAAGATCTTTTGAAGTTGGAATTTTAGATAAATGATTAATTTATTTCTCATAGGAATACGTGTTTAGTTTTGAATTCAGTTAAGCAAAATACTCAATGAATGAAATTCAGTAAAGTAGTAATTGAAATATTACCCTTCGAGAAAGATAGTTCAGGGAGAACCTTTCCAGACTCGAACCCTGAATCAGACTATAACCACAACTTAATCTCCTTCATCAGTTTCAAGAAAAGACGATGTGACCAGTTCAGGAAAATTCAATCAAATCACCCACTGAATCTGAAATTAAATTGAGACCTTTGATTTTGATCTGAGGATCAAGATTACAGAATTCAAGGAATTTTGCTTGGGAGCAGACTTGTGATCTAGAAGTCTTGGGATACGGAATTAAGATATACTCATTGTATTCAAAAGAAAATCAAAACTAAAAATTTGCATAGAAACCCTCTTTTCTTAAAGGATAGTCTTACACCAGAATGCTGGAGGGAGCATTTGGTATATGTGTTTTTCTAAGGGAAGTTCAAATGCAACAGCTGGCGGTTCACATTCTTTCACATACATCCACATCCATTCTTTCACATACACATTCACATCCATTCTTTCACATAAATCCACATCCATTCTTTCACATACACATACACATCCACATCCATTCTTCACATACACATCCACATCCATTCTTTCACATACATCCACATCCATTCTTTCACATACACATCCACATCCATTCTTCCGTTTGCTCACCATATGAGCAAAAGACCATAGCGCATGAACCCTCTCTTAAGGCTAAAACCTCTTCTTAAAGTCCACGCAAATGGGGGGAGGGAATTGTGAGATGTCCTTAAGACAAAAACGTTTTGCTAAAGGGGAGAAGGCTACTGTAAGTCTCTTCACACGGAGGGAGAAGAGTTAAGGACACTGCCTCCCAAGAGGGGGGGAGAGAGGAAAATAGCCTTGTTTGAAAAGTGGCAAATGAGGGGGTGTGGAGAGGGGTGGCTGCAAGGGGCGACAACAAGTACACTGCACGGGAACGGACGGCGGCACAGCAGAGCATACGCTACGCAGAAATGCGTGTCGCCTATGGAGCACCCCGGGGGTTTATATAGCTGTGGGGTATGGGTATGGGCACTGCACAAAGCAAGGACGAAAGGACGGTGTACCAGCAAAGGCTGTGGATCAGTGGCCTGCATGGCTCTGGGAGAAAGGTACGATGTTGGTTAACAGGGAAAGGAGTGGTACGCTTGTCTAGTCAGGGGCAACATGCGTGTCCACATAGCGGTACGTGTGGACCACACAGTGGGCGGTTGTCCTTTGGTTCTTGTGCGGCCATCGTACGGGCACCCTGGTAAGTGTGTACGGTCCAAATTTTGGGGCGAGATTTCCAAATTTGGGACGTCGGCCTCGATTTACGTGCCAGACCGTCCTGGGGGGCGAATTTTTTTTTTGGTCCCGGGAGGTTCTCCTGGTCGTTGGGGTGCAGACCGTTCGTCAATTGGACGCCCGGTCGTGCATTTATTAAGGTTTAAAGGTCGTCGCTTTTTAACTAAAAATGATTGAAATTTGCGTATAATGATCCGAGCTTGATCCGGTGTCCGTTTTGGATGCTGTAAAATCCTACATTAGGGCAAAATCGCGTGCAGATTCCAAATTTGGGCTCAAAATTTGAAGAATCTAAGTAGAAATGACTCATTTAATAAAATCATTGATTTTTATACCATAAAAACTCATAAATTTATCTATTACATGGACATTTCTTTATCAGTGAAGATGGGTATGTTACACTTACTTACATAGAAACTCTATTTTTTGTAAAGGATTGTCTTACGCCAGAATGCTGGAGGAAGCATTTGGTTTATTGTTTAATCTAAGGAGAGTTTACGTTGCAACAGGCAGCGGGGAGTCATCGAAGGACGTCTCTCGCGGGGCAACACCTGCCAAGGTCTTGACCAGCCTCGATTGTAAGATCCCTGTCCCCACCGCGCAACGAATTCAGGGGTGCTAGCAGCAGAAGTAGCACTTCTTGCGCGGGGCCGGGTCCCACACTCGGAGCCTCGCCCATGGATATCCAGACAAGAGACTAATCCATCAGTTCATTCAAAACCGAACCCGAAAAAACTTCCCTTGCCCGAAAAGCACGGGCGATTCCTCCAGGATAACTTTTCTCTAACGTAGTCAAACGCCTTATCTAACAGAACTGATCTGACTGAACCCGTAAGTCCCCTAGTCAGATCAGGAAAAAGGTTGCACTTGGATCATAGAGACCAATGCTTTTTTCCTCATTAAGAGGCACAACCGGGTACCAGGGAAAAGAGTTCCCAGGCCCCCTAGCCGGATATTCATGCAAACTTAAAACTAGTCACTCCACTTACACACGCAATATGAAATTGCCTTTGTCTCAACATCATCTATCTTTAAAAACAATCATTTAATGAAACCATTGTCTCACTGATCATAATCCTCAAAATCTCCGGTTGAATCCTTAATTCCAATCATTCCTTCATCGATGTATCTATGGCATCATTGGCAACCAGAACGCTCACCACTTGACCACTCAGGGGCCTTTTTGATAGTTCTTAGCTCATAGTAGCGGACAATATATTCACATATCAAAATGGAAACTCCGTTGAGAATCAGCAAGATCAACCAACGGATCCATATAAAAGGGCTATGGACTCATCCGTTTTGAGGACCAGCAAGGTCAATCAACCAAATCCATGCCCGAATTCAGAAAACAACTCTTACTCTTTGTTCCAATATCTTCCATGACGCACGTGTAGGTATCGTCGGTGACCCAGAGTCCGAGCACCGTATGGTCAGCACCCTCTAGGATCCTTCGTAGGTCACCTAGCGCTTCACTCATAGGCCGCTTCCTTAGTCCCTCATCCACCGTACCCGGAAGCTCACCTTTTTAATCGAACCAAGGCCGATCAAGTCCTCGGCTGACCTTGCTATGCGAGACGTCCTCCGTTGACTCTCCGTTAGCTGTTGCAACTTTATCAGCTAGGTCTCCACGACCTTAATCACAAGATGGTCAAAACGCTTTCTCAGCATTCTTGACATAAAACAGTCATTCAAAAATAGGCCATAAATACAGTTTCTATAACGAACTCTCGTCTTTCCACAATAATCAACATTACTTAATCCACATTCATTTCATATAAATTTCCATTCTCATTCAATCGCATCATTTTCCATCTCATCACTTCTTTCCTCAATCGCATTTACCCATATCCACATCTCATCACATCATATTCATTCACATCTCATGCATTCATATTTACCCGATTTGCATCACATCACATCACATTCATCACATCTTGATTCACATCACATCACATCCATTCTCATCCCATATCATTCATTCACATCCCGATTCACATGACATCTCATCCATTCACATCCCATATCATTCATTCACATCCCAATTCACATGACATCACATCCATTCACATCTCATATCATTCATTCACATCCCGATTCACATGACATCACATCCATTCACATCTCATATCATTCATTCACATCCCGATTCACATGACATCACATCCATTCACATCTATCCATTCTACATCACATCACCTCCATCCATTCTACATCACATCACCTCCATCCATTCACATCCATCACATCACATTCAATTCATATCCATCACATTCACATCCACATATATTCTTTCACATACACATCTATATCCTTTCTTTCTCATACATCCACATCCATTCTTTCACATATTCATTCACATCCATTCTTCACATACACATTCACATCCATTCTTCTCATACACATCCTTATCCATTCTTTCACATACTCATTCACATCCATTCTTCTCATACACATTCACATCCATTATCATCACATACATTCACTCATATCCCATATCATTCATTTACATTCTGATTCACATGACATCACATCTCATCCATTCATTCACATTTATCTGATTCACATCGCATCTCATCACATCTATCCACATCACATTCTCATCACTTCTATTCATATCACATCCATCCATTCATTCACATCTATTTGATTCTCATCACATCTCATCACATCTATTCATATCACATCCATCCATTCATTCACATCTATCTGATTCTCGTCACATCTATTCTCATCACATTCGTTTAAACATAGAATTTAAGAGAATTTCTAATTTTTGATATAAAGATTCTTTACGCATCTATTTATGCATAAAATCAACTTCAGTGGAAATAACACTTTTAACAAAATCCTTTTATTTATGCATAAATTCAATTTTAAGAAAAATACACTTTTAAAACAAAAATAAATCCTTTATGCATCTTTCTATGCATAAAATAAATTTTAATGAAATTAACACTTTTGAAATAAAAATAAATTCCCTTATGCATTTTTATATGCATAAAATCAAAATTGATGAGAATAACTCTTTTGAAATAAAAATAAATTTCCTTATGTATCTTTCTATGCATAAAATCAAAATTAATGAGAATAACTCTTTTGAAATAAAAATAAATTCCCTTATGCATCTTTCTATGCATAAAATCAAAATCAATGAGAATAACTCTTTTGAAATAAAAATAAATTCCCTTATGCATCTTTCTATGCATAAAAGCAAAATCAATGAGAATAACCCTTTTGAAATAAAATTAAATTTCCTTATGCATCTTTCTATGCATAAAATCAAAATTAATGAGAATAACTCTTTTGAAATTAAAAAAAATTCCTATGTGCATCTTTCTATGCATAAAATCAAAGTTAATGAGAATAACTCTTTTGAAATAAAAATAAATTCCTTTATGCATCTTTCTATGCATAAAATCAAAATTAATGAGAATAACTCTTTTGAAATAAAAATAAATTCCCTTATGCATCTTTCTATGCATAAATTCAATTTGAATGGGAATGACACTTTTGAAATAAAAACAAATCTTTTAGAATGCACAAACGGAAGGAATTACTCTTTTAGAATAACCTGATAAACTTTAGTTCCACAAAATTTAAGAAAATTTTGCCATAACCTCCTTTGTATGGCTGACCATTTCTCAATTTTAACATTCAATTTATGACTTGAATTAATTCAATTTGAATTCTAATATCTCTAATCTACTCCATTTTCTAAAAATCAAGAGAGTAAACAATGAAAAGAGTTTAATCAATCTTTTAATTAAACTTTATAGGATTAAGAAGGGCTGAATTGTAAAGAAGAGAAGGGGGTGACCTTTCCATCAAGGCATAGCATCAGATTTTTATTCAAACATTTACAAAGCATAAAATTTAAGAAAACCGTAGATTTAAAATTCACAAATAAGTAAGAATTAAGCTTACATGGAACTTGTAAGCTTTCCTTTAGCTTGAGGGATTGAGGGTTCTACTCTTGTTTGCAACAAGGGTGGCCACCAGGTCTTTTGGAGAGGATTTAGTCAAAAACAATTGAATTATCAATTGAATTCAATGTATTTGACTCTGGGGAGGAGTAGAGTAAGAGTGCATAAACGCTATTAATCTTTTACAAAGGGGGAGGCTTCTATTTATAGAAAAAAATGAGCCTCTAACCAAGCAAACTGATTCTAGAATTTTCCAGATCAGTTTGGTCAATTTTTGACCATTTTTGGGTCAGTTTAGCTCACTTTTTGGATCTAGTTGAAACAAGAGAGAGGAGAGATGAAAATATCTCATTATTTGTGAGTTTAAAACTCATCCACACATGTGAAATAGGTGTCTCCTTGATGAGGGGAATTCCCCACACTGAGGTGTCAAAAATGCATCATTTCCTATAAATATCTCTTCTTTTTTAACTAATAAACCTTGTCCTAGTCAACTCTTCATCTTATGTGAGTATTTACTCATTTTTGGGGGATTTTTCTTTTATTCTTCAATTTATCTCCTCCCTACATTTGGATTAATCTTATTGGTCCATAGGAACCTTAATCCAAAATTTTCAAAAAATCTGGACCCTCAGGCTAAGGTCCTTTTTACCTATTTTAAATTTATTCCAAGTGCACACTAGAAAGTTCTTTTTGAATTTCTGTTTAAGGGAAAATCATTTTAATAAGAAAGGATATTTTTCCATCCAAAGATATCTAGAAACTGAATTACCTCTCTCTAGAATATTTTCTCTCTCTAGATAGAAACAAGATTTGTTATTATTCTGAAAAGGGGATTGATTACAGGGGAGAAACTGGACATCTTGAGGGGCTGGGGGAGGAATCTTACATCCTACCCCACTTAAAAAACGCGAGATGTGGAGTATGATCTCTTTCATCTTCTTCTTCTTCAATCACTTCCAACGTTACTGCCTTGGAAGTGGACGGTCGATTTGGGAACAACTCTCTTTGACTTCTCCTATTCTGAGGCAGAGGTCTTGCATTACTTTGGTTTGAAACTGTGGGTTGGTTAGAGGGTCTACCTCTGGGATTTCCCTGATTTGGCAGATAGAAACCTGATTACTCTGGAGGGAAGGAATCTGGAGGGAAGGAGCTGGAGTCTGGAATCTTGATTTCTGATTTTCCTACCCTAAAAACCTTGATCCAAAAGGAGTTGGACAATCCATACTGCGATGTCCAAATCCTTGACAGTTATAGCATTTCACTCCCTTGTTCAAGGATGGAACTTCTGAAGTTGAATTCAAGGGGATTGAGTTTCGAAAAAAGGACATTTCTTCCATTCTAAAACTTCCCATATCCTGGGCTTGACCCTGATATCTCTTAGGCAGTGGAAGGTTGGAATCATCTTCTGGAACTAAAAACCTTTTCAAAGGTGATGGTGTGTTGTAATTAGGGTTGCAAGAAAGCACACAAAGCTTGGAGAAGAAGAAGCAAGAATGCACACAACACACAGTGTATTAGATTGTGTCGATGTACAAAAGATAAGTTAGCCCTAGAATAATGGGCGTATATACAAGCCGGGGGAAAAAACCTCCTAAAGAGGGAAAAAGTGCCCCGGTGGTCCTAAGTGTGTTCACACATATCACTGCCTATATATATGGCAACAAATTCCCCCTGGGAGTGATGGTGTGAACGAGAGTTGGCACTCATGTATAGGGAAGTTCCATGCCCGAAGTAGATCAGTCCACAAAGGGGAGCAAGCCCAAAGCTTTGTAGAAAGCTTCAAACTTCTCACGAGGAAGTGCCTTTATGAAAAGATCGGCAAGGTTGTCCTGTGTTGGCACATATGCCAAGCTGATCTCTCCTGCTGAGAGTCTCTCCCTGACATAGTGATAATGCACCTTAATGGGCTTTGTGCGAGCATGAAAAATTGGGTTTCTCGCAACTGCCAATGCGCTCTGACTGTCAGTGTAGATAGAGGTGGCAGACTCCTGTCCAACACCCAAGTCAGCCGTCTGAGCCACACACACTCAACCGTAGCTATGAAAGTTGCCATGTACTCAGCTTCACAACTAGAAGTGGCCACAGTAGGTTGCTTCTTGCTCGGAGCATGAAACAAAAACCACTTGTGGACACTCTTGTGTCATAGTAGCAACCAGCCCAATTTGAGTCCGAAAAAGCATGTAAATCTGGCGGCAACGATCCCCCCTTGGGATAAAACAGCCCAAGATGTATGGTGCCACTCAAGTAGCGAAAGATGCGTTTAACTGCCTTCCAATGCTGAGACCCTGGGCTATGCATAAACCTGCTCACCTGTGAGACTGCAAACTGAATGTCCGGCCTTGTAATGCATACATAAATAAGGCAACCAACAGCTGTATGATAGAGTGTGACATCAAAGTGATCTCCAGCATCATGAAGACTCAACTTCAAACCTGTCGCCATTGGAGTAGCAATAGGCTTGCAGTCTTCAAGGCCAAATCTCCGCAACAATGGCTCAATATACTTTGTCTGACACAAAGCAATACCTCCATCACACTCCTTAAATTGTATCCCCAATAATGATGCAAATGCCCCAAATCTGACATCTCAAAAGAGGCATTCAAATCAGCCTTAAAATCAGCAATATGACTCTCATTTGGTCCTGTGAGCAGCATGTCATCCACATAGAGAGCAATGATTAGATGTACATCATCCACACATTTAACATACAAAGTGCTTTCTGTTGGACTATTCTGAAAACCATGTGCAGTCAAATATGCATGTATCTTTTCATACCAAGCTCGTGGAGCTTGCTTTAAACCATATAAAGCCTTTTTCAACCGACACACTTTGTTTTCCTGCCCTCTTTGAACAAAACCACAAGGCTGCGATACATACACCTCCTCATGCAAATCTCCATTCAAGAACGCAGTCTTTATGTCCAACTATGTACATTCCAACCATTATGAGCTGCCAATGCACAAATGCTACGAATGGTAGTCATACGACAAGTGGGAGCAAAGGTCTCATCAAAATCAATGCCCTTTTCTTGAGCATAACCCTTTGCAACAAGTCTAGCCTTATAGCGATCAACACTGCCATCTGGCTTTCGTTTCAACTTAAAAACCCACTTACATCCCCACTTACATCCAATGACCTTTTTACCAATAGGCAAATCACACAAAGACCATGTACCATTCTTCATTATAGCATCATATTCACTTTGCATTGTAGCCAACCAATTTTTTGATTTTTGTGCCTCATTAAATGAAAGAGGTTCTTCCTCTTCACACATACTAGACAGAGCCAAAGCATAACAATCTGATGCATAAGAGGCATGCTGAAAACTTAAACGAGTACGACTAGACATAGGTGCATCAATTTTACTATCATGCAAGGTTTGCACCAGCCATTTAGGCATACCTCTAGCCTGCTCATTTTCAGCCCTATCCTCATAAATTACATCCTAAAAATCTGCATCAAAAATAGGCTAATCTATGATGTCGTTTGAAATCTGCATAGGCTGAATATTTACCTCATTAGGACTTACATTTGAATTCCCACCTGTAAACAGAGGCAACAACATATCAAATACATCCCGTGAGCTCACACCTGTCTCTTTGGTACATGATAACAAAGGCTGCACAACATCTTCCCAAATACTTTTTTCTCAAGTTTTTAACTTTATATTTAGATCTTGAAATTAAAGCCTTAAAATTTATCAATGTATAGTTAGTTGTATAATATTTATTCACTTAAAAAAGAAATAGTTTTCTTCTTTTTTTCGGATTGAAGAATCAAAGCTCATAATAATGTTAATTTTGGATTATTTTATCCAATAGTTTATTTTATAATGATAATTTGATATGTAAAATAAAACACTTAAAAATTTGGAGAGTTACTTTAAATGTATACTTCTATATTCTATCATTATATTTTCTATTTATACATCAAACTCTAAACTTTCAAAAACTTGTCAACTATTAATTATGCAGGACGAGAGGCTAGCCCGGGCGGCCCCTCCGAGACCAGCGGGACCGGAAGGCTCCCCTCGCCTGGAAGGCACGGGCGATTCCGCCAATGGGAAAAATCTTCTAACGGGGAAATTACTCTAACGAGTCAAGTCTTAACTAGAAAAATTGATCTGACCAAACCTGAAGTCACATGATCAGATCAAGATGAGACTTGCACTTGGTCCATGGAATCATCTCTTTTTTCCTCATTTACGAGGCACAATCGATGATCCCCTCCCACACAGAACAAGGTCTTCTCAGGATTTAAAACTAAATAACGTAACTAATCGTATCTAGTTTTTTCTCAAGAATCCTCCGATCCAACCTAACCCCATCCGGCCCATGGGTTAGCCAACCACCCGACCACTGAATTGGTGGGATTCCTTTATAAAGATTTGGTTGGGTTTCTGCCCGGGTACCAAGGAAAAGAGTTTCCAGGCCCCCTAGCTGGCGATTCATGCAAAAATCAAGGTAGGCATACCACGTACACACCCAATATGAACTTGCCATTTAACATAATTGACTAGCTTTAAAAATAATCCTTCAATAGAAATCATAATATTTCTCATCATCATTTTCTAAAATTCCGAGTCCATTGTATTACAAAAATGTATCCTTTGAACTCTCCGTTGAAGACCGGCTGGCCAACCAACCAAATCCAGTATCAAAATTTGGTTCCCAAAAATCTTTCCTTTTTGTCCATCCGAAATCTTTCTCGACGTACGCATGGGTGTCCTAGCAACCGCGAGCCCATGCATCGCCTGGTTAGAATCCTCTAGGATCCTCCTTAGGTGTCCTAGGTCTTCACTCAGGGACCGCTTTGTCGGTCCTCACCCATTGTACCGGAAGCGCACCATTTTAACCGTATCGAGGCTGGTCAAGACCTCGGCAGGCTTTGCCGCGAGCAACGTCCCTTGACGACTCCCCGCCAGCTGTTCCAACAAACCTCCTCCTAGAAAAACATAAGCCAAACATTCTGGCATAAAACAGTCCTTTTTTTAATGAAAAAAACAGAGGTTCCAATGCAAGTAAAATTCCAGTTTGAGATCGGTTCCAAAAACCCTTTTTCCATAATTTCCAATTTTAATAATGAGGATCCTTGATCTCTCATGAGAGTAATCTACCCATCATTTTGTCCAATTGACCAACTAGATTCTTGGTGAGTTTGGTCAAGGAAAAACTAGATTAGTTTCGGTAGTCTATTCTTTGGATTTAGTAACTAGAATTGGTCACGAAGTTTTTGTCTGATTCAGATCGAGAGAAGGACAATTAGGTTTACTGTCCGTCCCTCACGTAGTCTAACTAAATTCATTCGGTTTAGTTCTTCAAGGATTCCCTTCAGATAAACATCTAGTTTTGGGTAAATATGCATTTAATGATTTTACTAATTAAAATATCCAAAGATATTCTTTATGCCACATAATTTCTCAACCTTAATTCATTAGGTAGAATTATGGTGGAAATTCATCTTTTGATACTAAAATTTAATTCAAATCCACCTTTTCTTAAATATCATAAAAATTCTTCTTTTAACTAAAATATCAATACCTATTTTTTTTTAATAAACTTGAAATCCTCCTTTTTCTCATTTCAATGAGTGCAATCCATTTATCGTGGGAATTTCTCTTTTACCATAAATTAGATCTACTTAAAATTCTTCTTAAAAATTACATAAAATATCCATTAATTCCATTAAGCTAAAAATTCCACTTTTCTCATTTAAACATTTGAATTCCAATATGGTGGGAATTCCTCTTTCATCATTTAATCTTATCTATACAAAAAGATAAATTTAACTAATTTTTTTTCTTAAAAATTTAAATAAAAATCTTCATTAATTCCTTTACACTAGGAATTACACTTTCCTCATTTAAATATTTGGATTCTAATGTAGTGGGAATTCCTCTTTCATCATTTAAAATTTATCTATGCAAAAAGATATATTCAACTAAATTTTCACATAAAAATTTAAATAAAAATCTTCATTAATTCCTTTACACTAGGAATTACACTTTCCTCATTTAAATATTTGCATTCCAATATAAAGGGAATTCCTCTTTCATCATTTAAAATTTATCTATGCAAAAAGAAAATCCTTCTTTAATTTTTAATTAAAATATAAATTCTTTTAGCATCACAATTTTTCTCTTACTTCATTTGAATACATGGATTTCCATTGTCGTGGGAATTACTCTTTTAACATAAAAATGGATTACTAGAAATTCCTCTTTTTCCTAACTATTTATGTATAAACATAAAAATCAAATTTCCAGGATTATAATGAGAATCATTCAATTAATCATCTAGGATGATTAATCCTAGAATATGGCAGGAAGTCCTCTTTTCATAATATAAATGAAAATGATTTATGTGTTAATTTTACAAAAATTTTGCCATAGCTCCACTGGCTATTACTGATAATAATGGTGGTGCTGTAAAGTTAACTTAGGATACTAAAAAGTCAGGACCGGGTCAGGATAATCCAAACAAAATATGCATGGGTGGGTCCAAAGCAAGACACCTTCTCTCAAATTACGAGAGGTACAATAGTCACACAAAATATGAGATATGGAAGGCCATTTGTGAATGCACCACTTATCGTGGGAATAATGCAGAGCTTGGTCTCAAGCAGGCAAGGCTGTGGGAGTCACTTGACAAAATGATTCAATTGCTAGAAAAGGCTCCACTTGTTGCTGAGGAGATTGCAAACTTAAAGACTGCAATACATACATTTACTCAGCAAATGGTTGATGCATGGGGAGCACATGCTGGAACGAGTGGTAAGAAAGGAAGCATGTAGCTTCCTCGATATATTCTCTAGGTACAATCAGGTAGTGATCGATCCCCAAGGATCAACACAAAATAGCCTTTGCCACCGAATGGGGCACATACACATACCGAGTCATGCCCTTTGGGATGACCAATGCCCCTAGAACCTTCCAACATCTCATGTGTATGGCTTATAAGGAATATCTTCAGAAATTCCTTGAGGTCTTCATGGATGACCTTTGTGTCAATTCCCCCTGGAAGCACCTTGCAGGTTTGCACAAAGTGCTAGAAAAGTGTAGGCTATATCGCATCTCATTGAACCCGCTAAAATGCCAATTTTGGTTCGGCATGGAGTGATAGCAAAGTGCGGCTCATTCTAGAGTTTCCCCCACCCATTAACTTCAAAGGAGTCCAACACTTTATGGGACACATCGGCTACTATTGGCGATTCATTTTTATGTACGCTTATATTGCTTGACCTCTTTACAGACTTCACATTGTCTTTGAGTGGACTGAAGAATGCCAAAGGGCTTACACTACGCTAAAAAATCCCTAGCAAGCGCTTCAATTCTCAGGTCCCCTAACTGGGACATCATTTTCCATGTCCACATCAATGCCTCAGTTTTTGCTATTGGCTGTAACCATGAGAACATAAAATGGATTTCCCCATTAGCTTTTCCAGTTTGCCAACTCAATGAAGTAGAGAGAAATTACACCACGACTAAGAGAGAAGGGTTAGCCATGGTCTACACCATCAAGAAGTTCTGCCATTATCTTTTGGAAACTAAGTTTGTTTTCTTCATAGACCATCAAGCTCTTCTTCACCTGGTAAACAAGCCTTGTATGACAGGCAGAATCACTAGGTAGCTACTTATATTGCTCAAGTTTGACTTCACTGTGGTTACGGTGAGTAAAGGCTCTCAACATGTCCTCTCGCAGACCAACAAAAATGCATTTGACAGCCTTATCATCCAATTTTCTATGTTGTTGCATAGGCACTAAAGCATAGGACAAGCAACCAAAGACACGCAAGTGACCAATAGAAGGCTTCCTGCCATGCCAAGCTTCGTATGGAGTAACATACTGCAAGGACTTAGTGGGACACCTGTTGAGTACATATGCAGCACACATGAGAGCCTCAAGCCAAAACGCATGTGGCAAAGCTTGGCTCTTGACCATACATCGTGCCATCTCCATAAGTGACCTATTTTTTCTCTCAGCAACACCATTTTGCTGAGGGGTATATGGCACTGTACATTGGTGTTTTATCCCACGACTAGCCAGAAATGCATCAAACTCTTTAGACATGTACTCCCCCCCTCGATCAGAATGGAGGGTGCCCACAATACAATTGGATACATTTTCAACCACCATAAGCAAAAACTGTTTGAAGCACAAAAACACTTGAGACTTTGCCTTCAGTGGATATACCCATGCATGCCTTGAGTAATCATCAATGAAAGTCACGAAGTACAAGTGTTTACCAAACGACAGAGTTTGCATAGGCCCACATACATCACTATGTACAAGTTGCAATTTGCGAGTGGCCCGCACAGAACCATCCTTTGGAAACGCAGAACGTTGCATTTTGCCCAAAATATAGCCTTCATAAAAACATGTTTTAATGGTGCCTCAAGAGGGGGCAATGAAGCAACCATATCAAATTTCTGCAAACGATCAGGAATAATCTCACCTGCAGAAATCAACTGTTCCTTGAGATCTTTAATCTCAGCAAGAAAAACATTCATGTCATCATCTTCCTGTTGCATAATCTTCAATTCTAGCTCTTTACGTAGGTAAGAGATTTTTGCCTCGTTTACGACCTGCATACAAAAACCAGCTAGAATATCCCAAGCCTGTTTTAGCTGAACGAATATGTGGAGTGATGTTACATTTGACAGAAAGTGCAATCAAGGCATGAGCCTGCGCATCTTTACCATCCCAAAACGAGCTTGTTCAGCAGCAGTGGGTAAAACAACAGCAACAGTAGAGCTGCTAGAACCTGCAACATCCTCAACAGATCCTACATCCACAGAACCTGGACGTACATCCATACCCTGCACAATGTTCCACACTCCTTTTGCAACCAAAACATGCTGCATCATGTATGCCCAAAGTGGGTAGTTGCTGTCTCCATCCAATTTGTCATCAGCAGACCATGCGAAATACATCATTGCTGTTATCAGCCATGGCCACTGACTGAAACTGATGCAAAAGCTACCTGTAATGAAGCAAACAATGAATAGAAAACAACTCGTGCTATGTAGCACGGTCCACAATAGAATACATATGCCTGTTTTGCAGAAAATTACACTGTCAAAATTTCTGCACAAAATGACGAAAACACCTGTACAGAACTTGTAATGCAAAAACGGAGCCCAAAATGACCTCAGATGCAATTTCTGAGAACGCGAAGCCCTATAGGAGAATCTACAGAGTATAGGGGCCTGCAAGCGCTCATGAAAGCTCGCCTCAATCGGAGAACGTGAGTTGGAGGGTGCTAGCCGTGTAGCCCTGGGAGCCGATGCCTGCTCTGATACCAATTGTTGGAATTAGGGTTGCAAGAAAGCACACAAAGCTTGGAGAAGAAGAAGCAAGAATGCACACAACACACAGTGTATTAGATTGTGTCGATGTACAAAGATAAGTTAGCCCTAGAATAATGGGCGTATATACAAGCCGAGGGAAAAAACCTCCTAAAGAGGAAAAAAGTTCCCCGGTGGTCCTAAGTGTGTTCACACACATCACTGCCTATATATATGGCAACGTGGTGCTGGCTTTGGTGGGACCTTGACATCAAAGGCCTTGGAGAAATCCTTTGCCATCGACACCTTTTAATCAAACTGAGGTTGGTCAAGACCTCGGTTGACCTTGCTAACGTCCTCCATTGACTCTCCGTCAGCTGTTGCAACTTTATCAGCTAGGTCTCCACCACGACCTTAATCACAAGATGGTCAAAACGTTTTCCCAGCATTCTTGACATAAAACAGTCATTCAAAAACAGGCCATAAATACACTTTCTATAACGAACTCTCGTCTTTTCCCACAATAATCAACATTACTTAATCCACATTCATTTCATATAAATTTCCATTCTCATTCAATCGCATCATTTTTCATCTCATCACTTCTTTCCTCAAATATCCTCAGATCTCATCCACTCGCATCATTTAGCCATATCCACATCTCATCACATCATATTCATTCACATCTCATCCATTCATATTTACCCGATTCGCATTACATCACATCACATCCATTCTCATCCCATATCATTCATTCACATCCCGATTCACATGACATCTCATCCATTCACATTCCGATTCACATGACATCTCATCCATTCACATGACATCTCATCCACTCACATTCCATATCATTCATTCACATCCCGATTCACTCAAAGACTGTGATTGCTGACTTGCATTCTTTGCAACCACATTTCCACTCACATCAGCCCCAATAGCGTTTTTTCAGTAGCATACCAGCTGCTCATCTCATCAAAAACAACATCCCTGCTTACCCTCAACTCACGTGTAGCAGGGTTATAACACCTCTATCCCTCAACTCATGTGTAGCAGGGATGTAACACCTCTATCCCTTTTGCTCAAGGGAATACCCAATAAACACACATTTTTTAGCTTTTGGATCCAGCTTAGTTCTCAGCTCATCTGGCACATGCACATATGCAATGCATCCAAAGACTTTCAGATGAGACAAATCATGTTTTCTGCCAGTAAACCTCTCATCTAGAGTTACATCACGTATGGCTGTAGTTGGAGTCCTGTTCATGATGTAAACTGTTGTAGAAACAGCCTATAGTTATGTGGCATATTCTTCTCTCCCATCAATGCTCGCGCAATCTCAGCAATGTGCCTATTTTTCTACTCAGTAACTCCATTTTGCTGTGGAGTGTATCTGCATGTAAACTGTCTCCGAATACCATTCTTCTTCAAAAATTCAGAGAACTCATTGGAGAAGTACTCTCCCCCTCCATCTGACCTTAGGCACTTTACATATTTCCCTGTTTGCTTTTCAACCATAACTCTAAAATTCTGAAAATGAGTGAACACCTCACCCTTCTCCTTCATGAAGTATACCCACACTTTCCTTGTGTGGTCATCAATAAATGTCACATAATACCTGCAGCCTCCCATAGACATGGTCTTCGTAGTAGGACCCCATACATCTGAATACACAACATCTAGTGCATTTCTGCTCACATTTCTGTCACATGAAAATACATGCTTTGTTTGCTTTCCAAATTGGCATGCTTCACATTACGAAGCTTTACAATTGATTTCAGATGCTTCTGAGTGCTTCATGGTGATTCCAAGAAATTCCAAGTCATGAGTGCATCTTAGTGCTTCTGAGCATTTTCAGACCACTTCTGAGTGCCCGACAGTGCACTATATTGCTTAACCATGCTTTATAGTGCTTGACATACTTTTTCAAGTGATCACAAGTGCTTCTAAGTGGTTCATAGTGATTCCAAGTAATTTTATGTCATTCCAAGTGCATCTAAATGTTTCTGTGTGCTTCTAAGTGCCTTTTGTTGCTTTTGAGTGCTTAATAGTGCTTCAAAAAGCTACCAGCAGAGCAGGTGCCTGAGAGTTCTTCCAAATGCTTCCAAGTGCTTCCAAGTGCTTATGCTCGTAATGGCTTAACAAAGCTTCAAAAGTGATAACAGGAGCTTCTAACACCCACATCTACATCTACATGTATACATCCACATCTCCATTCACATCTACATCTATACATCTACATCTACATGCATCCATCCACATCTCCATTCACATCTACATCTATACATCTACATCTACATGCATCCATCCACATCTCCATGTACATCCTCATCTACACATCTATTTCTACATGCATACATCCACATCTCCATGCATACATCCACCTCCACATTCACACTCACATCCATACCTCTACATCTACATGCAAACATCCATATCTCCATGCATAATAATATTCTTTTAATTAATCTAGGATGATAGTTCCTAGAATATGGTAGGAAGTCCTCTTTTTATGCTTTGAATGAAATTATTTTATGCGTAATTTCTATAAAAATTTTGCCATAGCTCCACTACTATGACTGATAAATCTCAATTTTTTCTAAGGGATAAGGCTCATTATTAAAGAAATAATTAGAATGGTCTCTAATTGGATCATCAATCCATAATGGTCTCTAATTGGATCATCAATCCATAATGGTCTCTAATTGGATCATTAAGAAAATAATTAGAATGGTCTCTAATTGGATCATCAATCCATAATGGTCTCTAATTGGATCATTAAGAAAATAATTAGAATGGTCTCTAATTGGATCATCAATCCATAATGGATTGAATCATCAATATACATAAACTAAAAGCATAGAAAAAAGCCATTAATTTGGCCTCAAGCATAGCTTAATCTTGGATTAAAGAAAAGCCTTATGAAAAGCTTCATTTGGATTGAAAAGGGTCATGAGTATGACCATTTCTTAAGTGAGAGAGAGAGAAAACCATTAGAATTAATTATAAATAGAATTTTATGTAATTCTTTACTATCATTACTTAATTAACTTCAATAGCATTTCAAAAACCATACCAATTAAGCTTCTCAAGCTTGAGAGGGGTTGAGAAGAGAGAATCATTGAGAAATTATAGAAAAGATCAAAATTCACTATACTTATCTTATAATTTGCTTGATTCTTTGATCACGGTAGAGGCCCCCAACCAATCAATTGGTTTAGTATGTTGATGGAGCCACCAATGGGGATTGAAGAAAGAGAGAAGTGTCAAAAACTAATGAATTATTAAAGAATTCATAGTTCTTGGCTTAGGTGGAGTAGAGTAACAATGCATAAGACACTATATCTTTTTCAACAAGGGAAGGCTTCTATTTATAGGAAAAATTGAGCTCCTAACCAAACAAATTGATTCTAGAATTTTCCAAGTCAGTTTGGTTGAATTTGGACTAGTTTGGTTACTTTTTGATTCAATTTGGTTCCATTTTGATTTGGTTTGGTTCAAGAGATATGAGAGATAAAAATATCACATTATTTTTGAGTTTAAAACTCATTCAAGCATGTGAAATATGCACCTCCTTTAAAGAACTCCCCTTCCTTACATATGTGTCAAAATTCTATTGCTCATAGTTTTTTTACTAATAAACCTTGCACATTTTCAACTCTTCATCTTATGTGAAATATGCACCTTCTTTAAAGAACTCCCCTTCCTTACATATGTGTCAAAATTTTATTGCTCATAGTTTTTTACTACTAAACCTTGTACATTTTCAACTCTTCATCTTATGTGAAATATGCACCTTCTTTAAAGAACTCTCCTTTCTTACATATGTGTCAAAATTCTATTGCTCATAGTTTTTTACTAATAAACCTTGTACATTTTCAACTCTTCATCTTATGTGAAATATGCACCTTCTTTAAAGAACTCTCCTTCCTTACATGTGTCAAAATTTTATTGTTCATAGTTTTTTACTAATAAACCTTGTACATTTTCAACTCTTCATCTTATGTGAGCATTTACTCATTTTTTGGTATCTTCTTTTACAATTTGGATTTATCTCCTCCCTACACATGGATTGATGCTATTGGCCCATAGGAACCTTAATTGGACCATAATCCAAAAATTTCTGAAAATCTAGACCCTTAGACTAAGGTTCTTTATACCTATTTCCAATTAATTCCAATTGCACATTGGAAAATTCTTTTTGAATTTTTGTTTTAGGGGAATTTATTTTAATAAGATGAGTTATTTTTCTATCCAAAAATATTCATAATCTGAATATTCTCTCTCTAGAATAATTTTCTCTCTCTAGGCTAAAACAGTTAGAAACAAGGTCTTTATATTTCTGAAGAGGGATTGATTACAGGAGAAGATAGTAGACATCAAAAAGGGGTTGGGGGAGGAATCTTACACCACTAGCAAAGTTCAAGACCACTTGCAAGTGTTCATACCGCTTTCAAGTGCTCATACCACTTGCAAGTGCTTAGACCACTTGAAGGTGCTAAGAGCACTTGCAAGTGGTCATACCACTTGCAAGTGCTAAGGCCACTTGTAAGTGTTCATGCCTTTTGCAAGTTCTAAGACCACTTGCAAGTGTTCATACCACTTGCAAGTGCCTAGACCACTAGCGAAGTACAAGACTGTAAGATTCCTCTCCCAACCCCTTTTGATGTCTAGTATCTTCCCCCTGTAATCAATCCCTCTTCAGAAATATAAAAACCTTGTTTATAACTGTTTTAACCTAGAGAGAGAAAATATTCTAGAGAGAGAATATTCAGATTTTTAATATTTTTGGATAGAAAATTATCTCATCCTATTAAAATAAGTTCCCCTGAAACAGAAATTCAAAAAGAATTTTCCAATGTGCAATTGGAATTAATTGGAAATGTGTATAAAGGACCTTAGCCTAAGGGTCTAGATTTTCAGAAATTTTTGGATTATGGTCCAATTAAGGTTCCTATGGGCCAATAGCATCAATCCATGTGTAGGAAGGAGATAAATACAATTTGTAAAAGAAGATACCCAAAAATGAGTAAATGCTCACATAAGATGAAGAGTTGAAAATGTACAAGGTTTATTAGTAAAAAACTATGAGCAATATTAAAAATATGAGATATTTTGGGTATCCAAAAATGAGTAAATGCTCACATAAGATGAAGAGTTGAAAATGTACAAGGTTTATTAGTAAATAAACACATATGTAAGGAAGGGGAGTTCTTTAAAGGAGGTGCATATTTCACATAAGATGAAGAGTTGAAAATGTACAAGGTTTATTAGTAAATAAACACATATGTAAGGAAGGGGAGTTCTTTAAAGGAGGTGCATATTTCACATAAGATGAAGAGTTGAAAATGTACAAGGTTTATTAGTAAAAAAACTATGACACATATGTAAGGAAGAGGAGTTCTTTAAAGAAGGTGCATATTTCACATAAGATGAAGAGTTGAAAATGTACAAGATTTATTAGTAAAAAACTATGAGCAATAAAATTTTGACACATATGTAAGGAAGGGGGATTCTTTAAAGGAGGTACATATTTCACATGCTTGAATGAGTTTTAAACTCAAAAATAATGTGATATTTTTATCTCTCATCTCTCTTGAACCAAACCAAATCAAAATGGAACCAAACCGAATCAAAAAGTAACCAAACTAGGTCCAAATCTAGTCCAAATTCAACCAAACTGACTTGGAAAATTCTAGAATCAGTTTGTTTGGTTAGGAGCTCAATTTTTCCTATAAATAGAAGCCTTCTCTTGTTGAAAAAAATATAGTGTCTTATGCTTTGTTACTCTACTTCACCTAAGCCAAGAACTGTGAATTCTTTAATAATTCACTAGTTTTTGACACTTCTCTCTTTCTTCAATTCCCATTGGTGGCTCCATCAACATACTAAACCAATTGATTGGTTGGGGGCCTCTACCGTGAATAAAGAATCAAGCAAATTATAAGGTAAGTATAGTGAATTTTGATCTTTTCTATAATTTCTCAATGATTCTCTCTTTTCAACCCCTCTCAAGCTTGAGAAGCTTAATTGGTATGGTTTTTGAAATGCTATTGAAGTTAATTAATTAATGATAGTAAAGAATTACATAAAATTCTATTTATATTTAATTCTAATGATTTTTCTCTCTCTCACTTAAGAAATGGTCATACTCATGACCCTTTTTCAATTCAAATGAAGCTTTTCATAAGGCTTTTTCTTAATCCAAGATTAAGCTATGCTTGAGGCCAAATTAATGGCTTTTTTCTATGCTTTTAGTTTATGTATATTGATGATTCAATCCATTATGGATTGATGATCCAATTAGAGACCATTCTAATTATTTTCTTAATGATAAGCTTTATCCCTTAAAAAAAATTTGAGATTTATCAGTCATAGTAGCGGAGCTATGGCAAAATTTTTATAGAAATTACGCATAAAATAATTTCATTCAAAGCATAAAAAGAGGACTTCCTACCATATTCTAGGAACTATCATCCTAGATTAATTAAAAGAATTTTATTATGCATGGAGATGTGGATGTTTGCATGTAGATGTAGATGTATGGATGTGGGTGTGAATGTGGAGGTGGATGTATGCATGGAGATGTGGATGTATGCATGTAGAAGTAGATGTATAGATGAGGATGTAAATGGAGATGTGGATGGATGCATGTAGATGTAGATGTATAGATGTGGATGTGAATGGAGATGTGGATGTATGCATGTAGATGTAGATGTATAGATGTGGATGTGAAAATAGATGTATGGATGTAGATGTGGATGTATGGATGTGAATGTGGATGTGGATGTGGATATATGTATGGATGTGAATATACGATATGTGATGTGAAGGAATCTGAAGTGATGAGATGAAAAATGATGTGATGTAATGAGTATACATATAAATGGAATTTGGAATAAGTAATGTGGATTGATGAAAGATAATGTGGAAAAATGAAAGTTAAAATAGAAACTGTATTGTAAACTGTTTATAAATGCTGTTTGTAAATGACTGTTTTATGTCAATAATGCTGGGGGAGTATTTTGATCATCTTGTGATTAAGGTCATGTGGAGACCTAACTGATAAAGTTGCAACTGCTGATGGAGAGTCAATGAAGGACGTCTCGCGTGGCAAGGTCGGCCGAGGTCTTGACCAGCCTCGGTGCGATTAAAATGGTGAGCTTCCGGTACGGTGGATGAGGGGCCAAGGAAGCGGCCTATGAGTGAAGCGCTAGGTCACCTGCGAAGGATCCTAGAGGGTGTTGACCATACGGTGCTCGGGCTCTGGGTCACCTAGGATACCCACGCGTGCGTCGAGGAAGATATTGGAACAAGAGTAGGAGTTGTTTTCTGAAATCGGGCATGGATCTGGTTGATTGACCTTGCTGGTCTTCAATGGATGAGTCCATGGCTCTTTATATGGATCTGTTGGTTGATCTTGCTGATCTTCAACGAGAGTCCATCTTGATAAGTGATTATATTGCCGAGTATTATGGGCTAGGGATTAGGAAACGGCCCCTGTGTGGACAAGTGGTGAGCGTCCTAGTTGCCAATGATGCTATAGATACTCTGATGAAGGAATGATGGAAGAATTAGGAATCAATTGGATAAATTGGAAGATGGTGATCAGTGATACTATGGTTTTATTAAAGGATTGTTTTAAACTGGTTGAATCTTTGAAAAGGCAATTTCATATTGGGTGTGTGAGTGGTGTGACTAGTTTTATTTTTGCATGAACATTCGGCTAGGGGGCCTTGGAACTCTTTTCCTTGGTACCCGGGACAAAACCTAACCAAATTCTTAATTGGATCCCATCTCGACAGTGGTTGGGCGGTTGGCTAACCCATGGGATCGGCGGATGGGGTTAGGCTGGACTGATGGATCCGTAAATCGAGACTCAAACTTTTGTTTTTACTATAGATAAAATAAATCCCCGACAGTAACTGTTCTATGGATAGGAATCAACGGCTGTGCCTCTTGAATGGGGAAAAAAGCGTTCATCCCAATGATCCAAGTGCAAGTTTCTCCCTTGATCTGACCAAGTATCTTATAGATGTAATTGGATCAGCTCGATCAGAAATGATCTTGACTACGTTAGAGTAAAAAGTTATCCTGGTGGAATCGCCCGTGCTTTCCGGTAAAGGAAGTTTTTTCGGGTTCGGTTTTGGAACAACCGACGGATTAGTCTCTTATCCGAATATCCGTGGGTGAGGCCCCGAATGTGGGACCCCTGTCCCGTGCGAGAAGTGCTACTTCCGTTGCTAGTATCCCGAATCTGTTGCTCGGTGGGAACAGGGATCTTACAGTTGGTATCAGAGCATTTGGTTAATAAAGATCAACTGAGAAGACAAATATATCAAAAATTTATCAAGAAATCCAAAAAGGTTATAATTGTGTGAGATAATTCATACAATTTGATATTCAAACTAAAATTCGTAATTTGGTAATTGGGTCTTCAGATGGAAGTGCCGCAATTATATAGAATCCCTGACTTGCTTGAGGCCTAGACATGATAGTATTTACCTTAAAATTTCAAGGGCCGTGACTACCCGTATATACCGAGAGTATACTGCAGCTCTTTACTGACAGTATATACGAGTAAATCTAGGACTTGAAATTATAAGCGTTAATGCTATCCAGATAATGATTTCGAATGTGGTTGATATGATTTTTAATTCTGTTTGAGAATTGATGAATTGATTTAGATTCTGATTGAAAATGCTAATTGAAAAATGATGATTTCTGAAATTTAGTTGCAATATAATAATTGGAACGAAACCACAATGAGGATGAATGGGACGACTCCCAGTGTTGATATTCATAACTAGAATGATGATAATGAATACAGCAAATCACTATGAGATTAGTGGGTTGTGCTGTCAGATTGCTACTATTAATACTTGACCGGTAGATCAAGTTAAGGGATGTCAAATTGAGAACTTGCTTGACTGAAATTTCCGTGGAGGAATGTTTCGAAGGAAACTTTTCGGTCTAATGGACCATTATCATGTTAAAGATATGATCTGAATGAATTGTTATTTAATGATGAGTTCTATATAAGGGATAATTATCCCCGTATTCTGTTGGGTTGACCAGAATATAAGGAACCCTAGAATAAATTGGATCTTAAGAAAAAGAGTTATCCTCTACTTGGCGAGATGAGAACATCTCGCATTTTTTTTTAAGTGGGGTAGAATGTAAGATTCCTCCCGAGCCTTCGAGGTATACAGGAGTAAGAATCTCCCTTTCTGATCTTATAATTATTACCTCTCTAAAATAAAAGAAAAAAATCTGTTATCGGACATATGTCATAGATCTCCAATAAGATCTTGTCTTGTTTAAGAAATTGTTTTTCGAACTCTTAAGTCTTAGGATCTCATGAATAATAGCAAAATAAAAATTTATTAATATATAAATTTTGACAGAATCATGAGACGAGGAAACCGTGGTCGTCAGCCAGACCTTGTCTCTGAAGATGACGAACTTGACCTTGATGTTCGCAAGGCTCTTCATAGGACTCAGACAGGACCCTTCAAAGGAGAAGGGGAGAACCTGGGCGAGGCTGTGGAGAAATGGGTGGAAGCCATGGAAGAGTATTTTGACGTCACAGGATACAATCAACGGAGCAAAATGGCCCTTGGCCGGCTGAAAATAGTGGAAACAGCCAGGGTAGCATGGAGGAACCACTGTGACACCAATCGTCTGGACAGAAATACTCAATCCTGGAATGATCTAAAAACCTATCTAAGAAAGAGATTTTGCCCTCCTGGATTTTTAGAAACCAAAATGAACGAATTCCTAGAACTAAAGCAGGAGAGCAAATCCATCGAGGAATATCACCAGGCCTTTGCCCTTCTACTCAAATATTCACCACCTCTTGATGAAGAGCAACTCATGGCCAGGTTCATTCGAGGAATGAACAAACCCTTGGACACACTGGTCAAAAACGCCAAGCCAGTGTCCATGGCTGAAGCAGTAAGAATGGCAAAAGATTTTGCCAAAGCTTTTGTAGTAAAGGTCCCACCAAAACCTACACCTTCTAACTTTAAGAGATTCCAAGCCCAGGGAAATACTTCCAACTTTCCACCCCCAAAGAGGCAGCAAGGCCTGGATCAGAATCAGGATGCAGGAAGATTCAGAAGTGAAGGAAGACCCTTCCCCCAGAGTACTTTCTCAAGAACGTCACCACTTTCAAAAAATCAAAAGGATGAGCTCGAAACTGAAAACCGATGTTATGGATGCCAGGGTTTTGGTCACCAGTTAAAAGACTGCCCGACTCCTGCCATATCAAGGAGACAGGGAAGTCAAGAACCCCGAATTTAGAGACCAACCCCTTCATTCCAGTCTAATCAGGGTCAGTCTCGCCCTAGCCAGGGAAACCCCAGAAGAATTCCAGCCCAGCCATCTGCCTCTATCCAGAGTAATCTCAGAACTCCTTCCCAGAATGGGAACAACAAAAGAGAAAGAGTTCTACCTCAGACTGCAGCAGCCAGAACAGTCACAATTTCAGATGTAGTAGAAGAAGAAAAAGGGCAGATCTATGCTGCAATTGAAAATCAAGGACCTAACCAGCAGTTCTCCGTCATCCATACTCCAGCAGAGTATCAGGGTAAGCCTTTTAAGCTTTTGATTGATTCAGGCAGTTCTCATTCATTCATTTCCCCTGGATACTTGCGTAAGCTAGTCTTAGAACAGAAATCAGGGAAACCTATGCAAGTTGAATTGGCCAGTGGGAAGACTCTTTTCACTCACCATGAGACAGATCTTATCCAGTTCAATCTAGATGGTAATGTAACCGACTGTCAGTTCAAAGTCTTACCTCTAGGAGTTTTTGACGGAATCCTTGAAATGGATTGGCTCCACAAATATCAAGCTGACATACACTGTCACAATGGAACCATTTCCTTCCATGACCTTCACGGGAACAAAGTCCATGGAACTGGAGTTTTCGGATCCCCAGACCTTCAGTTAGTAAAAGCTTCCAAGTTACTGAAAGGACTTAGGAAGAAGCAGCAAATTTATGTGGTCAAAATGAACCCTGTAGACTCAAAGATTAAAGATAAAGAACCAGAATGGTTAAGTGAATTTGATGATCTCTTCCCAGCAGAGCTAACTGAAATGCCTCCAATTCGGGAAATAGATCATGTGATTGAATTGACCCCCGGAGCTCAACCAGTAGCCCTACGCTCTTACAAAATGCCAGTTCCTGAAGCCATCGAACTCAAGGAACAGCTTAGGCAGCTGTTAGAACAAGGGTTTGTAAGACCCAGTGTTTCACCTTGGGGTGCGCCAGTTCTCTTTCAGAAAAAGAAAGATGGAACACTTAGACTCTGTGTGGACTATAGAGGTCTAAATCAGTTGACAGTTAAGAATAAGTATCCTATCCCAAGGATTGATGAGCTTTTGGACAGGCTAAATGGAGCCCAGATCTTCACAAAAATAGATCTCAAATCCGGGTATTACCAGATCAGGATCAATGAACTAGATATACCAAAAACAGCCATCAATACTCGCTATGGGCATTA
Organism: Cibotium barometz; assembly: GCF_041138505.1. NCBI lineage: Eukaryota > Viridiplantae > Streptophyta > Polypodiopsida > Cyatheales > Cibotiaceae > Cibotium > Cibotium barometz. Next base: position 47,512,838 of record NC_141074.1, read on the forward strand.
TGAATTTACTGTCATGCCGTTCGGATTAACTAATGCCCCAGCTACATTCAATCGCCTAATGCAGGACATCCTCAGAGAATACTTGGATGACTTTGTTCTAGTTTTCTTTGATGACATTCTGATTTACTCAAGAAATGCAACCGACCATGAGACTCATGTCCGAAAAGTTCTTGAGATTCTAAGGAAGCATCAACTCTTTGCCAAAAAGAGCAAATGCACTTTCTCTGCCGACCACGTTGAATACTTGGGCTTTCTGGTATCCAAAGATGGAATTTCTCTAGATTCCGCAAAAATCCAAGCTGTCATAGATTGGCCCGAACCAAAGACAGTGAAAGAAGTCAGAGGATTCTTGGGATTGACTGGTTGGTATAGAATTTTTATACCAAAATATGCTCTCATAGCTTCCCCCCTAACTAACCTTCTCAAAAAGAATATCCCATTTCAATGGTCTGCCAAGTGCCAAAGTGCTTTTGATAAGCTGAAGACCGCCTTGGTAACCAGTCCCATTCTGAAACTGCCAGATTTCTCCCTACCCTTTGAGGTAGTAACTGATGCAAGTGGTTTTGCCCTGGGAGGTGCACTCATGCAGGAAGGTCATGCAGTGGCCTATGAATCCTGAAAGCTCAGAACGCATGAGAGGAATTATGCTGTCCACGACTTGGAATTGCTTTCAGTAGTCTATGCCTTAAAGTTGTGGAGACATTACCTACTGGGTAAAAGATTTACTTTGATGACAGATTATCAGAGCTTAAAGTGGATCTTTACTCAGAAGGACCTCAACATGCGCCAAAGAAGGTGGATGCAGACCTTGCAGGAATTTGATTTTGAAATCAAGTACCGCCCAGGCAAAGAGAATGTGGTAGCAGATGCTCTCAGCAGAAAAGCCTCCTTGCTTGTAATTACTGTAATATCAAATCCTTTGATCATTCAAGCAAGTGAGAAGATCATGCAGGATAGATTCTTTGGCCCTATTGCTACCCTACTTATGCAGGAAAGCAAAACTCCGCAGGAGTTGATCAGAACTCAAGGGTACAGCCTGGATGACGGCATTATGTATTATAATCGCAGGTTATGCATTCCCAATGATGAGGAAACCAAGGATCAAATTCTGAATGAAGCCCATGACAGCCTTATTGCAGGACATCCAGGTTTCATCAAGACCTACATGTCCATAAAGAAAAGCTTCTTTTGGCCTGGTTTGAAAAAGGATGTGCTGAATCATGTACGTCAATGTTTGACATGCCAGAAAGTCAAAGCTGAGAGAGTAAAAATGCCTGGGAAGTTACATATCCATTGGACATCCCCCAGATGAAGTGGGAATGTATCAGTATGGACTTCATTACTGGATTACCTTCAGTACAATCAGGTTACAACTCCATCTTCGTGGTAGTCGACAGACTAACCAAAGTTGCCCATCTGATTCCAGTAAAAGAAACTTACACTGCAGTGGATGTGGCCAGAGTGTTCCTCAAAGAAATCTTCAGATTGCATGGCCTACCGAGGAGAATAGTAAGTGACCGAGATCCCAAATTTACTTCAAGATTTTGGACTGTATTTTTCGAAGCAGTGGGAACTTTCTTAGATCTCAGCACAGCTTATCACCCTGAGACCGATGGTCAAACTGAAAGGGCAAACCAAGTAATTGAAGATATACTTCGGACATGCTGTGGTGGCAAGGAACCCAAGAAGTGGCTAAGCTATCTGCATCTAGTCGAGTTCGCCTACAATGCTTCTTATCACCGAAGTATCGGGATGAGCCCTTTTAAAGCTCTGTATGGACAAGATTGCTTAACTCCATTAACTTGGTCTGACCCATTGATTAAGGTCGAGATGTCCAGACAGATGCTTAACGACATGGAGCAACAGATGCAGTCAATTCGTAAAGATATTAAAGCTGCCCAGGATAGACAAAAGCAATATGCGGATAAGAAGAGGACAAATAGAGAATTCAAAGAAGCAGATATGGTCTTCATTCGAGTTTGGCCCAAAAGAAGTTCCTTATCTCTTGGGAAGTACAAGAAGTTATCACCCAGATATTGTGGGCCATATTTGATTACAAAGAAAGTAGGTGACTTAGCCTACGAGCTCCTTTTGCCTCCTCATCTCAAGGTTCATAATGTATTTCATGTAAGCCTTCTAAAGAATTATGTGCTAAGCCCAAATCATATACTTGATGATGAAATCCTAACCTCTTCAACCCAAGGACAGATGGAACTCCAACCTGAAGAAATTCTCGATGTTCGAGAAAAGATTCTCAGGAACAGAATTCTCAGAGAATTATTAGTAAAATGGAAGTTCTACCCTTTTGAAGATGCCACCCGGGAGAATGAAGCCGATTTGTTGTTGCGGGATTATCCCAGTTTGCGAGATGAGGACATCTCGCATTTTTTAAGTGGGGTAGAATGTAAGATTCCTCTCCCAACCCCTTTTTGATGTCTAGTATCTTCCCCCTGTAATCAATCCCTCTTCAGAAATATAAAAACCTTGTTTATAACTGTTTTAACCTAGAGAGAGAAAATATTCTAGAGAGAGAATATTCAGATTTTTAATATTTTGGATAGAAAATTATCTCATCCTATTAAAATAAGTTCCCCTGAAACAGAAATTCAAAAAGAATTTTCTAATGTGCAATTGGAATTAATTGGAAATGTGTATAAAGGACCTTAGCCTAAGGGTCTAGATTTTCAGAAATTTTTGGATTATGGTCCAATTAAGGTTCCTATGGGCCAATAGCATCAATCCATGTGTAGGGAGGAGATAAATATAATTTGTAAAAGAAGATACCCAAAAATGAGTAAATGCTCACATAAGATGAAGAGTTGAAAATGTACAAGGTTTATTAGTAAAAAACTATGAGCAATATTAAAAATATGAGATATTTTGGGTATCCAAAAATGAGTAAATGCTCACATAAGATGAAGAGTTGAAAATGTACAAGGTTTATTAGTAAATAAACACATATGTAAGGAAGGGGAGTTCTTTAAAGGAGGTGCATATTTCACATAAGATGAAGAGTTGAAAATGTACAAGGTTTATTAGTAAATAAACACATATGTAAGGAAGGGGAGTTCTTTAAAGGAGGTGCATATTTCACATAAGATGAAGAGTTGAAAATGTACAAGGTTTATTAGTAAAAAAACTATGACACATATGTAAGGAAGAGGAGTTCTTTAAAGAAGGTGCATATTTCACATAAGATGAAGAGTTGAAAATGTACAAGATTTATTAGTAAAAAACTATGAGCAATAAAATTTTGACACATATGTAAGGAAGGGGAATTCTTTAAAGGAGGTGCATATTTCACATGCTTGAATGAGTTTTAAACTCAAAAATAATGTGATATTTTTATCTCTCATCTCTCTTGAACCAAACCAAATCAAAATGGAACCAAACCGAATCAAAAAGTAACCAAACTAGGTCTAAATCTAGTCCAAATTCAACCAAACTGACTTGGAAAATTCTAGAATCAGTTTGTTTGGTTAGGAGCTCAATTTTTCCTATAAATAGAAGCCTTTCCTTGTTGAAAAAAATATAGTGTCTTATGCTTTGTTACTCTACTTCACCTAAGCCAAGAACTGTGAATTCTTTAATAATTCACTAGTTTTTGACACTTCTCTCTTTCTTCAATTCCCATTGGTGGCTCCATCAACATACTAAACCAATTGATTGGTTGGGGGCCTCTACCGTGAATAAAGAATCAAGCAAATTATAAGGTAAGTATAGTGAATTTTGATCTTTTCTATAATTTCTCAATGATTCTCTCTTCTCAACCCCTCTCAAGCTTGAGAAACTTAATTGGTATGGTTTTTGAAATGCTATTGAAGTTAATTAATTAATGATAGTAAAGAATTACATAAAATTCTATTTATATTTAATTCTAATGGTTTTTCTCTCTCTCACTTAAGAAATGGTCATACTCATGACCCTTTTTCAATTCAAATGAAGCTTTTCATAAGGCTTTTCCTTAATCCAAGATTAAGCTATGCTTGAGGCCAAATTAATGGCTTTTTTCTATGCTTTTAGTTTATGTATATTGATGATTCAATCCATTATGGATTGATGATCCAATTAGAGACCATTCTAATTATTTTCTTAATGATAAGCTTTATCCCTTAAAAAAAATTTGAGATTTATCAGTCATAGTAGCGGAGCTATGGCAAAATTTTTATAGAAATTACGCATAAAATAATTTCATTCAAAGCATAAAAAGAGGACTTCCTACCATATTCTAGGAACTATCATCCTAGATTAATTAAAAGAATTTTATTATGCATGGAGATGTGGATGTTTGCATGTAGATGTAGATGTATGGATGTGGGTGTGAATGTGGAGGTGGATGTATGCATGGAGATGTGGATGTATGCATGTAGAAGTAGATGTATAGATGAGGATGTAAATGGAGATGTGGATGGATGCATGTAGATGTAGATGTATAGATGTGGATGTGAATGGAGATGTGGATGTATGCATGTAGATGTAGATGTATAGATGTGGATGTGAAAATAGATGTATGGATGTAGATGTGGATGTATGGATGTGAATGTGGATGTGGATGTGGATATATGTATGGATGTGAATATACGATATGTGATGTGAAGGAATCTGAAGTGATGAGATGAAAAATGATGTCATGGGATGAGTATACATATAAATGGAATTTGGAATAAGTAATGTGGATTGATGAGAGATAATGTGGAAAAATGAAAGTTAAAATAGAAACTGTATTGTAAACTCTTTATAAATGCTGTTTGTAAATGATTGTTTTATGTCAATAATGCTGGGGGAGCATTTTGATCATCTTGTGATTAAGGTCATGTGGAGACCTAACTGATAAAGTTGCAACTGCTGACGGAGAGTCAATGAAGGACGTCTCGCGTGGCAAGGTCGGCCGAGGTCTTGACCAGCCTCGGTGCGATTAAAATGGTGAGCTTCCGGTATGGTGGATGAGGGGCCAAGGAAACGGCCTATGAGTGAAGCGCTAGGTCACCTGCGAAGGATCCTAGAGGGTGCTGACCATACGGTGCTCGGGCTCTGGGTCGCCTAGGATACCCACGCGTGCGTCGAGGAAGATATTGGAACAAGAGTAGGAGTTGTTTTCTGAAATCGGGCATGGATCTGGTTGATTGACCTTGCTGGTCTTCAATGGATGAGTCCATGGCTCTTTATATGGATCTGTTGGTTGATCTTGCTGATCTTCAACGAGAGTCCATCTTGATAAGTGATTATATTGCCGAGTATTATGGACTAGGGATTAGGAAACGGCCCCTGTGTGGACAGGTGGTGAGCGTCCTAGTTGCCAATGATGCTATAGATACTCTGATGAAGGAATGATGGAAAAATTAAGAATCAACTGGATAAATTTGAAGATGGTGATCAGTGATACTATGGTTTTATTAAAGGATTGTTTTAAACTGGTTGAATCTGTGAAAAGGCAATTTCGTATTGGGTGTGTGAGTGGTGTGACTAGTTTTATTTTTGCATGAACATCCGGCTAGGCCTTGGAACTCTTTTCCTTGGTACCCGGGACAAAACCTAACCAAATTCTTAATTAGATCCCATCTCGACAGTGGTTGGGCGGTTGGCTAACCCATGGGATCGGATGGGGTTAGGCTGGATTGATGGATCCGTAAATCGAGACTCAAACTTTTGTTTTTACGATAGATAAAATAAATCCCCGACAGTAACTGTTCTATGGATAGGAATCAACGGCTGTGCCTCTTGAATGGGGAAAAAAGCGTTCATCCCAATGATCCAAGTGCAAGTTTCTCCCTTGATCTGACCAAGTATCTTATAGATGTAATTGGATCAGCTCGATCAGAAATGATCTTGACTACGTTAGAGTAAAAAGTTATCCTGGTGGAATCGCCCGTGCTTTCCGATAAAGGAAGTTTTTCCGGGTTCGGTTTTGGAACAACCGATGGATTAGTCTCTTATCCGGATATCCGTGGGTGAGGCCCCGAATGTGGGACCCCTGTCCCGCGTGAGAAGTGCTACTTCCGCTGCTAGTATCCCGAATCTGTTGCTCGGTGGGAACAGGGATCTTACAAAGACCACTTGCAAGTGTTCACACCGCTTTCAAGTGCTCATACCACTTGCAAGTGTTCACACCGCTTTCAAGTGCTCATACCACTTGCAAGTGCTTAAAACACTAGCAAAAGCACAAAGCACATACAATTTCTAAGACCTTTAACAGGTGCTTAGAACACTTGGAAGAGCCACTTGCAAGTGGTTGCATCATTTGCAAGTGCTTAGACCTTAGGGCACTGCACAGACCACTTTCAAGTGCTTAGACCACTCACTGGTGCTTAGACCTTAGGGCACTGCACAGACCACTGACAGGTGCTCAAACCACTTACACATGCTTGAAAGTTCTGGTGGTTGGTTGTTTTTCATTATGTGCAGGCTTCGGTTGAGGAAATGGAGCATGTGTTATGTGAGCTGAGGAGACAGGCCTCCTTTGTGATGGAGGCATGCACTTTCTTGAAGAGAGAGGGCAGAGCCCTTCTAGTGCCTACCCCGATTGCCAAGTCTGTCCTAGGTGCTGACACTGTCCTCATTGTTGGGGTGGATCTTGTGTGGCCTGTGGCCAGCTGCTGTCAAGCAAACAAGCGGCCGGCGTTTATTATCTACCATGTGCCCACAAGTGCCACCCCTTTTGCTTTTCCATTGTCTGTGCGACTGAGCCCAAGTGCATTGTTTCGGACTGTTTGTGGGAGATACCACTTGTAGCAAGATGTTGGGCACTTGGGAATGCATATGAGGAGTCCATAGGTAAGGCATGCCTCTTTCATAGGACAGGATTCATGCTACTTTTGATATGTACAGTAATTGTCTGTTATGTCTCAAGTGAGCCAGAGGCTGGCGAGGGGGTGGACCCAGCCGCTTCCACCTCGTCCATGCATGATGTGGATGCCCCCTTCGACCTAGACGCCTTGATGATGATGAAATACAAAAACATGGTGGGTGGTTGTAGTCTGAAAAAGCTGATGTGCTTGGTGATGGAGGCATCCTATGGAGACACCTGGTTCTGAGATCACACAAGGTAATTTTGGTTGCTGTAACATGTTATCCTCAGACATGATTATCCATGATCATTGTGATCATATTAACTACCTATGCTCCTAACTTGATTTCCTATTGCTATCCCAGGTATTGATGTTATTAAGACATTAAGTCATGTTAGTGCTCCAACTGGAGAGCCAAGCCGCATCGACAAAGGAGTACATATACTGAAGAGGAGTTGGACCCAGATATGGAAGAGACCCTCCAATTTGTTGCAGGAGAGCTGCGGAAGAAGAAGAAAATGTAGGTGGAGGATGGGCCTCTTCGGGACCCCAAGAAAAGTACTAACCCAATTTTCCCCAAAGCCCGAGCATGCAAGAAGCTTTAGCTTCTTCCAACTTTGTAGCTTTTTGCTCATGCAAGCCGCATTATTTTGTGGCAATATAATATATAAGTCCTTTGTCTCAGTGTCTGTGCGTGTCCTGACCATCTTAATTGTTGTGCATGTAGTTAAAATTCAAGTTGTTGGCTCGAAAACCCTACCACCCACCATTGATGAGGTAGAGCACATTGATGAGCACTATCCTCCACGCTATCAGTTTCGACGCTTCAATGACTCTCAAGACCTGGCAGTCATTGTTGACTTTAACAAGGTTCTTTTGTGCATGCACGATAAGCATGCAGGACAGAGATTCCCCCAAATGTCTCAACGCTGTACTTTTCCAAAGTCCGTGAGGATGAGAACATCACCTATTACGTACGGCAGGATGAAGAGGTGTTCTTACTTGCGTTGAGTCAGGTTGCAGAGGTATTTGTGTGGACCTCCCACAGAGGCAGGGAATTGGAGACACCCATGGATAAGTGCCTGCCTCAAGTCAAGAAATGCATGAGTGGATGGCTGTCGCAAACCGCTTGCCATGTTTGCACTTGGTGCTTTGATATTCCTCCTAAGCCAATGTTCTTGAAAAACCTGGATACCTTTTGGCCCGAAATTCAATAAGACAAATACACTTGTGCTAGATGACTCATTGTATAAAATGTACTCTAATGATCCTGCATGCTATGTGATCCTTCTTGAGAAGTGGAGAAGTAGACTGAGGGGCAACCTGGATCCTAAAGAAAGAAAGTATAAGCGTCCAAAGAGTAAAAAAACAAATTAGAAGTGCTTTTGCAGGCATTTTTTCCACAGAGGGCTGCTTGTAGCCCCTTCACTGCCATGACACCATGCCCTTACTATGTAGCTTAATGTGCTCTGACACCGTGCCTTTATTGTGTGGCTAACTTCCAACACTCCTTGACATATATACAAACAAAAATGGTTTTGACCTTGGAACGATTTTGTGTCGATCTGGTGTGTCGATCTAGTGTCATTTTCTTTAGTTTATACTGTGGTTGCATTTTGTAGACTCTTAAGAAAGTGATGGTTTGAAAGTTCTTGTCTAGGTACTGAAGTGCTTGTCAAGTGGTTTAAAAGTGCTGGTCAAGTGGTTTGAAAGTGCTTGTCAAGTGGTTTGAAAGTGCTTGTCTAGGTATTGAAGTGCTTGTCAAGTGCTTGTCAAGTGGTTTGAAAGTGCTTGTCTAGATACTAAAAGTGCTTGTCTAGATACTAAAAGTGCTTGTCCAGGTACTGAAGTGCTTGACAAGAATTTCTCAAGTGGTCTGAAAGTACTAAACATGTGCTTGTCTAGGTACTAGAAAGTGCTGTAATCTGAAAGTGTTTGTCAAGGTGCTTAAAGCGCTTGTCAAGTGGTCTGGAATGCTTGTCTAGGTACTAAAAGTACCTGACAGGTGCTTACCATGTGGCCTCCAAGTGCTTGTGTAGGAACTTCAATTGTTTGGGAAGTGCTGGTCAAGTGGTGCTGGTCACAAGTGGTCTGAAAGTGCTTGTCTAGTTACTGAAAGTGCTTGTCTAGGTACTTAAAGTGCTTTTCAAGTAATCTGAAAGTGCTTGTGTAGATCCTAGAAGTGCTTGTGTAGGTACTAGAAGTGCTTGTCAAGTGGTCTTAAAGTTCTTATCTACTACTGAAAGTGCTGTCAAAGAATTGAATGTGCAAAATAGTGCTTCTTAGGAGGACGCATTGTGCTAGCTTGAAAGTTAGAACTTATAAGTTCTCCTCTGGGGGCATGCTATTATAGATTTGTTCAGATACATCATTTGACAATTCATATACATTAGGCTCACCTTCTACCGAGCACATCGAAAACCTCATGCATCGCAGCAGGTGGGAGTAGATAAAAGCAGGGGGCTTGTCATCCAAAAGAACGTAGGTGTCATCTTGGCCATTTACCTTGTCGTAGAAGAGTCCCTCAATGACAAATGAGTTCTTTTGAATACGGTTATGCCATTCATCCCTTTCAGATTTGATGGTCAAGTGCTTGGTTTTAGTGCACTTCAAGATGTAGAAGTCTACACACCTGGCTCTTCTGCATTCACTGCTGCGAAGTTCTGGCCAACCATCAAGGCATCACTTAGGTCGTCATGGTGGCCAGCATACATGGGGGCTTCTAGTAACTCATCATCGCTGGATGCTTCTCCATCATTTTGAACATTGACAGTCGGTTGTATTTGCAAGTACTCCCACCTCTCAACGTGGTCCTTGTTTACACATCTCCTCCATTGGCCTTTCATGCACGCATGACAAAAGCAGGACAATGGTCTGCACCATAGCCCGTGCATATCTGATTGACTGTAGGCCGTTGACACAGTGGAAGGATCGAGACCCTTTGATCCGCATGCAATCCCACTCTCTATCTCTGTCTACATCACCGAGCTTGACCTCCCAAAATCTACGGTCGACTTTCTTCCCTGTCAATGGACATTCTTTCCTGAGGGTTGCATTGAGGAATGCCACCACACTTGAAGCGTTATGTAACGCCCATCTGTCAAATTTCAGCTACTCCTGTGTGAGATCTCTTTTGAGCACCGCACCAGCCCCATCGTGCTCGCCCTTCCCATGGCCGGATGCAAAGAAACTGTGCATCATCTCAATACCTGTCATATTGAAGTATCGGGCTACAAAATAGAAAGGGCGCCTTGCTTTGAATTGTGAAGTAGCGCCATTAGACCACACCCAATGTCGCTTGACACTGCATCCTTGAGCTTTCAGCCACTCATTGTGCAAAATAAAGCAGTGCTGCACAAACAAAGTGTCGTGGATTTTGTCATTAGAGATGTAGAAGTGGGTTGTCTTCCGAATGGTACCAAGCACATCACGCAGGTATGAAATGTGGACCAAGATTGTCACCAATGCATTGACTGAATTTCATTCTGCACCTTGAAGGAGTAATTCTCTGCAAAATCCACTACCGACACGACTACATCATCTGGAAATTTATCCAAACACTCTTTGAATTGTTCAGCTTGCCATCTGTACTTATAATTGTGTTTGATGAAGTTTCCCAATTTGCTTTGAAGCAAGGAAGTGAAAGTCCTCGGGCTGACTTGGCGAACAACAAGATCTTTTCGAGTTTTTGCTTGACCATTCTCGTCCACTTCTTGTGTAGGAACGTCGTCAAAAAGCTTGACAGTCATCATAGAGATGTCATCGCTTTTTTCATGTGGACACAAGGAGATTTGTTTAATGCCACAATGTTTGCATGTACCCAAAAGACATTGTCTACGGTGATAAGCACAGTCAATGGATTTTGGGCACAATACAGCCTCCCATAGGTCTGTTAAGCTTGGAAATGTGGCATTGGAGGCCGTGCACTGTGCTGTTCCATCATGAGAACTGCAAACAAGGCACCTGCATCTGCATGGCCGGCCATGTAGCCCATATCTTCCCTGGCGCATCTGATTAAGAGCTTCCTTGAAGTAGACAAGCTGCACATGGTATTCACAGCAGCAAGTGTTGCGGTCCTTCAACTTGCGTACGAAGTATGGCTTTAGACCCTCAAAACATCTGAGGGAGATCCTTATGTTAGGATGAGCCACTTGGAACTGCATATAGAAGTCCCTCTGTGACAAAGAAGACAAATTTAGACACACTATCAAGCATTATAAATCATTCTGAAGAAACCTATAGCATTGGTAAGCATTATGACGCACTTTCAATCAGTGTAAAGCTATGACACTCATTGGGTAAAGCTCTTAGACGCACTTAGTAGCACTTTTTGCACCTGGCAGCACTAGTAAATGGTTGTAAAGCACTATAAAGCACTCTCAGGCACCCTACAAGCACTTAGAAACCTGAGGATCCATTTAGATGAACTTGGAATAACATGGAATTTCTTGGAAGCACTAGGAAACACTTAGAAGCAATTGGAAACACTAGCAAACACTTAGAAGCAAGTAAAGCATGTGGAAGCACTTGGAAGCACTTAGAAGCACTTAGAACCACTAGCAAACACTTGGAACCACTAGAAAGCACTTAGAAGCACATGGAAGCACTTAGAAGCACATGGAAGCACTAGCAAGCACTAGAAGCACTAGAAGCACTTGGAAGCACTTGCAAGCACTTAGAAGCATTAGCAAGCATTTAGAAGCCCTAGCAAGCACTTGGAAGCACTTACAAGCACTTACAAGCACTTGGAAGCACTTACAAGCACTTGGAAGCAGTTAGAAGCTCTTGTTATCACTTCTGAAGCTCTGTTAAGCCATTACGAGCATAAGCACTTGGAAGCATTTGGAAGAACTCTCTGGCACCTGGCAGCTTTTTGAAGCACTATTAAGCACTCATAAGCAACAAAAGGGAATGGAGATATGGATGTATGCATGTAGATGTAGATGTATAGATGTAGATGTGAATGGAGATGTGGATGTATACATGTAGATGTAGATGTATAGATGTAGATGTGGATGTGGAGGTGGATGGATGCATGTAGATGTAGATGTATAGATGTAGATGGGAATGGAGATATGGATGTATGCATGTAGATGTAGATGTATAGATGTAGATGTGGATGTGGAGGTATAAGAGAAGGGGGGTGCCAAATCATTGCATGCTTTGAAGAGGTGGGCCCAATTAATATTTTGATGGCCCACTATTTTCCATATTACTAATTTTAAAAACACTAAACTTCCCTCCTTTTAGGGGCTATTGGTGGTACCACCAAAAGGTGAAAAAAGTGGTACCACCTATACATGCTTTCACCCTGCCACACCGCCATCCTCCAATTCTACGAATCCCACATCGCCTTTCCCATTGACATCACTGTCAAAGAGGCACAAGAGGCTAAGGCCTTATTCTTCTTCTCCAAATTCTCGGTAGTAGCTGCCCCCTGCTGAAGGAGACCCCATCGATGACGATGATGACAACAAGGGTGAGTACCACTCCACTAGTGGAGACAACCATGCCCCCCCACCTCGACTCCAGCAACAGCCTCCTAACCCACACCCCCCATCCCACCCAAGCTCCAGCTAACCCACCCCCCACTAGTGCCCACCAATACTACCTCCAACCACCCACACTCCACGCCAAAATCCTATCAGGCACCAGCTTCTCCACTTTAACCTCTTCACCCGCCATCCTATCCCTCACTCGATACCACACCATCTCGTGTTCCCTCGCCACCCCCTTCCTCCCTCCATCTCGGATTGGGCCCATCATTGCTACCTAAACATCTCCCTTCTACATCAGCACGCCCACATCCTATCTTCGATGCCTCGCTCGGCACCACCCCCTCCACCTTAACAACCCCAACCCGCTAACCTGCCTTGACCCACCCCCCTAGAAGATGGCAAAATCCCCCACATTAGCAAGATGAGGTAGATCCCGCCCTCAACCCCCTTAGTTGGCGCGATCCTTTGGATCACACAGTGAGTCTGACGATGCCACTCCGTCGCCAGGCTACAAAAACCGCATGGACATTCATGTCCTCCGGCTCTCCATCCACACCAAGCAGGATGCATGGAAGTGATAGCACCTGCAGAGACAACGTGGTGGCTACATTTGATGACCTGCCACCCACTGATACTGGGCCCCTCACAATTGATTTTATGGGTGAGCAGTCACAGCGTCCCTTTCTACTCAAGCCATAGACCTGGTTAGCGTCCCTTCCTACTCAAGCATCCTCTACACCTCGGTCTACTGCCAACTAGAAGTCATCGTCCCCACCACCATCCTCTAGTTCAATGAATCTCACATCGCATTTCCATGTGACTTCATTGTCGTAGAGGCTCAAGAGGCTAAGGCCTTCTTCTTCTCCAAATGCCAAGAAACAATTGCCCTGAAGGAGACCCCATTGATGATGACAGCGAAGACAATGACGATGACAATGAGGGCAAGTACCATTCCACTGGCGTGCCCCCCACCTCATCCCCAGCAATCGCCTCTCCTAACCCACACCCCCATCAACCGCCTCTCCTAACCCACACCCCCATCCCACCCAGGCACCAGCTCTTAATTGCCACTCAACCCACCCCCCACTAGTGCCCACCAACGCTCCCTCGAACCACCCAATCTCCCTGCCAAAATCCTATCTGGAACCAGGTTCCCCATTTCAACCACTTCACCCACCACCCTTCCCCTCTTTCCCTCACCCCATACCACACCACCTCATGTTCCCTCGCCACCCCTTTCCCCAACACCACTACCACCTACTTTCTCCATCCATCTCGGATTGGGCCCATCATCGCTCCCTAAAGATCTCCCTTCTACATCAACTTGCCCACATCCTGTCTTCGCTCGATGCCTCGCTTGGCACCACCCCCTCTACCTCCAACACTCCTCCACCTCAACAACCCCAACCTGCTAACCTGCCTTCACGCACCCCCCCTAGAAAAGGGCGAAATTCCACCCTAACCCCCACAGGAGCAAGATGAGGTGGATCCCCCCCTTAGTCCCCTCAACTGGCACGCAATCCTCTGGATTGCATCGAGTTCGACGAGGCCATCCACATCCTACTCGATTGCCATCTACGCTACTAGCCAAGATCATAGACTGTATGGACATTCATGTCCTCCAGCTCTACATCGATGCCAAATAGGATGCATGGAAGTGATAGCACCTACACAAACAACGTAGTGGCTGCTACATTTGACCCCCCACTGATGCTCGGCCTATCACAAACGATTGATCTTATGGGCGAGTAGCCGGTTTGGCAGTATCACAAACGATTGATCTTATGATGAGGTATGGCTAGTGGAGAGAGAGAGAGAGCGAGAGAGCAAGCAAGCTTGGCAAAGACAAGATGGTGTGTGAGTACCTTCAAGTGGTCTAAGCACTTGCAAGTGGTATGAGCACTTGAAAGCGGTATGAGCACTTGAAAGCGGTATGAACACTTACAAGTGGTCTTGAACTTCGCTAGTGGCCTAGGCACTTGCAAGTGGTATGAACACTTGCAAGTGGTCTTAGAACTTGCAAAAGGCATGAACACTTACAAGTGGCCTTAGCACTTGCAAGTGGTATAACCACTTGCAAAAGGTATGACCACTTGCAAGTGGTCTTAGCACCTTCAAGTTGTCTAAGCACTTGTTAAACTTCTAAGAACTTGCATGATTTCTATGCACTTGCTAGTGATATAAGCACTTACAGTGGTATAACACTTGCAAGTGGTCACAGTACTTACAAGTGGTCTCAATACTTATGAGTGGTCTATGAACTCAGTGACCTCTAAGCACTTGTTGCAAGTGAAACAAGCACTTGCAAGTGGTGTAAATGTATGAGCACTTTCAAGTGCTTAAATCACTTGCAAGTGCATATATCACTTGCAAGTGCTTGGACCACTACTTAAAGGACAGAAAAATGCTTGAGTTTTCAAAAGTACCTGCATAGTGGACACCTCCTCCTTCATCTCTCTAGCAGACGTCACAGCACCAGAAGCCACTGAGACCACCCTCTCCAGCACTCCTATCTCAGCTTCCTTCTTCAGAATGAGAGCTTCATTTTCTAGGGGAGATGCTTTTAATATCTCCATGTCTGCTCTAAGTCTCTTCATCTCTACTATAACCGGGGCATAGGCCGAATAGGTGCCTTCATTGCGTAGCCACGAATCCCTCTTCTCTGCTAAGACCAATTTAGCAGAACCAACCTTCGCTTCAACAATATGGGCCTGACCATCAAGATCTTCAACAATTCTACCTAACCATTCTATGTATAGGGGCTGGGATGCAACCTCAGTCGGTTTTGCAGGGTGATTAGACACTGTCAAGGCGTAGGAGTCAACAGCATGCTCTGTTTGTCCATATAAGACAGAAACACCGTAATCGGACATGAACTTCCTCACTTTGTGATTCAAACCTCCCTGTTGAGCCTTCACATTCTCCAAGACCATACCACCCACCACAACCCATGCAATCTTGTGACTTTCGCGTTGAGCTTTAGTAGCTGCACAATTCTCAAAGGCAAACCCCCTAGCTAACTTTGTCATTAGTTCCCCATTAGAGGGGGCAGCCTGGTACACTTTCGATACAAAAGACGACAAGCGTCGTATAGGTGATCCTGCACCATATTTAGGAAGACCTTTGTCTTCTTCTTTTCGGTCGGGAACGTTGAAGACAGTCAACGACTCCTCAGGTGGCAAATCCTCGACAGTAAGGTCTTTGGGCCGCTTGCCCTCCATGCTCAAGCCGTACTCAGCATGCAACTCAACTGCTGCTACGTACTCAGATGACGCTGTCAATAAGAGAACAAGCAAACATTAGTTCTCAAGGGGAGCATGCATTGACAGAGAAAAAATGTGCAAACAAAAGCCAATGAAGGAGATGTGTAAGAAGGATATGTGCATGCGCAGACATGGAAGAGGAGCATAATACCTTTCCGAGTAGACTTTCCTGTTGGGGGGCCGCATGTTGTCTGGGAAGCTTCACCTTGCTCTGGCATCGGTGAAGGGGTCTGCATGACCGAGTCAGCATCCGCAAAGGGTCTCTTGCACCTCTAGGGGGTGTGTTCTTCTTGGGGGTGGGATCACTCATCTCTCGGCTTTGTGAAACGGTGAAACCGTGAGTGATGCGAGGCAGCAAAGGGATGAATGGGCAGGAAGCTTGCTTGGTAAGAGGGAATGCAGGAACGGAGCAGAGGGAGAAGAGCAGTAGAGGGAGAAGGGGGGCGCGCGGGATAGGCCAAATCAATGCATGCTTAAAGGAGGGTGGCCCGTTTCCTTTTCATGATGGCCCACTATTTTCCATATTAAGAGAAGGGGGGCGCCAAATCATTGCATGCTTTGAAGAGGTGGGCCCAATTAATATTATGATGGCCCACTATTTTCTATATTACTAATTTTAAAAACACTAAACTTCCCTCCTTTTAGGGGCTATTGGTGGTACCACCAAAAGGTGAAAAAAGTGGTACCACCTATACATGCTTTCACCCTGCCACCGCCATCCTCCAATTCTATGAATCCCACATCGCCTTTCCCATTGACATCACTGTCAAAGAGGCACAAGAGGCTAAGGCCTTATTCTTCTTCTCCAAATTCTCGGTAGTAGCTGCCCCCTGAAGGAGACCCCATCGATGACGATGATGACAACAAGGGTGAGTACCACTCCACTAGTGGAGACAACCATGCCCCCCCACCTCGACTCCAGCAACAGCCTCCTAACCCACACCCCCCATCCCACCCAAGCTCCAGCTAACCCACCCCCCACTAGTGCCCACCAATACTACCTCCAACCACCCACACTGCATGCCAAAATCCTATCAGGCACTAGCTTCTCCACTTTAACCTCTTCACCCGCCATCCTATCCCTCACTCGATACCACACCATCTCGTGTTCCCTCGCCACCCCCTTCCCCAACACCACCGTCACCCCCTTCCTCCCTCCATCTCGGATTGGGTCCATCATCACTTACGTCTTGGCTTGGGCATGGATGGTGTCAACCCATTTGGCTTCAAGTCCACATCATGGTCATTTGAATTTCATGCATAAAGGTATGCATAAAAGTTGATTATTATATTATAAAAGTGTGACTTTTATTATATTTGAATTTCATGCATAAAGGTATGCATAAAAGTTGATTATTTTATTATAAAAGTGTGACTTTTATTATAATTGAATTTCATACATAGAGGTATGCATAAAAGTTGATTATTTTATTATAAAAGTGTGACTTTTATCATAATTGAATTTCATGCATAGAAGTATGCATAAAAGTTGATTATTTTATTGTAAAAGTGTTACTTTTATCATATTGGATTTCAAAGGTATGCATAAAAGATATTCTTTTTATACTAAAAGTGTGATTTTCATCATAAATGGATTTTATGCATAACTTAGATGCATAAGAGAAATTCTTTTATTCTAAAAGTGTAATTCCGACCAAATTGAATTTATGCATAAGAAGATGCATAAAAGTTTGATTTTTAATTCAAAGTGTCATTCTCATCTAAATTGAATTTATGCATAGGAAGATGCATAAAAGAATAGAATTTCAATTCAAAGCGTTATTCCCATCCAAATTGAATTTATGGATAGGAAGATGCATAAAAGATTGAATTTTAATTCAAAAGTGTCATTTTCATTTAAAATGAATTTATGCATAGGAAGATGCATAAAAGAGTGATTTTTAATTCGAAAGTGTTAGTCTCCTTAAATAGAATTTATGCATAAATAAAAATGTAGAGAAATCTTATATCAAATATAAGAATTCTCTTGTATTCTATAAAAAGATATGAAATGTGATAAGACGTGATAAGAGGTGTATGAGATGTGATAAGATGCGTATGGGAAGTGATAGGAAGTGATAAGAGGTGTATGAGATGTGATAAGATGCGTATAGGAAGTGATAGGATGTGATAAGAGGTGTATGAGATGTGATAAGATGTGATAAGATGCATATGGAAAGTGATAGGATGTGATAAGAGGTGTATGAGATGTGATAAGATGTATATGGGATGTGTTAGGGCGAGAATGGATGTAATGTGGATGTATGGATGTAGATACGGATGTGTATGTATGTATGTGGATGTGGATGTATGAATAAAGATGTGAAAACGGATGTGTATGTATGTATGTGGATGTGGATGTGGATGTATGAATGAAGATGTGAAAACGGATGTGTATGTATGTATGTGGATGTAGATGTATGAATGAAGATGTGAAAATGGATGTATGTATGTAGATGTGGATGTATGGATGTGAATGTGAATGAAGATGTGGATGTGGATGTATGGATGTAGATACGGATGTGGATGTATGTATGTGAATGTGGATGTATGAATGAGGATGTGATAATAGATGTATGCATGTAAATGTGGATGTATGAATGAAATGTGGATGTGTGGATGTGGAAATGGAAGTATGGATGTATGAATGTGGATATGGATGTATGCATGTAGATGCGTATGTATGAATGTGAAATTGGATGTATGATGTGGACGTACGAACATGGATATGTATGTAGAATAATGAATGTGGATGTGTACTATGTGAAATAATGTGTAGTCTTTATGAGTGAATGGATGAGAATGAGTACACATTGAATGGAATGGGGAATAAGTAATGTGGTCCGAGAGTGGATAATGTGGAAAGATGAGAGTTCGTTATAGAAACTGTATTTTGTGACTGTTTGTAAATGACTTTTTTATGTCAAGAATGCTGGTGAAGCATTTTGACCGTCTTGTGGATTAAGGTCATGGAGACCTAACTGATAAAGTTGCAACTGCTGACGGAGAGTCATTGGAGGATGTCTTGCGTAGCAAGGTCGGCCGAGGTCTTGACTAGCCTCGGTTCCATTTAAATGGTGAGCTTCCACTACCGTGGATGAGGGACCAAGGAAGCGGCCTATGAGTGAAAAAGTCACACTTTTATAATAAAATAATCAACTTTTATGCATACCTCTATGTATGAAATTCAATTATAATAAAAGTCACACTTTTATAATAAAATAATCATTTTTTATGCATACCTTTATGCATGAAATTCAAATATAATAAAAGTCATACTTTTATAATAAAATAATCAACTTTTATGCATACCTTTATGCATGAAATTCAAATATAATAAAAGTCACACTTTTATAACAAAATAATCAACTTTTATGCATACCTTTATGCATGAAATTCAAATATAATAAAATTCACACTTTTATAATAAAATAATCAACTTTTATGCATACCTCTGCATGAATTTCAATTATTTATGATAAAAGTAACACTTTTGATATAAAAATTTATCCATTATGCATACTTCTATACATGAAAATAAAAATGATAAAAGTAACACTTTTGATATAAAAATATTTATCCATTATACATACTTCTATGCATGAAAATAAAAATGATAAAAATAACACTTTTGATATAAAAATTTATCCATTATGCATACTTCTATGCATGAAAATAAAAATGATAAAAGTAACACTTTTGATATAAAAATTTATCCATTATGCATACTTCTATGCATGAAAATAAAAATGATAAAAGTAACACTTTTGATATAAAAATATTTATCCATTATGCATACTTCTATGCATGAAAATAAAAATGATAAAAGTAACACTTTTGATATAAAAATTTATCCATTATGCATACTTCTATGCATGAAAATAAAAATGATAAAAGTAACACTTTTGATATAAAAATTTATCCATTATGCATACTTCTATGCATGAAAATAAAAATGATAAAAGTAACACTTTTGATATAAAAATTTATCCATTATGCATACTTCTATGCATGAAAATAAAAATGACAAAAGTAACACTTTTGATATAAAAATTTATCCATTATGCATACTTCTATGCATGAAAATAAAAATGATAAAAGTAACACTTTTGATATAAAAATTTATCCATTATGCATACTTCTATGAATGAAATCATACTTTATAATATATAAACCATAAGGATTACTCTTTTAGAATAAGAAAATATGAATTTTATTTCACTAAATTCTAAAAATTTTGCCATAACCTCCTTTGTATGGCTGACCATTTTTCAAATTTCTAACTAATTAAAGTGCACAAAAAGTATTGAAATTATCCTAAAGTAACATTTGTCCATTTAATTGAAACAAACATTATAAAAATTTGACATTAATCAATTAACCATTCACCTAGGTTAGAGAATGGTTGGTTTTGTTAGAGAAGAGAGGGGAATGCCTTTTGTAATGAGGCCTAACATTATAGAGAAGACATAAAGCATAAAAACCATTTAAATCCATAAAATAAATGAAAGAAAAGAAGAATCACCAACTTACTAATGACTTTGATAGCTTTCCTTTGGCTTGATGGTTTGAGGGTTCAACTCTTGTTGAACAAGAGTGGCCACCAATCTTTGGAAGAGGGAAATGTCAAAAACTAATGAATTATTAATGAATTCATAGTTCTTGGCTTGGGTGGAGTAGAGTAACAGTGCAAAAAACACTATTATTTTTCAACAAGGGGGAGGCTTCTATTTATAGGAAAAATTGAGCTCCTAACCAAACAAACTGATTCTAGAATTTTCCAAATCAGTTTGGTCAATATTTGACCATTTTTAGGTCAGTTAAGTTAACTTTTTGGAACTAGACTTGAATGAGGAGAGAGGAGAGATGAAATATCTTAATTTTTATGAGTTTAAAACTCATTCAAGCATGTGAATTAGGCGCCTCATTGAAGGCCCTCCTCTTCCTTACAGATGTGTCAAAAATGGAATCATTACACCCAAAATATCTCATATTTTTATATTACTCATAGTTTTTTACTAATAACCCTTGTACATTTTCAACTCTTCATCTTATGTGAACATTGAAGGGGCTCACCTTCCTTACCTAGGTGTCAAAATGGAATCATTATACCTAAAATATCTCATATTTTTAATATTGCTCATAGTTTCTTACTAATAAACCTTGTACATAGTCAACTCTTCATCTTATGTAAGCATTTACTAATTTTTGGGTATCTTCTTTTACAAAATTGGATTTATCTCCTCCCCACACATGGATTGATCCTATTGGCCCACAGGAACCTTAATTGGACCATAATCCAAAAATTTCTGAAAATCTAGACCCTTAGGCTAAGGTCTTTTATACCCATTTCCAATTAATTCTAATTGCACATTGGAAAGTTATTTTTGAATTTTTGATTCAGGGGAATTCATTTTAATAATATGAGAAATTTTTTTATCTAAAAATATTCAAAATCTGAATATTCTCTCTCTAGAATATTTTCTCTCTCTAGGTTAAAACAGTTAGAAATAAGATCTTTTATATTTCTGAAGAGGGGATTGATTACAGGGAAAGATGATGGATATCTTGAGAGGCTGGGGAGGAATCTTACAGTAAATGTTTGAATAAAAATCTGATGCTATGCCTTGATGGAAAGGTCACCCCCTTCTCTTCTTTACAATTCAGCCCTTGTTAATCCTAGAAAGTTTAATTAAAAGATTGATAAACTCTTTTCATTGTTTACTCTCTTGATTTTTAGAAAATGGAGTAGATTAGAGATATTAGAATTCAAATTGGATTAATTCAAGTCATAAATTGAATGTTAAAATTGAGAAATGGTCAGCCATACAAAGGAGGTTATGGTAAAATTTTCTTAAATTTTGTGGAACTAAAGTTTATCAGGTTATTCTAAAAGAGTAATTCCTTCCGTTTGTGCATTCTAAAAGATTTGTTTTTATTTCAAAAGTGTCATTCCCATTCAAATTGAATTTATGCATAGAAAGATGCATAAGGAAATTTATTTTTATTTCAAAAGAGTTATTCTCATTAATTTTGATTTTATGCATAGAAAGATGTATAAAGGAATTTATTTTTATTTCAAAAGAGTTATTCTCATTAACTTTGATTTTATGTATAGAAAGATGCATATAGGATTTTTTTTATTTCAAAAGAGTTATTCTCATTAATTTTGATTTTATGCATAGAAAGATGCATAAGGAAATTTAATTTTATTTCAAAAGGGTTATTCTCATTGATTTTGCTTTTATGCATAGAAAGATGCATAAGGGAATTTATTTTTATTTCAAAAGAGTTATTCTCATTAATTTTGATTTTATGCATAGAAAGATGCATAAGGGAATTTATTTTTATTTCAAAAGAGTTATTCTCATTAATTTTGATTTTATGCATATAAAGATGCATAAGGGAATTTATTTTTATTCCAAAAGTGTTAATTTCATTAAAATTGATTTTATGCATAGAAAGATGCATAAAGGATTTATTTTTGTTTTAAAAGTGTATTTTTCTTAAAATTGAATTTATGCATAAATAGATGCATAAAAGGATTTTGTTAAAAGTGTTACTCCCACTGAAGTTGATTTTATTAATGAATAGATGCGTAAAGAATCTTTATATCAAAAATTAGAAATTCTCTTAAATTCTATGTTTAAACGAATGTGATGAGAATAGATGTGATGAGAATCAGATAGATGTGAATGAATGGATGGATGTGATATGAATAGATGTGATGAGAATCAGATAGATGTGAATGAATGGATGGATATGATATGAATAGAGGTGATGAGAATGTGATGTGGATAGATGTGATGAGATGCGATGTGGATAGATGTCATGAGATGCGATGTGAATCAGATAAATGTGAATGAATGGATGAGATGTGATGTCATGTGAATCAGAATAAATGAATGATATGGGATATGAGTGAATGTATGTGATGATAATGGATGTGAACGTGTATGAGAAGAATGGATGTGAATGAGTATGTGAAAGAATGGATATAAGGATGTGTATGAGAAGAATGGATGTGAATGTGTATGTGAAGAATGGATGTGAATGAGTATGTGAAAGAATGGATGTGGATGTATGAGAAAGAAAGGATATAGATGTGTATGTAAAAGAATATATGTGGATGTGAATGTGATGAGATGGATGTGATGTGATGTAGAATGGATGAGATGGATGTGAATGGATGGAGGTGATGTGATGTAGAATGGATGGAGGTGATGTGATGTAGAATGGATAGATGTGAATGGATGTGATGTCATGTGAATCGGGATGTGAATGAATGATATGAGATGTGAATGGATGTGATGTCATGTGAATCGAGATGTGAATGAATGATATGAGATGTGGATGGATGTGATGTCATGTGAATCGGGATGTGAATGAATGATATGGGATGTGAATGGATGAGATGTCATGTGAATCGGGATGTGATTGAATGATATGGGATGAGAATGGATGTGATGTCATGTGAATCGAGATGTGATAAATGTGATGTGATGTGATGTGATACAAATCGGGTAAATATGAATGCATGAGATGTGAATGAATATGATGTGATGAGATGTGGATATGGGTAAATGCGATTGAGGAAAGAAGTGATGAGATGGAAAATGATGCGATTGAATGAGAATGGGAATTTATATGAAATGAATGTGGATTAAGTAATGTTGATTATTGTGGAAAGATGAGAGTTCGTTATAGAAACTGTATTTATGGCCTATTTTTGAATGACTATTTTATGTCAAGAATGCTGAGAAAGCGTTTTGACCATCTTGTGATTAAGGCCGTGGAGACCTAGCTGATAAAGTTGCAACAGCTGACGGAGAGTCAACGGAGGACGTCTCGCATAGCAAGGTCAGCCGAGGACTTGACCGGCCTCGGTTCGATTAAAAAGGTGAGCTTCCGCGGTACGGTGGATGAGGGACCAAGGAAGCGGCCTATGAGTGAAGCGCTAGGTCACCTACTACGAAGGATCCTAGAGGGTGCTGACCATACGGTGCTCGGACTCTGGGTCACCGACGATACCTACACGTGCGTTGTGGAAGATATTGGAACAGAGTAAGAGTTGTTTTCTGAATTCCGGCATGGATTTGGTTGATTGACCTTGCTGGTCCTCAACGGATGAGTCCATGGCCCTTTTATATGGATCCATTGGTTGATCTTGTTGATTCTCAACGGAGTTTCCATTTTGATATGTGAATATATTGCCGGTTACTATGAGCTAGGAACTATCGAAAAGGCCCCTAAGTGGTCAAGTGGTGAGCGTTCTGGTTGCCAATGATGCCATAGATACATCGATGAAGGAATGATTGGAATTAAGGATTCAACCAGAGATTTTGAGGATTATGATCAGTGAGACAATGGTTTCATTGAATGATTGTTTTTAAAGATAGATGATGCTGAGACAAAGGCAATTTCATATTGGGTGTGTAAGTGGAGTGACTAGTTTTAAGTTTGCATGAATATCCGGCTAGGGGGCCTGGGAACTCTTTTCCCTGGTACCCGAGACAAAACTTAACCAAATTCTTAATTGGATCCCATCACTACAGTGGTTGGGCGGTTAGCTAACCCATGGGAATGGATGGGATGGATCCCTAATTTGAGACTCAATTCTGTTATGGTACGATAGATGAAGTAAATCCCGGACAAAAATTGTTCTATGGAAAAGAATCAACGGCTGTGCCTCTCAATGAAGAAAAAAGCGTTGGTCTCTATGATCCAAGTGCAACCTTTTTCCTGATTTGACTAGGGGACTTACGGGTTAGGTCAGATCAGTTCTGTTAGATAAGGCGTTTGACTACGTTAGAGAAAAGTTATCCTGGAGGAATCGCCCGTGTTTTTCGAGCAAGGAAAGTTTTTTCGGGTTTAGTTTTGAATGAACTGATGGATTAGTCTCTTGTCTGGATATCCATGGGCGAGGCTCCGAGTGTGGGACTCGACCTCGTGCAATAAGTGCTACTTCCGCTGCTAGCACCCCTGAATTTGTTGCGCGGTGGGGACAGGGATCTTACAACCGAGGCTGGTCAAGACCTTGGCAGGCTTTGCCCTGCGAGAGACGTCCTTCGATGACTCCCCGCTGCCTGTTACAACGTAAACTCTCCTTAGATTAAACAATAAACCAAATGCTTCCTCCAAGCATTCTGGCGTAAGACAATCCTTTACAAAAAACAGAGTTTCTATGCAAGTAAGTGTAACATACCCATCTTCACTGATAAAGAAATGTCCATGTAATAGATAAATTTATGAGTTTTTATGGTATAAAAATCAATGATTTTATTAAATGAGTCATTTCTACTTAGAATCTTCAAATTCTAAGCCAAAATTTGAAATCTGCGCGTGATTTTACCCTAATATAGGATTTTACAGCATCCAAAACGGACACCGGATCAAGCTTATATGCAAATTTCAATCATTTTTAGTTAAAAAGTGACGACCTTTAAACCTTAATAAATGCACGACCGGGCATCTGATTGACGAACAGTCTGCACCCCAATGACCAAGAGAACCTCTCGGACAAAAGAAAAATTCACCCCCCGGGGCGGTCCAGCACGCAAATCGAGGCCGACGTCCCAAATTTAGGGATCCCGCCCCAAAATTTAGACCGTACACACTTACCAGGGTGCCCGTACGATGGCCGCACAAGAACCAAAGGACAACCACCCACTGTGTGGTCCACACGTACCGCTACGTGGACACCCATGCTGCCCCTGACTAGACAAGGTACATGCGTACCACTCCTTTCCCTGTTAACCAACATCGTACCACTCCTTTCCCTGTTAACCAACATCGTACCTTTCCCCCAGAGCCATGCAGGCCACTGATGCGACACGCATTTTTACGCAGCGTATGCTCTGCTGTGCCGCCGTCCGTTCCCATGCAGTGTACTTGTTGTCGCCCCTTGCAGCCACCCCTCTCCACACCCCCTCATTTGCCACTTTTCAGACAAGGCTATTCTCCTCTCTCCCCCCCTCTTGCTAAGGAGGTAGTGTCCTTAACTCTTCTCCCCCCGTGTGAAGAGACTTACAGCAGCCTTCTCCCCTTTAGCAAAACGTTTTTGTCTTAAGGACATCTCACAATTCCCTCCCCCCATTTGCGTGGACTTTAAGAAGAGGTTTTAGTCTTAAGAGAGGGTTCATGCGCTATGGTCTTTTGCTCATATGGTGAGCAAACGGAAGAATGGATGTGGATGTGTATGTGAAAGAATGGATGTGGATGTGTATGTGAAGAATGGATGTGGATGTGTATGTGTATGTGAAAGAATGGATGTGTATGTGTATGTGAAAGAATGGATGTGGATTTATGTGAAAGAATGGATGTGGATGTGTATGTGAAAGAATGGATGTGGATGTATGTGAAAGAATGTGAACTGCCAGCTGCTGTTGCATTTGAACTTCCCTTAGAAAAACACATATACCAAATGCTCCCTCCAGCATTCTGGTATAAGACTATCCTTTAAAAAAACAGGGTTTCTATGCAAATTTTTAGTTTTGATTTTCTTTTGAATACAATGAGTATATCTTAATTCCGTATCCCAAGACTTCTAGATCACAGGTCTGCTCCCAAACAAAATTCCTCGAATTCTGTAATCTTGATCCTCAGATCAAAATCAAAGGTCTTAATTTAATTTTAGATTCAGTGGGTGATTTGATTGAATTTTCTTGAATTGGTCACATCGTCTTTTCTTGAAACTGATGAAGGAGATTAAGTCGTGGTTATAGTCTGATTCAGGGTTCGAGTCTGGAAAGGTTCTCCGTGAACTATCTTTCTCGAAGGGTAATATTTCAATTACTACTTTACTGAATTTCATTCATTGAGTATTTTGCTTAACTGAATTCAAAACTAAACACGTATTCCTATGAGGAATAAATTAATCATTTATCTAAAATTCCAACTTCAAAAGATCTTCTGAATTTTCTCATCACCATCCTAGAGAATATGAAACAGTAGAATTTTCCTTCACAGAGTATTTACTTATTCATTTACCAATATTCATGGGATTTAAACAATGATTAAAGAGAACTCTCATTTTGATATAAAAAAAATCGGCATGCATCTATTTATGCATAAAATCCAACTTCTATGGAAATAACACTTTTATATTAAAAAAATCCTTTTATGCATCTATTTATGCATAAAAATCAATTTTGATGAAACTAACACTTTTATAATTAAAAAAAAATCTTTTATGCATCTATTTATGCATAAAAATCCGTTTTGATGAAAGTAACACTTTTATAATTAAAAAATTCTTTTATGCATCTATTTATGCATAAAAATTAATTTTGGTGAAAGTAACACTTTAATAATAATAAAAATTCTTTTATGCATCTATTTATGCATAAAAATCAATATTGATGAAAGTAACACTTTTATAATATTAATAAAAATCTTTTATGCATCTATTTATGCATAAAATCAATATTGGTAAAAGTAACACTTTTATAATAATAAAAAAATCTTTTATGCATCTATTTATGCATAAAAATCAATATTGATGAAAGTAATACTTTTATAATTTAAAAAAACCTCTTATGCATCTATTTATGCATAAAAATTAATTTTGGTGAAAGTAACACTTTTATAATAAAAAAATTCTTATGCATCTATTTATGCATAAAAATCAATATTGATGAAAGTAACACTTTTATAATTAAAAAATTTCTTTTATGCATAAAAATCAATATTGATGAAAGTAACACTTTTATAATAATAAAAATTCTTTTATGCATCTATTTATGCATAAAAATCAATATTGATGAAAGTAACACTTTTATAATAAAAAAATTCTTTTATGCATCTATTTATGCATAAAAATCAATATTGATGAAAGTAACACTTTTATAATAAAAAATTTATTTTATGCATAAAAATCAATATTGGTGAAAGTAACACTTTTATAATTAAAAAAAATTCTTTTATGCATCTATTTACGCATAAAAATAAATATTGATGAAAGTAACACTTTTATAATAAAAAAATATCCAATATGCATCTTTCTATGCATAGAATTTAAATCTAATGAAAATCACTCTTTTATAATAAAAAAATAACCAATATGCATCTTTCTACGCATAGAATTTAATTTTAATGGAAATAACACTGTTATAATAAAAATATTTCTACTAATGCACTTTTCTATGCCTAGAATGAAAATAACACTTTTAGAATACACAAACGGTGGGGATTACTCTTTTTGAATAATAAAAGATAAAACTTATTTCATAAAATTTAAGAAAATTTTGCCATAACCTCCTTTGTATGGCTGACCATTTTTCAATTTTTCCTATCCTTAAGTCACTTAAAAATTATCCCCAAATGGTTTAGCATTCTAAACTAATCAAATTCCACTTTTAAAAGAGAAATAATATGAAAAGTTTAATTCCAACAATTAGATTACTTATCTAGGATAAAGAAAGGCTCAATTTAAGAATGAGAGAGGGGGAAAGCCTTTCCAACAAGGCATAGCATCATTTTACATTTCAAAGAAAACAAAAATTAGAAAACCATTAAAAAAGAATAAAGAAAAAGTTGGATTTCTAGCTTACATGAATTTCTGAGAGCTTTCCTTTGGCTTGATGGTTTGAGGGATCTACTCTTGTTTGCAACAAGAGTGGCCACCAATTCTTTATAAGAGGGAATGGTCAAAAACTAATGAATTATTAAGAAATTCACAGTTTTTGGCTCTCTGGGAGGAGTAGAGTAACAGTGCATAAAACACTATTAAGTTTCTACAAAGGGAGAGGCTTCTATTTATAGGAAAAAGTGAACTTCTAACCAAGCAAACTGATTCTAGAATTTTCCAAATCAGCTTGGTCAATTTTTTACCTTTTTTGAGTCAGTTTAGCTTCCTTTTTGGAACTAGACTTGAATTAAGAGAGAGGAGAGATGAAATATCTCAATATTTGAGAATTTAAAACTCCACCACACATGTGATTTAGGTGCCTCCTTCATGAGGGGGAATCCCCACTCTGAGAGGTGTCAAAAATTTATTTTTTTAGTATTTCCTTTGGTTCTTAGTCCACTCTTCATCTTATGTGAGTATTTACTCATTTTTGGGAGGGATTTTCTTTATTTCTTCTATTTATCTCCTCCCTACATTTGGATGAATCTGATTGGCTCCTCAGAACCTTAATTTAAAATTTTTCAAAAATCTGGACCCCTAGGATAAGGCCTTTTGAACAGATTATAATTAATTTCTAATGCACCTTCTCAAAAAAATTTTGAACTTCTGTTTTGGGAAAAATTATTTTAATAAGAAGAGATATTTTTCCATCCAAAAATATCTAAAAACTGAATAACCTCTCTCTAGAACATTTTCTCTCTCTAGGTAAAAACAGGTAGAAACAAGATCTTTTATATTTCTGAAGAGGGATTTGATCACAGGGGAAGATACTCGACATCTTGAAGGGCTGGGGAGGAATCTTACATTCCTCTATGACATTGGTATCATGTTCACTGGCTCGACTTTCTTGCTCAAAAGTTACCATCACACCACAATCAAATGTGTTTCTTTTAGAATCCACACGCTCCGTGCGAAAGTGCCTTCCCTCTGACCATATTGCATTATATAGTTTGTACTAACATTAAACAAAAGCATGACATTTAGTATATATAGTGCATTAAACAAGGTATATACGTGAGATAGAGATGAAGAATTAAGGGTCACATCCTCTTGGATACTCATGCTCTTCTCTTGTGATCATCTCTCCATTTTGTGATGCCATCGATATTGCCATATGAAGTCATTCTATATTGATCACATTTGGTAGAGGTTCCAAGCTAGGCGGGAATGGCAAGCGTCTATTTGCTCTTCTGAAAGCTCTTCTCTCATCCTTTCGTCTATTGATTGCATCCTTGTATCTCCCAATCCACTTCTCCATGATGGGACTATTTAGAATGCAGAATGTATTCACCTTGTGGCGTAATGCTTCATCCAGTCTTTGTTGCCTTCCTTTTCCCTGAGGCACATTAGTGATTAGTCGGTCATCCTCCTCATTGCTCCATAATCGTGGCATGGAAGGATCTATGCGAGATATATGTTTTGAGATATACACAAGAGACTCTTGCATCAACCATCCCTTTGTTATGCTTGCTTCTGTCCTTGTTCTTTGTCTCACAAAGTCCTTCAAGGTTTTCATGAACTTTTAAGGAAAAACATCCATCGAACATGAACAATGCCACACAACGCCACTTCATCCACCAAATGCACCACAAGATGCAATTGGCTAGTGAGAATTGTTCTAGGAAGTTGTTCTCGATCATACACACTGCCTTAATAGCATTGAGATGAGCTATCTCAATGGATGTAGCATCTATCTCCCTTTAAGGATATGTACCTACATACATAGAAATTATGTGTACTATTTACCAATACATAACTTGCGAGCGCATGAGACTTCCAAATAAGCAATATACCTTAGTGAATTGAAGAGAAGATTCATACCTGGCCAAGCTTCCCATTTTGTAAATAGCCTCTCTCACCTTCTTGTCTCCACAACCAACTATAGCAATTGGAAGAATAAACTATGCATAGAAAAAAATGTAAGTTAGTATATGAGCTTACAAATTATGTACCACAAAGAGAAAATGAAAAAGTGAATATTTATATACCTATAATATCTTATGGACAATCATGTGTCTTGAGGCCATATAATTGTTTCTCTCCTTTCTTTTTGGTCTTTGTGAAGGCACCCTTCAATGAATGCATTACTCTCGTTGGTGTACAAAAAGAGGCGATCACACTTTTCACCTTATTATGCTCCCTCTTGGTTAATACCCATGGTGCCTTTGGTAGGAGTATTTTACCACTCTCACTTTCAATTGGCCATGCACTTTGAAGGTGTCCAATGTTTTGTAAGGCATCCCTTGCACCCTTTGTATCTCTTTTACCAATTAAATGGTCCCAAATATTTGTTGCCACATTCTTGAGCATATGCATGGGATCTAAGAGATGATTGATCTTCATATCACACCAATATGGAAGTCGAAAGAATATTGAGTGTCTAGACATCCCATTTGATGGTGGGTTGGGAGTGTTTCTCCATGCCTTAAACCAATCTCTACCTCTCATCTCACGAGTGGTGAGACATCATGTGGCACATACTTGGGATGTGAAGGAGGGAGAAATCGATGATGTTTGTCATACACCACCTTCTTAAGTGTAGAGGGTCTTTTCGAAACAAGTGATGGTCCGCAAATCGAACATGCATGATGTCTGGAGGTTGCCAAACCTATTTTAATTGAGATGATTGAGATAGAGATATAAACTCAAAGTTTAAAGGCTAAAACTTATGCATATAAGGTTCAAGTAGGTCCTGAGCACTCCGAGAACCTGGGATAGTCATGCATCGTCTAAATTAAAACTCCTTTCACCTCCGCCTCAGGCCTATTTATTGGCCTTGAAATGTCATGTACTTTGATACCTCGCCATAGTGTCTCAAGCTCCTCAATCAAAGGCTCGAGGTACACATCCATGTTTGCAACCTTATATTTTCATGGTAGAGCAAGCATGATATGACCTTTCTTGATTGCCACCCATGGAGGGAGGTTGTGATTCATCAATACAATAGGCCAAGTAGACCATGATGTGGACTTGAAGCCAAATGGGTTAACACCATCCCTGCCCAAGCCAAGGCGTAAGTGATGAGGGTAAAATTTTAGCACTAGTTGACATGGGTGCTAACCATAACTTAATGTCCTATGATACATAGAATGCTCTCAGGAGACCAAATTACTCCACACCCTAGTCACCATCACTTTGTCGGATAAGGGTGAAAGAAATATCCAGGAGGAAGCCAAGGCTACACCCCCCCTACCCACTGTCTCCACTAGTGATATCCCCCCTAAACCTTGGCCACCCCACCTTCCCTTATCATACGACTCTCCATTTATACCCCTACTTAACCTCTTACCTCCCAAACCCCTCATTGTCAAACAACTTCGTCCCATGAGGCAACGTGGCTTCAAGTAGAGCTACCAACCTTGCCCAAACCTAATTGGACCTAATTTCTCACCATCGCCAATTGGGGAAGGAGTCAGTAGAACACCCACAATGGGCTACTGACTAGATAGTCCCATATCTCTTTAAGGGAAAGCAAACAGTCGTCCACTCATCCCAAGCCACAACCATTCAATCCTAGAAACCCACGATTGTACACTCCTCCAAGCCATGGTTGTTCAAGTCATACCCGTTCTCTATGTAGCAACAGTAGTTCCCTTTCACCACAACCTTTCATATGTTAATCCATGGTCATTGTCACGTGAAGCCACGCATGGTCCTCTATAAAGCCACCTCCATACCTCCCCTGCAAATCTATATAAGAGTCCACCACCATTCACTTTTCTCACTTTTCTTCTTGCCCACTAGTCAAACTATTGTTGTAGTTTTTTCTCTTCAATTTTCACAGCTCAAGCTACTTGGTGATTTGGGGTTGTAGGTTGAGAGATAGGTTGTCATCTATTATGACAACCTTAGCAGTATACAATTGGTGAGGAACCCAAATTTTCATGCGTAGACCAAACACATAGAGGTCCACTATCACTTCATCACAGAGAGGGTCTTAGTAGGAGACATTAATCTCATGTATGTGTTACCACAGAGGAGCAATTAGCTGAAATTTTCACAAAATCCCTAGGAGCAGAGAAGCTTCACAGATTCCAGATTTTTCTTGGATTCCTAGACATGGAATTGAGCTTGAGGGGGAGTGTTGAGATGTCAAGCTCAACACGAGCTGACACTTATGATATGCATGGGTGACTATTTCTATCACTTTTATCACTAGCGTGTTGGGTATGATGATGACATGATAGATCTTCACCAGCTCTCTTCCTCCTTGCATCTTTTCATAGTACCCTCCCCAATTTCACAAAAGGATTCTCTAACCTTCTCGAGGAGCTCATTGTGTCGATGGACGGACTATATGTAGCACCAACATGACCAAGTCACAACAACCCAATTAACCATGCCTCCTGGCATGGGAAAATTTAATCCAAAGCCAACAAGATCTTCGGTCTGCCATCCTCACCAACACACAACTACAAGCCTCCCTCCTGGAGGACTGCGAGAAAAAAACCCTCCCCGAAGCCCTGCACAAAATCACCCACCTCCAGGAGTAACTCCACATGGCCCAGGGGGACTCCCAAACCACCTACAATGTCCGCCCCCTAGTCTAGAGGGAAGCCCAAGAGATGTGTCGTGGCTGGCCCAAACCATTATGTGGAATGGTCAGCCCCCACGTGGAGACCAGAAGTAGGCACCTAGAAGAAGTGGAAATAGAAGTCAAGTGGGGGTGCTTACTTTAAGGGATATGGTGCTCAATCTAGAAAAGGTTATGGTGAGATTAATCAAGCTTATGGGCTATAATTAATGACTAATAGAGATGTAAGCAAACCTATAAAAAGGCACTCTATCTAATGGATCAAATATATGAGCATGTAAGCCTCTCTTGCCTTGTCATTATGCTTCATGCCGGTTGGTCATTCCTAACCACAAACAGGCAAGTTTCACTTCTCAGTCCTCCTCCTCAAGGTTTGCTACCTGAACCAAGTTTATTGTGATTTATTGGCCTCTAAGTTTGGCTTGCCATTCCTTGGCTTCTGGCTGTGCTATTTTTTTCCTCTCATTTTGTTTTGGTTTCTTCTTCTTTTTGAGGTGAATTTCCTTCAAGGTGTTTTTCGTGAGCGGTCCATAGTAGCGTCACAATTTGCTACCATTAAATAACCTACGTTTCATTCTAGGAAGGGTCCTTGCCCTCTATATTGAGTTTTTTCTTTGTGATTTTTTGTGCTATAGAGAATGACCATATCCCCCTCATGCATTTCTTTATCCTTGTGCTATAGAGAACGACCATATCCCCCTCATGCATCTCTTTATCCTTGAACTAGTCATCAAACCATTGCTTTCGCCTTAGTTTTTTGATAATTCCATACACAGTCCTTAGATGCGTTTTGTTGTGTTTCTCAAGCTCAAAGAGTCAGTCACTTAGAACATTGCCGACGATGAGTCCAATTGTTGCGAAAGCAAAGGTGTCTATGTGAACATGGAATATGATTTCCCAATTAGGGAATCTCAAAATGGGAGCGCTTGCCCCCAATGCTTTTTTGAAGGTATCATACACTGTTGGCACTCCTCTGTCCATTCAAAAATCACAAGGAGTCTGTAAAGGAGATGAGCTATATTAGCATACATACCGATAAAACACTCGTAATAAGCTACATGCCCCATAAATTGTTGGACTCCCTTGAAGTTGGTAGGGGGTGGTAGCTTAAGAATGAGTCGCACCTTGCTGTCGTCTCTGGAGATACCGTGTTCTGAGAAAATGTGTCCTAGGATTACTTCATGCTAAAACCAAAATTGGCATTTTAGACAGTTAAGAGAGATCCTATAGAGCTGACATCTAAATGGCATGACTCGGTATGCATACGTGCCCCAGTCAATGGCAAAAGCCGTTTTGTGTTAATCTTTTAGGTTGATCAGCACTTGGTTGTAGCCGGAAAACCCATCAAGAAAGCTATAGGCTTCCTTTTCTGCAACCCGCTCAAGCACATGTTTTGTGAAGGGAAATGTATAGTGATCTTGTATCATTGTCAGCATTGATCTTTTTGAGGTCCACTCATGTTTTTGTTCTTTTTAGGTACTATCATAATGGGTGAGACCCATTCGGCGTGCTCTATCTTGTAGATGAATCCAACATTTATGAGCCGATTGATTTTTTTTGAACCATCTTAGAATACTTGGAGTTCATAGGATCTGCTCTCTGGTTCACTGGCCTTGCTCCCTCTACCATGGGGATGGTATGTTTGACCACTTCAGGAGAGTTGAAGATTCCATGCTATCCCATTCATCGTACAACATTTTATGGTACTTTTGGCATAACTGTACTGTAGTAGATCTTAGAGTAGTCTCATTGAAACTTCTGCCAAGGGTCCCCACTCATTGGATGGATCTTCCAAGTGCGTAGGCTAACCTTTAGTGTTTGGTATTTTTTTTGAATGTAAATGTGATCCATGTCCTAGTCTTGGATCACCCTGGTTTCTCTCATAAAGGGTCGTCCTAAGATGAAATCGTAGGAAATAGCCTATTGGCCAAAGTTCATTGCCACAAAGGTGTGTCAGAATCGGTCCCAAGAATCTTAATCCTCAAATCCTGCAAAAGGCCTATGGGCTTCGCGTTGGCTCCATCTTCAAAATAGGGCAATGCTACGTTCTTCAAAATAATACCCTAACTTGTTCACCTTCAAAATAATACCCTAACTTGTTCACCCGGATTATAGGAACGCTAGTAATTCTATCTAGTTCTATGGATCCTTCCTCATCAATCTTGTTGGATTTTCCTAGTTCCCCTTGTTCTTCCATTCTTGCTCCAAGCCTTCCTTCCATCCAATCCTTCCATAGACCTTGGCTACTTTGAAGTAAGGTGCCAATGGGAATCTGGACTTTTGAAAGTAGAAAGGAGGCAAGACCTGCAATATCTCTCGGAATGAGTGTAGATTTGTGAATCTAGTCATACCTATTCATGCTTAGAATTTTCAAGGTATAGGGTATAGGGATATGAGCTTCAGTGTGTTTAATAATCCCTCACATTCTCAGAAATAGAGTTCACATGGTGAGGGAATGTCGTGGCTTTTGAGTCTACCTCTTGGGAGAGATTCTAAAGAAGTTCTTAGTTGTTGGGACTTTTGTTAAGCTCCTAGGTATCCTGAGTTGGTGGGCATAGAGGAACTTCGTGTAGTTTCAAGTGCTTAAGGTTTCTTCTCCATTTAAGCTTGATAGTCCTTGACTAACTCCTGATGAGAGCAGCCTTTGGTCTTCCCTCCTCGATCATGTTGGGATATTTGGCTAACTTTCTGGGTAGACGACTGGGGTCTATTTGCTCTCTTTCTTGAGGGGAGGATGGTAGTATCTTTTCTTCATGAGATGAGGAAGATGACACATTCGTAGTTGTCCCCTCGTCGGATCCACTTTTGATGATAACATGGCTATCTCCCTTGCTGATCTTTATGGCCTATTTTTTTTAGAGAGCCTAGTTCCTTGTGCTGCTTTGTTGTTGAGGAACCTCCTTAGAACATAAGATCCTTGCGTGTCCTGAGGTTTTCTACTTTTGCGAAGTAGATGCTTTGGCAATAGCATGGGTTGCGACTCCTCTCCTACGTTGCATTCAAGTGACTGCATTCAAAGGCACTATGTGTATGAAGTTGTCCCTTATACTCAGCAAGTTATTGCTGGTGCTCGGTTCAGCTTCATTTTCCTTCCCCATTTCACGCGCTCTTAAGGGTAAAGCCTTGTACATATAGTCTATCCCACAACCTGTGCATAAGGGATTTGAGGTCCCCTGCCCGCTCCAGGGCTCCTGCCGGGAAGTGGCATCGGCCTCCCACGCGGGGTGGGGTCCACACACTCGGGGCCTCGCCCGCGGATGTCCAAGACAAGAGGCTAGCCCGTGCGGCCCAGAAGACTCCCCTCGCCCGGAAGGCACGGGTGATTCCGCCAATTGGGAAAAATCTTCTAACAGGGAAATTACTCTAACACGTCAAGTCTTAACTAGAAAAATTGATCTGACCAAACCTAAAGTCACATGATCATATCAAGATGAGACTTGCACTTGGTCCATGGAATCACTGCTTTTTTCCTCATTTACGAGGCACAACTGATGATCCCCTCCCACCACAGAACAAGGTCTTCTCAGGATTTAAAACTAAATAACGTAACTAATCATATCTAGTTGTTTCTCAGGAATCCTCCAATCCAGCCTAACCCCATTCGGCCCATGGGTTAGCCAACCAACCCCGACCACTGAATTGGTGGGATTCCTTTATAAAGATTTGGTTGGGTTTTTGCCCGGGTATCGAGGAAAAGAGTTCCCAGACCCCCTAGTCGGTGATTCATGCAAAAATCAAGGTAGGGATACCACGTACACACCCAATATGAACTTGCCATTTAGAACAGATTCGACTGGCTTGAAAAAAAATCCTTCAATAGAAATCATAATATTTCTGATCATCATTTTCCTAAATTTTGAGTCCATTGTACTACAAAAATGTATCCTCTGAACTCTCCGTTGAAGACCAGCTGGCCAACCAACGAGATCCAGTATCAAAATTTGGTTCCCAAAAATCTTTCCTTTTTGTCCATCCGAAATCTTCCTCGACGTACGCATGGGTGTCCTAGCAATCGCGAGCCCATGCATCACCTGGTCAGAACCCTCTAGGATCCTCCTTAGGTATCCTAGCACTTCACTTAGGGACCGCTTCGTCGGTCCTTGCCCATCGTATCGGAAGCGCACCATTTTAACCGTACCGAGGTTGGTCAAGACCACGGCAGGCTTTGCCGCAAGCAACGTCCCTTGACGACTCCCTGCCAGCTGTTCCAAAACGAACCTCCTCTTAGAAAAACATAAGCCAAATACTTCCTCCAGCATTCTGGCGTAAAACAGTCCTTTGAATGAAAAAAAACAGAGGTTCCAATGCAAGTAAAATTGCAGTTTGAGATCGGTTCCGAAAACCCTTTTTCCATAATTCCCAGTTTCAATAATGAGGATCCTTGATCTCTCATGAGGGTAATCTACCCATCATTTTGTCCAATTGACCAACTAGATTCTTGGTGAGTTTGGTCAAGGAAAAACTAGATTAGTTTCGGTAGTCTATTCTTTGGATTTAGTAACTGGAATTGGTCACGAAGTTTTTGTCTGATTCAGATCAAGAGAAGGACAATTAGGTTTATTGTCCGTCTCTCACGTAGTCTAACCAAATTCATTCGGTTTAGTTCTTCAAGGATTCCCTTCAGATAAACATCTAGTTTTGGGTAAATATACATTTAGTGATTTTACCAATTAAAAAATCCAAAGATATTCTTTATGCCACATAATTTCTCAGCCTTAATTCATTAGGTAGAATTATGGTGGAAATTCGTCTTTTGACACTAAAATTTAATTCAAATCCATCTTTTCTTAAATATCATAAAAAATCTTCTTTTAACTAAAACATCAATACCTATTTTTTTGAATAAACTTGAAATCCTCCTTTTTCTCATTTCAATTAGTGCAATACATTTATCGTGGGAATTCCTCTTTTACCATAAATTAAATCTACTTAAAATTCTTCTTAAAAATTACATAAAATATCAATTAATTCCATTAAGCTAAAAATTCCACTTTTCTCATTTAAACATTTGAATTCCAATATGGTGGAAATTCCTCTTTCATCATTTAATCTTATCTATACAAAAAGATAAATTTAACTAAATCTTTTTCTTAAAAATTTAAATAAAAATCTTCATTAATTCCTTTACACTAGGAATTACACTTTCCTCATTTACATATTTGGATTCCAATATAGTGGGAATTCCTCTTTCATCATTTAAAATTTATCTATGCAAAAAGATATATTTAACTGAATTTTCTCTTAAAAATTTAAATAAAAATCTTCATTAATTCCTTTACACTAGGAATTACACTTTTCTCATTTAAATATTTGGATTCTAATATAGTGGAAATTTTAAAATTTATCTATGCAAAAAGATAAATTTAACTAAAATCCTTCTTTAATTTTTAAATAAAATAAACATTATTTTAGCATCACAATTTTTCTCTTACTTCATTTGAATACATGGATTTCCATTGTCATGGTGGGAATTACTCTTTTAACAAAAAAATGGATTACTAGAAATTTCTCTTTTTTTTAATTAACTATTTATGCATAAACATAAAAATTAATTTTCCATGATTATATTGAGAATCATTCAATTAATCTAGGATGATTAATCCTAGAATATGGTAGGAATTCCTCTTTTCATAATATAAATGAAAATTCTTTATATGTTAATTTTACAGAAATTTCACCATAGCTCCGCTACTATTACTGATAATTCTCAATAAACTTGTTGAAAGAATAAAGTCTAGTATTATTCATGTGATTAGAATAATGGATGATTATCCAATCATGGATTGATTCTTAATTTTACCTAAGTTAAATAGCAAAAAAGTATTAAAAAGCCATTATTTTGGCCTCCAATTAGACAAGCATAGAAATTACTTTTAGATTAGAGAAATGCTTTAT
Source organism: Cibotium barometz (assembly GCF_041138505.1). Taxonomy (NCBI): domain Eukaryota; kingdom Viridiplantae; phylum Streptophyta; class Polypodiopsida; order Cyatheales; family Cibotiaceae; genus Cibotium; species Cibotium barometz. The sequence continues at coordinate 47,551,441 of NC_141074.1, forward strand.
GAGAAGCTTCATTCAAATTGAGAATAGGTCATAGGAATGACCATTCTTTGGGGAAGAGAGAGAAATGCTTAAAAACCATTATAAATTAAGCATAAATGGAAATTTATGTGTTTCTTCATTACAGTACATTAAAGAACTTCAATAGTATTCAAAAGCCATTCAAATTAATGCTTCTCAAGCTTGAGAGGGATTGAGAAGAGAAACATTTGGAGATTTAAGAAAAAGAAGATACCTCCTGAATTACTTGATTCTTTGATCACAGTAGAGGCCCCCAACCAATCAATTGGTTTGGTATGTTGTTGGAGTCTCCAAGGAAGATTGAAGAGAGAGAGAAACTCCAATCTCTTCAATTTGTAGAGGGTTTTTAGAGGATAATAGAAAATAAGCTTAACTTAGAGTAATACCGGCATAGTTTAGTTCACAGATGAGAATACAAAAGAATGAGGGTCTATTTATAGGTGAGGGAGGCCACTAACTGAGCCCAACTGAGTTCTAGAATTTCTCAACTTCATGTGAAATAGGCACCTCCTTGAAGGGCCCCCTTTTCCTTACCCATGTGTCAAAAATGAATGATTACTCTAAAATATCTTATTTTTTTATTAATACTTTATAATTTTTAACTAATAAACCTAGTACTTAGCCAACTCTTCATCTTATGTGGGCATTTACTCATTTTTGGGTATTTTCTTTTATTCTTTGGATTTATCTTATCCCAACACTTGGATTAATCTTATTGGTCCATAGGAACCTTAATTGGACCATTTGAAAATCTTGACCCTTAGGCTAAGGTCTTCTAAACCATTTTTAATTAATTCCAATTGCACCTTGGAAAATGTATTTTGATTTTCTGTTTCAAGGAAACATTTTTTTGATATCTGTAGAATTTATCTATCCAAAAATATCCCAATATTGATTTACCACTCTCTAGAATTTTTTATCTCACTAGGCCAAACAAGGAAAAATAATATTTTCTTATATTCAGAAACATAGAATGATTACAAGGGATTGAAGTAGAGGCTTAATCAATATTTAGCCCGAGGAGGAATCTTACATTCTCTCCCACTTGAAAAATGCGAGATGTCCTCATCTCGCAAAGTGGGGCTAATCCTTCACCAACTCTTCTTTCTCCCAAGTGGCGTCTTCTAGAGGAAAGAACTTCCATTTTACTAAGAATTCTCTGAGGTCTCTGCTCCTGAGAATCTTCTCCCAAACGTCGAGGATTTCCTCAGGTTGGAGTACCATCTGGCCTTGAGTCGGAGAGATCAATTGTTCATCATCATCAAGCATGTGACTCGGGCTAGGTACATACTTCTTAAGCAAACTGACTTGGAATACATCATGTACCTTGAGATGGGGAGGCAGAAGAAGTTTGTAGGCTAGATTGCCCACTTTCTTTATGACAGCATACGGCCCACAGTATCTGGGAGAGAGCTTCTTGTACTTCCCTAAGGATAAGGAACTTCTTTTTGGTCGTACTCGAATGAAGACCATATCTGATTCTTCGAACTCTCTCTCAGATCTCTTTTTATCTGCATAATTCTTTTGTCTGTCTTGGGCTGCCTTTATATCTTTACGGATTGATTGCATCTGCTGGTCCATGTCGTCAAGCATTTGTCTGGACATTTCGACTCTGATCAATGGATCAGACCAAGTTAATGGTGTAAGGCAATCTTGTCCATACAAAGCTTTGAAAGGACTCATCCCAATGCTCCGATGATAAGAAGCATTGTAAGTGAATTCGACCAAAAGCAGATGACTTAACCACTTCTTGGGTTCCCTGCTACGGCATGACCGAAGGATATCTCCAATTACTTGATTCACCCTTTCCGTCTAGCCATCGGTTTCGGGGTGATAGGCTATGCTGAGATCCAAGAAAGTTCCTACTGCTTCAAAGAACGCAGTCTAGAATTTTGATGTGAATTTGGGATCTTTGTCACTTACTATCCTCCTGGGTAAACCATGCAATCTAAAGATCTCCTTAAGGAAAACTCTGGCAACATCCACTGCAGAGAGTATGTTTCTTTCACTGGAATCAAATGGGCAGCCTGTCAACTACCACAAAAATGGAGTTGTAACCTGATTGCACTGAAGGTAATCCAGTGACAAAGTCCATATTGATGCATTCCCACTTCATCTGTAGAATGTCTAGAGGCTGCAGTTTCCCTGGCATCTTGACTCTCTCTGCCTTGACAAGTTTAGCACATCAAGCATTTTCGCACATGATCAAGTACATCCTTTTTGAGTCCTGGCCCTAGAAGAAGCTTTTCTTCACAGACATATAGGTTTTTATAAACCCTGATATCTAGCTATCAGGCTATCATGGGCTTCTCTCATAATTCTTCCCTTTATTTCCTCATCATTGGGGATACATAGCCGATTATTATAATACATGCATCCTTCCTTCATCCAGTTTGTACCCAAGGACTCGCCTCATTTCCTGAGGAGTCTTGCTTTCCTACATCAGAAGGGTAGCAATAGGGGCAAAGAATTTGTTTTGCATGATTTTCTCCTTTGCTTCATTGATCAATGGATTTGACACCACTATAATTGCAAGCAAGGAGGCTTTTCTGCTGAGTGCATCTGCAACCACATTTTCTTTCCCTGGTCGATACTTTATGTCAAAATCAAATTCCTGCAGGGTCTGCATCCATCTCCTTTGACGTATGTTGAGATCCCTTTGGGTGAAGATCCACTTCAAACTTTGATGATTTGTCATCAAAGGTGAAGATCCACTTCAAACTTTGATGATTTGTCATCAAGGTGAACCTTTGTCCCAAAAGATAATGTCTCCACAACTTCAAAGCATACACTACTGAGAGTAACTCCAAGTCATGGACGGCATAATTCCTCTCATGTGTTATGAGTTTTCTGGATTCATAGGCCACTGCATGACCTTCCTGCATTAGAGCACCGCCTAAGGCAAATCCACTAGCATCAATAAAACTACCTCAAAGGGTTTGGTAAAATCTGGCAATTTAAGAACAAGGTTGGTTACTAAGGCTGTCTTTAGCTTGTCAAAGGCACTCTGACACATTGCAATCCACTAAAAAAGTGTACTTTTCTTGAGAAGGTTAGTCAAAGGGGATGCTATCTGAGCATACCTAGGTATAAAGGTTAGTCAAAGGGGACGCTATCTGAGCATACCTAGGTATAAAGATCCTATACCATCCGGTTAACCCTAGGAATCCTCTAACTTCCTTTACTGACTTGGGTTACGACTGCTTGGGTTACAACTGCTTGGATCTTTGCGGGGTCAGGAGAAATCCCATCCTTTGACACTATGAATCCCAAGTATTCTACCTAGTCAACAGAGAAAGAACATTTGCTCTTCTTTGCAAAGAGTTGGTGTTTCCTTAGGATTTCCAGGACCTTGCGTAGTACAAAAAGATAAATTTAACTAATTTTTTTTCTTAAAATTTCAAATAAAAAATCTTCATTAATTCCTTTACACTAGGAATTACACTTTCCTCATTTAAATATTTGGATTCCAATATAGTGAGAATTCCTCTTTCATCATTTAAAATTTATCTATGCAAAAAGATATATTTAACTAAATTTTCTCTTAAAATTTAAATAAAAATCTTCATTAATTCCTTTACACTAGGAATTACACTTTCCTCATTTAAATATTTGGATTCCAATATAAAGGGAATTCCTCTTTCATCATTTAAAATTTATCTATGTAAAAAGATAAATTTAACTAAAATCCTTCTTTAATTTTTTAATAAAATATACATTATTTTAGCATCACAATTTTTCTCTTACTTCATTTGAATACATGGATTTTCATTGTCATGGGAATTACTCTTTTAACATAAAAATGGATTACTAGAAATTCCTCTTTTCATAATTAACTATTTACGCATAAACATAAAAATCAATTTTCCATGATTATAATGAGAATCATTTAATTAATCTAGGATGATTAATCCTAGATTAATCAATTTCCCATGATTATAATGAGAATCATTCAATTAATCTAGGATGATTAATCCTAGAATATGGCAGAGGAAGTCCTCTTTTCATAATATAAATGAAAATGATTTATGTGTTAATTTTACAGAAATTTTACCATAGCTCCGCTGCTATTACTGATAATTCTCAATAAATTTGAAAGAATAAAGTTTAGTATTATTCATGTGATTAGAATAACCACTAATTGGATCATTAGCCAATTATGGATTGATTCTTAATTTTACCATAAGTTAAATAGCATAAAAGTATTAAAAAGCCATTATTTTAGCCTCCAATTAGACAAGCATAGAAATTACTTTTAGGTTAGAGAAATGCTTCAGGAGAAGCTTCATTCAAATTGAGAATAGGTCACAGGGATGACCGTTCTTTGGGGGAGAAAGAGAAATGCTTAAAAACCATTATCGATTAAGCATAAATGGAAATTTATGTGTTTCTTCATTACAATACATTAAAGAACTTCAATAGTACTCAAAAGCCATTCAAATTAATCCTTCTCAAGCTTCAGAGGGGTTGAGAAGAGAAACATTTGGAGATTTAAGAAAAAGAAGACAATAATCCACACTTTACCTCCTAAATTACTTGATTCTTTGATCACACTACAGGCCCCCAACCAATCAATTGGTTTGGTATGTTGTTGGAGTATCCAAGGAGGATTGAAGAGAGCGAGAGAAGCTCCAATCTCTTCAATTTGTAGAGGGTTTTTAGAGGATAATAGAAAATAAGCTTAACTTAGAGTAATATCAGCATAGTTTAGTTCACAGATGAGAATACAAAGGAATGAGGGGCTATTTATAGGTGAGGGAGGCCACTAACTGAGTCCAACTAAGTTCTAGAATTTTTGAGCTTCAGTTTGGCTGAATTTCGACAAAATTTGGACCAGTTAGGCTCCCTTTTTGATTTGGTTTGATTTAGGAGAGAGGAGAGAGAAAAATATCCTATTATTTTTTAGTTTAAAACTCATCCACACATGTGAAATAGGTGCCTCCTTGAAGGGCCCCCTTTTCCTTACCCATGTGTCAAAAATGAATGATTACTCCAAAATATCTCATTTTTTATTAATACTTCATAATTTTTAACTAATAAACCTAGTACTTAGCCAACTCTTCATCTTATGTGGGCATTTACTCATTTTTGGGTATTTTCTTTTATTCTTTGGATTTATCTTGTCCCAACACTTGGAATTATCTTATTGGTCCATAGGAACCTTAATTGGACCATAATAAAAAAAATCAAAAATCTTGACCCTTAGGCTAAGGTCTTCTAAATGATTTTTAATTAATTCCAATTGCACCTTGGAAAATCTATTTTGATTTTTTGTTTCAGGGAAACATTTTTTTGATATCTATAGAATTTATTTATCCAAAAATATCCCAATATTGATTTACCACTCTCTAGAAATTTTTATCTCACTAGGCCAAATAAGGAAAAATAATATTTTCTTGTATTCAGAAACATGGAATGATTACAAGGGATTGAAGTAGAGGCTTAATCAATATTCAGCCCGAGGAGGAATCTTACATCCTCTCCCACTTGAAAAATGCGAGATGTCATCTTGCAAAGTGGGAGTAAACAACTCTTCTTCTTTCTCCCAAGTGGCGTCTTCTAGAGGGAAGAACTTCCGCTTCACTAAGAATTCTCTGAGGACTCTGCTCTCTTGAGAATCTTCTCCCGAACGTCATAGATTTCCTCAGGTTGGAGTACCATCTGGCCTTCAGTCTCGAAGAGATCAATTGTTCATCATCATCAAGCATGTGACTCAGGCTAGGTACATACTTCTTAAGCAAACTGACATGGAATACATCATGTACCTTGAGATGGGGAGGCAGAAGAAGTTTGTAGGCTAGATCTCCCACTTTCTTTATGACAGCATATGGCCCACAGTATCTGGGAGAGAGCTTCTTGTACTTCCCTAAGGATAAGGAACTTATTTTTGGTCGTACTCGAATGAAGACCATATCTGATTCTTCGAACTCTCTCTCACATCTCTTTTTATTTGCATAATGCTTTTGTCTGTCTTGGGCTGCCTTTATATCTTTTGCATCTGCTGGTCCATGTCGTCAAGCATTTGTCTGGACATTTCGACTCTGATCAATGGATCAGACCAAGTCAATGGTGTAAGGCAATCTTGCCCATACAAAGCTTTCAAAGGACTCATCCCAATGCTCCGATGATAAGAAGCATTGTAAGCGAATTCGACCAAATGCAGATCACTTAACCACTTCTTGGGTTCCCTGCTACAACATGACCGAAGGATATCTTCAATTACTTGATTCACCCTTTCTGTCTGGCCATCGGTTGCAAGGTGATAGGCTGTGCTGAGATCCAAAAAAGTTCCTACTGCTTCAAAGAACGCAGCCCATAATTTCGATGTGAATTTGGGATCTTTGTCACTTACTATCCTCTCCCTAAGGAAAACTCTGGCAACATCCACTGCAGAGTATGTTTCCTTCATTGGAATCAAATGGGCAGCATGTCAATTACCACAAAAATGGAGTTGTAACCTGATTGCACTGAAGGTAATCCAGTGACAAAGTCCATACTGATGCATTCCCACTTCATCTGTGGAATGTCTAGAGGCTGCAGTTTCCCTGGCATCTTGACTCTCTCTGCCTTGACTCTTTAGCTTATCAAGCATTTTCGCACATGATCAAGTACATCCTTTTTGAGTCCTGGCCAGAAGAAGCTTTTCTTCACAGACATATAGGTTTTTATAAACCTTGATGTCCAGCTATCAGGCTATCATGGGCTTCTCTCAGAATTCTTCCCTTTATTTCCTCATCATTGGGAATACATAGCCGATTATTATAATACATGCATCCTTCATCCAATTTGTACCCAAGAACTCGACTCATTTCCTGAGGAGTCTTGCTTTTCCTGCATTAGAAGGGTAGCAATAGGGGCAAAGAATTTGTCCTGCATGATTTTCTCCTTTGCTTCATTGATCAATGGATTTGACACCACTGTAATTGCAAGCAAGGAGGCTTTTTTGTTGAGCGCATCTGCAACCACATTTTCTTTCCCTGGTCGATACTTTATTTCAAAATCAAATTCCTGCAGGGTCTGCATCCATCTCCTTTGACGCATCTTGAGATCCCTTTAGGTGAAGATCCACTTCAAACTTTGATGATCTGTCATCAAGGTGAACCTTTGTCCCAAAAGATAATGTCTCCACAACTTCAGAGCATACACTACTGAGAGTAACTCCAAGTCATGGACGGCATAATTCCTCTCATGTGTTCTGAGTTTTCTGGATTCATAGGCCACTGCATGACCTTCCTGCATTAGAGCACCGCCTAAGATGAATCCACTGGCATCAGTAATAACTACCTCAAAGGGTTTGGTAAAATCTGGCAATTTAAGAACAGGGTTGGTTACTAAGGCTGTCTTTAGCTTGTCAAAGGCACTCTGACATATTGCAGTCCACTGAAAAAGTGTACTTTTCTTGAGAAACTTAGTCAAAGGGGGAGCTATTCTAGCATACCTAGGTATACAGATCCTATACCATCCGATTAACCCTAGGAATCCATTGACTTCCTTTACTGACTTGGGTTCTGGCCATTCTACAATTGCTTGGATCTTTACGGGGTTAGGAGAAATCCCATTTTTTAACACTATGAATCCCAAGTATTCCACCTGGTCAACAAAGAAAGAACATTTACTCTTCTTTGCAAAGAGTTGGTGTTTCCTTAGGATTTCTAGGACCTTGCGCACATGATCTTCATGGTCTGCAACATTCTTTGAGTATACCAAGATATCATCAAAGAAGACAAGAACAAAATCATCCAAGTATTCTCTGAGAATATCTTGCATGAGACGATTGAATGTCACCAGGGCATTATTCAATCCAAATGGCATGACTGTGAACTCATAATGCCCATAGCGAGTATTGAATGCTGTCTTTGGGATGTCCTGCTCCTTGATTCTGATCTAGTAGTACCCAGATTTGAGATCTATCTTTGTGAACATTTGGGTCCCACTTAACCGATCCAGAAATTCATAAATCCTAGGAATAGGATACTTATTCTTAATTGTTAATTGATTCAATCCTCTGTAGTCAATACAGAGTCTTAACATTCCATCTTTCTTCTTTTTAAAGAGAATGGGCACACCCCAAGGTGAGACACTAGGTCTGACGAATCCCTGCTCTCTAATAGTTGTCTTAACTATTCCTTAAGTTCTATGGCTTCAAGGACTGGCATTTTATATGCACGGTGGGCTACTGGCTGAGCTCCAGGGGTTAATTCGATCTCATGATCTACTTCACGAGACGGAGGCATCTCAGTCAGCTCTTCAGGAAATACATCTGCATACTCAACCACACTGGTTCTTTAGCCTTGCATTTTATGTCTACTGGATTCATTTTAACGACATACACAGCTTGCCTCTTTCTGAGCCCTTTTAATAATTTGGAAGCCTTGATTAATTGTAGCACTGGGGATCCGAAAATTCCAATTCCTTGAGCTTTATTCCCGAGAAGGTCAAGCAAAGAGATGGTTCCTTTGTGACAATGAATGTCAGCCTGATTCTTTTGGAGCCAATCCATTCCAAGGATTCCATCATATATTCCCAGGGGTAGGACTCTGAACTGGCACTCTGTTACGTTCCCATCTAGGCTAAACTGAATAAGGTCAGTCTCTCAAGGTGAGTGAAAAGAATCTTTCCACTGGCTAATTCCACTTGCATAGGTTTCCCTGATTTTTGATTTAGGACTAATTTAGGCAAAAATCCTGGGGAAATAAAAGAATGAGTATTGGAGGACTGAGAATTGACGGTTATTCCAATGATGCTCAACTGCTGCATAGATATGTCCTTTCTCTTCCTCCACTTCCTCAGCTATGGTGCTTGCTCTGGCTGCTACAGTCTGAGGTGGAACTCTCTCTCTTTGGTTATTCCAATTCTGGGAGGGAGTTTGGAAACTGCTTTGCATGGAGGCTGCACGACGCTGAGCTGGCACTCTTCTTGGGTTACCCTGATTCTGGTGCGGGGACCCAAATTGGACTGATAATAAGAAGGAGTCTGTGGGACCCTGGCTTCCTTGGCCCACAAGAGATGGGAAATCCTTGAGCTGGTGCCCAAGTCCCTAACATCCGAAGCATCTGTTCTCGCTTCAAAGCTCTTGCCTTTGCATTCTGGAGAGAGCCGGAGTTCATGAGAATGTACTTCGTGGGAAAGGTCTTCCTTCATTTCTGAAGCTTCCCGTCTCCACATTCTGGTTAGGACCTTGGTGTCTCTTTGGAGGCCGAAAGTCGGAAGAACTTCCCGGAGTCTGAAATCTTTTAAAAGGATGAGGGAACTTTCACGAGATGAAGGCTTTGGCAAAGTCCTTCGCCAGTCTGACAGCTTCAGCCATGGACACTGGCTTGGCATTTTTGACTAGTGTGTCCAAGGGTTCGTTCATTCCCTGAATGAACCTAGCCATGAGTTTCTTTTCATCTAGAGGTGGTGAATATTTACGTAGAAGAGCGAAGGCCTGGTGATATTCCTCGATGGTTTTGCTCCCCTGCTTCAGCTCTAAGAATTCGTTCATTTTGGTTTCCAAAAATCCAGGGGGACAAAATCTCTTCCTTAAATAGGTTTTAAGGTCGTTCCAGGATTGAGTATTTCTGTCCAGACGGTTGGTGTCACAATGGTTCCTCCATGCCACCCTGGGTGTTTCCACTATCTTCAGCCTGGCCAAGAGCCATTTTCCTTCGCTCATTGTAGCCGGTGACGTCAAAATATTCTTCCATGGCTTCCACCCATTTCTCCACAGCCTGGCCTAGGTTCTCCCCTTCTCCTTTGAAGGGTCCTGGCTCAGTTAACAATTTCTTTGATTCAAAATTCTTCATTAAAGAAGCTTATGGAATGAAAATACATTATGAAAATGCTTTTTCTGAGTTTTTATTTTATCAATTTCTGATAATAATTCGTTTATCCTTATACAAAGCTCTGATACCAGCTGTGGGGTCCCCCACCCGCTCCAGGGCTCCTGTCGCGACGGTGGCGAAAGCGGCATCGTCCTCCCATGTAGGGCGGGGTCCACACACTTGGGGCCTCGCCCACACTTAAAAAACGCGAGATGTCCTCATCTCGCAGGTGGAGTATGGTCTGTTTCATCAGCTTCTTCTTTTTCTTCAATCACTTCCAGGGTTACTGCCTTTGGAAGTGGACGGCCGATTTGGGAACAACTCTCTTTGACTTCCCCTATTCTGAGGTAGAGGTCTTGCATTACTTTGGTTTGAAACTGCGGATTGGTTAGAGGGTCTACCTCTGGGATTTCCCTGATTTTGCCGGATAGAAACCTGATTACTTTGGAAGGAAGGAGCTGGAGTCTGGAATCTTGATTACTTTGGAGGGTCTACCTCTAGGATTTCCCTGATTACTTTGGAAGGAAGGAGCTGAGTCTAGAATCTTGATCCTTGATTTCGCCGGATAGAAACCTGATTACTTTGGAAGGAAGGAGCTGGAGTCTGGAATCTTGATCCCTGATTTCCCTACCTCGAAAACCTTGATCCAAAAGGAGTTGGACAATCCCTACTGCGACGTCCAAATCCTTGACAGTTATAGCATTTCACTCCCTTGTTCAAGGGTGGAGCTTCTGAAGTTGAACTCCAGGGGATTGAGTTTCGGGAAAAGGACATTTCTTCCATTCTGAAACTTCCCATATCTTGGGCTTGATCCTGATATCTCTTAGGCACGGTGGAAGGTTGGAATCACCTTCTAGAACTAAAAACCTTTTGAAAGGTGATGGTGCTGGCTTTGGTGGGACCTTGACATCAAAGGCCTTGGAGAAATCCTTCGCCATCTGCACTGCTTAGGCCATGGAAACTGGCTTGGCGTTCTTCACCAAAATATTCAAAGGTTCGTTCAGTCCCCGAATGAACCTGGCCGCCATCAACTGTTCTTCATTAGCGGTGGGTGGCGAGTATTTGAGGAGGAGAGCGAACGCTTGGTGATATACTTCAATAGTTATGCTACCCTGGGTTAACTCTAGAAATTTGTTCATCTTTGTTTCCAAAAATCTAGGAGGACAAAACCTCGTCCTTAGGTAAATTTTGAGATCATTCTATGTCTGGGTATTCCGATCTCCAGACGGTTTGTCTCACAGTGGTTTCTCCTTGCCACTTTGGCTGTTTCTACTATCTTCAGCCTTGCAACAGCCATTTTGCTCTTCTTATTGTACCCGGTAACATCAAAGTACTCTTCCATTGCTTCGATCCACTTCTCCACAGCCTCGCCCAAGTTTTCCCCTTCACCCTTGAAAGGTCCAGGCTGCGATTTATGAAGAGTTTTACGAACATCCAAGTCGAGCTCTTCCTCATCGAGTTGGGGGTTATCATTTCTACCATGACAACCTTGATCCATGTTCCTATCAATACGAAAAATCTTGTTAAGTCCCTTATTTATGATTCAAATCCGATTTTTGATTCATCTAATTCTGGGGTTCTTTAGATAGGTCGGATCCCCACAGAATCGTGGGATAAAGATACTCGCATTATCAGATAACAATTCATTCAGAACATATCATTCATATCTTTAACACAATAATGGTCTATTAGACCAAAATGTCCATCTGAACAGTACTCCATGGGGGATTTCAATTTTATAGACTTTTAATGTTGGAATTAGGGTTGCAGGAAAGCACACAAAGCTTGGAGAAGAAGCAAGAAAATGCACACAACACACATTGTATTAGATTGTGTCAATGTACAAAAGATAAGTTAGCCCTAGAATAATGGGCGTATATACAAGCCGGGGGGAAAAAGTGCCCCGACGGTCCTAAGTGTGTTCACACACATCATTGCCTATATATATGGCAACAAATCCCCCCTGGAAAAGTGATGGTGTGAATGAGAGCTGGCACTCATGTATAGGGAAGTGCCATGCTCGAAGTAGATCAGTCCACAAAGGGGAGCAAGCCCAAAGCTTTGCGGAAAGCTTTGAACTTCTCACGAGGAAGCGCCTTTGTGAAAAGATCGGCGAGGTTATCCTGTGTTGGCACATAGGCCAAGATGATCTCTCCTCTGGTGAGAGTCTCTCCCTGACATAGTGATAATGCACCTCAATGTGCTTTGTGCGAGCATGAAAAACTGGGTTTCTCGTAACTGCCAATGCGCTCTGACTGTCAGTGTAGATAGAGGTGGCAGACTCTTGTCCAATACCCAAGTCAGCCATAAGCCGTCTGAGCCACACACACTCAACCGTAGCTGTGAAAGCTGCCCTCTACTCAGCTTCACAACTAGAAGTGGCCACAGTAGGTTGCTTCTTGCTCAACCAAGATATGCATGAGCTACCGAGCATGAAACAAAAACCACTTGTGGACACTCTTGTGTCATAGCAACCAGCCCAATCTGAGTCCAAAAAGCATGTAAATCTGGCGGCCACGATCTCCCCTTGGGATAAAACAGCCCAAGATGTATGGTGCCACTCAAGTAGCGAAAGATGCATTTAACTGCCTTCCAATGCTGAGACCCTGGGCTATGCATAAACCTGCTCACCTGTGAGACTGCAAACTGAATGTTCGGCCTCCTAATGCATACATAAATGAGGCAACCAACAGCTGTCTGATAGAGTGTGACATCAAAGTGATCTCCAACATCATGAAAAGACTCAACTTCAAACCTGTCTCCATTGGAGTAGCAATAGGCTTGCAGTCTTCAAGGCCAAATCTCCGCAACAATGTCTCAATATACTTTGTCTGACACAAAGCAATACCTCCATCACACTCCTTAAATTGTATCCCTAAATAATGATGCAAATGCCCCAAATCTGACATCTCAAAAGAGGCATTCAAATCAGCCTTAAAATCAGCAATATGACTCTCATTTGGTCCCCTGAGCAGCATGTCATCCACATAGAGAGCAATGATTAGATGTACATCATCCACACGTTTAACATACAAAGTGCTTTCTGTTGGACTATTTTGAAAACCACGTGCAGTCAAATATGCATGTATCTTTTCATACCAAGCTCGTGGAGCTTGCTTTAAACCATATAAAGCCTTTTTCAACCTGCACACTTTGTTTTCCTGCCCTCTTTGAACAAAACCACAAGGCTGCGATACATACACCTCCTCATGCAAATCTCCATTCAAGAACGCAATCTTTATGTCCAACTGATGTACATTCCAACCATTATGAGCTACCAATGCACAAATGCTTCGAATGGTAGTCATACGACAAGTGGGAGCAAAGGTCTCATCAAAATCAATGCCCTTTTCTTGAGCATAACCCTTTGCAACAAGTCTAGCCTTATAGCGATCAACACTGCCATCTGGCTTTCGTTTCAACTTAAAAACCCACTTACATCCAATGACCTTTTTACAAATAGGCAAATCACACAAAGACCATGTACCATTCTTCATTATAGCATCATATTCACTTTGCATTGCAGCCAACCAATTTTTCGATTTTTGTGCCTCATCAAATGAAAGAGGTTCTTCCTCTTCACACACACTAGACAAAGCCAAAGCATAACAATCTGATGCATAAGAGGCATGCTGAAAACCTGAACGAGTATGACTAGACATAGGTGCATCAATTTTACTATCACGCAAGGTTTTCACCAGCCATTTAGGCATACCTTTAGCTTGCTTATTTTCAGCCCTATCCTCATAAATTACATCCTGTAAATCTGCATCAGAAATAGGCTGATCTATGATGTCGTTTGAAATCTGCATAGGCTGAATATTTACCTCATTAGGACTTACATTTGAATTCCCACCTGTAAACGGAGGCAACACCGTATCAAATGTTGAAATATACAAGTGAATAGGGTGTGTGCGGGAACAAGCCCTTGGTTAGAGGCTGTAAAAGAGGATGTGTAAATGTGAAAGAACTTGTGAAAAGGTGAGAAGAACCTGTGAAAAGGTGAGAAGAATCTACTAGGAGAGAATAAAGGGTAGCATGAGAAGATTTAGGAAGTGTGGAGATATTCTGGGAAAAGTGAAGAGGTGGAGAGAATCAAGCAAAAGAGGTGGAGATATTCTGGGAGCGGTGGAGTGAATTAAGGAGAAATCAGTGGGATTAGATGCTTTGATGTAAACTATAAATTGAGGCATTGGCCTAATGAGAATTTGTTGGTTTTTTATTATCCATGCCTACATTAAGCTATTTGCTAATTACTCACTAATTATGTCTTAATTATTTGCTAATTACTCACTAATTACGTCTTAATTATTTGCTAATTACTCACTAATTACGTCTTAATTATTAATCACTTTATTAATGATGTTGATTCTAGTATTTAATCCACCATAGCTCATCACATTGCTCTAATTTCAACATGGTATCAGAGCCATGCCTAGAATCCATTAGGTTTATGAGCCCATTATCTAATTAATTAGGATTAATAGATAATTAGAAATTAATCAAATTTTAGTTATTTTTCACCTCACCTCTGCACCCCCAGCCAGTGGAGGAGCTCCCTCTCCTTGCACACATCAAATTAGCCCAAGCCCTTTTAGGTACTCAAACTAGACTCAAGGGGCTACACTCACCTCAAAGGAATTGAAGCAAATCAGCACAGAACGCCGGCGGCAGCCCGGATTGCAGGCACGTTTTTTCTGAGAAAATTTGACATTGCAGCTGCTCCAAATCAAATTGGTCTAATTCCTCATAGCTCCAGGCATTTTCAAGCATGCTCTACAAGCTGGTGAAGACAGAATTCAATTTGATCAAGTCTACGGTGAGTTCCAAGCTCTTCATCAAATCTGCAGGTGACTTTGGTAAAACAGAGATTAAGCTTTCAATATTTGGTCAAATCTTGTGTTTCTTGGCTTAATCCTCTACTACCCTCATTGCTATTGATGACCTTGAAAGCATTTGAGCTCATTTGAAGTCTAAGGCACCAGATCTGGACTCCCTGCATACTCTGTTTTTTGCACACAAAACAACGGATTAATTTGCTAAATGAGTGATTAATCAGTGCTGATCACTATATTTTGGTATCAAATTAACCATTAGATATCTAATACAGATCCCTATAACTTCAGATTGCAATTTGGAGTTGGTTTGATACTCCAACCATTCCGTACAAATTGGTTACCCTTGATTTAATGTAATTTCTGGTAAAATTGTACTAATCACATTTTGCATTTAACCCTTGCTTAATGCTTGTAAATCTCACTAAAATTCAAGATTATTCACAGACAGAGTTGCATTTGGGAATGTGCATAAGAATGAATGCTATATGCATTATGTATTGGGTACATTACATAAGTGTAAATATGGGATCAGACACTGCCCTTGTCCAGAATAAGATAAGAGGTAAGACCTCCCGCATAGATTTGGGTTTGCATTGCATAATGATACAAGATAAACATCAAAAACCCAAAGGAACTATCAGCAAAACATTTGAACATGTTGCTCACATGGAGCAAGAAGACCTAACGGATAAGCTCATGGCCCCAGCCATGAAAGAAGAAAAACATCTCCTTCCAAGAAGAAGATCCACACCAAGAAGATCTAAAGAAAGACATGGACACGAGAAGAGAAGCTGCCCCAAGAAGACTAAAAGAAGACATGGACGCGTGGAGAGAAGCTGCCACGACAAGAATACTGAAGAAAAGAGAAGATGTGAGGCTCCAAAGAGTGAGGAGCCATGTGAAAATCTCTGAGAGAGAGAGAGAGAGAGAGAGAGAGAGAGAGAGAGACCCCACAACCCAATGTAACCTGCCCCAACAAAGTAAAACCACCTCTGAGCCACCGTGTGGTAGATGTATGTGTGAGCACTTTAGTCAAGGTCGCGGGCAACTATAGTAAGCCTTGGATACATAGAGAGAGAGAGTGTGTCAAGGACTATGAGTTTAGGGACTTGAGGCACTGGTCGCGGGCTATCAAGTAAGAGAGAAACTTGGTATAGGGTCCAGGTGTGCTAAGTTAACTTGAGGGGAGGTGTGCTAGACACTGGTCGCGGACTATCAAGTAAGAGGGAAACTTGGTATAGGGTCCATGTGTGTAGAGAGTATTCACTTGAGGGGAGGTGTTGAAATATACAAGTGAATAGGGTGTGTGCGAGAACAAGCCCTTGGTTTGAGGCTGTAAAAGAGGATGTGTAAATGTGAAAGAACCTGTGAAAAGATGAGAAGAATCTACTAGGAGAGAATAAAGGGTAGCATGAGAAGATTTAGGAAGTGTGGAGATATTCTCCCCTAGCCGGATATTCATGCAAACTTAAAACTAGTCACACCACTTACACACCCAAAATGAAATTTCCTTTGTCTCATCATCATCTAGTCACACCACTTAAAACTAGTCACACCACTTACACAACCAAAATGAAATTTCCTTTGTCTCAGCATCATCTATCTTTAAAAACAATCATTTACTGAAACCATTGTCTCTAGCGCTTCACTCATAGGCTGCTTCCTTGGTCCCTCATCCACCGTACCGGAAGCTCATCATTTTAATCGAACGGAGGCTAGTTAAGACCTAGGTTGACCTTGCTACGCGAGACGTCCTCTGTTGACTCTCCGTCAGCTATTGCAACTTTATCAGCTAGGTCTCCACATGACCTTAATCACAAGACGGTCAAAACGCTTTCCCACCATTCTTGACATAAAACAGTCATTCAAAAATTGGCCATAAATAAAGTTTCTATAACGAACTTCCGTCTTTCCACAATAATCAACATTACTTAATCCACATTCATTTCATATAAATTCCCATTCTCATTCAATCGCATCATTTTCCATCTCATCACTTCTTTCCTCAAATATCCTCATCAGATCTCATCCACTCGCATTTACCCATATCCACTCGAATTTTCCCATATCCACATCTCATCACATCATATTCATTCACATCTCATCCATTCATATTTACCCGATTCGCATCACATCACATCACATTCATCACATCTCGATTCACATGACATCACATCCATTCTCATCCCATATCATTCATTCACATCTCGATTCACATGACATCTCATCCATTCACATCCCATATCATTCATTCACATCCCGATTCACATGACATCACATCCATTCACATCTCATATCATTCATTCACATCCCGATTCACGTGACATCACATCCATTCACATCCCAGATCATTCATTTACATCCTGATTCACATGACATCACATCCATTCACATCTCATATCATTCATTCACATCCTGATTCACATGACATCATATCCATTCACATCTATCCATTCTACATCACATCACCTCCATCTATTCACATCCATCACATCACATTCAATTCATATCCATCACATTCACATCCACATATATTCTTTCACATACACATCTATATCCGTTCTTTCACATACATCCACATCCATTCTTTCACATACTCATTTACATCCATTCTTCACATACACATTCACATCCATTCTTCTCATACATATCCTTATCCATTCTTTCACATACTCATTCACATCTATTCTTCTCATACACATTCACATCCATTATCATCACATACATTCACTCATATCCCATATCATCACATACATTCACTCATATCCCATATCATTCATTTAAATTCTGATTCACATGACATCACATCTTATCCATTCATTCACATTTATCTGATTCATGTCGCATCTCATCACATCTATCCATATCACATTCTCATCACTTCTATTCATATCACATCCATCCATCCATTCATTCACATCTATCTGATTCTCATCACATCTATTCTCATCACATTCGTTTAAATATAGAATTTAAGAGAATTTTTAATTTTTGATATAAAGATTCTTTACGCATCTATTTATGCATAAAATCAACTTCAGTGGTGGGAATAACACTTTTTACAAAATCCTTTTATGCATCTATTTATGCATAAATTTAATTTTAAGAAAAATAACACTTTAAAAAAAATCCTTTATGCATCTTTCTATGCATAAAATCAATTTTAATGAAATTAACGCTTTTGGATTAAAAATAAATTCCCTTACGCATCTTTCTATGCATAAAATCAAAATTAATAAGAATAACTCTTTTGAAATAAAAATAAATTCCCTTATGCATCTTTCTATGCATAAAATCAAAAATAATGAGAATAACTCTTTTGAAATAAAAATAAATTTCCTTATGCATCTTTCTATGCATAAAAATAAAATTAATGAGAATAAATCTTTTGAAATAAAAATAAATTCCCTTATGCATCTTTCTATGAATAAAATTAAAATTAATGAGAATAACTCTTTTGAAATAAAAATATATTCCCTTATGCATCTTTCTATGCATAAATTCAATTTGAATGGGAATGACACTTTTGAAATAAAAACAAATCTTTTAGAATGCACAAACGCAAGGAATTACTCTTTTAGAATAACCTAATGATAAACTTTAGTTCCACAAAATTTAAGAAAATTTTGCTATAACCTCCTTTGTATGGCTGACCATTTCTCAATTTTAACATTCAATTTATGACTTGAATTAATCCAATTTGAATTCTAATATCTCTAATCTACTCCATTTTCTAAAAATCAAGAGTAAATAATGAAAAGAGTTTAATCAATCTTTTAATTGAACTTTCTAGGATTAAGAAGGGCTGAATTGTAAAGAAGAGAAAGGGGTGGCCTTTCCATCAAGGCATAGCATCAGATTTTTATTCAAACATTTACAAAGCATAAAATTTAAGAAAACCATAGATTTAAAATTCACAATTAAACTTATATGGAACTTGTAAGCTTTCCTTTGGCTTGAGGGATTGAGGGTTCTACTCTTGTTTGCAACAACAAAAGTGGCCACTAGTTCTTTTGGAGAGGATTTAGTCAAAAACAATTGAATTATCAATTGAATTCAATGTATTTGACTCTAGGAGAAGTAGAGTAGCGATGCATAAACACTATTAACCTTTTACAAAGAGGGAGGCTTCTATTTATAGGAAAAAATGAGCCTCTAACCAAGCAAACTGATTCTAGAATTTTCCAGATCAGTTTGGTCGATTTTTGACCATTTTTGGATCAGTTTAGCTCACTTTTTGGATCTAGTTGAAACAGGAGAGAGGAGAGATGAAAATATCTCATTATTTGTGAGTTTAAAACTCATCCACACATGTGAAATAGCGCCTCCTTGATGAGGGGAATTCCCCACACTGAGGTGTCAAAAATGCATCATTTCCTCTAAATATCTCTTCTTTTTTAACTAATACACCTTGTCCTTAGTCAACTCTTCATCTTATGTGAGTATTTACTCATTTTTGGGGGATTTTTCTTTTATTCTTCAATTTATCTCCTCCCTACATTTGGATTAATCTTATTGGTTCATAGGAACCTTAATCCAAAATTTTTAAAAAATCTGGACCCTCAGGCTAAGGTCTTTTTTACCTATTTTAAATTTATTCCAAGTGCACACTCGAAAGTTCTTTTTGAATTTCTGTTTAAGGGGAAATCATTTTAATAAGAAGGGATATTTTTCCATCCAAAGATATCCAGAAATTGAATTACCTCTCTCTAGAATATTTCAGATAGAAACAAGATTTGTTATTATTCTGAAAAGGGGATTGATTACAGGGGAGAAACTAGACATCTTGAGGGGCTGGGGGAGGAATCTTACATCCTACCCCACTTAAAAAACGCGAGATGTCCACATCTCGCAGGTGGAGTATGATCTCTTTCATCTTCTTCTTCTTCAATCACTTCCAGCGTTACTGCCTTGGAAGTGGACGGTCGATTTGGGAACAACTCTCTTTGACTTCTCCTATTCTGAGGTAGAGGTCTTGCATTACTTTGGTTTGAAACTACGGGTTGGTTAGAGGGTCTACCTCTGGGATTTCCCTGATTTTGGCGGATAGAAACCTGATTACTCTGGAGGGAAGGAGCTGAAGTTTGGAATCTTGATTTCTGATTTCCCTGCCCTGAAAACCTTGATCCAAAAGGAGTTGGACAATCCATACTACTGCGATGTCCAAATCCTTGACAGTTATAGCATTTCACTCCCTTGTTCAAGGGTGGAACTTCTGAAGTTGAATTCTAGGGGATTGAGTTTCGGGAAAAGGACATTTCTTCCATTCTAAAACTTCCCATATCCTGGGCTTGACCCTGATATCTCTTAGGCAGTGGAAGGTTGGAATCATCTTTTGGAACTAAAAACCTTTTCAAAGGTGATGGTGTGTTGGAATTAGGGTTGCAGGAAAGCACACAAAGCTTGGAGAAGAAGAAGCAAGAATGCACACAACACACAGTGTATTAGATTGTGTCGATGTACAAAAGATAAGTTAGCCCTAGAATAATGGGCGTATATACAAGCCAGTGGAAAAAACCTCCTAAAGAGGGAAAAAGTGCCCCGGTGGTCTTAAGTGTGTTCACACACATCACTACCTATATATATGGCAACAAGGATAAGGGTTACAACACCATCTCAATGTTTACTCTTTTGAAGAGATTTCTTGAAGCTCTTCTACAGATTGGGTATTGAGTTCTCTTGGTCATCTTTTAGACTTGGGAATTGACTCATACCTTGGACATTGGTACTAGGCCGGTGAGAGACTCTTGTGGGGTGTGCTTGGCATCAGAGATCTTGTGCCTCAACACCGACTTCAACCAAGATTTATGCTTCAACATATTTGTTTGATATTGTATTCATTGATTGTATTGGTCCTGGCTTGGAAAAGCCCGTGGATTGTTCTTGAAAAGTGGCAGGGCTAGTCCCCGCTCAGTGTGGTGTACTATGCAAGATCCCTATACCCTACCTGTGTTGGCACATATGCCAAGCTGATCTATCCTCCTGAGAGTCTCTCCCTGACATAGTGATAATGCACCTCAATGAGCTTTGCGCGAGCATGAAAAATTGGGTTTCTCGCAACTGCCAATGCGCTCTGACTATATCAGTGTAGATAGAGGTGGCAGACTCCTGTCCAACACCCAAGTCAGCCATAAGCCGTCTGAGCCACACACACTCAACCGTAGCTGTGAAAGCTGCCCTGTACTCAGCTTCACAACTAGAAGTGGCCACAGTAGGTTGCTTCTTGCTCGGAGCATGAAACAAAAACCACTTGTGGACACTCTTGTGTCATAGCAACCAGCCCAATCTGAGTCCGAAAAAGCATGTAAATCTGGCGGCAACGATCCCCCCTTGGGATAAAACAGCCCAAGATGTATGGTGCCACTCAAGTAGCGAAAGATGCGTTTAACTGCCTTCCAATGCTGAGACCCTGGGCTATGCATAAACCTGCTCACCTGTGAGACTGCAAACTCAATGTCCGGCCTTGTAATGCATACATAAATGAGGCAACCAATAGCTGTATGATAGAGTGTGACATCAAAGTGATCTCCAGCATCATGAAGACTCAACTTCAAACCTGTCTCCATTGGAGTAGCAATAGGCTTGTAGTCTTCAAGGCCAAATCTCCGCAACAATGGCTCAATATACTTTGTCTGACACAAAGCGATACCTCCATCACACTCCTTAAATTGTATCCCCAAATAATGATGCAAATGCCCCAAATCTGACATCTCAAAAGAGGCATTCAAATCAGCCTTAAAATCAGCAATATGACTCTCATTTGGTCCTGTGAGCAGCATGTCATCCACATAGAGAGCAATGATTAGATGAACATCATCCACACGTTTAACATACAAAGTGCTTTCTGTTGGACTATTCTGAAAACCATGTGCAGTCAAATATGCATGTATCTTTTCATACCAAGCTCGTGGAGCTTGCTTTAAACCATATAAAGCCTTTTTCAACCTGCACACTTTGTTTTCCTGCCCTCTTTGAACAAAACCACAAGGCTGCGATACATACACCTCCTCATGCAAATCTCCATTCAAGAACGCAATCTTTATGTCCAACTATGTACATTCCAACCATTATGAGCTGCCAATGCACAAATGCTATGAATGGTAGTCATACGACAAGTGGGAGCAAAGGTCTCATCAAAATCAATGCCCTTTTCTTGAGCATAACCCTTTTCAAGTCTAACATTGCCATCTGGCTTTCGTTTCAACTTAAAAACCCACTTACATCCAATGACCTTTTCACCAATAGGCAAATCACACAAAGACCATGTACCATTCTTCATTATAGCATCATATTCACTTTGCATTGCAGCTAACCAATTTTTCAATTTTTGTGCCTGATTAAATGAAAGAGGTTCTTCCTCTTCAC
Organism: Cibotium barometz; assembly: GCF_041138505.1. NCBI lineage: Eukaryota > Viridiplantae > Streptophyta > Polypodiopsida > Cyatheales > Cibotiaceae > Cibotium > Cibotium barometz. Next base: position 47,573,465 of record NC_141074.1, read on the forward strand.
ACATACTAGACACAGCCAAAGCATAACAATCTGATGCATAAGAGGCATGTTGAAAACCTGAATGAGTATGACTAGACATAGGTGCATCAATTTTACTATCACGCAAGGTTTGCACCAGCCATTTAGGTATACCTCTAGCCTGCTGCTCATTTTTCAGCCCTATCCTCATAAATTGCATCCTAAAAATTTGCATCAGAAATAGGCTGATCTGTGATGTCGTTTGAAATCTGCATAGGCTGAATATTTTCCTCATTAGGACTTACATTTGAATTCCCACCTGTAAACAGAGGCAACAACGTATCAAATACATCCCGTGAGCTCACACCTGTCTCTTTGGTACATGATAACAAAGGCTGCACAGCATCTTCCACAAAAACAACATCTCGACTAATCAAGATACGCTGTGATTACGGATGATACAATCTATAACTCTTGCTCTCAGCACTGTAACCAACAAAAATGCATTTGACAGCCTTATCATCCAATTTTCTATGTTGTTGCATAGGCACTAAAGCATAGGACAAGCAACCAAAGACACGCAAGTGACCAATAGAAGGCTTCCTGCCATGCCAAGCTTTGTATGGAGTAACAGACTGCAAGGACTTAGTGGGACACCTTTTGAGTACATATGCAACACACATGACAGCCTCAAGCCAAAACGCATGTGGCAAAGCTTGGCTCTTGACCATACATCGTGCCATCTCCATAAGTGACCTGTTTTTCTCTCAGCAACACCATTTTGCTGAGGGGTATATGGCACTGTACATTGGTGTTTTATCCCACGACTCTTTAGACATGTACTCCCCCCCTCGATTAGAATGGAGGGTGCCCACAGTACAATTGGATACATTTTCAACCACCATAAGCAAAAACTGTTTGAAGCACAAAAACACTTGAGACTTTGCCTTCAGTGGATATACCCATGCATGCCTTGAGTAATCATCAATGAAAGTCACGAAGTACAAGTGTTTACCAAATGACGGAGTTTGCATAGGCCCATATACATCACTATGTACAAGTTGCAATTTGCGAGTGGCCCGCACAGAACCATCCTTTGGAAACGCAGAACGCTGCATTTTGCCCAAAATATAGCCTTCACAAAAACATGTTTTAATGGTGCCTCAAGAGGGGGCAATACGGCAACCATATCAAATTTCTGCAAACGCAGCAAACTAGCAAAGTTCAGATGACCAAAACGAGCATGCCATAGTTTTGCATCTCAAACTGCCTTTTCATCAGAAACTGCATTTACTGAATCTTCCACACACTTGTCATAAGAATTGAGCCTATATAGCCCACGAAACAAGGTGCCAGCAGATACAATAATCGTATCACCAGAAGTCAAATCATGAACAGTTCATCTGTCATCCACAAATTTGACTACAAGTCCAAGTCTGGCAAGTGCAGAGGACAGACAATAGATTCTTCTTTATCCTTGGCACATACAAAGCATCTGCTGAAAGTGTGAAAGCACTGCCATTTGCAGCAGTAAGCATAATTTCACCAACGCCCTTCACTGGGTAAGAAGCATTATTGGCACATGTGACAGTATTCCCATTAGAGATAGCCTCAAGACAAGTGAACATATCACGATGCGAGGTAATGTGCTTTGTAGCACCACTGTCAAAATACCATACATCAGAGTCAACAGAAACTGCCAAACATGCATCATGTACAGATGGGTCATACTGGCAATACACGCTAAATGCCCATTCTGTATCCTGCACAACATTTGCAGAATCTGCATTTGTAGAAGCATCCGCTATTGTGGCTATATTTGACTCTTTCTTCTTTGCCTCTTTAACCTTTAGCTTAGGGCAATTCTTAATGACATGATCAGTTGCCTTACAATAGTTGCACCTGATCTTTTTCTTACCTTTATCAAGAGCCTTCTCAGACCTATTGTTGCTACCTGTGGAAGGAGAAGAAGTTGCAGACCTACTAATAGGAGAAGAAACAGTGGAAGGGGTTGCCTTACCACTTCTTCTCTGTTGGGCAGCAACAAATGCCTGATCAACTGCACGCTGCCTAGCCCGATTTTGCTTGGACTGCGCTTCTTACAGGAGCTTGTTGACTAAAGTATCATACTTGACAACATCAGGTCTGTCCTCAGTAACAAGTCTCCACGTGGAAGCAAAAGTCTGATATGACTCAGGTAAAGCATCAAGAACAGTCTGCAGCACAAGAGAATGATCAGGAATAATCTCACCTGCAGAAATCAACTGTTCCTTGAGATCTTTAATCTCAGCAAGAAAAACATTCATGTCATCATCTTCCTGCATAATCTTCGATTCTAGCTCTTTACGCGAGTGATGTTACATTTGACAGAAAGTGCAATCAAGGCATGAGCCTGCGCATCTTTACCATCCCAACGAGCTTGTTCAGCAGCAGTGGGTAAAACAATAGCAATAGTAGAGCTGCTAGAACCTGCAACATCCTCAACAGATCTTACATCCACAAAACCTGGACGTACATCCATACCCTGCACAATGTTCCACACTCCTTTCGCAACCAAAACATGCTGCATCATGTATGCCCAAAGTGGGTGTAATTGCTGTCTCCATCCAATTTATCATCAGCAGATAATGCGAAATACATCATTGCTGTTATCAGCCATGGCCACTGACTGAAACTGATGCAAAAGCTACCTGTAATGAAGCAAAGACTGAACAGAAAACAACTCGTGCTATGTAGCACGGTCCACAATAGAATACATATGCCTGTTTTGCAGAAAATTGCACTGTCAAAATTTCTGCACAAAATGACGAAAACACCTGTATAGAACTTGTAATGCAAAAACGGAGCCCAAAACGACCTCAGATGCAATTTCTGAGAACGCGAAGCTCTACAGGAGAATGTGCAGAGTATAGGGACCTGCAAGCGTTCGTGAAAGCTCGCCTCAATCGGAGAACGTGAGTTGGAGGGTGCTAGCCGTGTAGCCCTGGGAGACGATGCCTGCTCTGATACCAATTGTTGGAATTAGGGTTGCTGTAAGATTCCTCCCCCAACCTTAGAGGTATACAGGAGTAAGAATCTCCCTTTCTGATCTTATAATTATTCTCTCTCTAAAATAAAAGAAAGATTCTGTTTAAAAAAGGAAGAACCTTTTTCCTGAATACTTCTCAAGAGTCCCACCTGTTTTAAGGATTCAGAACAACGAGTTCAGAAGTGAGAATCGATGTTTTGGATATCAAGGTTTTGGTCTCGAGTACGGCCCAAAAGAAGTTCTTTATCTCTTGGGAAGTATAAGAAGTTATCTCCCAGATATTGTGGACCAAAGAAAGTAGGTGATTTAGCTTACGAACTTCTTTTATCTCCTCATCTCAAAGTTCTGAATACCTTCTATAGAAAAATGTGCCAAACCCAAATCATGGAAAGACGGTAAAACTTCAGTGGCAAGTTACTGTTGGCTTCTAAGTTACGCTAGCTCCTTCCTTTATATAAGTCGTAACTTTTACTTGTCGTTCACAGTAATCTTACTTCCATCGATCTTCTTTCTTTCTTAATCTCCTTCATGGCTTGGCAACAAGAATTAGTTTTATCCATGATGATTTCTCACCTTCAAGACGCAAGGGAGTCTGTGAAGAAAGATTTTATAGAGCAGTATGAGCGCTCACTTTTCCCTCACTTGGGAACTTCTGTAGCGCAGACAAAATGGCGGACCTATCAAGACATAACTAGGGTAACACCCTGGGGTCAGCAGCACTTTCGTAACAATGTCCGCTTGGCCATGGTTATTGAAGCTTTGGGTTTGGGTCCCCGATACTACTGCGTCATGAGATCAAGGCATCCTGGGTTTTCTGAGCGGGTCTTCTTACTGGCGTGTTTTCTTCCTCATGAGAAGATATGCCTTTACCCCATTTTTGGCTTGCCTCTCAGAGGTCCTTTTGTTAGAACACCTCATACCACTGAGATAGGCGCAGCAATAACCCACAGAATCATTCCCATAGATGAGTTACCTTATACTTGTGCAGCTTGTGAGGACTGCTTTTGTGACCATATGATGGACGGGCTTATGGAAGTGTAAAGAGTTCCTCTATCTTTACTGTATAAGTTCCGAGAATGAATAAAGTTTAAATCTTGTTCGTATTTTGAATCTTGCTCTCTTTAAGACTTATCTTGGTGGTTAATCTTGATTAAAATTTTTCTCTAAGTCTCATATTCGTGAATCTTGCGAAATTATCACAAGTTGCGAGATGAGGACATCTCGCGTTTTTTAAGTGGGGTAGAATGTAAGATTCCTTCCCCAACCCCTTTTTGATGTCTAGTATCTTCCCCTGTAATCAACTCTCTTCAGAAATATAAAGACCCTGTTGCTAACTATTTTAGCCTAGAGAGAGAAAAATTATTCTAGAGAGAGAATATTCAGATTTTGAATATTTTTGGATAGAAAAATATCTCTTATAATTCAGATGAGCTCCCCTGAAACAGAAATTCAAAAAGAATTTTCCAATGTGCAATTGGAATTAATTGGAAATACGTATAAAGAACCTTAGTCTAAGGGTCTAGATTTTCAGAAATCTTTAGACTATGGTCCAATTAAGGTTCCTATGGACCAATAGCATCAATCCATGTGTAGGGAAGAGATAAATCCAAATTGTAAAAAGAAGATACCCAAAAATGAGTAAATGCTCACATAAGGTGAAGAGTTGAAAATGTACAAGGTTTATTAGTAAAAAACTATGAGCAATATTAAAAATATGAGATATTTTGGGTATCCAAAAATGAGTAAATGCTCACATAAGATGAAGAGTTGAAAATGTACAAGGTTTATTAGTAAAAAAACTATGAGCAATATTAAAATGATGCCATTATGACACATATGTAAGGAAGGGGAATTCTTTAAAGAAGGTGCATATTTCACATAAGATGAAGAGTTGAAAATGTACAAGGTTTATTAGTAAAAAACTATGAGCAATATTAAAATGATTCCATTATGACACATATGTAAGGAAGGGGAATTCTTTAAAGGAGGTGCATATTTCACATAAGATGAAGAGTTGAAAATGTACAAGGTTTATTAGTTTAAAAAAAAAAAAAAAAACTATGAGCAATATTAAAATGAATCCATTATGACACATATGTAAGGAAGGGGAGTTCTTTAAAGGAGGTGCATATTTCACATGCTTGAATGAGTTTTAAACTCATAAAAATTGAGATATTTCATCTCTCCTCTCTCCTCATTCAAGTCTAGTTCCAAAAAGTTAGCTTAACTGACCTAAAAATGGTCAAATATTGACCAAACTGATTTAGAAAATTCTAGAAATCAGTTTGTTTGGTTAGGAGCTCAATTTTTCCTATAAATAGAAGCCTCCCCCTTGTTGAAAAATAGATAGTGTTTATGCATCGTTACTCTACTCCACCTAAGCCAAGAACTGTGAATTCATTTAATAATTCACTAGTTTTTGGAGCTTCCCTCTTTCTTCAATCCCCATTAGTGGCTCCATCAACATACTTAACCAATTGATTGGTTGGGGGCCTCTACCGTGAACAAAGAATCAAGCAAGTTGTAAGGTAATTAGTGAATATTGATCTTTCTATAATTTCTCAATGTTTCTCTCTTCTCAACCCCTCTCAAGCTTGAGAAGTTTAATTGGTATGGTTTTTTTAAATGCTATTGAAGTTTGAATAGTAGTGAAGAGTTACATAATGCTATTGAAGTTAATTTTCATTTATGTTTAAATTCTAATGATTTTTATGTAAATTCTCTCTCTCACTCAAGAAATGGTCATACTCATGAACCGTTCTCAATCCAAATCAAGCTTTTCATAAAGCTTTTCCTTAACCCAAGATTAAGCCATGCTTGAGGCCAAATTAATGGCTTTTTTCTATGCTTTTAGTTTATGTATGATTCAATCCATTATGGATTAATAATCCAATTAGAGATTATTTTAATTATTTCCTTAATGATAAGCATTATCCCTTAGAAAAATTGAGATTTATCAGTCATAGCAGCGGAGCTATGGCAAAATTTTTATAAAAATTATGCATAAAATAATCTCATTCAAAGCATAAAAAGAGGACTTCCTACCATATTCTAGGAATTATCATCCTAGATTAATTGAAAGAATTTCATTACAATCATGGAGAAATTGAATTTTAATGTCATGCATAAAGGATAAATTTTTATATCAAAAGTGTTATTTTTACCATTTTTATTTCATGCATAGAAGTATGCATAATGGATAAATTTTTATATCAAAAGTGTTATTTTTACCATTTTTATTTCATGCATAGAAGTATGCATAATGGATAAATTTTTATATCAAAAGTGTTATTTTTACCATTTTTATTTCATGCATAGAAGTATGCATAATGGATAAATTTTTATATCAAAAGTGTTATTTTTATCATTTTTAATTTTCATGCATAGAAGTATGCATAAAAGAAAATTTTTTATATCAAAAGTGTTACTTTTATCATATTGGATTTCATGCATAGAGGTATGCATAAAAGTTGATTATTTTATTATAAAAGTGTGACTTTTATCATAATTGAATTTCATGCATAGAGGTATGCATAAAAGTTGATTATTTTATTGTAAGAGTGTTACTTTTATCATATTGGATTTCATGCATATAGGTATGCATAAAAGATATTCTTTTTATACTAAAAGTGTGATTTTCCTCATAAATAGATTTTATGCTTAACTTAGATGCATAAGAGAAATTCTTTTATTCTAAAAGTGTAATTTCCTACCAAATTGAATTTATGCATAAGAAGATGCATAAAAGATTGATTTTAATTTCGAAAGTGTTAGTCTCCTTAAATGAAATTTATGTATAAGTAAATGTGTAAAGAAATCTTATATCAAATATAAGAAATCTCTTGTATTCTATAAATAGATATGAGATGTGATAGGATGTGATAAGAGCTGTATAAGAGGTGATAAGATGAATTAAGATGTGATAAGATGTGTATGGGATGAGGTAAGAAGTGTATGTGATAGGATAAGATTTATATGGGTTGTGATAGGGCGAGAATGGATGTGATGTAAAAGATTAGATGTGAAGGCATATGGGGTTACATGAATGGGAATGTGGAAATGGATGTATGTATGTGGATGTGTGGATGTGGAGATGGGAGTATGGATGTATGAATGTGAAATGGATGTATGAATGTGAAAATGGATGTATGCATGAAGACGTATATGCATAGATGTGAATGTGGATGTAGATGTGGATGTATAGATGTGAATGGGAATGTGGATGTAGATGTGGATGTATAGATGTGAATGGGAATGTGGATGTGGATGTATGTATGTATGTGGATGTAGATGTGAATGTATAGATGTGAATGGGAATGTGGATGTGGATGTATATGAATGTGGATGTAGATGTGGATGTATAGATGTGAATGGGAATGTGGATGTGGATGTATGTATGTATGTGGATATAGATGTGGATGTATAGATGTGAATGGGAATGTGGATGTGGATGTATGTATGTATGTGGATGTGGATGTATGAATGAGGACGTGATAATGGATGTATGCATATAGATGTGGATATATGGATGTGAATATGAATATGGATGTGGATGTGGATGTATGGATGTGGATATGGATGTGTATGTATGAATGTAGATAAGAGATGTGGATGTATAAATGAGGATGTGAAAATGGAGGTATGCATGTAGATGTGGATGTATGGATGTGAATGTGGATGTGGATGTGGATGTGGATGTATAAATGAGGATGTGAATGTGGATGTGAATGTGAATGTGGATGTGGAAGTGGATGTATGGATGTGGATATGGATGTGTATGTATGAATGTGGATATGGGATGTGGATGTATAAATGAGGATGTGAAAATGGATGTATGCATGTAAATGTGGATGTATGGATGTGTATGTGAATTAATGTGTCGTCGATATGAGGAAATGGATGAGAATGAGTACACATTGAATGGAATGTGGAATAAGTAATGTGGACTAAGGAGGGATAATGTGGAATAAGTAATGGGGACTAAGGAGGGATAATGTGGAAAGACGAGAGTTCGATTTAGAAACTGTATTTTATGACTGTTTGTAAATGACTGTTTTATGTCAAGAATGCTGGGGAAGCATTTTGACCGTCTTGTGGATTAAGGTCATGAAGACCTAACTGTTAAAGTTGCAACTGCTGACGGAGAGTCAATGGAGGACGTCTCGCGTAGCAAGGTCGACCGAGGTCTTGACCAGCCTCGGTTCAATTTAAATGGTGAGCTTCCGGTACGGTGGATGAGGGACCAAGGAAGCGGCCTATGAGTGAAGCGCTAGGTCACCTGCGAAGGATCCTAGAGGGTGCTGACCATACGGTGCTCGGGCTCTGGGTCGCCGAAGATACCCACACGTGCGTCGTGGAAGATATTGGAACAAGGAGTAAGAGTTGTTTTCTGAAACCGGGCATGGATCTGGTTGATTGACCTTACTGGTCCTCAACAGATGAGTCCATGGCTCTTTTATATGGATCTGTGGGTTGATCTTGCTGATCTTCCAGGGAGATTCCATTCTATTATATGAATATATTGCCGGTTACTATGAGCTAGGAACCATGGAAAAGGCCCCTGAGAGAACAGGTGGTGAGCGTTCTGGTTGCCAATGATGCCATAAGTATACTGATGAAAGAATGACTGGAAATAAGGATTCAACCAGAGACTTTGAGGTTTGTCATCAGTGACATAATGGTTTTATTAAAGGATTGTTTTAAAGCTAGTTGATGCTAAGAAAAAGGCAATTTCATATTGGGTGTGTAAGTGGTATGACTAGTTTTATGTTTGCATGAACTTCCGGCTAGGGGGCCTTGGAATTCTTTTCCTTGGTACCCGGGACAAAACCTAACCAAATTCCAAATTGGATCCCATCACTACAGTGGTTGGGCGGTTGGCTAACCCATGGGATCGGATGGGGTTAGGCTGGACTGATGGATCCGTAAATCGAGATTTAATTTCTATTATTACGATAGATGAAGTAAATCCCGGATAGAAATTGTTCTATGGATAGGAATCAACGGCTGTGCCTCTTGATGGGGAAAAAAGCGTTGATCCCAATGATCCAAGTGCAAGTTCTTCCTTGATTTGACCAAGTACCGTTAAAGGTGCAGTCAGATCAGTTTGATCAGTAATGATCTTGACTACGTTAGAGTAAAGAGTTATCCTGGTGGAATCGCCGTGCTTTCCGGGTAAAGGAAGTTTTTCCGGTTTCGGTTTTGGACAAACCGACGGATTAGTCTCTTGTCCGGATATCCGTGGGCGAGGCCCCGAGTGTGGGACCCCTGTCTCGCGCGAGAAGTGCTACTTCCGCTGCTAGTACCCCGAATCCGGCGTTGCTCGGTGGGAATAGGGATCTCACAGTTGCAAGAAAGCACACAAAGCTTGGAGAGAAGAAGAAGCAAGAATGCACACAACACACAGTGTATTAGATTGTGTCGATGTACAAAGATAAGTTAGCCCTAGAATAATGGGCGTATATACAAGCCGAGGGAAAAAACCTCCTAAAGAGGGAAAAAGTGCCCCGGTGGTCCTAAGTGTGTTCACACACATCACTGCCTATATATATGGCAACATGGTGTTGGCTTTGGTGGGACCTTGACATCAAAGGCCTTGGAGAAATCCTTTGCCATCCGCACCTTTTAATCGAACTGAGGTTGGTCAAGACCTCGGCTGACCTTGCTACGCGAGACGTCCTCCATTGACTCTCCGTCAGCTGTTGCAACTTTATCAGCTAGGTCTCCATGACCTTAATCTCACAAGACGGTCAAAACGTTTTCCCAGCATTCTTGACATAAAACAGTCATTCAAAAACAGGCCATAAATACACTTTCTATAACGAACTCTCGTCTTTCCACAATAATCAACATTACTTAATCCACATTCATTTCATATAAATTTCCCTTCTCATTCAATCGCATCATTTTCCATCTCATCACTTCTTTCCTCAAATATCCTCAGATCTCATCCACTCGCATCATTTAGCCATATCCACATCTCATCACATCATATTCATTCACATCTCATCCATTCATATTTACCCGATTCGCATTACATCACATCACATTCATCACATCTCATCCATTCATATTTACCCGATTCGCATTACATCACATCACATTCATCACATCTCGATTCACATGACATCACATCCATTCTCATCCCATATCATTCATTCACATCCCGATTCACATGACATCTCATCCATTCACATTCCATATCATTCATTCACATCCCGATTCACTCAAAGACTGCGATTGCTAACTTGCATTCTTTGCAACCACATTTCCACTCACATCAACCCCAACAGCTTTTTTTCAGTAGCATGCCAGCTGCTCATCTCATCAAAAACAACATCCCTGCTTACCCTCAACTCACGTGTAGTAGGGTTATAACACCTCTATCCCAACTCACGTGTAGCAGGGATATAACACCTCTATCCCTTTTGCTCAAGGGAATACCCAATAAACACATTTTTCAGCTTTTGGATCCAGCTTAGTTCTCTCATCTGGCACATGCACATATGCAATGCATCCAAAGACTTTCAGATGAAACAAATCATGTTTTTTACCACTAAACGTCTCCTCTAGAGTTACATCACGTATGGCTGTAGTTGGAGTCTTGTTCATGATGTAAACTGCTATAGAAACAGCCTATAGCTATGCGGCATATTCTTCTCTCTCATCAATGCTCGCGCAATCTCAGCAATGTGCCTGTTTTTTCGCTGAGCAACTCCATTTTGCTGTGGAGTGTATCTGCATGTAAACTGTCTCCGAATACCATTCTTATTCAAAAATTCAGAGAACTCATTGGAGAAGTACTCTCCCCCTCCATCTGACCTTAGGCACTTTACATATTTCCTTGTTTGCTTTTCAACCATAACTCTGAAATTCTGAAAATGAGTGAACACCTCACCCTTCTCCTTCATGAAGTATACCCACACTTTCCTTGTGTGGTCATCAATAAATGTCACATAATACCTGCAGCCTCCCATAGACATGGTCTTCGTAGGATCCCATACATTTGAATACACAACATCTAGTGCATTTCTGCTCACATTTCTGTCACGTGGAAATACATGATTTGTTTGCTTTCCAAATTGGCATGCTTCACATTACGAAGCTTTACAATTGATTTCAGATGCTTCTGAGTGCTTCATGGTGATTCCAAGAAATTCCAAGTCATGAGTGCATCTTAGTGCTTCTGAGCATTTTCAGACCACTTCTGAGTGCCCGACAGTGCACTATATGCTTAACCATGCTTTATAGTGCTTGACATACTTTTTCAAGTGATCACAAGTGCTTCTAAGTGGTTCATAGTGGTTCCAAGTAATTTTATGTCATTCCAAGTGTATCTAAATGTTTCTATGTGCTTCTAAGTGCCTTTTGTTGCTTCTGAGTGCTTAATAGTGCTTCAAAAAGCTACCACCAGCACAGGTGCCTGAGAGTTCTTCCAAATGCTTCCAAGTGCTTCCAAGTGCTTACGCTCATAAATGGCTTAACAGAGCTTCAAAAGTGATAACAGGAGCTTCTAACTACTTCCAAGTGCATCTTAATGTTTCTGTGTGCTTCTAAGTGCCTTTTGTTGCTTCTGAGTGCTTAATAGTGCTTCAAAAAGCTGCTAGGTGCCTGAGAGTTCTTCCAAATGCTTCCAAGTGCTTAAGCTCATAATGGCTTAACAAAGCTTAAGAAGTGATAACAGGAGCTTCTAACTGCTTCCAAGTGCTTGTACGTGCTTGTAAGTGCTTCCAAGTGCATCTAAATATTTCTGTGTGCTTCTAAGTGCCTTTTGTTGCTTCTGAGTGCTTAATAGTGCTTCAAAAAGCTGCCAGGTGTACCAGAGAGTTCTTCCAAATGCTTCCAAGTGCTTATGCTCGCAATGGCTTAACAAAGCTTTAGAAGTGATAACAAGAGCTTCTAACTGCTTCCAAGTGCTTGTAAGTGCTTCCAAGTGCTTCCAAGTGCTTGCTAGGGCTTCTAAATGCTTGCTAAGTGCTTGCTAATGCTTCTAAGTGCTTGCAAGTGCTTCCAAGTGCTTCTAGTGCTTGCTAGTGCTTCCATGTGCTTCCAAGTGCTTCTAAGTGCTTTCTAGTGGTTCCAAGTGTTTGCTAGTGGTTCTAAGTGCTTCTAAGTGCTTGCTAGTGATTCTATGTGCCTCTAAGTGCTTCCATGTGCTTCTAAGTGCTTCTAAGTGCTTCCACATGCTTTACTTGCTTCTAAGTGTTTGTTGCTAATGTTTCCAATTGCTTCTAAGTGTTTCCTAGTGCTTCCAAGAAATTCCATGTTATTCCAAGCTTATCTAAATGGATCCTCAGGTTTCTAAGTGCTTGCAGGGTGCCTAAGAGTGCTTTATAGTGCTTTACAACCATTTACTAGTGATGCCAGGTGCAGAAAGTGCTACTAAGTGCGTCTAAGAGCTTTACCCAATGAGTGTCATAGCTTTACACTGATTGAAAGTGCGTCATAATGCTTACCAATGCTATAGGTTGCTTCAGAATGATTTATAATGCTTGATAATGTGTCTAAATTTGTCTTCTTTGTCACAGAGGGACTTCTATATGCGGTTCCAAGTGGCTCATCCTAACATAAGGATCTCCCTCAGATGTTTTGAGGGTCTAAAGACATACTTCGTACGCAAGTTGAAGGACCGCTTGTTGCTGTGAATACCATGTGTAGCTTGTCTACTTTAAGGAAGCTCTTAATCAAATGCGCCAGGGAAGATATGGGCTACATGGCCGGCCATGCAGATGCAGGTGCCTTGTTTGCAGTTCTCATGATGGAACAGCGCAGTGCGCGGCCTCCAATGCCACATTTCCAAGCTTAACAGACCTATGGGAGTCTGTATTGTGCCCAAAACCCATTGATTGTGCTTATCACCGTAGACAATGTCTTTTGGGTACATGCAAACATTGTGGCATTAAACAGATCTCCTTGTGTCCACATGAAAAAAGCGATGACATCTCTATGATGACTGTCAAGCTTTTTGACGACGTTCCTACACAGGAAGTGGATGAGAACGGTCAAGCAAAAACTCGGAAAGATCTTGTTGTTCGCCAAGTCAGCCCGAGGACTTCACTTCCTTGCTTCAAAGCAAATTGGGAAACTTCATCAAACACAATTATAAGTACAGATGGCAAGCTGAACAATTCAAAGAGTGTTTGGATAAATTTCCAGATGATGTAGTGGTGTCGGTAGTGGATTTTGCAGAGAATTACTCCTTCAAGGTGCCGAATGAAATTCAGTCAATGCATTGGTATTCAACTCAGGTGACAATCTTGGTCCACATTTCGTACCTGCGTGATGTGCTTGGTACCATTCGGAAGACAACCCACTTCTACATCTCTGATGACAAAATCCACGACACTTTGTTTGTGCAGCACTGCTTTATTTTGCACAATGAGTGGCTGAAAGCTCAAGGATGCAGTGTCAAGCGACACTGGGTGTGGTCTGATGGCGCTACTTCACAATTCAAAGCAAGGTGCCCTTTCTATTTTGTAGCCCGATACTTCAATATGACAGGTATTGAGATGATGCACAGTTTCTTTGCATCCGGCCATGGGAAGGGCGAGCACGATGGGGCTGGTGCGGTGCTCAAAAGAGCTCTCACACAGGAGCAGCTGAAATCTGACGGATGGGCGTTACATAACGCTTCAAGTGTGGTGGCATTCCTCAACGCAACCCTCAGGGAAGAATGTCCATTGACAGGGAAGAAAGTCGATCGTAGATTCTGGGAGGTCAACTCGGTGATGTAGACAGAGATAGAGAGTGGGATTGCATGCGGATCAAAGGGTCTCGATCCTTCCACTGTGTCAACGGCCTACAGTCAATCAGATATGCACGGGCTACGGTGCAGACCATTGTCCTGCTTTTGCCATGCGTGCATGAAAGGCCAATGGAGGAGATGTGTAAACAAGGACCACGTTGAGAGGTGGCAGTACTTGCAAATACAACCGACTGTCAATGTTCAAAACGATGGAGAAGCATCCAGCGATGATGAGTTACCAGGAGCCCCCATGTATGCTGGCCACCATGACGACCTAAGTGATGCCTTGATGGTTGGCTAGAACTTCGCAGTGAATGCAGAAGAGCCAGGTGTGTAGACTTCTATATCTTGAAGTGCACTAAAACCAAGCGCTTGACCATCAAATCTGAAAGGGATGAATGGCATAACCGTATTCAAAAGAACTCATTTGTCGTTGAGGGACTCTTCTACGACAAGGTAAATGGCCAAGATGACACCTACGTTCTTTTGGATGACAAGCCCCCTGCTTTTATCTACTCCCACCTGCTGCGATGCATGAGGTTTCCGATGTGCTCTCGGTAGAAGGTGAGCCTAATGTATATGAATTGTCAAATGATGTGTTTGAACAAATCTATAATAGCATGCCCCCAGAGGAGAACTTGTAAGTTCTAACTTTCAAGCTAGCACAATGCGTCCTCCTAAGAAGCACTATTTCGCACGTTCAACTCTTTGATAGCACTTTCAGTAGTAGACAAGCACTTTAAGACCACTTGACAAGCACTTCTAGTACCTACACAAGCACTTCTAGGATCTACACAAGCACTTTCAGATTACTTGAAAAGCACTTTAAGTACCTAGACAAGAACTTTCAGTAACTAGACAAGCACTTTCAGACCACTTGACCAGCACTTCCCAAACAATCGAAGTTCCTACACAAGCACTTGGAGGCCACATGGTAAGCACCTGTCAGGTACTTTTAGTACCTAGACAAGCATTCCAGACCACTTGACAAGCGCTTTAAGCACCTTGACAAACACTTTCAGATTACCTGACCAGCACTTTCTAGTACCTAGACAAGCACATGTTTAGTACTTTCAGACCACTTGAGAAATTCTTGTCAAGCACTTCAGTACCTGGACAAGCACTTTTAGTATCTAGACAAGCACTTTCAAATCACTTGACAAGCACTTTAATACCTAGACAAGCACTTTCAAACCACTTGACAAGCACTTTCAAACCACTTGACCAGCACTTTTAAACCACTTGACAAGCACTTCAGTACCTAGACAAGAACTTTCAAACCATCACTTTCTTAAGAGTCCACAAAATGCAACCACAGTATAAACTAAAGAAAATGACACCAGATCGACACACTAGATCGACACAAAATCATTCCAAGGTCAAAACCATTTTTGTTTGTACATATGTCAAGGAGTGTTGGAAGTTAGCCACACAATAAAGGCACGGTGTCAGAGCACATTAAGCTACACAGTAAGGGCATGGTGTCATGGCAGTGAAGCGGCTATAGGCAGGCCTCTGTACAATGGAAAAAATGCTTGCAAAAGCACTTCTAATTTGCTGTTTTACTCTTTGGACGCTTATACTTTCTTTCTTTAGGATCTAGGTTGGGGGCTTCAATTTCTTTCATTTCTTCAACATTGTTCCACACGATTCTCCAATTCGACCATTGCAAGGCATCATCCCTGACATCAAAAGGGCACACTCTGACAGTTTTTGCTCTCTCAGCACTTTCTGCCCACTGCAACACAAAGTCAGCCACATCCTGTTTCAGAAAATTTTCCCACTGCCCCTCAGTCTACTTCTCCACTTCAGGAAGGATTACATAGCATGCAGGATCATTAGAGTACATTTTATACAATGAGTCATCTAGCACAAGTGTATTTGTCTTATTGAATTTCGGAAAAAGATGCCAGAAGGTATCCAAGTTTTTCAAGAACATTGGCCTAGGAGGAATATCAAAGCGCTAAGTGCAAACATGGCAAGTGGTTTGCGACAGCCATCCACTTATGCATTTCTTGACTTGAGGCAGGCACTTATCCATGGCTATCTCCAATTCCCTGCCTTTGTGGGAGGTCCACACAAATACCTTTGCAACATGACTTAACGCAAGTAAGAACACCTCTGCATCCTGCCGTACGTAATAGGTGATGTTCTCATCCTCATGGACTTTGGAAAAGTACAGCATTGAGACATTTGGGGGAATCTCTATCGTGCACGCACAAAAGAACCTTGTTAAAGTCAACAACGACTGCCAGGTCTTGAGAGTCATTGAAGCGTCAAAACTGATAGCGTGGAGGACAGTGCTCAATGTGCTCTACCTCATCAATGGTGGGTGGTAGGGTTTTCGAGCCAACAACTTGAATTTTAACTACATGCACAACAATTAAGATGGTCAGGACACGCACAGACACTGAGACAAAGGACTTATATATTATATTGCCGCAAAATAATGCGGCTTGCATGAGCAAAAAGCTACAAAGTTGCAAGAAGCTAAAGCTTCTTGCATGCTCGGGCTTTGGGGAAAATTGGGTTAGTACTTTTCTTGGGGTCCCGAAGAGGCCCATCCTCCACCTACCTTTTCTTCTTCTTCCGCAGCTCTCCTGCAACAAATTGGAGGGTCTCTTCCATATCTGGGTCCAACTCCTCTTCAGTATATACACCTTTGTCGACGCGGCTTGGCTCTCCAGTTGGAGCACTAACATGACTTAATGTCTTAATGACATCAGTACCTGGGATAGCAATAGGAAATCAAGTTAGGAGCATAGGTAGTTAATATGATCACAATGATCATGGATAATCATGTCTGAGGATAACATGTTACAGCAATCAAAATTACCTTGTGTGATCTCAGAACCAGGTGTCTCCATAGGATGCCTCCATCACCAAGCACATCAGTTTTTTCAGACTACAACCACCCACCATGTTTTTGTATTTCATCATCAAGGCGTCTAGGTCGAAGGGGGCATCCACATCATGCATGGACGAGGTGGAAGCGGCTGGGTCCACCCCCTCGCCAGCCTCTGGCTCACCTGAGACATAACAGACAATTACTGTACATATCAAAAGTAGCATGAATCCTGTCCTATGAAAGAGGCATGCCTTATCTATGGACTCCTCATATGCATTCCCAAGTGCCCAACATCTTGCTACAAGTGGTATCTCCCACGAACAGTCCGGAACAATGCACTTGGGCTCAGTCGTCGCACAGACAATGGAAAAGCAAAAGGGGTGGTACTTGTGGGCACATGGCAGATAATAAACGCCACCCGCATGTTTGCTTCACAGCAGCTGGCCACAGCTGGCCACAGGCCACACAAGATCCACCAATGAGGACAGTGTCAGCACCTAGGACAGACTTGGCAGTCGGGGTAGGCACTAGAAGGGCTCTGCCCTCTCTCTTCAAGAAAGTGCATGCCTCCATCATAAAGGAGGCCTGTCTCCTCAGCTCACATAACACATGCTCCATTTCCTCAACCGAAGCCTGCACATAATGAAAAACAACCAACCACCAGAACTTTCAAGCATGTGTAAGTGGTTTGAGCACCTGTCAGTGGTCTGTGCAGTGCCCTAAGGTCTAAGCACCAGTGAGTGGTCTAAGCACTTGAAAGTGGTCTGTGCAGTGCCCTAAGGTCTAAGCACTTGAAAGTGGTCTAAGCACTTGCAAATGATGCAACCACTTGCAAGTGGCTCTTCCAAGTGTTCTAAGCACCTGTTAAAGGTCTTAGAAATTGTATGTGCTTTGTGCTTTTGCTAGTGTTTTAAGCACTTGCAAGTGGTATGAGCACTTGAAAGCAGTATGAACACTTGCAAGTGGTCTTGAACTTCGCTAGTGGTCTAGGCACTTGCAACAAGTGGTATGAACACTTGCAAGTGGTCTTAGAACTTGCAAAAGGCATGAACACTTATTACAAGTGGCCTTAGCACTTGCAAGTGGTATGACCACTTGCAAGTGGTCTTAGCACCTTCAAGTGGTCTAAGCACTTGCAAGTGGTATGAGCACTTGCAAGTGGTATGAGCACTTGAAAGCGGTATGAACACTTGCAAGTGGTCTTGAACTTTGCTAGTGGCCTAGGCACTTGCAAGTGGTATGAATACTTGCAAGTGGTCTTAGAACTTGCAAAAGGCATGAACACTTACAAGTGGCCTTAGCACTTGCAAGTGGTCTTAGCACCTTCAAGTGGTCTAAACACTTGCAAGTGGTATGAGCACTTGAAAGCAGTATGAACACTTGCAAGTGGTCTTGAACTTCGCTAGTGGCCTAGGCACTTGCAAGTGGTATGAACACTTGCAAGTGGTCTTAGAACTTGCAAAAGGCATGAACACTTACAAGTGGCCTTAGCACTTGCAAGTGGTATGACCACTTGCAAAAGGTATGACCACTTGCAAGTGGTCTTAGCACCTTCAAGTTGTCTAAGCACTTGTTAAACTTCTAAGAACTTGCATGATTTCTATGCACTTGCTAGTGATGTAAGCACTTACAGTGGTATAACACTTGCAAGTGGTCATAGCACTTGCTTGTGATGTAAGCACTTACAGTGGTATAACACTTGCAAGTGGTCATAGCACTTGCAAGCAAGTGGTCTCAATACTTATGAGTGGTCTATGAACTCGATGACCTCTAAGCACTTGTTGCAAGTGAAACAAGCACTCGCAAGTGGTGGTGTAAATGTATGAGCACTTGCAAGTGGTGTAAATGTATGAGCACTTTCGAGTGCTTAAATCACTTGCAAGTGCATATATCACTTGCAAGTGCTTGGACCACTACTTAAAGGACAGAAAAATGCTTGAGTTTTCAAAAGTACCTGCATAGTGGACACCTCCTTCTTCATCTCTCTAGCAGACGTCACAGCACCAGAAGCGGTCAGCGTCCCTTCCTACTCAAGCATCCTCTACACCTGCGTCTACTGCCAACTAGAAGTCATCGTCCCCACCACCATCCTCTAGTTCAATGAATCTCACATTGCATTTCCATGTGACATCATTGTCGAAGAGGCTCAAGAGGCTAAGGCCTCCTTCTTCTCCAAATGTCGGGAAACAATTGCCCTGAAGAAGACCCCATTGATGACAGCGAAGACAATGACGATGACAATGAGGGCGAGTACCATTCCACTAGCGTGCCCCCCCATGTCACCCCCAGCAAACCGCCTCTCCTAACCCACACCCCCATCCCACCCAGGCACCAGCTCTTAATTGCCACTCAACCCACCCCCCACTAGTGCCCACCAACACTCCCTCGAACCACCCAATCTCCCTGCCAAAATCCTATCTGGAACCAGGTTCCCCATTTCAACCACTTCACCCACCACCCTTCCACCTCTTTCCCCAACACCACTACCACCTAATTCCTCCATCCATCTCGGATTGGGCCCATCATCGCTCCCTAAAGATCTCCCTTCTACATCAACTTGCCCACATCCTGTCTTCGATGCCTCGCTTGGCACCACCCCCTCTACCTCCAACACTACTCCACCTCAACAACCCCAACCTGCGAACCTGCCTTCATGCACCCCCCCTAGAAAAGGGCGAAATCCCACCCTAACCCCCACAGGAGCAAGATGAGGTGGATCCCCCCTGAGAGTCCCCTCAACTGGCACGCAATCCTCTGGATTGCATCGAGTTTGACGAGGCCATCCACATCCTACTCGATTGCCATCTACGCTACTAGCCAAGATCATAGACCGCATGGACATTCATGTCCTCTGGCTCTACATCGATGCCAAACAGGATGCATGGAAGTGATAGCACCTACACAGACAACGTAGTGGCTGCTACATTTGACCCCCACTGATGCTCGGCCTATCACAAACGATTGATCTTATGGGCGAGTAGCCGGTTTGGCAGTATCACAAACGATTGATCTTATGATGAGGTATGGCTAGTGGAGAGAGAGAGAGAGAGAGCGAGAGAGCGAGCAAGCTTGGCAAAGACAAGATGGTGTGTGAGTAAGAGTTGTTTCTATTGTGCCCACGTCCGCCTAGTAGCCTTTTTAGGGTTTGTTTGCCCATGGCAAAATCTTCATCGCACAAGGGATCCAATCAGCTTTTGCACGCAACGGTAGAAAGGCCGTCCGTCCGTGTCTCTGCTAAAAGACCGTCCTCTTAAAAGGACATATAAGCGGCAGGAGGCCGTTTTCGCCCTGTCACAGCAGCGAGAGAGAGAGACACCCCAGCTGGCTCGAAAATACGAGAGAGAGAGAGACCCCAGCTGCATGTCCGCCTAGCCTTTTCAGGGTTTGCTTGCGAGGCACACGCAGAGCGTGCACCTTCCAAAAATTCTCCAGGGCCCAAGGGCCGAGGAGGGGGTTTGGAAATAGTTTTCAACCAGCAATTGACGCGTCTCGGGAAACCCTCACTAACTGCGTCATTGCCCCAAGCGCAAAGATGGAGTCGATGATAGGCCCCTCAAGCTCTTTATACGTGATCTGTGGGCGGTGCTCCCCTCGTTGGAATTAACCTATGGGAGATATACCCATAGGTTAACCTTATAAAACGCCTATATTCTTGGCAGGACGATGGGCACTCTTGCGCACGTGTTTGTGTGGGGAAGCTTTAAGGGGGATTATCTATTGTATAAAATATGTAAATTTCACGCTTTCAAAATTTGCATATATCCTCATTCATCAGACAGTTAAGCTTGGAATATGTGTATGAATTCTAATTTGGTTATCAGACTCCAAAGATTTGGTTAGTGAGATTAAGGTTCCAAGATAGGCATGTTTAAGAGATTGGGGTGTACGCCTTACGCCAACCATGTGTGGGTCCAAAGCTAGACTAGCATGTGAGGCAAGTTATATATTTGCAAGCTTTGTAGGATAATACCACGCATGCTGTGGAGCGTGTGTGCAATGTTGACTACTACAAGGTCCTCTAGGGATGAAGTGGCCTCATACTCTAGTGCTTCACCCATCTAACTCTTACATGGTTGAAGGTGGTCTAGTGTAGCATAACTATAGCTTGGTTGTGCATCCACCAAAGATTTTCCCTGTATGTTATCTATGTATAGATGTAGCTCAATTGTTGGGACATGGTTATGTAGATCTATAACACATATCTTTAAATGTTAAGTCCTTTCACATTTTGTCGAAATGTCTTGACATTCTATTATACATGCATAAAATCTCTTTAAACTTTGTAACATTGTCTCTTCCTCCTACTGGGTCGTGCAAGATTGGAGACTGACTCTTTATTAAAACTCCTCTCAAATGGTTTGACCTAAGAACTTTCATTCAATAAGTTAACATCTCAAATTCAACTCGAGCGAGTTTTATCCATTTAACTAGTTTTATTCAACAAAGTGATACAAGCTTACCTGACTTAATTGAAAAAACTCTATTTAACCTAGTTGAGTAAGCCACCTACATACTCAACTAGGTTAAATAGAGTTTTTTCAATTAAGTCAGGTAAGCTTGTATCACTTTGTTGAATAAAACTAGTTAAATGGATAAAACGTGCTTAAGTTAAATTTGAGATGTTTAATGGCCTTGACTTATTCAATGAAAGTGCTTAGGTCAAACTACCGTGTCGATAGATTCATTCGAGGATCATAGGCCAGCACCAAGCCTAGGTCAAGAACTAGTTCACCAATGTCCAGAGACTGCCTACCAAAGAGCAAGAGTCCACCAAGGACTTTCCAAGCTAGCACACGGCACACACATACAGCCATTACCCGCCTCGTGGAGTGTATCCCAGATACCATATGGATCCTTATGAAGTGCACATCATCCCACCACTAAGGCAGGATCCGCCATAGATGGGATAATATCCTCTAGGTCTAGCCCCTCCATCTATCATACGCCAACTTGCACCAGCCCCTGGGCTTGTGCCAAAAATGTTGAGGATAGCCATGGAAATAGGGAGGGGGTAGCTTTAGGAATTGCACCACTAACACCCGCATACCAAGTGCAAGGGCCAAGATTAGCACTTGCATAGCCAAGGCAAAGGCCAAGACCAGAAAGGAATAAATCGGCCCACATATCCAAAATTATCACTAAGTTTGATAGATCCAGAGACTCCATACCTCATTTGGAGGTGTTTAACCAGATTTATGAGGAATTTTTCCATGTGTAAGATCAAGTTAAGGTGAGTGCCTTTGGCCTCACCCTTGATGGAAAAGCAGAACAATAGTTTCGATCACTAAAAGTAGAAGATAAGGCTACCTTTGACGCCTTGAAAGAGGCTTTCAAAGTAGGATATTCAAGAAAAGGAACGTGATGGAGTCCAATTGAATAGTTGCATAATGTAAAATAGAAAGAGGAAGAATCCATCTGGGACTATATCAACCGGTGAGATATCTTCACTCTCACTGCTGTAATAATAGGGACAAGCGAAAGATTGATCAGTCAATTCCTAGAGGGACTTGAATATGTAGCTCGACATAAATCCCTATATACTCTGGGCCATACCTCCTTTGAGAAATGTTGCACAAGTGCCATGGATTTCGAAGACAATTTCAAGGGAACTCATTCTCGATAATTGCATGAGGGCACGTCTAAAGCTTCCTTCAAAACCACAAGCACAAAATCGGAAGGAAAGGGAAAAGAGTCCTATTTAGGAGACAACAATTCGAGTGGCTAGTAGCTGCATTAATGTAGCAGATGACCCAACAATGGAGAGTAGGAGAAGTTGTGACCAAGTTGGGCAACCTCGTCTTTACCCCAAGAAAGAACTAGTGTGGTGCCCAATTTGTCCAGAGAACCACACTAGTAGGGAATGTCCACATCTGCAACCTAGACACACTCTATACTACGCTTACTACCAAAGATGGGGCAAGCACGAAAACCTCAAGCTCCTACCACCAAGAGCTACTAAAGCACAAGCGCTCTACCCTACAGGCCTTACCACCTAACTCGAGGCCTTGCCAGCCAAAGAAAACCACAATGCACCTCAATCAGGCCATGAAGTGGCCCCGAGAGGAATCCTCAGGGTGCATGAAGTACTCTTGCCACCCCTAGTCCTCCCACCAAAACCACCCTTACCTCGAGTGACCCCTGTTCATGAGCAGTTGACCCTGACCAAAATCTTTGAAGAAGGTAAGGAGGGAGAAGCTATTCACAACACCATCTTTGAATCCCCTAAGCCAAGCAGCCCACCCATGCAAGTCCTAAGTCACTACGTGATGGAGGGTGAGCACATGTACCCCTTACCCAGTTCCGAAGGAATGCACTTCTTGAAAGTGAGAATGGGAAAAGGAAAGGGAAATTCTACAGGTTGGATGGCTATGCAATGCTATCACTATGTTGGACCTCATCAAATAGCTGAGTGTCCAGTCAAGAAAGGGATAACTAGTACTTTCTCTAAGTGCTCCCACCTTAACCTTGTAAGATTCCTCCTCGGGCTGAATATTGATTCAGCCTCTACTTCAATCCCTTGTAATCATTCTATGTTTCTGAATACAAGAAAATATTATTTTTCCTTGTTTGGCCTAGTGAGATAAAAATTTCTAGAGAGTGGTAAATCAATATTGGGATATTTTTAGATAAATAAATTCTATAGATATCAAAAAAATGTTTCCCTGAAAGAGAAAATCAAAATAGATCTTCCAAGGTGCAATTGAAATTAATTAAAAATGATTTAGAAGACCTTAGCCTAAGGGTCAAGATTTTTGTTTTTTTAAAATTATGGTCCAATTAAGGTTCCTACATAAGATGAAGAGTTGACTTAGTACTAGGTTTATTAGTTAAAAATTAGGAAGTATTAATAAAAAAATGAGATATTTTAGAGAAATCATTCATTTTTGACACATGGGTAAGGAAAAGGGGACCCTTCAAGGAGGCGCATATATTCACATGTGTGGATGAGTTTTAAACTAAAAAATAATCAAACCAAATCAAAAAGGGAGCCAAACTGGTTCAAATCTTGTCCAAATTCAGCCAAACTGAAGCTGGAAAATTCTAGAACTCAGTTGGACTCAGTTAGTGGCCTCCCTCACCTATAAATAGACCCTCATTCCTTTGTATTCTTATCTATGAACTAATCTATGCTGGTATTACTCTAAGTTAAGCTTATTTTCTATTATCCTCTAAAAACCCTCTACAAATTGAAGAGATTGGAGCTTCTCTCTCTCTCTTCAATCCTCCTTGGAGACTCCAACAACATACCAAACCAAGTGATTGGTTGGGGGCCTCTACTGTGATCAAAGAATCAAGTAATTTAGGAGGTAAAGTGTGGATTTTTGTCTTCTTTTTCCTAAATCTCCAAATGTTTCTCTTCTCAACTCCTCTCAAGCTTGAGAAGCATTAATTTGAATGGCTTTTGAGTACTATTGAAGTTCTTTAATGTATTGTAATGAAGAAACACATAAATTTCCATTTATGCTTAATTTATAATGGTTTTTAAGCATTTATCTCTCTCCCCCAAAGAATGGCCATTCCTATGACCTATTCTCAATTCGAATGAAGATTCTCATGAAGCATTTCTCTAATCTAAAAGTAATTTCTATGCTTGTCTAATTGGAGGCCAAAATAATGGCTTTTTAATACTTTTATGCTATTTAACTTATGGTAAAATTCAGAATCAATCCATAATTGGATAATGATCCAATTAGTGGTTATTCTAATCATATGAATAATACTAAACTTTATTCTTTCAAATTTATTGAGAATTATCAGTAATAGCCAGCGGAGCTATGGTAAAATTTTTGTAAAATTAACACATAAATCATTTTCATTTATATTATGAAAAGAGGATTTTCTGCCATATTCTAGGATTAATCATCCTAGATGATTAATTGAATGATTCTCATTATAATCATGGAAAATTGATTTTTATGTTTATACATAAATAGTTAGAAAAAAGAGGAATTTCTGGTAATCCATTTTTATGTTAAAAGAGTAATTCCCACGACAATGGAAATCCATGTATTCAAATGAAGTAAGAGAAAAATTGTGATGCTAAAAGAATTTATATTTTAATTAAAAATTAAAGAAGGATTTTCGTTAAATTTATCTTTTTGCATAGATAAATTTTAAATGATGAAAGAGAAATTTCCTTTATATTGGAATCCAAATATTTAAATGAGGAAAGTGTAATTCCTAGTGTAAAGGAATTAATGAAGATTTTTATTTAAATTTTTATGAGAAAATTTAGTTGAATATATCTTTTTGCATAGATAAATTTTAAATGATGAAAGAGGAATTCCCACTATATTAGAATCCAAATATTTAAATGAGGAAAGTGTAATTCCTAGTGTAAAGGAATTAATGAAGATTTTTATTTAAATTTTTAAGAAAAAAATTAGTTAAATTTATCTTTTTGTATAGATAAGATTAACTGATGAAAGAGGAATTCCCACCATATTGGAATTCAAATGTTTAAATGAGAAAAGTGGAATTTTTAGCTTAATGAAATTAATGGATATTTTATGTAATTTTTAAGAAGAATTTTAAGTAGATCTAATTTATGGTAAAAGAGAAATTCCCACGATAAATGGATTGCACTCATTGAAATGAGAAAAAGGAGGATTTCAAGTTTATTCAAAAAAATAGGTATTGATATTTTAGTTAAAAGAAGAATTTTTATGATATTTAAGAAAAGATGGATTTGAATTAAATTTTAATATCAAAAGATGAATTTTTACCATAACTCTACCTAATGAATTAAGGCTGAGAAATTATGTGGCATAAAGAATATCTTTGGATATTTTAATTGGTAAAATCACTAAATGCATATTTACCCAAAACTAGATGTTTATCTGAAAGGAATCCTTGAAGAACTAAACCGAATGAATTTAGTTAGACTACGTGAGGGACGGATAGTAAACCTAATTGTCCTTCTCTCGATCTGAATCAGACAAAAACTTCGTGACCAATTCTAGTTACTAAATCCAAAGAATAGACTACCGAAACTAATCTAGTTTTTCCTTGACCAAACTCACCAAGAATCTAGTTGGTCAATTGGACAAAATGATGGGTAGATTACTCTCATGAGAGATCAAGGATCCTCATTATTAAAATTGGGAATTATGGAAAAAGGGTTTTCGAAACCGATCTCAAACTGGAATTTTACTTGCATTGGAACCTCTGTTTTTTTAATTAAAAAAATGACTATTTTACGCCAGAATGTTGTGGAGGAAGGATTTGGCTTATGTTTGTGAAGTCCTAGGACACCTAAGGAGGATCCTAGAGGGTTCTGACCAGGCGATGCATGGGCTTGCGGTTGCTAGGACACCCATGCGTACGTCGAGGAAGATTTCGGATGGACAAAAAGGAAAGATTTTTGGGAACCAAATTTTGATACTAGATTTCGTTGGTTGGCCAGCTGGTCTTCAACGGAGAGTTCAAAGGATACATTTTTGTAATACAATGGACTCGGAATTTTAGAAAATGATGATGAGAAATATTATGATTTCTATTGAAGAATTGTTTTTAAAGCTACTTGATTCTGTTAAATGGCAAATTGGGTGTGTAAGTGGTATGCCTACCTTGATTTTTGCATGAATCGCCAGCTAGGGGGCCTGGAAACTCTTTTCCTTGGTACCCGGGCAAAAATCCAACCAAATCTTTATAAAGGAATCCCAGGTCGGGTGGTTGGCTAACCCATGGGTCGGATGGGGCTAGGCTGGATCGGAGGATTCCTCAGAAAAAACTAGATACGATTAGCTACGTTATTTAGTTTTAAATCCTGAGAAGACCTTGTTCTGTGGGAGGGGATCATCGACTGTGCCTCGTAAATGAGGAAAAAAGAGATGATTCCATGGACCAATGCAAGTCTCATCTTGATCTGATCATGTGACTTCAGGTTTGGTTAGATCAATTTTTCTAGTTAAGACTTGACTCGTTAGAGTAATTTCCCCGTTAGAAGATTTTTCCCATTGGCGGAATTGCTCGTGCCTTCCAGGCGAGGGGAGTCTTCCGGGCTCGCCAGTCTCGGAGGGGCCGCCCGGGCTAGCCTCTCGTCCTGGACATCCGTGGGCAAGGCCCCGAGTGTGTGGACCCCGCCCTACATGGAAGGACGACGTCGCTTTTGCCGTCACCCGATAGGAGCCCTGGAGCGGGCGGGAGACCTCACAGCTGGTATCAGAGCTTTATTTAAGGATAAACGAATTATTATCAGAAATTGATAAAATAAAAACTCAGAAAAAGCATTTTCATAATGTATTTTCATTCCGTAAGC
This sequence comes from Cibotium barometz, assembly GCF_041138505.1. Lineage (NCBI taxonomy): Eukaryota > Viridiplantae > Streptophyta > Polypodiopsida > Cyatheales > Cibotiaceae > Cibotium > Cibotium barometz. Next base: position 47,600,304 of record NC_141074.1, read on the forward strand.
TTCTTTAATGAAGAATTTTGAATCAAAGAAATTGTTTTTATAGATGGAAGTTCCGTACTTATCTGGTATTCCCGACCTCACCCAGTCACAAGACATGACTGTGTTCACCTTTGAGCATCTCATCTCTTCCACTACAACACTCGAACAAGCCAAGTCAGACTCGCACGCCATTTCAAGGATTTATATTTTCCTAATCCAGTGGAGAGATGACAGCATAAGTGGTTTGCAGGGCAGTATGTCCATGCCTCTTGCAACCGACCGGCGTGCAACGCTGAGGCAAAACCTCTCATTGGCCATGATTCTGATAAAGTGGAAAGTGGTACATGGTGTCATTCTATATCATTCAACACCTCAAAATTTCAGACTCTCATGCCAAATCTATAGACTCCTTAGTCGCTTTATTCCTAAGGAGAAGATAATAGCTCCCTTGGCAGTAAGTGAACGTTTGTAGTAGTATCAGGGCATGGCATGGCCCAGTACCGCCGTCTTATGCGTCTCCCGAGGAGATTTTTATTTCTGGAGCTGAGCTGCTCCATGCACATATTGAAACTCTTATATAAATAAAAAAATGTTTTTTGGAGAAAAATTCCCTGCTGTATAAGTGATAGTTTATGGACAAATTGATAAAGAAAAATCTGTTATCGGACATATGTCATAGATCTCTAATAAGATCATTTGTGTTGTTTAAGAAATTATTTTCCGAACCTCTTAAGTCTTAGGATCTCATGGACGATATCAAAAATAAAAATTTAATAATATATCATTTTTTGGCAGAATCATGAGATGAGGAAACCGTGGCCGTAAGTCAGATCATCTCTCTGAAGGTAATGAGCTTGACCCTGATGTTCGCAAGGCTCTTCATAGAACTGAGCCAGGACCCTTCAAAGGAGAAGGGGAGAACCTAGGCCAGGCTGTGGAGAAATGGGTGGAAGCCATGGAAGAATATTTTGACGTCACCGGCTACAATGAGCGAAGGAAAATGGCTCTTGCAAGGCTGAAGATAGTGGAAACAGCCAGGGTGGCATGGAGGAACCATTGTGACACCAATCGTCTGGACAGAAATACTCAGTCTTGGAATGACCTTAAAACCTATTTAAGGAAGAGATTTTGTCCCCCTGGATTTTTGGAAACCAAAATGAACGAATTCTTAGAGCTGAAGCGGGGGAGCAAAACCATCGAGGAATATCACCAGGCCTTCGCTCTTCTACTTAAATATTCACCACCTCTAGATGAAGAGCAACTCATGGGTTGGCCAAGTTCATTCACGGAATGAACGAGCCCTTGGACACACTGGTCAAAAATGCCAAGCCAGTGTCCATGGCTGAAGCTGTCAGAATGGCGAAGGACTTTGCCAAAGCCTTCATCTCATGAAAGTTCCGTCATCCTTTTAAAAAAGACTCCGGGAAGTTCTTCCGACTTTCGGCCTCCAAAGAGACACCAAGGTCCTAACCAGAATGTGGAGACGGGAAGCTTCAGAAATGAAGGAAGACCTTTCCCGCGAAGTACATTCTCATGAACTCCGGCTCTCTCCAGAATGCAAAGGGAAGAGCTTTAAAGCGAGAATAGATGCTTTGGATGTTAGGGACTTGGGCACCAGCTCAAGGATTGCCCATCTCCTGTGGGCCAAGGAAGCCAGGGTCCCACAGACTCCTTATTATCAGTCCAATTTGGGTCCCCCGCACACCAGAATCAGGGTAACCCAAGAAGAGTGCCAGCTCAGCGTCGTGCAGCCTCCATGCAAAGCAGTTTCCAAACTCCTTCCCAGAATTGGAATAACCAAAGAGAGAGAGTTCCACCTCAGACTGCAGCAGCCAAAGCAAGCACCATAGCTGAGGAAGTGGAGGAAGAGAAAGGATATATCTATGCAGCAATTGAGCATCATTGGAATAACCGTAAATTCTCAGTCCTCCAATACTCATTCTTTTATTTCCCCAGGATGTCTGTGTAAATTAGTCCTAAATCAAAAATTAGGGAAACCTATGCAAGTGGAATTAGCCAGTGGAAAGATTCTTTTCACTCACCTTGAGAGACTGACCTTATTCAGTTTAGCCTAGATGGGAACGTAACAGAGTGCCAGTTCAGAGTCCTACCCCTGGGAATATATGATGGAATCCTTGGAATGGATTGGCTCCTAAAGAATCAGGCTGACATTCATTGTCACAAAGGAACCATCTCTTTGCTTGACCTTCTAGAGAATAAATCTCAAGTAATTGGAATTTCCGGATCCCCAGTGCTACAATTAATCAAGGTTTCCAAATTATTAAAAGGGCTCAGAAAGAGGCAAGCTGTGTATATCGTTAAAATGAATCCAGCAGACATAAAATGCAAGGCTAAAGAACCAGTGTGGTTAAGTGAGTATGCAAATGTATTTCCTGAAGAGCTGACTGAGATGCCTCCGTCTCGTGAAGTAGATCATGAGATCGAATTAACCCCTGCTCAGCCAGTAGCCCACCGTGCATATAAAATGCCAGTCCTTGAAGCCATAGAACTTAAGGAATAGTTAAGACAACTATTAGAGCAGGGATTCGTTAGACCTAGTGTCTCACCTTGGGGTGTGCCCGTTCTCTTTAAAAAGAAGAAAGATGGAATGTTAAGACTCTGTATTGACTACCAGAGGATTGAATCAATTAACAATTAAGAATAAGTATCCTATTCCTAGGATTTATGAATTTCTGGATCGGTTAAGTGGGACCCAAATGTTCACAAAGATAGATCTCAAATCCGGGTACTACTAGATCAGAATCAAGGAGCAGGACATCCCAAAGACAGCATTCAATACTCGCTATGGGCATTATGAGTTCACAGTCATGCTGTTTGGATTGACTAATGCCCCGGCGACATTCAATCGTCTCATGCAAGATATTCTCAGAGAATACTTGGATGATTTTGTTCTTGTCTTCTTTGATGATATCTTGGTATACTCAAAGAATGCTGCAAACCATGAAGATCATGTGCGCAAGGTCCTAGAAATCCTAAGGAAACACCAACTCTTTGCAAAGAAGAGCAAATGTTCTTTCTCTATTGACCAGGTGGAATACTTGGGATTCATAGTGTTAAAAAATGGGATTTCTCCTAACCCCGTAAAGATCCAAGCAATCGTAGAATGGCCAGAACCCAAGTCAGTAAAGGAAGTCAAAGGATTCCTAGGGTTAACCGGATGGTATAGGATCTGTATACCTAGGTATGGTAGAATAGCGCCCCCTTTGACTAAGCTTCTCAAGAAAAGTACACTTTTTCAGTGGACTGCAATATGTCAGAGTGCCTTTGACAAGCTAAAGACAGCCTTAGTAACCAACCCTGTTCTTAAATTGCCAGATTTTACCAAACCCTTTGAGGTAGTTATTACTGATGCCAGTGGATTCACCTTAGGCGGTGCTCTAATGCAGGAAGGTCATGCAGTGGCCTATGAATCCAGAAAACTTAGAACACATGAGAGGAATTATGCCATCCATGACTTGGAGTTACTCTCAGTAGTGTATGCTCTGAAGTTGTGGAGACATTTTGGGACAAAGGAAAACCTTGATGACAGATCATCAAAGTTTGAAGTGGATCTTCACCTAAAGGGATCTCAAGATGCATCAAAGGAGAGTATGCAGACCCTGCAGGAATTTGATTTTGAAATAAAGAATCGACCAGGGAAAGAAAATGTGGTTGCAGATGCGCTCAATAGAAAAGCCTCCTTGCTTGCAATTACAATGGTGTCAAATCCATTGATCAATGAAGCAAAGGAGAAAATCATGCAGGACAAATTCTTTGTCCCTTTGCTACCCTTTTGATGCAGGAAAAGCAAGAATCCTCAGGAAATGAGTCGAGTTCTTGGGTACAAACTGGATGAAGGATGCATGTATTATAATAATCAGCTATGTATCCCCAATGATGAGGAAATAAAGGGAAGAATTCTGAGAGAAGCCCATGATAGCCTGATAGCTGGACATCAAGGTTTATAAAAACCTATATGTCTGTGAAGAAAAGCTTCTTCTGGCCAGGACTCAAAAAGGATGTACTTGATCATGTGCGAAAATGCTTGATGTGCCAAAGAGTCAAGGCAGAGAGAGTCAAGATGCCAGGGAAACTGCAGCCTCTAGACATTCCACAGATGAAGTGGGAATGCATCAGTATGGACTTTGTCACTGGATTACCTTCAATGCAATCAGGTTACAACTCCATTTTTGTGGTAGTTGACATGCTGCCCATTTGATTCCAATGAAAGAAACATACTCTGCAGTGGATGTTGCCAGAGTTTTCCTTAAGGAGAGGATAGTAAGTGCTTAATTGATAATGGTTTTTAAGCATTTCTCTCTCTCCCCCAAAGAACGGTCATCCCTATGACCTATCCTCAATTTGAATGAAGCTTCTCATGAAGCATTTCTCTAATCTAAAAGTAATTTCTATGCTTGTCTAATTGGAGGCTAAAATAATGGCTTTTTAATACTTTTATGCTATTTAACTTATGGTAAAATTAAGAATCAATCCATAATTGGATAATGATCCAATTAGTGGTTATTCTAATCACATGAATAATACTAAACTTTATTATTTCAAATTTATTGAGAATTATCAGTAATAGCAGTGGAGCTATGACAAAATTTTTGTAAAATTAACACATAAATCATTTTCATTTATATTATGAAAAGAGGACTTCCTGCCATATTCTAGGATTAATCATCCTAGATTAATTGAATGATTCTCATTATAATCATGGAAAATTGATTAATCTAGGATTAATCATCCTAGATTAATTGAATGATTCTCATTATAATCATGAAAAATTGATTTTTATGTTTATGCATAAATAGTTAATTATGAAAAAGAGAAATTTCTAGTAATCCATTTTTATGTTAAAAGAGTAATTCCCATGACAATGAAAATCCATGTATTCAAATGAAGTAAGAGAAAAATTGTGATGCTAACATAATGTATATTTTATTTAAAAATTAAAGAAGGATTTTAGTTAAATTTATCTTTTTACATAGATAAATTTTAAATGATGAAAGAGGAATTCCCTTTATATTGGAATCCAAATATTTAAATGAGGAAAGTGTAATTCCTAGTGTAAAGGAATTAATGAAGATTTTTATTTAAATTTTAAGAGAAAATTTAGTTAAATATATCTTTTTGCATAGATAAATTTTAAATGATGAAAGAGGAATTCCCACTATATTGGAATCCAAATATTCAAATGAGGAAAGTGTAATTCCTAGTGTAAAGGAATTAATGAAGATTTTTTATTTGAATTTTTAAGAAAAAAATTTAGTTAAGTTTATCTTTTTGTACTACTACGGAAGGTCCTAGAAATCCTAAGGAAACACCAACTCTTTGCAAAGAAGAGCAAATGTTCTTTCTCTGTTGACCAGGTGGAATACTTGGGATTCATAGTGTCAAAGAACGGGATTTCTCCTGACCCCGCAAAGATCCAAGTAGTCGTAACCCCGCAAAGATCCAAGCAGTCGTAACCCAAGCAGTCATAACCCAAGTCAGTAAAGGAAGTCAGAGGATTCCTAGGGTTAACCGGATGGTATAGGATCTTTATACCTAGGTATGCTCAGATAGCGTCCCCTTTGACTAACCTTCTCAAGAAAAGTACACTTTTTTAGTGGACTACAATGTGTCAGAGTGCCTTTGACAAGCTAAACAGCCTTTGTAACCAACCTTGTTCTTAAATTGCCAGATTTTACCAAACCCTTTGAGGTAGTTTTACTGATGCCAGTGGATTTACCTTAGGCGGTGCTCTAATGCAGGAAGGTCATGCAGTGGCCTATGAATCTAGAAAACTCATAACACATGAGAGGAATTATGCAGTCCATGACTTAGAGTTACTCTCAGTAGTGTATACTCTGAAGTTGTGGAGACATTATCTTTTGGGACAAAGGTTCACCTTGATGACCAATCATCAAAGTTTGAAGTGGATCTTCACCCAAAGGGATCTCAACATACGTCAAAGGAGATGGATGTAGACCCTGCAGGAATTTGATTTTGACATAAAGTATCGACCAGGGAAAGAAAATGTGGTTGCAGATGCGCTCAGCAGAAAAGCCTCCTTGCTTGCAATTACAGTGGTGTCAAATCCATTGATCAATGAAGCAAAGGAGAAAATCATGCAGAACAAGTTCTTTGCTCCTATTGCTACCCTTCTGATGTAGGAAAGCAAGGCGAGTTCTTGGGTACAAACTGGATGAAGGATGCATGTATTATAATAATCAGCTATGTATCCCCAATGATGAGGAAATAAAGGGAAGAATTATGAGAGAAGCCCATGATAGCCCGATAGCTGGACATCACGGTTTATAAAAACCTATATGTCTGTGAAGAAAAGCTTCTTCTAGGGCCAGGACTCAAAAAGGATGTACTTGATAATGTGCGAAAATGCTTGATGTGCTAAAGAGTCAAGGCAGAGAGAGTCAAGATGCCAGGGAAACTGCAGCCTCTAGACATTCTACAGATGAAGTGGGAATGCATCAATATGGACTTTGTCACTGGATTACCTTTAGTGCAATCAGGTTACAACTCCATTTTTGTGGTAGTTGACAGGCTGCCCATTTGATTCCAGTGAAAGAAACATACTCTGCAGTGGATGTTGCCAGAGTTTTCCTTAAGGAGATCTTCAGATTGCATGGTTTACCCAAGAGGATAGTAAGTGACAAAGATCCCAAATTCACATCAAAATTCTGGACTGCGTTCTTTGAAGTAGTAGGAACTTTCTTGGATCTCAGCATAGCCTATCACCCCGAAACCGATGGCCAGACGGAAAGGGTGAATCAAGTAATTGAAGATATCCTTCGGTCATGCCGCAGCAGCAGGGAACCCAAGAAGTGGTTAAGTCATCTGCTTTTGGTCGAATTCGCTTACAATGCTTCTTATCATCGGAGCATTGGGATGAGTCCTTTCAAAGCTATGGACAAGATTGCCTTACACCATTAACTTGGTCCATCAGAGTCGAAATGTCCAGACAAATGCTTGATGACATGGACCAACAGATGCAATCAATCCGTATAAAGGCACCCCAAGACAGACAAAAGAATTATGCAGATAAAAAGAGATCTGAGAGAGAGTTCGAAGAATCAGATATGGTCTTCATTCGAGTACGACCAAAAAGAATTTCCTTATCCTTAGGGAAGTACAAGAGGCTCTCTCCCAGATACTGTGGGCCGTATGCTGTCATAAAGAAAGTGGGCGATCTAGCCTACAAACTTCTTCTGCCTCCCCATCTCAAGGTACATGATGTATTCCAAGTCAGTTTGCTTAAGAAGTATGTACCTAGCCCGAGTCACATGCTTGATGATGATGAACAATTGATCTCTCCGACTCATAGTAAAGTGGAAGTTCTTCCCTCTAGAAGACGCCACTTGGGAGAAAGACGAGTTGGCGAAGGATTACCCCTACTTTGCGAGATGGGGACATCTCGCATTTTTCAAGTGGGAGAGAATGTAAGATTCCTCCTCGGGCTGTTGATTAAGCCTCTACTTCAATCCCTTGTAATCATTCTATGTTTCTGAATATAAGAAAATATTATTTTTCCTTGTTTAGCCTAGTGAGATAAAAATTTCTAGAGAGTGGTAAATCAATATTGGGATATTTTTGGATAAATAAATTCTACAGATATCAAAAAAATGTTTCCCTGAAACAAAAAATCAAAATACATTTTCCAAGGTGCAATTGGAATTAATTAAAAATGGTTTAGAAGACCTTAGCCTAAGGGTCAAGATTTTCAAATGGTCCAATTAAGGTTCCTATGGACCAATAAGATTAATCCAAGTGTTGGGATAAGATAAATCCAAAGAATAAAAGAAAATACCCAAAAATGAGTAAATGCCCACATAAGATGAAGAGTTGACTAAGTACTAGGTTTATTAGTTAAAAATTAGGAAGTATTAATAAAAAAATGAGATATTTTGGAGTAATCATTTATTTTTGACACATGGGTAAGGAAAAGGGGGCCCTTCAAGGAGGTGCCTATTTCACATGTGTGGATGAGTTTTAAACTAAAAAATAATAGGATATTTTTATCTCTCCTCTCTCCTAAATCAAACCAAATCAAAAAGGGAGCCAAACTCGTCCAAATCTTGTCCAAATTCAGCCAAACTGAATTTGGGAAATTCTAGAACTCAGTTGGGCTCAGTTAGTGGCCTCCCTCACCTATAAATAGACCCTCATTCTTTTGTATTCTCATCTGTGAACTAAACTATGCCGGTATTACTCTAAGTTAAGCTTATTTTCTATTATCCTCTAAAAACCCTCTACAAATTGAAGAGATTGGAGCTTCTCTCTCTCTTCAATCTTCCTTGGAGACTCCAACAACATACCAAACCAATTGATTAGTTGGGGGCCTCTACTGTGATCAAAGAATCAAGTAATTTAGGAGGTAAAGTGTGGATTATTGTCTTCTTTTTCTTAAATCTCCAAATGTTTCTCTTCTCAATCCCTCTCAAGCTGGAGAAGCATTAATTTGAATGGCTTTTGAATACTATTAAAGTTCTTTAATGTACTGTAATGAAGAAACACATAAATTTCCATTTATGCTTAATTTATAATGATTTTTAAGCATTTCTCTTTCTTCCCCAAAGAATGGTCATTCCTATGACCTATTCTCAATTTGAATGAAGCTTCTCATAAAGCATTTCTCTAATCTAAAAGTAATTTCTATGCTTGTCTAATTGGAGGCCAAAATAATAGCTTTTAATACTTTTATGCTATTTACCTTAGGTAAAATTAAGAATCAATCCATGATTGGATAATGATCCAATTAGTGGTTATTCTAATCACATGAATAATACTAGACTTTATTCTTTCAAGTTTATTGAGAATTATCAGCGGAGCTATGGTAAAATTTTTGTAAAATTAACATATAAAGCATTTTCATTTATATTATGAAAAGAGAAATTTCTACCATATTCTAGGATTAATCATCCTAGATTAATTGAATGATTCTCAATATAATCATGGAAAATTAATTTTTATGTTTATGCATAAATAGTTAATTAGAAAAAAGAGAAATTTCTAGTAATCCATTTTTTTATTAAAAGAGTAATTCCCACCATGACAATGGAAATCCATGTATTCAAATGAAGTAAGAGAAAAATTGTGATGCTAAAATAATGTATATTTTATTTAAAAATTAAAGAAGGATTTTAGTTAAATTTATCTTTTTGCATAGATAAATTTTAAAATTCCCACTATATTAGAATCCAAATATTTAAATGAGAAAAGTGTAATTCCTAGTGTAAAGGAATTAATGAAGATTTTTATTTAAATTTTTAAGAGAAAATTTAGTTAAATATATCTTTTTGCATAGATAAATTTTAAATGATGAAAGAGGAATTCCCACTATATTGGAATCCAAATATGTAAATGAGGAAAGTGTAATTCCTAGTGTAAAGAAATTAATGGAAGATTTTTATTTAAATTTTTAAGAAAAAAGTTAGTTAAATTTATCTTTTTGTATAGATAAGATTAAATGATGAAAGAGGAATTCCCACTATATTGGAATTCAAATGTTTAAATGAGAAAAGTGGAATTTTTAGCTTAATGGAATTAATGAATAAATGTAATTTTTAAGAAGAATTTTAAGTAGATTTAATTTATGGTAAAAGAGGAATTCCCACGATAAATGTATTGCACTAATTGAAATGAGAAAAAGGAGGATTTCAAGTTTATTCAAAAAAATAGGTATTGATGTTTTAGTTAAAAGAAGAATTTTTATGATATTTAAGAAAAGATGGATTTGAATTAAATTTTAGTGTCAAAAGATAAATTTCCACCATAATTCTACCTAATGAATTAAGGCTGAGAAATTATGTGGTATAAATAATATCTTTGGATTTTTTAATTGGTAAAATCATTAAATGTATATTTACCCAAAACTAGATGTTTATCTGAAGAGGGAATCCTTGAAGAACTAAACGAATGAATTTGGTTAGACTACGTGAGAGACGGACAATAAACCTAGTTGTCCTTCTCTCGATCTGAATCAGACAAAAACTTCGTGACCAATTCCAGTTACTAAATCCAAAGAATAGACTACCGAAACTAATCTAGTTTTTCCTTGACCAAACTCACCAAGAATCTAGTTGGTCAATTGGACAAAATGATGGGTAGATTACCCTCATGAGAGATCAAGGATCCTCATTATTGAAACTGGGAATTATGGAAAAAGGGTTTTCAAAACCGATCTCAAACTGCAATTTTACTTGCATTGGAACCTCTGTTTTTTTTCATTCAAAGGACTGTTTTATGCCAGAATGCTGGAGGAAGTATTTGGCTTATGTTTTTCTAAGAGGAGGTTTGTTTTGGAACAGCTGGCGGGGAGTCATTAAGGGATGTTGCTTGCGGCAAAGCCAGCCGTGGTCTTGACCAGCCTCGGTACGGTTAAAATGGTGCGCTTCCGGTACGATGGGCGAGGACCGACGAAGCAGTCCCTAAGTGAAGTGCTAGGACACCTAAGGAGGATCCTAGAGGGTTATGACCAGGCGATGCACGGGCTCGCAGTTGCTAGGACACCCATGCGTACGTCGAGGAAGATTTCGGATGGACAAAAAGGAAAGATTTTTGGGAACCAAATTTTGATACTGGATCTCGTTGGTTGGCCAGCTGGTCTTCAACGGAGAGTTCAGAGGATACATTTTTGTAATACAATGGAATCGAAATTTAGGAAAATGATGATAAGAAATATTATGATTTCTATTGAAGGATTGTTTTTAAAGCCAGTCAAATCTGTTATAAATGGCAAGTTCATATTGGGTGTGTACGTGGTATGCCTACCTTGATTTTGCATGAATCACCGGCTAGGGGGTCTGGGAACTCTTTTCCTCGATACCCGGGCAAAAACCCAACCAAATCTTTATAAAGAAATCCCACCAATTCACTGGTCGGGGGTGGTTGGCTAACCCATGGGCCGGATGGGGTTAGACTGGATTGGAGGATTCCTGAGAAACAACTAGATACGATTAGTTACGTTATTTAGTTTTAAATCCTGAGAAGACCTTGTTCTGTGGTGGGAGGGGATCATCGGTTGTGCCTCGTAAATGAGGAAAAAAGCGGTGATTCCATGGACCAAGTGCAAGTCTCATCTTGATATGATCATGTGACTTTAGGTTTGGTCAGATCAATTTTTCTAGTTAAGACTTGACACGTTAGAGTAATTTCCCCGTTAGAAGATTTTTCCCAATTGGCAGAATCGCCCGTGCCTTCCGGGCGAGGGGAGTCTTCCGGGCCCGGTCTGGGAGGGGCCGCACGGGCTAGCCTCTCGTCCTGGACATCCGCGGGCGAGGCCCCGAGTGTGTGGACCCCGCCCTGCGCGGGAGGCGGACGCCGCTTCCCGGCAGGAGCCCCGGAGCGGGCGGGGGACCTCACATCCCTTATGCACAGGTTGTGGGATAGACTATATGTACAAGGCTTTACCCTTAAGAGCGGGTGAAATGGGGAAGGAAAATGAAGCTGAACCAAGCACCAGCAATAACTTGAGTATAAAGGACAACTTCATACACATAGTGCCTTTGAATGCAGTCACTCGAATGCAACGTAGGAGAGGAGCCGAAACCCATGCTACTGCCAAAGCATCTACTTCGCAAAAGTAGAAAACCTCAGGACACGCAAGGATCTTATGTTCTAAGGAGGTTCCTCAACAACAAAGCAGCACAAGGAACTAGGCTCTCTAAAAAAAATACGCCATGTTATCATCAAAAGTGGATCTGACGAGGGGACAACTACCAATGTGTCATCTTCCTCATCTAATGAAGAAAAAATACTACCATCCTCCCCTCAAGAAAGAGAGCAAATAGACCCCAGTCGTCTACCTGGAAAGTTAGCCAAATATCCCAACATGATCGAGGAGGGAAGACCAAAGGCTGCTCTCATCAGGAGTTAGTCAAGGACTATCAAGCTTAAATGGAGAAGAAACCTTAAGCACTTGAAACTACATGAAGTTCCTCTATGCCCACCAACTGAGGATACCTAGGAGCTTAACAAAAGTCCCAACAACTAAGAACTTCTTTAGAATCTCTCCCAAGATGTAGACTCAAAAGCCATGACATTCCCTCACCATGTGAACTCTATTGCTGAGTATCTGAAGAATGTGAGGGATTATTAAACACACTGAAGCTCATATCCCTATACCCTATACCTTGAAAATTCTAAGCATGAATAGGTATGGCTAGATTCACAAATCTACACTCATTCCGAGAGATATTGCAGGTCTTTCCTCCTTTCTACTTTCAAAAGTCCAGATTCCCATTGGCACCTTACTTCAAAGTAGCCAAGGTCTATGGAAGGATTGGATGGAAGGAAGGCTTGGAGCAAGAATGGAAGAACAAGGGGAACTAGGAAAATCCAACAAGATTGATGAGGAAGGATCCATAGTACTAGATAGAATTACTAGCGTTCCTATAATCCAGGTGAACAAGTTAGGGTATTATTTTGAAGAATGTAGCATTGCCCTATTTTGAAGATGGAGCCAACGCGAAGCCCATAGGCCTTTTGTAGGATTTGAGGATTAAGATTCTTGGGACCGATTCTGACACACCTTTGTGGCAATGAACTTTGGCCAATAGGCTATTTCCTACGATTTCATCTTAGGACGACCCTTTATGAGAGAAACCAGGGTGATCCAAGACTAGGACATGGATCACATTTACATTCAAAAAAATTACCAAACACTAAAGGTTAGCCTACGCACTTGGAAGATCCATCCAATGAGTGGGGACCCTTGGCAGAATGAGACTACTCTAAGATCTACTACAATACAGTTATGCCAAAAGTACCATAAAATGTTGTACGATGAATGGGATAGCATGGAATTTTCAACTCTCTTGAAGTGGTTAAACATACCATCCCCATGGTAGAGGGAGCAAGGCCAGTGAACCAGAGAGCAGATCCTATGAACTCCAAGTATTCTAAGATGGTTCGAAAAAAATCAATCGGCTCATAAATGTTGGATTCATCTACAAGATAGAGCACGCCGAATGGGTCTCACCCATTATGATAGTACCCAAAAAGAACAAAAACATGAGTGGACCTCAAAAAGATCAATGCTGACAATGATACAAGATCACTATACATTTCCCTTCACAAAACATGTGCTTGAGCGGGTTGCAGAAAAGGAAGCCTAGAGCTTTCTTGATGGGTTTTCCGGCTACAACCAAGTGCTGATCAACCTAAAAGATTAACACAAAATGGCTTTCGCCATTGACTGGGGCACGTATGCATACCGAGTCATGCCATTTAGATGTCAGCTCTATAGGATCTCTCTTAACTGTCTAAAATGCCAATTTTGGTTTTAGCATGAAGTAATCCTAGGACACATTGTCTCGGAACACGGTATCTCCAGAGACGACAGCAAGGTGTGACTCATTCTTAAGCTACCACCCCCTACCAACTTCAAGGGAGTCCAACAATTTATGGGGCATGTAGCTTATTACGAGTGTTTTATCAGTATGTATTCTAACATAGCTCATCTCCTTTACAGACTCCTTGTGATTTTTGAATGGACAGAGGAGTGCCAACAGTGTATGATACCTTCAAAAAAGCATTGGGGGCAAGCGCTCCCATTTTGAGATTCCCTAATTGGGAAATCATATTCCATGTTCGCATAGACACCTTTGCTTTCGCAATTGGTTTTATGTTGGCTTAAACTATAGAATACAAGGAGGACTTCCCTGTTAGTTTTGCAAAGTAGAACAAAATTATGCCATGACAGAAAGATAAGGATTGGCCATGGTCTATACAGTAAAAAAAGTTTCATTATTACCCTTTGGCACCAAATTTGTTTTCTTCGTAGACCATCAAGCTATTCTTTATTTGGTAAATAAACCTTGCACCACGGGTAGGATCACCAGATGGCTCATAATTCTACTAGAGTTTGATTTTATTGTCACGGTACATAAAGGCTCCCAACATGTATTGGTCAACCAAATGTCACGCATTCCTAATGGCAAGAGCCGTATGTGGGTGTTGATGATGACTTGCCAGATGCCCCCGTGTTTGAATTATGCTTGATTCCTGAATGGGGAGAGGAAGTTGCACATTTCCTAGCTAATGGCCTACCCACCGAAGCACCAATCAACAAGGATCATGCAAGATGCCTCATTAAGTAAGTCGACCCCTATCAAATTTATTGTAGGACAACTTTATAAACAAGGAAAAGATGGAATAATGAGACGTGGTTTTTGTGAGGATGAATACATCTCTATTTTGGAACAAGCCCACTCTGGGGTCACACGTGGACATTTCGTAAATATCCTTCTAGTAGGATTATGGTGGCCAACCTTCTTTGGAGATGAAACCAAATACATCAAATGATGCAACAATGAATTCCAACAAATGGTTATTCCACATGATAAGGATGACATGATTCCACTGTACCCCATCATGTCCTTACAACACACCCAAGCCCGATATATCATAGCAGCAAAACATGCTACTACAAAAAATGGGTTGAAGCTTGAGCCACAAGAAAAGCCAATGCAAGGTCCACGGTTAAATTCCTTTACCAATGTGTGATCACTCACTTGGGGTGTTCCCTTGAACTTCTAAGTGACAATGGCATCCATTTCATAAATGAGATAATATAATTCTTACTATAAGAATTTCTGGTGACACTTCATAAATCCTCACCCTATTACTCCCAAGCCAATGGCCAAGCAGAAATGTAAGATTCCTCCCTAGCCTCTCAAGATGTCCAGCATCTTCCCCTGTAATTAAATCCCTCTTCAGAAATATAAAAGATCTTGTTTATAACTGTTTGAACCTAGAGAGAGAAAATATTCTAGAGAGAGAATATTCAGATTTTGAATATTTTTAGATAAAAAAATTTCTCATATTATTAAAATAAGTTCCCCTGAAACAGAAATTCAAAAAGAACTTTCCAATGTGCAATTGGAATTAATTGGAAATGGGTATAAAGGACCTTAGCCTAAGGGTCTAGATTTTCAGAAAATCTTTGGATTATGGTCCAATTAAGGTTCTTGTGGGCCAATAGGATCAATCCATGTGTGGGAAGGAGATAAATCCAATTTTGTAAAAGAAGATACCCAAAAATGAGTAAATGCTCACATAAGATGAAGAGTTGACTATGTACAAAGTTTATTAGTAATAAGAAACTATGAGTAATTTTAATAGTATGAGATAATTGGGTATAACGATTTCATTTTGACACATATGTAAGGGGAGTCCCTTCAATACTCACATAAGATGAAGAGTTGAATATGTACAAGGTTTATTAGTAAGAAACTATGAGTAATATAAAAAATATGAGATATTTTGGGTATCCAAAAATGAGTAAATGCTCACATAAGATGAAGAGTTGAAAATGTACAAGGTTTATTAGTAAAAAACTATGAGCAATATTAAAAATATGAGATATTTTGAGTATAATCATTCCATTTTGACACATATGTAAGGGAGGGGAGTCCATTAAAGGAGGTGCATATTTCACATACTTGAATGAATTTTAAACTCAAAGATAATGTGATATTTTTATCTCTCCTCTCTCTTGAACCAAACCAAATCAAAAAGTAACCAAACTAGGTCCAAATCTAGTCCAAATTCAACCAAACTAGGTCCAAACTAGGTCCAAATCTAGTCCAAATTCAACCAAACTAAATCTAGAAAATTCTAGAAATCAGTTAGCCTTGGTTAAGAGCCTCCCTCTCCTATAAATAGAACATGAGTCCTTTGAAAAAAAAGGAGGAGAATTTTACTATTCTAGAACTATACTGAAATAATGCTAATATTTACTATTCTCTAAAATTCTCTCCAATTTGTAAGAAATTGGAGCTTCCCTCTTTCTTCAATCCCCATTGGTGGCTCCATCAACATACTAAACCAATTGATTGGTTGGGTTGACCGTGAATAAAGAATCAAGCAATTTGTAAAGTAAGTGGTGAATTTTGATCTTTTCTATAATTTCTCAATGTTTCTCTCTTCTCAACCCCTCTCAAGCTTGAGAAGCTTAATTGGAATGGTTTTTGAATGCTATTGAAGTAACTAATGAATGATAGAAAAGAATTACATAAATTTACATTTATGCTTAATTCTAATGGTTTTTATGTAATATCTCTCTCTCACTAAAGAAATGGTCATACTCATGACCTATTCTCAATCCAAATGAAGCTTTTCATAAAGCTTTTTCTTAATCCAAGATTAATCTATGCTTAAGACCAAATTAATGGCTTTTCCTATGCTTTTAGTTTATGTATTTCATGAATGTTGATGATTCAATCCATTATGGATTAATGATCTAATTAGGGATCATTCTAATCATTCTCTTAATGATAAGCTTTATCTTTTAAGATAATTGAGATTTATCAGTCATAGCAGCGGAGCTATGGTAAAATTTTTATAAAAATTACACATAAAATAATTTCATTCAAGGCATGAAAAGAGGACTTTCTACCATATTCTAGGAATTATCATCCTAGACTAATTAAAAGAATTTTATTGTAATCATGGAGATGTGGATGTATGCATGTAGATGTAGATGTATAGATGTGGATGTGAATGTGGAGGTGGATGTATGCATGTAGATGTAGATGTATATATGTGGATGTGAATGTGGAGGTGGATGTATGCATGTAGATGTAGATGTATGGATGTGAATGGGAATGTAGATGTATAGATGTGGATGTGAATGTGGAGGTGGATGTATGCATGTAGATGTAGATGTATGGATGTGAATGGGAATGTAGATGTGTAGATGTGGATGTGAATGTGGAGGTGGATGTATGCATGTAGATGTAGATGTATAGATGTGGATGTGAATGTGGAGGTGGATATATGCATGTAGATGTAGATGTATGGATGTGAATGGGAATGTAGATGTATAGATGTGGATGTCAATGTGGAGGTGGATATATGCATGTAGATGTAGATGTATGGATGTGAATGTGAATGTGGATGTGGATGTATGCATGGAGATGTGGATGTATGCATGTAGATGTAGATGTATAGATGTGGATGTGAATGTGGAGGTGGATGTATGCATGTAGATGTAGATGTATGCATGTAGATGTAGATGTATGGATGTGGATGTGAATGTGGAGGTGGATGTATGCATGGAGATGTGGATGTATGCATGTAGATGTAGATGTATGGATGTGAATGTGAATGTGGATGTGGATGTATGCATGGAGATGTGGATGTATGCATGTAGATGTAGATGTATATATGTGGATGTGAATGTGGAGGTGGATGTATGCATGTAGATGTAGATGTATAGATGTGGATGTGAATGTGGAGGTGGATGTATGCATGGAGATGTGGATGTATGCATGTAGATGTAGATGTATGAATGTGGATGTGGATGTATGAATGTGGATGTGGATGTGGATGTAGATGTATGAATGTGGATGTGGATGTGGATGTATGAATGTGGATGTGGATGTATGCATGTAGATGTGAATGTACGCATAGATGTGGATGTATGGATGTGAATGTGCATGTAGATGTGGTTGTATGGATGAGGATGCATGAATGTGCATGTAGATGTGGATGTGAAAATATGATATGTGATGTGAAGGAATCTGAAGTGATGAGATGGAAAATGATGTGATGGGATGAGTATACATATAAATGGAAAATGATGTGATGGGATGAGTACACATATAAATGGAAAATGATGTGATGGGATGAGTACACATATAAATGGAATATGGAATAAGTAATGTGGATTGATGAGGGATAATGTGAAAAAATGAGAGTTAATATAGAAACTATATTTGTAAACTGTTTGTAAATGCTGTTTGTAAATGGCTGTTTTATGTCAAGAATGCTGGGGAAGCATTTTGACCGTCTTGTGATTAAGTCGTGGAGACCTAACTGGTAAAGTTACAACTGCTGACGGAGAGTCAATGGAGGACGTCTCGCGTAGCAAAGTCGGCCGAGGTCTTGACCAGCCTCGGTTCGATTAAAATGGTGAGCTTCCGGTACAGTGGATGAGGGACCAAGGAAGCAGCCTATGAGTGAAGCGCTAGGTCACCTGTGAAGGATCCTAGAGGGTGCTGACCATACGACGCTCGGGCTCTGGGTCGCCTAGGATACCCACACGTGCGTCGAGGAAGATATTGGAACAAGGAGTAAGAGTTGTTTTCTTAAACCGGGCATGGATCTGGTTGATTGACCTTGCTGGTCTTCAATGGATGAGTCCATGGCTCTTTATATGGATCTGTTGGTTGATCTTGCTGATCTTCAACGAGAGTCCATCTTGATTTTTATAAGTGATTATATTGCCGAGTATTATGGGCTAGGAACTATTGAAAAGACCCCTGAGTGGACAGGTGGTGAGCGTTCTGGTTGCCAATGATGCCATAGATACTAAGATGAAGGAATGATGGGAAATTAAGAATCAATCGGATAATTTGGAAGATTGTGATCAGTGATACTATGGTTTCATTAAAGGATTGTTTTAAAATTGGTTGAATCTGTGAAAAGGCAATTTCATATTGGGTGTGTGAGTGGTGTGACTAGTTTTATTTTTGCATGAACATCCGGCTAGGGGGCCTGGGAACTCTTTTCCCTGGTACCCGAAAAAAAAATCAAATTCTAAATTGGATCCCATCACTACAGTGGTTGGGTGGTTGGCTAATCCATGGGACTGGATGGGGTTAGGCTGAACTGATGGATCCGTAAATCGAGACTCAAAAATTCTTTTATTACGATAGATGAAGTAAATCTCGGATAGTAATTGTTCTATGGATAGGAATCAACGGCTGTGCCTCTTGATGGGGAAAAAAGCATTGATCCCAATGATCCAAGTGCAAGTTTCTTCCTTGAACTGACCGAGTATCTTTATAGGTGCAGTCGGATCAGTTTGATCAGTAATGGTCTTGACTACGTTAGAGTAAAAAGTTATCTTGAAGGAATCGCCCATGTTTTTCGGATAAGGGGAGTTTTTCCGGGTTCGGTTTTGGAAAAACTGACAGATTAGTCTCTTGTCCGGATATCCGTGGACGAGGCCCCGAGTGTGGGACCCTGCCTCGCGCAAGAAGTGCTACTTCCGCTGCTAGTACCCCGAATCCGTTGCCGCGGTGGGAACAGGGATCTCACAAGAAAGCACTAATAAGGCTCTATGTGCCATCTTGACCAAGACTGTAGAGGCGAGTCCACGACTAAAAACAGAAGTTTCCCACCGCACTCTAGGCTTATCACACCACATATAAAGTGGCCATTAACATGACACCCTTCAGCCTAATGTATGGAACTAAAGTAGTTATGCCTATGGAATTCTTGGTGCCAAGCTTATGGGTAGCCATACAAGAAAGACTCATCGGCAATGTTCTAAGTGACTGACTCTTTGAGCTTGAGAAACACAACGAAATGCATCTAAGGACTGTGTATGGAATTATCGAAAAACTAAGGCGAAAGTAATGGTTTGATGACTAGCTCAAGGATAAAGAGATGCATGAGGGGGATATGGTCGTTTTCTATAGCACAAGGATAAAGAGATGCATGAGGGCATTCTCTATAGCATAAAAAATCACAAAGAAAAAACTCAATATAGAGGGCAAGGACCCTTCCTAGAATGAAACGTCCCTAGAAGGTGCAATTCACATTAAAACACTTGACGGTGTCGCAATGGTAGGTTATTTAATGGTAGCAAATTGTGATGCTACTATGGACCGCTCACGAAATACACCTTGAAGGAAATTCACCTCAAAAAGAAGAAGAAACCAAAACAAAATGAGAGGGAAAAAATAGCACAACCAGAAGCCAAGGAATGGCAAGCCAAACTTAGAGGCCAATAAATCACAACCAGAAGCCAAGGAATGGCAAGCCAAACTTAGAGGCCAATAAATCACAATAAACTTGGTTCAGGTAGCAAATCTTGAGGAGGAGGACTGAGAAGTGAAACTTGCCCGTTTGTGGTTAGGAATGACCAATCCGGCATGAAGCATAATGACAAGGCAAGAGAGGCTTACATGCTCATATATTTGATCCATTAGATAGAGTGCCTTTTTATAGGTTTGCTTACATCTCTATTAGTCATTAATTACAGCCCATAAGCTTGATTAATCTCACCCTAACCTTTTCTAGATTGAGCACCATATCCCTTAAAGTAAGCACCCCCACTTGACTTCTATTTCCACTACTTCTAGGTGCCTACTTTTGGTCTCCACGTGGGCTGACCATTCCACATATTCTTCCTCAATGGTTTGGGCCAACCACGACACATCTCTTGGGCTTCCCTCTAGACTAGGGGAGGCGGACATTGTAGGTGGTTTGGGAGTCCCCCTGGGCCATGTGGAGTTACTCCTAGAGGTGGGTGATTTTGTGCAGGGCTTCGGGGAGGGTTTGCTCGCAGTCCTCCAGGAGGGAGGCTTGTAGTTGTGTGTTGGTGAGGATGGCAGACCGAAGATCTTGTTGGCTTTGGATTAAATTTTCCCATGCTAGGAGGCATAGTTAATTGGGTTGTTGTGACTTGGTCATGTTGGTGCTACATATAGTCCGTCCATCGACACAATGAGCTCCTCGAGAAGGTTAGAGAATCCTTTTGCAAAGTTGGGGAGGGTACTATGAAAAGATGCAAGGAGGAAGAGAGCTGGTGAAGATCTATCATGTCATCATCATACCCAACACGCTAGTGATAAAAGTGACAGAAATAGTCACCCATGCATATCATAAGTGTCAGCTCGTGTGTTGAGCTTGACATCTCAACACTCCCCCTCAAGCTCAATTCCATGTCTAGGAATCCAAGAAAAATCTGAAATCTGTGAAGCTTCTCTGCTCCTAGGGCTTTTGTGAAAATTTCAGCTAATTGCTCCTCTGTGGTAACACATACATGAGATTAATGTCTCCTACTAAGACCCTCTCTGTGATGAAGTGATAGTGGACCTCTATGTGTTTGGTCTGCGCATGAAAATTTGGGTTCCTCACCATACTGCTAAGGTTGTCATAATAGATAACAACCTATCTCTCAACCTACAACCCCAAATCACCAAGTAGCTTGAGCTGTGAAAATTGAAGAGAAAAAACTACAACAATAGTTTGACTAGTGGGCAAGAAGAAAAGTGAATGGTGGTGGACTGTTATATAGATTTGCAGGGGAGGTATGGAGGTGGCTTTATAGAGGACCATGCGTGGCTTCACGTGACAATGACCATGGATTAACATATGAAAGGTTGTGGGTTGGCGAAAGGGAACTACCGTTGCTACATAGAGAGAACGGGTATGACTTGATAGATGAACAACCATGGCTTGGAGGAGTGTACAATTGTGGGTTTCTAGGATTGAATGGTTGTGGCTTGGGATGAGTGGACGACCGTTCGCTTTCCCTTAAAGAGAGATGGGACTATCTGGTCAGTAGCCCATTGTGGGTGTTCTACTGACTCCTTCCCCAATTGGCGATGGTGAGAAATTAGGTCCAATTAGGTTTGGGCAAGGTTGGTAGCTCTACTTGAAGCCACGTTGCCTCATGAGACGAAGTTGAGGGGTTTGGGAGGTAAGAGGTTAAGTAGGGGTATAAATGGAGAGTCGTATGATAAGGGAAGGTGGGGTGGCCAAGGTTTAGGGGGGATATCACTAGTGGAGACAGTGGGTAGGGGGGTGTAGCCTTGGCTTCCTCCTGGATATTTCTTTCACCCTTATCCGACAAAGTGATGGTGGCTAGGGTGTGGAGTAATTTGGTCTCCTGAGAGCATTCTATGTATCATAGGACATTAAGTTATGGTTAGCACCCATATCAACTAGTGCTAAAATTTTACCCTCATCACTTACGTCTTGGCTTGGGCAGGGATGGTGTTAACCCATTTGGCTTCAAGTCCACATCATGGTCTACTTGGCCTATTGTATTGATGAATTACAACCTCCCTCCATGGGTGGCAATCAAGAAAGGTCATATCATGCTTGCTCTACCATGAAAATATAAGGTTGCAAACATGGATGTGTACCTCGAGCCTTTGATTGAGGAGAAGGGGAGAACCTAGGCCAGGCTGTGGAGAAATGGGTGGAAGCCATGGAAGAATATTTTGACGTCACCGGCTAAAGGCACCATGGGTATTAACCAAGAGGGAGCACAATAAGATGAAAAGTGTGATCGCCTCTTTTTGTACACCAACGGGAGTAATGCATTCATTGAAGGGTGCCTTCTCAAAGACCAAAAAGAAAGGAGAGAAACAATTATATGGCCTCAAGACACATGATTGTCCATAAGATATTACAGGTATATAAATATTTGCTTTTTCATTTTCTCTTTGTGGTACATAATTTGTAAGCTCATATACTAACTTACATTTTTTTCTATGCAAAGTTTATTCTTCTAATTGCTATAGTTGGTTGTGGAGACAAGAAGGTGAGAGAGGCTATTTACAAAATGGGAAGCTTGGTCAGGTATGAATCTTCTCTTCAATTCACTAAGGTATATTGCTTATTTGGAATTCTCATGCGCTCACAAGTTATGTATTGGTAAATAGTACACATAATTTCTATGTATGTAGGTACATATCCTTAAAGGGAGATAGATCCTACATCCATTGAGATAGCTCATCTCAATGCTATTAAGGCAGTGTGTATGATCGAGAACAACTTCCTAGAACAATTCTCACTAGCCAATTGCATCTTGTGGTGCATTTGGTTGATGAAGTGGCGTTGTGTGGCATTGTTCATGTTCGATGGATGTTTTTCCTTAAAAGTTCATGAAAACCTTGAAGGACTTTGTGAGACAAAGAACAAGGATAGAAGTAAGCATGCAAGAGTCTCTTGTGTATATCTCAAAATATCTATCTCGCATAGATCCTTCCATGCCACGATTATGGAGCAATGAGGAGGATGACCGACTAATCACTAATGTGCCTCAGGGAAAAGGAAGGCAACAAAGACTGGATGAAGCATTACGCCACCACAAGGTGAATACATTCTGTATTCTAAATAGTCCCATCATGGAGAAGTGGATTGGGAGATACAAGGATGCAATCAATAGACGAAAGGATGAGAGAAGAGCTTTCAGAAGAGCAAATAGACGCTTGCCATTCCCGCCTAGCTTGGAACCTCTACCAAATGTGATCAATATAGAATGACTTCATATGGCAATATCGATGGCATCACAAAATGGAGAGATGATCACAAGAGAAGAGCATTTGTATCCAAGAGGATGTGACCCTTAAGTAATTACATTCTTCATCTCTATCTCATGTATATACCTTGTTTAATGCACTATATATACTAAATGTCATGCTTTTGTTTAATGTTAGTACAAACTATATAATGCAATATGGTCAGAGGGAAGGCACTTTCGCACGGAGCGTGTGGATTCTAAAAGAAACACATTTGATTGTGGTGTGATGGTAACTTTTGAGCAAGAAAGTCGAGCCAGTAGACATGTACCAATGTCATAGAGGAATGTAAGATTCCTCCCCAGCCCCTCAAGATGTCCAGTATCTTCCCTGGTGATCAAATCCCTCTTCAGAAATATAAAAGATCTTGTTTCTACCTGTTTTTGCCTAGAGAGAGAAAATATTCTAGAGAGAGGTTATTCAGATTTTAGATATTTTTGGATGGAAAAATATCTCTTCTTATTAAAATAAATTCCCCTGAAACAGAAGTTCAAAAATATTTTCAGAAGGTGCATTAGAAATCAATTATAATCTGTTCAAAAGGCCTTATCCTAGGGGTCCAAATTTTTGAAAAATTTTAAATTAAGGTTCTGAGGGGCCAATCAGATTCATCCAAATGTAGAGAGGAGATAAATAGAAGAAATAAAGAAAATCCCCCCCTTCCCAAAAATGAGTAAATACTCACATAAGATGAAGAGTGGACTAAGGACCAAAGGAAATACTCAAAAAATGAATTTTTGACACCTCAGAGTGGGGATACCCCCTCATGAAGGAGGCACCTAATTCACATGTGTGGTGGAGTTTTAAATTCTCAAATATTGAGATATTTCATCTCTCCTCTCTCTTAATTCAAGTCTAGTTCCAAAAAGTAAGCTAAACTGACTCAAAAAAGATAAAAAATTGACCAAACTGATTTGGAAAATTCTAGAATCAGTTTTCTTGGTTAGAAGTTCACTTTTTCCTATAAATAGAAACCTCCCCCTTTGTAGAAACTTAATAGTGTTTTATGCACTGTTACTCTACTCCTCCCCAGAAAGCCAAAAATTGTGAATTTCTTAATAATTCATTAGTTTTTGACCATTCCCTCTTCTAAAGAATTGGTGGCCACTCTTGTTGCAAACAGAGTAGATCCCTCAAACCATCAAGCCAAAGGAAAGCTCTCAGAAATTCATGTAAGCTAGAAATCCTACTTTTTCTTTATTCTTTTTTAATGGTTTTCTAATTTTTGTTTTCTTTGAAATGTAAAATGATGCTATGCCTTGTTGGAAAGGCTTTCCCCCTCTCTCATTCTTAAATTCAGCCTTTCTTTATCCTAGATAAGTAATCTAATTGTTGGAATTAAACTTTTCATATTATTTCTCTTTTAAAAGTGGAATTTGATTAGTTTAGAATGCTAAACCATTTGGGGATAATTTTTAAGTGACTTAAGGATAGGAAAATTTGAAAAATGGTCAGCCATACAAAGGAGGTTATGGCAAAAAATTTTTAAATTTTGTGAAATAAGTTTTATCTTTTATTATTCAAAAAGAGTAATCCCCACCGTTTGTGTATTCTAAAAGTGTTATTTTCATTCTAGACATAGAAAAATGCATAGTAGAAATATTTTTATTATAAAAGTGTTATTTCCATTAAAATTAAATTCTATGCATAGAAAGATGCATATTGGTTATTTTTTTTATTATAAAAGAGTATTTTCATTAGATTTAAATTCTATGCATAGAAAGATGCATATTGGATATTTTTTATTATAAAAATGTTACTTTCATCAATATTGATTTTTATGCGTAAATAGATGCATAAAAGAATTTTTTTAATTATAAAAGTGTTACTTTCATCAATATTGATTTTTATGCGTAAATAGATGCATAAAAGAATTTTTTTTAATTATAAAAGTGTTACTTTCACCAATATTGATTTTTATGCATAAATAGATGCATAAAATAAATTTTTTATTATAAAAGTGTTACTTTCATCAATATTGATTTTTATGCATAAATAGATGCATAAAAGAATTTTTATTATTATAAAAGTGTTACTTTCATCAATATTGATTTTTATGCATAAATAGATGCATAAAAGAATTTTTATTATTATAAAAGTGTTACTTTCATCAATATTGATTTTTATGCATAAATAGATGCATAAAAGAATTTTTATTATTATAAAAGTGTTACTTTTATCAATATTGATTTTTATGCATAAATAGATGCATAAAAGAATTTTTTTAATTATAAAAGTGTTACTTTCACCAAAATTGATTTTTATGCATAAATAGATGCATAAAAGGTTTTTTTTAATTATAAAAGTGTTACTTTTATCAATATTGATTTTATGTATAAATAGATGCATAAAAGATTTTTTTATTATAAAAGTGTTACTTTCACCAATATTGATTTTATGCATAAATAGATGCATAAAAGATTTTTATTATTATTATAAAAGTGTTACTTTCATCAATATTGATTTTTATGCATAAATAGATGCATAAAAGAATTTTTTTATTATTAAAGTGTTACTTTCACCAAAATTAATTTTTATGCATAAATAGATGTATAAAAGAATTTTTTAATTATAAAAGTGTTACTTTCATCAAAACGGATTTTTATGCATAAATAGATGCATAAAAGATTTTTTTTATTATAAAAGTGTTAGTTTCATCAAAATTGATTTTTATGCATAAATAGATGCATAAAAGGATTTTCTTTTATATAAAAGTGTTATTTCCATAGAAGTTGGATTTTATGCATAAATAGATGCATACAGATTTTTTTTAATATCAAAATGAGAGTTCTCTTTAATCATTGTTTAAATCCCATGAATATTGGTAAATGAATAAGTAAATACTCTGTGAAGGAAAATTCTACTGTTTCATATTCTCTAGGATGGTGATGAGAAAATTCAGAAGATCTTTTGAAGTTGGAATTTTAGATAAATAACTAATTTATTCCTCATAGGAATACGTGTTTAGTTTTGAATTCAGTTAAGCAAAATACTCAATGAATGAAATTCAGTAAAGTAGTAATTGAAATATTACCCTTCGAGAAAGATAGTTCAGGGAGAACCTTTCCAGACTCAAACCCTGAATCAGACTATAACCACGACTTAATCTCCTTCATCAGTTTCAAGAAAAGACGATGTGACCAGTTCAGGAAAATTCAATCAAATCACCCACTGAATCTGAAATTAAATTGAGACCTTTGATTTTGATCTGAGGATCAAGATTACAGAATTCGAGGAATTTTGCTTGGGAGCAGACCTGTGATCTAGAAGTCTTGGGATACGGAATTAAGATATACTCATTGTATTCAAAAGAAAATCAAAACTAAAAATTTGCATAGAAACCCTGTTTTCTTAAAGGATAGTCTTACACCAGAATGCTGGAGGGAGCATTTGGTATATGTGTTTTTCTAAGGGAAGTTCAAATGCAACAGCTGGCGGTTCACATTCTTTCACATACATCCACATCCACATCCATTCTTTCACATACACATCCACATCCATTCTTTCACATAAATCCACATCCATTCTTTCACATACACATACACATCCATTCTTTCACATACACATACACATCCACATCCATTCTTCACATACACATCCACAGCCATTCTTTCACATACATCCACATCCATTCTTCACATACACATACACATCCATTCTTCACATACACATCCACATCCATTCTTTCACATACATCCACATCCATTCTTTCACATACACATCCACATCCATTCTTCCGTTTGCTCACCATATGAGCAAAAGACCATAGCGCATGAACCCTCTCTTAAGGCTAAAACCTCTTCTTAAAGTCCATTCAAATGGGGGGAGGGAATTGTGAGATGTCCTTAAGACAAAAACGTTTTGCTAAAGGGGAGAAGGCTGCTGTAAGTCTCTTCACACGGAGGGAGAAGAGTTAAGGACACTGCCTCCTTAGCAAGAGGGGGGGAGAGAGGAAAATAGCCTTGTCTGAAAAGTGGCAAATGAGGGAGTGTGGAGAGGGGTGGCTGCAAGGGGCGACAACAAGTACACTGCACGGGAACGGACGGCGGCACAGCAGAGCATACGCTACGCAGAAATGCGTGTCGCCTATGGAGCACCCCGGGGGGTTTATATAGCTATGGGGTATGGGTATGGGCGCTGCACAAAGCAAGGACGAAAGGACGGTGTACCAGCAAAGGCTGTGGATCAGTGGCCTGCATGGCTCTGGGAGAAAGGTACGATGTTGGTTAACAGGGAAAGGAGTGGTACGCTTGTCTAGTGAGGGGCAACATGCGTGTCCACGTAGCGGTACGTGTGGACCACACAGTGGGCGGTTGTCCTTTGGTTCTTGTGTGGCCATCGTACGGGCACCCTAGTAAGTGTGTACGGTCCAAATTTTGGGGCGGGATTTCCAAATTTGGGGCGTTGGCCTCGATTTGCGTGCCGGGGGGTGAATTTTTTTTTTGGTCCCAGGAGGTTCTCTTGGTTGTTGGGGTGCAGACCGTTCGTCAATTGGACGCCCGGTCGTGCATTTATTAAGGTTTAAAGGTCGTCGCTTTTTAACTAAAAATGATTGAAATTTGCGTATAAGCTTGATCCGAGCTTGATCCGGTGTCCGTTTTGGATGCTGTAAAATCCTATATTAGGGTAAAATCGCGCGCAGATTCTAAATTTGGGCTCAAAATTTGAAGACTCTAAGTAGAAATGACTCATTTAATAAAATCATTGATTTTTATACCATAAAAACTCATAAATTTATCTATTACATGGACATTTCTTTATCAGTGAAGATGGGTATGTTACACTTACTTACATAGAAACTCTATTTTTTGTAAAGGATTGTCTTACGCTAGAATGCTGGAGGAAGCATTTGGCTTATTGTTTAATCTATGGAGAGTTTACGTTGCAACACGCAGCGGGGAGTCATCGAAGGACGTCTCTCGCGGGGCAAAGCCTGCCAAGGTCTTGACCAGCCTCGGTTGTAAGATCCCTGTCCCCACCGCGCAACGAATTCAGGGGTGCTAGCAGCAGAAGTAGCACTTCTTGCGCGGGGCCGGGTCCCACACTCGGAGCCTCGCCCATGGATATCTAGACAAGAGACTAATCCATCAGTTCATTCAAAACCGAACCCGAAAAAACTTCCCTTGCTCGAAAAGCACGGGCGATTCCTCGATGTAACGTACCCATCTTCACTAATAAAGAAATGTCCATGTAATTATGAGTTTTTACGGTATAAATATCAATGATTTTATTATTTGAGTCATTTCTACTTAGAATCTTCAAATTTTGAGCCCAAATTTGGAATCTGCGCGTGATTTTACCCTAATATAGGATTTTACAGCATCCAAAACGGACATCGGATCAAGTCTATACGCTAATTTCAATCATTTTAGTTAAAAAACGGCGACCTTTAAACCTTAATAAATGCACGACCGCACGTCCGATTGACGAACGGTCTGAACCGCTGCGACCAGGGAAACCTCCCGGACAAAAAAAAATTTCGCCCCCCCCTGGGGCGTCCGGTACGCAAATCGAGACGACGCCCTAAATTTGGGTATCCCGCCCCAAAATTTGGTCCGTACACACTTACTAGGGTGCCCGTACAATGACCGCCCAAGAACCAAAGGACGGCTGCCCACTGTATGGTCCACACGTACCCTTACGTGGACACCCATGCTGCCCCAGACCGGATAAGGTACAAGCGTACCACTCCTTTCCTGGACAACCGACACCGTACCTTTCCCCTGGACCCATGCAAGCCACTGATCCATAGCCTTTGAAGGTACATCGTCCTTTCGTCCTTCCTTTGCGCAGCGCCCGTACCCTCACCTCTCAGCTATATAAACCCCCGGGGTGCTCCTCAGACGGCACGCAATTCTGTGTAGCGTATACCTTGCTGTGCCGCCGTCCGTCCCTATGTAGCGTACTTGCTGCAAGTACAGCCGCCCTTGCAGCCACCCCTCTCACACCCCCTCATTTGGCTCTTTTCAGATAAGCCAATTTTCCTCCATCCATCCCCCTCTTGCTAGAAGCCAGTGTCCTTAACTCTTCTCCCCCCCCCGTGTGAAGAGACTTACAGAGAGGCTTGCAGCAACCCCTCCCAGCCCTCTCCACGTTTTTGCCCTTTGCCCTTAAGGACATCTCACAATCCCCCCCCCATTTGCGTAGACTTTAATAAGGGTTTTTTGACTCAAGAGAGGGTTCGTGCGCCATATTCTTTTGCTCATACGATGAGCAAACGAGCTCGGAATTCAGATCCGACTGAAGCACTTCGATCGCAGTAACGAGCTCTACAAGGCGACGCCTAAGATGGCCTCATCTCGGAGACGACAAAATATTGCCTCAAGAGGAGCACGTAACAACGAGATGGGGGAAGATGCGCCCAACGCGGCTCCAGTCCTCCCTTTTCAAGCCCCTCAAGGAAACGGTGGCCAGGTTAGCTTGGTTAATTTTTAAAAAGAAGAGATTTTTCTTAAATTAGTGTTAATGAATGGTGTCTTTTCCTTTTAAAATGACGACATAAAAATTATATGAAGTTACGAATTATGTGATGTATTCGATAAATTGCGTTGAAATTGTTATCTTCATGAATTATGAATGCTATATTTAGTAAATTGCATTGAAGTTGTTATCTTTAGAATTCAAGATTTTTTTTGGCTTCAACGCTAACTCCGTTCCGTGCTTGTGTAGCCGGGCGGTGTCGTTAGCAAAGCCCGGGAATGGCCCAAGGTATCCCTCATACCTTTGGGAGAATAAGGATCGCGATTGAGGCGAGAGATTATGAGGCTGCCTAGTTCTGAGGGCCCAGGCTAGTGCGGTAAATAAGCCCACCCTAGTGTGCAGACATCCCTCTGAGGGGCGGGAGGATCAAGCGATGGAGCCTGAGAGGGCGACAGGCCGGCTTGAGTCCTCGCCAGCGGCCGACGATGAGGTGTATGGTCCCGTAGGGTTTTACCCAGCATGTAGAGGCTGGAAGGCCGAATTCTAGATCATCGGCAAAATAAGAATAAGAGAGCCAGTTTGGCTTGTATGGAAATTGGTTCATGTATAAACTTTTTTATATAATTACATCTTGTCTTTGGTATGATTGTATTGTGTAAGAAGGCTGTTTTAACGAACCTTGTGAAAAAAGGGGCCTTAATTAAGGAATATGTTTATTTATGTCAAACAGTGTGGTAGGATTAATTAGAAAATAAATTGATGCGTGAGTAGGGTGGAAAGTGGGAGGATGGAATGCCCTGACGGCACCATCCTACAGACGGGTGGACCCGATTAGTCGGGTAGCTTTCCAATAGATTAAGTGAAAGCCTACGCTAGATAGTTAGGTTCCTGGGCAACTCTATTCTAGAAGACTAGGCCAACGGCTGTGCCTTGCATAAGATGAGGAAAAAAGCGTTGTCCCTAGAAATCAAGTCTAGTAGTTGCCCAATTTATGATCAATTACCCTATGGGTGATTTGATGTTTAGAAAATCACGCTCCCTCTGCGGGATAGAGCTAGGTCATACCTATAAATCGTATCCTTGAATCTCTGCAGGGTCAAGGTGTCGATGAATAGGAAATTTTTCCCAAGATAAGACTTAGCGGACTATCTTAAGTGTTTCTCTCATCTTGGAAGGGAGGAACCTTACAATTGGTATCAGAGCAAGTTTGGCTCCTAGGAATTGCAGTTTAAGGACTGTTTTGTAATAAATGTTTTACCTAACATAATGCTAATTAGTAAAGACATCCTACTAAAACAAATAAGTTGAATTGATGTTTGAATGATTGTAGGAAGAGGAAGATGCCTACTCCAAGTTTCTAGTTTTCCAATGCATCTTCGAGACTGCTAGTCACTCCTCGAATTTCGAGTTCCGTGACACCATGGTGCAGATATTAGAGAAGATATCCCTCCCTCATTTCTCTCGTATTCAAAGAGGATGGGGTAGAGATTTCTGGAGTCGTGGGCCGAGATACTTCTTCATCCGAGCAGATCAGATTGGGAACCTCACCACTGACCTTAAGCGGATTCGTTGGATTGAGAAGCTGAAGATGATCCGCTTATTTTGGTTCGTCGATACCCCCAGGGCCGACACCTCGGTGACTATAGATGGGGTTCGCATACCTCAGGATCGTTGGGTGTATGACAAAGTGATGCAGGTCTTACCTGCTGATAGAGTAGCGGTGTTGGGATCTACCCCAATCCAGAGTTTACCACCCTTACCATCAGTTTTTAGAGTCTTAGAAACTACAGCGGAACCCCCATATTTCACCTATGTGGACCGCTCTACCCTTATGTCATAGTCAAGCCTAGGAATTCCCCTTGATGTCAAATAAGACTAATTATATTAGTCTCAGATCTTTGTAATAAAACTTGTCCTTGTAAATATTTGGAAATAAACTAATTTCAATGTTTTACTCTCCAAAAATTAAGCGTTGTGCAAATATGAATCTTGTAATCTTAAAATTGTTTTTACAATGATGGCCAGGACGACCACCCTCCACTTCCCAATGTGCTTTACACCGATACCCTGGAGAAGAAGCTCCTGCTCAAGCAAATGCAACCTCCCTCCTTTAAAGGAGAAGGTTCAAAGGTTGAGAAGGATGCTGAAGTCTGGATTGAGGCGATGGACGATTATTTCTCTGCTGCCGGTACTGGAGTAGCAAATCAGTCTATGCTCGCACAGTTTCGCCTCATTGCAGATGCTAAACTTTGGTGGAAACAGTGGTGCCGTGACAAGGAAGTCACCGAGCATTCTCAAACGTGGGAAGACATCAAACAGGCAGTGAAGGAAAGATATCTTCCTCCATCCCATGAATCCATAAAGATGAATGAGTTTTTTAGTCTTAGACAGTGCAGCTTAACTCTTGAGGACTACTATTCCAAATTTATTACCCTTCGGAAGTATGCCCCAGCTATGACTACTTCCCAGCAAGTGGCTCGTTTCTGCCAAGGGCTAAATGAACCCCTAGATTCCCGCCTTGAAGCAATGAGGCCAAGCACATTACAGGATGCTCTCATACGAGCAAAGCCCCTTGTGAAAGAAATGAAGGCTAACAAACCGAAGAATCAAAAGAGATCTTACCCTGAGACAAACCTTAGAGATCAACCCTACAAGAAACCTCAACAGAATTTCCCCTACTACAACAGAGGGCGACAAGGCAACTCTTTTGCCCCCCGCTCGTATGCTGCTTCTTCCAGAGAAGGCCCTCTGTGTTTTGAGTGCAATGAGCCGGGACACTTTAGAGCCAACTGTCCCAAGATGGCAACATCATTTCCCCAAGGTAACAGAGGAAATCAAGGCCGTGGAACCCCTACCCACCAAGGTGCAAGAGGCAGTGGCCGTGGCAGAGGCCGCGGAGGAACAGTTGCTAGAACTGCCTGTGTTATAAGTGAAGAACCGACCTTGGAAACGGCTGAAGAAAAGCGCGCCACCGTCCATGCGGCAGTAGAACACCAAGGTCCGAATAAACAATTTGGTGTAATCCAAACCCCCGCCACTCATCACGGTAAGCCATTTCAGCTTTTGATTGATTATGGCAGTACCCACTCATTCCTTTCTCCTAGGTGCTTGCAAAAATTAAACTTGAGTCAAAAAACAGCTAGAAAAATGATTGTAGAGTTAGCCAGTGGGAAAGAAGTAGTATCTCGCCACTCTATAGGAAACCTTGATTTTGAGCTGGGTAATGAACTCATGGTCACTTTAGAGTCTTGCCACTAGGAATTTATGATGGAATCCTTGGGATGGATTGGTTAATTGCAAACAAAGCTAGCATTCATTGTAACCAGGGGAGTATCACTTTTGAAGATGAGCATGGCCAAGTAATATCTGTTTAGGGGATCACAGGAAAACCTAAGTCTAGGGTAGTCAAAGCAAAACATCTTCTCAAGGGAACACGTAAGGGTCAGCAAGTCTTCTTAGTCAAACTCAACAAAGTCATTGAACCTAGTATGGGGACAGAACCCTCTTGGCTCCAAGAATTCTCTGACATCTTCCCTGACGAGCTTACAGGGTTACCACCTCCTCGAGAAGTCGACCATGAAATCGAGGTGATCCCTAGAGCTTAACCCGTCTCAAAAACTCCCTATAAAATGTCCCTTCCTGAAGCCATTGAACTTAAGGAGCAACTTTCCCAACTCATCGAACAAGGATTTGTACGCCCCAGTAGCTCTCCTTGGGGAGCACCTGTTCTTTTCCAAAAAAAGAAGGACGGGACTCTCCGCCTCTGCATAGATTATCGAGGGCTCAATCAAGTCACTGTCAAGAATAAGTATCCTATCCCTCGCATCGATGAACTTCTTGATAGGCTTCATGGGACCAAAGTCTTCTCAAAAATAGATTTGAGGTCTGGTTACTATCAGATCAAAGTCAAGGAAGTAGATATACCCAAAACAACCTTCAATACCCGTTATGGCCACTATGAGTTTACTGTAATGTCATTCGGGTTAACCAATGCTCCTGCAACCTTCAACCGCCTAATGCAAGATATATTCCATCCTTACTTGGATGAATTTGTGCTTGTTTTCTTTGATGACATCTTAATCTACTCCAAATCAATGGAAGAGCATGAGGAGCATGTGTGTAGAGTTCTGCAATTGCTGCGCAGACACAAACTCTATGCCAAGAAGAGCAAATGTACCTTCATCAAATTGAGTATCTTGGATTCATCATCTCCAAAGATGGCATCTCAGTAGACCCTGCCAAGGTCAAGGATATTCTAGAATGGCCACCCCCTAAATCAGTTCGTGAAGTTCGTGGATTTTTAGGAATCACGGGTTGGTATAGGATTTTTATCAAAGATTATGCCTTGGTAGCTGCACCTTTGACGGACCTTCTTAAGAAGGATTGCAAAATAGTGTGGTTGCCAATCCATCAAAACAGCTTTGATCAGCTGAAAGTCATTATTACTTCTTGAAAAGATGCAGGGGGGAAGAGAGCTTGAGCTCTTGCAAGCACACACACACACTCACAAAACCCTAATAGAGAACACACAAGGTGAGAGGCTGAAAATCTACTTCTTCTCTACTCAACACTCAACACACCATATACAAGAATAAGAGTACACACAATATGAAAGGTACTCAACCAAATACATACACGGGTTCTCTATAGTGTGAACCCGACTAAATGAGCTGGCGCTATAACTATGCCAGTCTCTAGAGTGGCTGTCACACAGCCTGTCATCCCACTGGCCGCATATCACCCAAGATCTCACCAACCATGCCAGTGGTGTAAGTGTGGGGCCTATCCCCCAGGCCGGTCATTAGTGTCCACCGCCTCACTAGACGAGCTCGATATCTCAACACTCCCCCTCGAGCTCAACTCCATCTCATGTACACCAAGCGAAGCCCTGAATCTGCGGAGCTTCTCTGTACCCAATGCTTTGGTGAAGATGTCAGCTACCTGATCCTCTGTGCTGACATAAACAAGGTCAAGGTCTCCTGCCAAGACCTTCTCTCTGACGAAGTGGTAGTGGACCTCTATGTGCTTCGTACGAGCATGAAAGACTGGGTTCCTGGCCAAATGTATACTGCTAATGTTGTCACAGAAAATGACAACTTGTCTATCCACTGATAGACCCAAATCTGCAAGTAGCTTTCTCAACCAAGCTACCTCACATGCTGCCATAGCAGCTCCTCTGTACTCGGCCTCCGTACTCGATAGAGCAACCGTAGGCTGCTTCTTGCTGCTCCAAGTCACAGCAGCACTCCCCAAAGAAAACATGAATCCACTGGTAGATCTTCTGTCTGAGATACTACCAGCCCAATCAGCATCTGTGTACCCATGTACA
This sequence comes from Cibotium barometz, assembly GCF_041138505.1. NCBI lineage: Eukaryota > Viridiplantae > Streptophyta > Polypodiopsida > Cyatheales > Cibotiaceae > Cibotium > Cibotium barometz. The sequence continues at coordinate 47,635,086 of NC_141074.1, forward strand.
CATATCTCTGTCCCAGTCTCATAGAATAGTCCACAATGCAAAGTAGACCTCACATACCTCAGTATGCGTCTCACTGCATCCAAATGCGGTTTCCGTGGAACCTGCATAAACTGACTCACCAACCCAACAGCATAGCTCAAATCTGGTCTGGTGATCGTCATGTAGATCAAACTTCCTACTATGCTCCTGTACATAGTAGGATCCTCCAAGATCTCTCCTGAATCTGCACTCAACTTGCCATTCTGATCCAATGGCACAGAAATAGGCTTACAGCCTGTCATACCATACTTGGACAACATGTCCAAGCCATACTGTCTCTGCAGTAATCCAATACCATGTGGTGACCTAATCACCTCAATGCCCAAGAAATATCTGAGCTCCCCCAGATCTTTCATCTCAAACTTCTGTCTTAGCAAGATCTTTACATCAAAGATCTCTGCATCATGGTCCCCCGTAATGATCAAGTCATCTACATAGATGACAACAAGCACAACCCCTCTATCACCATGTCTCACATACAATGAGAAATCTGCATTGGCTACATGAAAGCCAATAGTGACAAGATATTCAGAAATCTTGTCAGACCATGCTCTTGGTGCTTGCTTTAAGCCATACAAGGCTTTCTTCAACCTGCAAACATGCTCGGGGTGACCCTCATCCTCATAACCAGGTGGCTGCAACATATACACCTCTTCTTGCAAATCCCCATGCAAGAATGCATTCTTTACATCCATCTGATGTAAAGACCATTGCTTTGACGCAGCCACTGCTATCACAACTCTCACCGTTGCCATCTTGGCAACTGGGCTGAAAGTTTCCTCATAATCAATCCCATATGTCTGCGCATATCCTTTGGCTACCAATCTAGCCTTGTACCTGTTTATGCTTCCATCACTGTTATGTTTAACTTTGTACACCCACTTGCATCCAATGGCTTTCTTGCCTTCTGGCAATTGCACTAAATCCCAAGTTTCATTTCCATATAGTGCATCCATCTCCTCATCCATAGCTTTCTCCCAACACACATTTCCAACAGCCTCATCAATGCATGTGGGCTCAACAACCTGCACAACCTTTGCCATATATGCATAGTGATGTGCCACATAACCATCATATGTAAATCTCTGCACAGGGTTCTTTACTCTCCCTGATCTTCGCAGCTTTTCATTCATGGCTTCCATAGCCTTCTTTACACCAGGTGTTCTCATAGCTGGGATCCCAAGCTCCTCATCAAGGCTCATATCTGAGCCACTAGACTCTCCATCAACATGAGAATGCCCTGCAGAAATGTCAGGCATACCAAGGGGCTCAACCACTTTCTCTTTTCCTTTACGTGATGTACTAATCACATTTGCAGGACTGGTATTATGACGCAACCTGCCACTCCATGGTCTATCAACAGACCCACTAGATGAGGACTCTCCTGGTCCACTCAAAGACTGTGATTGCTGACCTGCATTCTGTGCAACCACACTTCCACTCAAATCAGCCCCAACAGCTTCTTTTTCAGCAGCATACCAGCTGCTCATCTCATCAAATACAACATCCCTGCTTACCCTCAACTCACGTGTAGCAGGGTTATAACACCTGTATCCCTTTTGCTCAAGGGAATATCCAATAAATACACATTTTTCAGCTTTCGGATCCAGCTTAGTTCTCAGCTCATCTGGCACATGCACATATGCAATGCATCCAAAGACTTTCAGATGAGACAAATCTGGTTTTCTGCCAATAAACTTCTCCTCTGGAGTTACATCATGTATGGCTGCAGTTGGAGTCTTGTTCATGATGTATACTGCTGTAGAAACAGCCTCAGCCCAATAGCAATGCGGCATATTCTTCTCTTCCATCAATGCTCGCGCAATCTCAGCAATGTGCCTGTTTTTCCGCTCAGCAACTCCATTTTGCTGCGGAGTATATCTGCATGTGAACTGTCTCTGAATACCATTCTTCTTCAAGAATTCAGAGAACTCATTGGAGAAGTACTCTCCCCCTCCATCTGACCTTAGGCACTTTACATATTTCCCTGTTTGCTTTTCAACCAAAACTCTGAAATTTTGAAAGTGAGTGAAAACCTCACTCTTCTCCTTCATGAAATATACCCACACTTTCCTTGTGTGGTCATCAATGAAAGTGACATAGTACCTGCAGCCTCCCATAGACACGGTCTTCGTAGGACCCCATACATCTGAATGCACAAGATCTAGTGCATTTCTGCTCACATATCTGTTACGTGGAAACACATGCTTTGTTTGCTTCCCAAATTGGCATGCTTCACAGATTTTCTGCATACCTTCCACTTTAAATTTTGGCAGCCCTGTCACAATTCCTTTTGTCTGCATAGACTTCAATCTCTGAACATTTACATGTCCAATTCTTTTATGCCATATGTCTGTGTCTGCAACAACTCCTGAACCATTTGCAAACATTGCAGCACTCATTTCAGGCATGTCTACATTCAACGTAAACATTCTGCCCACTCTGTTGCCTTTTGCAACCAACCTGCACTTGTCTTTAAAATCTTCAACATAACACCCATCAGGGTTAAACCGAACCTACAAACCCTGCTCAATCATCTGGCCAACTGAAACCAGATTCTTTGTTATGTTCGGTACATGAAGTACATCTGCAAGGTACTTCACTTTGCCATCCTGCATAGACAATGGCACATCTCCAACATGGGCAATTGGATGAGCAGTGTCATCCCCTGTTTCCACAAAACCTGGTCTTTCTGGGTTTTTCATCTCCTTGAACCACTCCCCATGACTTGTCATGTGGTTCGAAGCGCCTGAATCCACATACCATACATTATCTTTTTGTGCTGCATCAACATTTTCAGACATGGCATTCACGACATGCTGCATAACAAACAACCTTTCATTATCCTCATTATTTCTGCTTGAGGATGCATAGTTGTTTTGCTGCACTTTCCCATTTTGCATGTCAGCCTGCTTCTTATAACGTTCTGACTGCACATGTCCTGGCTTACCACAATAGTAGCATTCACGTGCATCATTATATTGCCTTTGCCAATTTCCACGGCCTCTTTGACTCCCCTTGCCTCTGAATTTGCCTCTTCCACCTGTGTGTTGTTGTTGTTGTTGATTCTGGGACTGTTGTTGTTGCTGCTGCTGCTGGCCATAATTCTGATTACCTGTTCGGCCACCTCCTTGACCGCGTCCACGGCCTCCTCTACCTCGTCCTCTTCCTGAACTCGTGTAGAAGGCCTGTTGCTCTGAACTGTTTTTGCTTTGTGAAGACTGTTGGTCTTCACCCAAGTTCTTCTCTTCGATAATCAGCATAGACACCAAATCTGTAAAGTTGGGAATGTTTTCCCGAGTCTGAATAGACGTCTTAAACGCCTTGTATTGTGGCCCGAGACCACGTAGACAGACTTCCACCTTGTCATCATCATCTACTGACACACCAATAGATGCAAGGGATTCCACAATACCCTTTATCTTCAACGCATAGTCATTCACAGACATGCTCTTTTTCTCCACAGTATGAAGTTCATTCTTCAACTGTATCTTACGTGCCTTGGTGTTTGTTTCATAAAGCTTTACCAAGGTGTCCCACGCCTCCTTGGGGGACTTGGCATCCTGAATGTGCCCAATCATGGTGTCCTGTATACTAATGGAAAGCCAATACATAACCTTCCTGGCTCCTTGGTTCCAGTCTTTAAACTCTTTCACATCTGCAGCAGTCGGATTTATATCCGGTATCTCTGGTGCCTCTTCATGCTCACCTTCTATGTAGTCCCAATAGCCTTTTCCCATCAGGAAATTCGTTAACCTGAACCTCCAAGCATGGAAGTTATTCTTATCCAGCTTCTCAGCCACAATCTGTGTTATGCCATCATTAGACATCTTGCCAAACACACAATTTTACCAGAAACTGCACTCTGGTTTTTCCTGCACAACTGCTGTATTTTCTGCACAGCGGTACTGCAATCCACTCAAATGTCACAACCAGTGACCTTAATGCACATACATACACCCAATGGCAACTGTAGACCTCTTTGCAGCACCCACAGTGTCTGCACAGTCAATCTGTCTTCCTGCAGTTCTTAAAACAGAGTTCTGCAGAGAATCGATGACTTACCCGCAGTGCTCGAAATCGCCTGCTTTCTGAAAAACGGAGGTCTGGACGCGCCCGAAACGCGATTTCGGCCCGAAAATTACAGTCCGTAGGACTTCAGTCCGTAGGACTGCATAGTTGCCCTATAGCTTCACTCCCGCGAAGAAAGCTCCTCAATCGGAGATCGTTTGCCGGTGCCTCCCGTAGAGCTCCCGACAAGGGTGTAGTCACCAACACAATAGGGAAGAGTAGTTGAAGCTCTTACCCTCGTACCGCTTCTTGTGGTTCTCTTGCTTGCAGCTCAGCCCTTAGCACGAACCAGGCTCTGATACCATGAAAAGATGCAGGGGGAAGAGAGCTTGAGCTCTTGCAAGCACACACACACACTCACAAAACCCTAATAGAGAACACACAAGGTGAGAGGCTGAAAATCTACTTCTTCTCTACTCAACACTCAACACACCATATACAAGAATAAGAGTACACACAATATGAAAGGTATTCAACCAAATACATACACGGGTTCTCTATAGTGTGAACCCGACTAAATGAGCTGGCGCTATAACTATGCCAGTCTCTAGAGTGGCTGTCACACAGCCTGTCATCCCACTGGCCGCATATCACCCAAGATCTCACCAACCATGCCAGTGGTGTAAGTGTGGGGCCTATCCCCCAGGCCGGTCATCAGTGTCCACCGCCTCACTAGACGAGCTCGATATCTCAACACTTCTACCCCAGTCTTAAAGCTTCCTGATTTCTCCAAGGAATTTGAAGTGGTTACCGATGCTAGTGTCTTAGGCCAAGAAGGAAGACCAGTCGCTTATACTTCCCGCAAGCTGAAGCAATATGAAGCAAACTATGCCACCCATGATTTGGAGCTCTTAGCAGTTGTTCATTGCCTCAAATTATGGAGACATTATCTCTTGGGAGGCAAATTCCAGCTTGTAACTGACCACAAAAGTCTAAAGTGGATCTTCACCCAGCCTAACCATGCGGCAAAGGAGATGGATTGAAATTCTACAAGAATATGATTTCGACATCAAATTCCGCCCTGGGAAAGATAATGTGGTAGCAGATGCACTTCGCCCAAATCTTTCTTGAATGCAGTTTCAATGCCAAATAATCCCATACTGGTCAAGGTGGAAGAAGTCTCATCTCATGATCCAGATTATCAGAGGATGAAAAAATTAGTAGAAGAAGGGGGACATTCAAAGAAAGAGAAGAATCTAATCAAGGGATACTCTACTCATGAAGGAAGCCTCTACTTCAATCACAGGCTATGTATCCCTAAGGATCCTGCTTTAAAGAAACTAATACTCCATGAAGCTCATGATAGCCCTGCTGTGCAGGACACCCAGGTTATGCAAAAACATTAAATGCTGTAAGAAGGAGCTTTCATTGGGTAGGCTTGAAAAATGATGTGCTTCGGTACTTGAAGCAATGTCTCTCATGCCAAAGGATCAAAGCTGAAAGGGTCAAGATGCCTGGAAAACTTCAACCATTAGATATTCCCCAAATGTTGGAGTGCATTAGTATGGATTTTGTCACAAGTCTCCCCACTGTTCAAGGAGGATATGACTCCATTCTAGTAGTAGTGGACTTACTTACCAAAGTAGCTCACCTTATACCAGCAAAGAAGACCTTCAACAAAGCTTCTAATGTTGCTCGAATATTCATCAAGGAAGTCCTCAAACTTCATGGTCTCCCAAAAAGGATAGTAAGTGATCGGGATTTTGACTTCACTTCAAAATTCTGGCAGTCTTTATTTCAAGCCCTAAGAACTCAACTTTTCTTTAGCACAGCTTACCATCCAGAGACCGATGGCCAGACTGAGAGAGTCAATCAAGTAATTGAAGACATTCTCAGAGCATATTGTGGACGGGAACCAAGAAGTTGGATTCAATACCTTCCTCTGGTAGAATTTGCCTACAATACATCTTATCGTCAAAGCATAGGAATGTCACCATTCAAGGCACTCTATGGGCAAGAATGCCTGTCTCCTCTAAATTTCTCTGATCCAACCATAAGAGTTGAGGCATCCAGGAAAATGCTCGAAGAAATGGAGGAACAAACCAAGGCAATCCAAAAAGATATTAAAGCTGCCCAAGATCGACAAAAGCTTTATGCTGACAACAAGAGGTCTGAAAGGATGTTCAAGGAAGGAGACAAAGTTCTTCTACGAGTCCGACCCAAACGAAGTTCTCTATCACTCGGGAAATATAAGAAGCTCAGCCCTAGGTATTGTGGTCCTTATACAGTTATCAAGTGTCTAGGTAAAAGTGTCTATAAACTCCAAGTCCATAATGTATTTCATGTAAGTTTGTTAAAACCATATGTCCCCAGTCTCGATCATATTCTTGATGATGAACAAGTTGTAATCCCTACTCAAGGAGTCCTTGAATTATAGCCCAGTAGCATCATAGATTCTAGGGAAAGGCAACTCTGAAATAGAACTCTTGTAGAACATCTAGTTCAGTGGAAAGATTACCCTGAAGAGGATGCAACTTGGGAAGATGAAGCTACACTCTTAAAGGATTATCCCCAATTCATGACGAGATGAGGACATCTCGATTTCTTTAAGGGGGGAAGGATGTAACGTACCCATCTTCACTAATAAAGAAATGTCCATGTAATTATGAGTTTTTACGGTATAAATATCAATGATTTTATTATTTGAGTCATTTCTACTTAGAATCTTCAAATTCTGAGCCCAAATTTGGAATCTGCGTGCGATTTTACCCTAATATAGGATTTTACAGCATCCAAAACGGACATCGGATCAAGCCTATACGCTAATTTTAATCATTTTAGTTAAAAAACGGCGACCTTTAAACCTTAATAAATGCACGACCGCACGTCCGATTGACGAACGGTCTGAACCCCTGCGACCAGGAGAACCTCCCGGACAAAAAAAAAAAATTCGCCCCCGGGGCAGTCCGGCACGCAAATCGAGGCGGGCGTCCCAAATTTGGGTACCCCGCCCCAAAATTTGGTCCGTACACACTTACTAGGGTGCCCGTACAATGACCGCCCAAGAACCAAAGGACAGCCGCCCACTGTATGGTCCATGCGTACCCTTACGTGGACACCCATGCTGTCCCAGATCGGATAAGGTACATGCGTACCACTCCTTTCCCGGACAACTAACACCGTACCTTTCCCCTGGACCCATGCAGGCCACTGATCCATAGCCTTTGAAGGTACACCGTCCTTTCATCCTTCCTTTGCGCAGCGCCCGTACCCTCACCCCTTAGCTATATAAACCCTCGGGGTGCTCCTCAGACGGCACGCAATTCTGTGTAGCGTATACCCTGCTGTGCCGCCGTCCGTCCCTATGTAGCGTACTTGCTGTAACTACAGCCGCCCTTGCAGCCACCCCTCTCACACCCCCTCATTTGGCTCTTTTCAGATAAGCCAATTTTCCTCCATCCCCCTCTTGCTAGAAGCCAGTGTCCTTAACTCTTCTCCCCCCCCGTGTGAAGAGACTTACAGAGAGGCTTGCAGCAACCCCTCCCAGCCCTCTCCACGTTTTTGCCCTTTGCCCTTAAGGACATCTCACAATCCCCCCCCCATTTGCGTAGACTTTAATAAGGGTTTTTTGACTCAAGAGAGGGTTCGTGCGCCATATTCTTTTGCTCATACGGTGAGCAAACGAGCTCGGAATTCAGATCCGACTGAAGCGTTTCGATTGCAACAGCGAGCTCTACAAGGCGACGCCTAAGATGGCCTCATCTCCGAGACGACAAAATATTGCCTCAAGAGGAGCACGTAACAACGAGATGGGGGAAGATGCGCCCAACGCGGCTCCAGTCCTCCCTTTTCAAGCCCCTCAAGGAAACGGTGGTCAGGTTAGCTTGGTTAATTTTTAAAAAGAAGAGATTTTTCTTAAATTAGTGTTAATGAATGGTGTCTTTTCCTTTTAAAATGACGACATAAAAATTATATGAAGTTACGAATTATGTGATGTTGTATTCGATAAATTGCGTTGAAATTGTTATCTTCATGAATTATGAGTGCTATATTTAGTAAATTGCATTGAAGTTGTTATCTTTAGAATTCAAGATTTTTTTTGGCTTCAACGCTAACTCCGTTCCGTGCTTGTGTAGCCGGGCGGCGTCGTTAGCAAAGCCCGGGAATGGCCCAAGGTATCCCTCATACCTTTGGGAGAATAAGGATCGCCGATTAAGGCGAGAGATTATGAGGCTGCCTAGTTCTGAGGACCCAGGCTAGTGCGGTAAATAAGCCCACCCTAGTGTGCAGACATCCCTCTGAGGGGCGGGAGGATCAAGCGATGGAGCCTGAGAGGGCGACAGGCCGGCTTGAGTCCTCGCCAGCGGCGGTGAGGTGTATGGTCCCGTAGGGTTTTGCCCAGCATGTAGAGGCTAGAAGGCCGAATTCTAGATCATCGGCAGAATAAGAATAAGAGAGCCAGTTTGGCTTGTATGGAAATTGGTTCATATATAAACTTTTTATATAATTACATCTTGTCTTTGGTATGATTGTATTGTGTAAGAAGGCTATTTTAACAAACCTTGTGAAAAAAGGGCCTTAATTAAGGAATATGTTTATTTATGTCAAACAGTGTGGTAGGATTAATTAGAAAATAAATTGATGCGTGAGTAGGGTGGAAAGTGGGAGGATGGAATGCCCTGACGGCACCATCTTACGGACGGGTGGACCCGATTAGTCGGGTAGCTTTCCAACAGATTAAGTGAAAGCCTACGCTAGATAGTTAGGTTCCTGGGCAACTCTATTCTAGAAGACTAGGCCAGCGGGCTGTGCCTTGCATAAGATGAGGAAAAAAGCGTTGTCCCTAGAAATCAAGTCTAGTAGTTGCCCAATTTATGATCGATTACCCTATGGGTGATTTGATGTTTAGAAAATCACGCTCCCCCTGCGGGATAGAGCTAGGTCATACCTATAAATCGTATCCTTGAATCTCTGCAGGGTCAAGGTGTCGATGAATAGGAAATTTTTCCTAAGATAAGACTTAGCGGACTATCTTAAGTGTTTCTCTCATCTTGGAAGGGAGGAACCTTACACTCCAGGATAACTTTTCTCTAACGTAGTCAAACGCCTTATCTAACAGAACTGATCTGACTGAACCCGTAAGTCCCCTAGTCAGATCAGGAAAAAGGTTGCACTTGGATCATAGAGACCAACGCTTTTCTCCTCATTAAGAGGCACAATCGGGGGGCCAGGGAAAAGAGTTCCCAGGCCCCCTAGCCGGATATTCATGCAAACTTAAAACTAGTCACTCCACTTACACACCCAATATGAAATTGCCTTTGTCTCAACATCATCTATCTTTAAAAACAATCATTTAATGAAACCATTGTCTCACTGATCATAATCCTCAAAATCTCCGGTTGAATCCTTAATTCCAATCATTCCTTCATTGATGTATCTATGGCATCATTGGCAACCAGAACGCTCACCACTTGACCACTCAGGGGCCTTTTCGATAGTTCTTAGCTCATAGTAACCGACAATATATTCACATATCAAAATGGAAACTCCGTTGAGAATCAGCAAGATCAACCAACGGATCCATATAAAAGGGCCATGGACTCATCCGTTGAGGACCAGCAAGGTCAATCAACCAAATCCATGCCCGAATTCAGAAAACAACTCTTACTCTTTGTTCCAATATCTTCCACGACGCACTTCCACGATGCACGTGTAGGTATCGTCGGTGACCCAGAGTCCGAGCACCGTATGGTCAGCACCCTCTAGGATCCTTCGTAGGTGACCTAGCACTTCACTCATAGGCCGCTTCCTTAGTCCCCCCCTCATCCACCGTACCCGGAAGCTCACCTTTTTAATCGAACCAAGGCCGATCAAGTCCTCGGCTGACCTTGCTATGCGAGACGTCCTCCGTTGACTCTCCATTAGCTGTTGCAACTTTATCAGCTAGGTCTCCACGACCTTAATCACAAGATGGTCAAAACGCTTTCTCAGCATTCTTGACATAAAACAGTCATTCAAAAATAGGCCATAAATATAGTTTCTATAACGAACTCTCGTCTTTCCACAATAATCAACATTACTTAATCCACATTCATTTCATATAAATTCCCATTCTCATTCAATCGCATCATTTTCCATCTCGTCACTTCTTTCCTCAATCGCATTTACCCATATCCACATCTCATCACATCATATTCATTCACATCTCATGCATTCATATTTACCCGATTTGCATCACATCACATCACATTCATCACATCTTGATTCACATGACATCACATCCATTCTCATCCCATATCATTCATTCACATCCCGATTCAGATGACATCTCATCCATTCACATCCTATATCATTCATTCACATCCCGATTCACATGACATCACATCCATTCACATCTCATATCATTCATTCACATCCCGATTCACATGACATCACATCCATTCACATCTCATATCATTCATTCACATCCCGATTCACATGACATCACATCCATTCACATCTATCCATTCTACATCACATCACCTCCATCCATTCACATCCATCACATCACATTCAATTCATATCCATCACATTCACATCCACATATATTCTTTCACATACACATCTATATCCTTTCTTTCTCATACATCCACATCCATTCTTTCACATATTCATTCACATCCATTCTTCACATACACATTCACATCCATTCTTCTCATACACATCATTATCCATTCTTTCACATACTCATTCACATCCATTCTTCTCATACACATTCACATCCATTATCATCACATACATTCACTCATATCCCATATCATTCATTTACATTCTGATTCACATGACATCACATCTCATCCATTCATTCACATTTATCTGATTCACATCGCATCTCATCACATCTATCCACATCACATTCTCATTACTTCTATTCATATCACATCCATCCATTCATTCACATCTATCTGATTCTCATCACATCTATTCATATCACATCCATCCATTTATTCACATCTATCTGATTCTCATCACATCTATTCTCATCACATTCGTTTAAACATAGAATTTAAGAGAATTTTTAATTTTTGATATAAAGATTCTTTACGCATCTATTTATGCATAAAATCAACTTCAGTGGGAATAACACTTTTAACAAAATCCTTTTATGCATCTATTTATGCATAAATTCAATTTTAAGAAAAATACACTTTTAAAACAAAAATAAATCCTTTATGCATCTTTCTATGCATAAAATCAATTTTAATGAAATTAACACTTTTGGAATAAAAATAAATTCCCTTATGCATCTTTATATGCATAAAATCAAAATTAATGAGAATAACTCTTTTGAAATAAAAATAAATTCCCTTACGCATCTTTCTATGCATAAAATCAAAATTAATGAGAATAACTCTTTTGAAATAAAAATAAATTTCCTTATGCATCTTTCTATGCATAAAATCAAAATTAATGAGAATAACTCTTTTGAAATAAAAATAAATTCCCTTATGCATATTTCTATGCATAAAAGCAAAATCAATGAGAATAACCCTTTTGAAATAAAATTAAATTTCCTTATGCATCTTTCTATGCATAAAATCAAAATTAATGAGAATAACTCTTTTGAAATTAATGAGAATAAATCTTTTGAAATTAAAAAAAATTCCTATGTGCATCTTTCTATGCATAAAATCAAAGTTAATGAGAATAACTCTTTTGAAATAAAAATAAATTCCTTTATGCATCTTTCTATGCATAAAATCAAAATTAATGAGAATAACTCTTTTGAAATAAAAATAAATTCCCTTATGCATCTTTCTATGCATAAATTCAATTTGAATGGGAATGACACTTTGGAAATAAAAACAAATCTTTTAGAATGCACAAACGGAAGGAATTACTCTTTTAGAATAACCTAATAAACTTTAGTTCCACAAAATTTAAGAAAATGTTGCCATAACCTCCTTTGTATGCCTGACCATTTCTCAATTTTAACATTCAATTTATGACTTGAATTAATTCAATTTGAATTCTAATATCTCTAATCTAGTCCATTTTCTAAAAATCAAGAGAGTAAACAATGAAAAGAGTTAAATCAATATTTTAATTAAACTTTCTAGGATTAAGAAGGGCTGAATTGTAAAGAAGAGAAGGGGGTGACCTTTCCATCAAGGCATAGCATCAGATTTTTATTCAAACATTTACAAAGCATAAAATTTAAGAAAATCGTAGATTTAAAATTCACAAATAAGTAAGAATTAAGCTTACATGGAACTTGTAAGCTTTCCTTTGGCTTGAGGGATTGAGGGTTCTACTCTTGTTTGCAACAAGGGTGGCCACGAGGTCTTTTGGAGAGGATTTAGTAAAAAAACAATTGAATTATCAATTGAATTCAATGTATTTGACTCTGGGGAGGAGTAGAGTAACAGTGCATAAACACTATTAACCTTTTAAAAAGGGGGAGGCTTCTATTTATAGAAAAAAATGAGCCTCTAACCAAGCAAACTGATTCTAGAATTTTCCAGATCAGTTTGGTCAATTTTTGACCATTTTTGGGTCAGTTTAGCTCACTTTTTGGATCTAGTTAAAACAAGAGAGAGGAGAGATGAAAATATCTCATTATTTGTGAGTTTAAAACTCATCCACACATGTGAAATAGGCGTCTCCTTGATGAGGGGAATTCCCCACACTGAGGTGTCAAAAATGCATCATTTCCTATAAATATCTCTTCTTTTTTAACTAATAAACCTTGTCCTAGTCAACTCTTCATCTTATGTGAGTATTTACTCATTTTTGGGGGATTTTTCTTTTATTCTTCAATTTATCTCCTCCCTACATTTGGATTAATCTTTTTGGTTTATAGGAACCTTAATCCAAAATTTTCAAAAAATCTGGACCCTGAGGCTAAGGTCCTTTTTACCTATTTTAAATTTATTTCAAGTGCACACTAGAAAGTTCTTTTTGAATTTCTGTTTAAGGGAAAATCATTTTAATAAGAAAGGATATTTTTCCATCCAAAGATATCTAGAAACTGAATTACCTCTCTCTAGAATATTTTCTCTCTCTAGGTCAAAACAGATAGAAACAAGATTTGTTATTATTCTGAAAAGGGGATTGATTACAGGGGAGAAACTGGACATCTTGAGGGGCTGGGGGAGGAATCTTACATCCTACCCCACTTAAAAAACGCGAGATGTGGAGTATGATCTCTTTCATCTTCTTCTTCTTCAATCACTTCCAACGTTACTACCTTGGAAGTGGACGGTCGATTTGGGAACAACTCTCTTTGACTTCTCCTATTCTGAGGCAGAGGTCTTGCATTACTTTGGTTTGAAAATGCGGGTTGGTTAGAGGGTCTACCTCTGGGATTTCCCTGATTTGGCAGATAGAAACCTGATTACTCTGCAGGGAAGGAATCTGGAGGGAAGGAGCTGGAGTCTGGAATCTTGATTTCTGATTTCCCTGCCCTGAAAACCTTGATCCAAAAGGAGTTGGACAATCCATACTGCGATGTCCAAATCCTTGACAGTTATAGCATTTCACTCCCTTGTTCAAGGGTGGAACTTCTGAAGTTGAATTCAAGGGGATTGAGTTTCGGAAAAAGGACATTTCTTCCATTCTAAAACTTCCCATATCCTGGGCTTGACCCTGATATCTCTTAGGCAGTGGAAGGTTGGAATCATCTTCTGGAACTAAAAACCTTTTCAAAGGTGATGGTGTGTTGTAATTAGGGTTGCAAGAAAGCACACAAAGCTTGGAGAAGAAGAAGCAAGAATGCACACAACACACAGTGTATTAGATTGTGTCGATGTACAAAAGATAAGTTAGCCCTAGAATAATGGGCGTATATACAAGCCGGGGGAAAAAACCTCCTAAAGAGGGAAAAAGTGCCCCGGTGGTCCTAAGTGTGTTCACACACATCACTGCCTATATATATGGCAACAAATCCCCCCTGGGAGTGATGGTGTGAACGAGAGCTGGCACTCATGTATAGGGAAGTTCCATGCCCGAAGTAGATCAGTCCACAAAGGGGAGCAAGCCCAAAGCTTTGCAGAAAGCTTCAAACTTCTCACGAGGAAGTGCCTTTATGAAAAGATCGGCAAGGTTGTCCTGTGTTGGCACATATGCCAAGCTGATCTCTCCTGCTGAGAGTCTCTCCCTGACATAGTGATAATGCACCTTAATGAGCTTTGTGCAAGCATGAAAAATTGGGTTTCTCGCAACTGCCAATGCGCTCTGACTGTCAGTGTAGATAGAGGTGGCAGACTCCTATCCAACACCCAAGTCAGCCCATAAGCCGTCTGAGCCACACACACTCAACCGTAGCTGTGAAAGTTGCCATGTACTCAGCTTCACAACTAGAAGTGGCCACAGTAGGTTGCTTCTTGCTCGGAGCATGAAACAAAAACCACTTGTGGACACTCTTGTGTCATAGCAACCAGCCCAATCTGAGTCCGAAAAAGCATGTAAATCTGGCGGCAACGATCCCCCCTTGGGATAAAATAGCCCAAGATGTATGGTGCCACTCAAGTAGCGAAAGATGCGTTTAACTACCTTCCAATGCTGAGACCTTGGGCTATGCATAAACCTGCTCACCTGTGAGACTGCAAACTGAATGTCCGACCTTGTAATGTATACATAAATGAGGCAACCAACAGCTGTATGATAGAGTGTGACATCAAAGTGATCTCCAGCATCATGAAGACTCAACTTCAAACCTGTCTCCATTGGAGTAGCAATAGGCTTGCAGTCTTCAAGGCCAAATCTCCGCAACAATGGCTCAATATACTTTGTCTGACACAAAGCAATACCTCCATCACACTCCTTAAATTGTATCCCCAAATAATGATGCAAATGCCCCAAATCTGACATCTCAAAAGAGGCATTCAAATCAGCCTTAAAATCAGCAATATGACTCTCATTTGGTCCTGTGAGCAGCATGTCATCCACATAGAGAGCAATGATTAGATGTACATCATCCACACGTTTAACATACAAAGTGCTTTCTGTTGGACTATTCTGAAAACCATGTGCAGTCAAATATGCATGTATCTTTTCATACCAAGCTCGTGGAGCTTGCTTTAAACCATATAAAGCCTTTTTCAACCTACACACTTTGTTTTCCTGCCCTCTTTGAACAAAACCACAAGGCTGCGATACATACACCTCCTCATGCAAATCTCCATTCAAGAACGCAGTCTTTATGTCCAACTATGTACATTCCAACCATTATGAGCTGCCAATGCACAAATGCTACGAATGGTAGTCATACGACAAGTGGGAGCAAAGGTCTCATCAAAATCAATGCCCTTTTCTTGAGCATAACCCTTTGCAACAAGTCTAGCCTTATAGCGATCAACACTGCCATCTGGCTTTCGTTTCAACTTAAAAACCCACTTACATCCAATGACCTTTTTACCAATAGGCAAATCACACAAAGACCATGTACCATTCTTCATTATAGCATCATATTCACTTTGCATTGCAGCCAACCGATTTTTTGATTTTTGTGCCTCATCAAATGAAAGAGGTTCTTCCTCTTCACACATACTAGACAGAGCCAAAGCATAACAATCTGATGCATAAGAGGCATGCTGAAAACTTGAACGAGTACGACTAGACATAGGTGCATCAATTTTACTATCATGCAAGGTTTGCACCAGCCATTTAGGCATACCTCTAACCTGCTCATTTTCAGCCCTATCCTCATAAATTACATCCTAAAAATCTGCATCAGAAATCGGCTGATCTATGATGTCGTTTGAAATCTGCATAGGCTGAATATTTGCCTCATTAGGACTTACATTTGAATTCCCACCTGTAAACAGAGGCAACAATGTATCAAATACATCCCGTGAGCTCACACCTGTCTCTTTGGTACATGATAACAAAGACTGTACAACATCTTCCCAAATACTTTTTTCTCAAGTTTTTAACTTTATATTTAGATCTTGAAATTAAAGCCTTAAAATTTATCAATGTATAGTTAGTTGTATAATATTTATTCACTTAAAAAAGAAATAGTTTTTTTCTTTTTTCGGATTGAAGAATCAAAGCTCATAATAATGTTAATTTTGGATTATTTTATCCAATAGTTTATTTTATAATGATAATTTGATATGTAAAATAAAACACTTAAAAATTTGGAGAGTTACTTTAAATGTATACTTCTATATTCTATCATTATATTTTCTATTTATACATCAAACTCTAAACTTTCAAAAACTTGTCAACTATTAATTATGCAGGACGAGAGGCTAGCTCGGGCGGCCCCTCCGAGACCAGCGGGACCGGAAGGCTCCCCTCGCCTAGAAGGCACGAGCGATTCCGCCAATGGGAAAAATCTTCTAACGGGGAAATTACTCTAACGAGTCAAGTCTTAACTAGAAAAATTGATCTGACCAAACTTGAAGTCACATGATCAGATCAAGATGAGACTTGCACTTGGTCCATGGAATCATCTCCTTTTTTCTCATTTACGAGGCACAGTCGATGATCCCCTCCCACAGTCGATGATCCCCTCCCACAGAACAAGGTCTTCTCAGGATTTAAAACTAAATAACGTAACTAATCGTATCTAGTTTTTTCTCAGGAATCCTCCGATCCAGCCTAACCCCATCCGGCCCATGGGTTAGCCAACCACCCGACCACTGAATTGGTGGGATTTCTTTATAAAGATTTGGTTGGGTTTTTGCGCGGGTACTAAGGAAAAGAGTTTCCAGGCCCCCTAGCTAGCGATTCATGCAAAAATCAAGGTAGGCATACCACGTACACACCCAATATGAACTTGCCATTTAACAGAATCGACTAGCTTTAAAAACAATCCTTCAATAGAAATCATAATATTTCTCATCATCATTTTCTAAAATTCCGAGTCCATTGTATTACAAAAATGTATCCTTTGAACTCTCCGTTGAAGACCGGCTGGCCAACCAACGAAATCCAGTATCAAAATTTGGTTCCCAAAAATCTTTCCTTTTTGTCCATCCGAAATCTTTCTTGACGTACGCATGGGTGTCCTAGCAACTGCGAGCCCGTGCATCGCCTGGTCAGAACCCTCTAGGATCCTCCTTAGGTGTCCTAGGACTTCACTTAGGGACCGCTTCGTCGGTCCTCACCCATTGTACCGGAAGTGCACCATTTTAACCGTATCGAGGCTGGTCAAGACCTCGGCAGGCTTTGCCGCGAGCAACGTCTTTTGACGACTCCCCGCCAGCTGTTCCAACAAACCTTCTCTTAGAAAAACATAAGCCAAACATTCTGGCGTAAAATAGTTCTTTTTTTAATGAAAAAACAGAGGTTCCAATGCAAGTAAAATTCCAGTTTGAGATCGGTTCCGAAAACCCTTTTTCCATAATTCCCAATTTTAATAATGAGGATCCTTGATCTCTCATGAGAGTAATCTACCCATCATTTTGTCCAATTGACCAACTAGATTCTTGGTGAGTTTGGTCAAGGAAAAACTAGATTAGTTTTTGTAGTCTATTCTTTGGATTTAGTAACTAGAATTGATCACGAAGTTTTTATTTGATTCAGATCGAGAGAAGGACAATTAGGTTTACTGTCCGTCCCTCACGTAGTCTTACTAAATTCATTCGGTTTAGTTCTTCAAGGATTCCCTTCAGATAAACATCTAGTTTTGGGTAAATATGCATTTAGTGATTTTACCAATTAAAATATCCAAAGATATTCTTTATGCCACATAATTTCTCAACCTTAATTTATTAGGTAGAATTATGGTGGAAATTCATCTTTTGATACTAAAATTTAATTCAAATCCACCTTTTCTTAAATATCATAAAAATTCTTCTTTTAACTAAAATATCAATACCTATTTTTTTGAATAAACTTGAAATCCTCCTTTTTCTCATTTCAATGAGTGCAATCCATTTATCGTGGGAATTTCTCTTTTACCATAAATTAGATCTACTTAAAATTCTTCTTAAAAATTACATAAAATATCCATTAATTCCATTAAGCTAAAAATTCCACTTTTCTCATTTAAACATTTGAATTCCAATATGGTGGGAATTCCTCTTTCATCATTTAATCTTATCTATACAAAAAGATAAATCTAACTAATTTTTTTTCTTAAAAATTTAAATAAAAATCTTCATTAATTCCTTTACACTTGGAATTACACTTTCCTTATTTAAATATTTGGATTCTAATGTAGTGGGAATTCCTCTTTCATCATTTAAAATTTATCTATGCAAAAAGATATATTCAACTAAATTTTCTCATAAAAATTTAAATAAAAATCTTCATTAATTCCTTTACACTAGGAATTACACTTTCCTCATTTAAATATTTAGATTCCAATATAAAGGGAATTCCTCTTTCATCATTTAAAATTTATCTATGCAAAAAGATAAATTTAACGAAAATCCTTCTTTAATTTTTAATTAAAATATAAATTCTTTTAGCATCACAATTATTCTCTTACTTCATTTGAATACATGGATCTCCATTGTCGTGGGAATTACTCTTTTAACATAAAAATGGATTACTAGAAATTTCTCTTTTTCCTAACTATTTATGTATAAACATAAAAATTAATTTTCCATGATTATAATGAGAATCATTCAATTAATCATCTAGGATGATTAATCCTAGAATATGGCAGGAAGTCCTCTTTTCATAATATAAATGAAAATGATTTATGTGTTAATTTTACAAAAATTTTGCCATAGCTCCGCTGGCTATTACTGATAATGGTGGTGCTATAAAGTTAACTTAGGATACTAAAAAGTCAGTACACCGGGTCAGGATAATCCAAACAAAATATGCATGGGTGGGTCCAAAGCAAGACACCTTCTCTCAAATTACGAGGGGTACAATAGTCACACAAAATATGAGATATGGAAGGCCATTTGTGAATGCACCACTTATCGTGGGAATAATGCAGAGCTTGGTCTCAAGCGGGCAAGGCTGTGGGAGTCACTTGACAAAATGATTCAATTGCTAGAAAAGGCTCCACTTGTTGCTGAGGAGATTGCAAACTTAAAGACTACAATACATACATTTACTCAGCAAATGGTTGATGCATGGGGAGAAACACATATCACCCACTATATGGTATTTACCTTTCTATCTATTATCAGGGATCATTATCCCTTACCTTTCACAAAACACATGCTGGAACGAGTGGTAAGAAAGAAAGCATGTAGCTTCCTCGATATATTCTCTAGGTACAATCAGGTAGTGATCGGTCCCAAGGATCAACACAAAATAGCCTTTGCCACCGAATGGGGCACATACACATACCGAGTCATGCCCTTTGGGATGACCAATGCCCCTAGAACCTTCCAACATCTCATGTGTATGGCTTATAAGGAATATCTTCAGAAATTCCTTGAGGTCTTCATGGATGACCTTTGTGTTAATCCCCCCTCGAAGCACCTTGCAGGTTTGCACAAAGTGCTAGAAAAGTGTAGGCTATATCGCATCTCATTGAACCCGCTATTGAACCCGCTAAAATGCCAATTTTGGTTCGGCATGGAGTGATCCTGGGACACATCGTCTCCAAGCAGGAAATCTCTACTGATGATAGCAAAGTGCGGCTCATTCTAGAGTTTCCCCCACCCATTAACTTCAAAGGAGTCCAACACTTTATGGGACACATCGGCTACTATTGGCGATTCATTTTTATGTATGCTTATATTGCTTGACCTCTTTACAGACTTCGCATTGTCTTTGAGTGGACTGAAGAATGCCAAAGGGCTTACACTACGCTAAAAAATCCCTAGGTAGCTACTTATATTGCTCAAGTTTGACTTCACTGTGGTTACGGTGAGAAAAGGCTCTCAACATGTCCTCGCAGACCAACAAAAATGCATTTGACAGCCTTATCATCCAATTTTCTATGTTGTTGCATAGGCACTAAAGCATAGGACAAGCAACCAAAGACACGCAAGTGACCAATAGAAGGCTTCCTGCCATGCCAAGCTTCGTATGGAGTAACAGACTGCAAGGCCTTAGTGGGACACCTGTTGAGTACATATGCAGCACACATGAGAGCCTCAAGCCAAAACGCATGTGGCAAAGCTTGGCTCTTGACCATACATCGTGCCATCTCCATAAGTGATCTATTTTTTCTCTCAGCAACACCATTTTGCTGAGGGGTATATGGCACTGTACATTGGTGTTTTATCCCACGATTAGCCAGAAATGCATCAAACTCTTTAGACATGTACTCCCCCCCTCGATCAGAATGGAGGGTGCCCACAGTACAATTGGATACATTTTCAACCACCATAAGCAAAAACTGTTTGAAGCACAAAAACACTTGAGACTTTGCCTTCAGTGGATATACCCATGCATGCCTTGAGTAATCATCAATGAAAGTCACGAAGTACAAGTGTTTACCAAATGACGGAGTTTGCATAGGCCCACATACATCACTATGTACAAGTTGCAATTTGCGAGTGGCCCGCACAGAACCATCCTTTGGAAATGCAGAACACTGCATTTTGCCCAAAATACAGCCTTCACAAAAACGCCTCAAGAGGGGGCAATGAAGCAACCATATCAAATTTCTGCAAACGCAGCAAACTAGCAAAGTTCAGATGACCAAAACGAGCATGCCATAGTTTTGCATCTCAAACTGCCTTTTCATCATAAACTGAATTTGCTGAATCTTCCACACACTTGTCATAAGAATTGAGCCTATATAGCCCATGAAACAAGGTGCCAGATGCAATAATCGTATCACCAGAAGTCAAATCATGAACAGTTCATCTGTCATCCACAAATTTGACTACAAGTCCAAGTCTGCTGGTGGCAAGCGCAGAGACAGACAATAGATTCTTCTTTATCCCTGGCACATACAAAGCATCTGAAAGTGTGAAATCACTGCCATTTGCAGCAATAAGCATAATTTTACCAACGCCCTTCACTGGGTAAGAAGCATTATTCGCACATGTGACAGTATTCCCATTAGAGACAGCCTCAAGACAAGTGAACATATCACGATGCGAGGTAATGTGCTTTGTAGCACCACTGTCAAAATACCATACATCAGAGTCAACAGAAACTACCAAACATACATCATGTACAGATGGGTCATACTGGCAATACACGCTAAATGCCCATTCTGTATCCTGCACAACATTTGTAGAAGCATCCGCTATTGTGGCTATATTTGACTCTTTCTTCTTTGCGTCTTTAGCCTTTAGCTTAGGGCAATTCTTAATGACATGATCAGTTGCCTTACAATAGTTGCACCTGATCTTTTTCTTGCCTTTATCAAGAGCCTTCTCAGACCTATTGTTGCTACCTGTGGAAGGAGAAGAAGTTGCAGATCTACTAATAGGAGAAGAAACAGTGGAAGGGGCTGCCTTTACCACTTCTTCTCTGTTGGGCAGCAACAAATGCCTGATCAACTGCACGCTGCCTAGCCCGATTTTTCTTAGAATGCGCTTCTTATAGGAGCTTGTTGACTAAAGTATCATACTTGACAACATCAGGTCTGTCCTCAATAACAAGTCTCCACGTGGAAGCAAAAGTCTGATATGACTCAGGTAAAGCATCAAGAACAGTCTGCACAAGAGAATGATCAGGAATAATCTCACCTGCAGAAATCAACTGTTCCTTGAGATCTTTAATCTCAGCAAGAAAAACATTCATGTCATCATCTTCCTATTGCATAATCTTCGATTCTAGCTCTTTACGCAGGTAAGAGATTTTTGCCTCGTTACGACCTACATACAAAAACCAGCTAGAATATCCCAAGCCTGTTTTGTTGTTTTAGCTGAACGAATATGTGGAGTGATGTTACATTTGACAGAAAGTGCAATCAAGGCATGAGCCTACGCATCTTTACCATCCCAACGAGCTTGTTCAGCAGCAGTGGGTAAAACAACAGCAACAGTAGAGCTGCTAGAACCTGCCACATCCTCAACAGATCCTACATCCATAGAACCTGGAGGTACATCCATACCCTGCACAATGTTCCACACTCCTTTTGCAACCAAAACATGCTGCATCATGTATGCCCAAAGTGGGGAGTTGCTGTCTCCATCCAATTTGTCATCAACAGACCATGCGAAATACATCATTGCTATTATCAGCCATGGCCACTGACTGAAACTGATGCAAAAGCTACCTGTAATGAAGCAAACAATGAATAGAAAACAACTCGTGCTATGTAGCACGGTCCACAATAGAATACATATGCCTGTTTTGTAGAAAATTACACTGTCAAAATTTCTGCACAAAATGACGAAAACACTTGTACAAAACTTGTAATGCAAAAACGGAGCCCAAAACGACCTCAGATGCAATTTCTGAGAACGCGAAGCCCTATAGGAGAATCTATAGAGTATAGGGACCTGCAAGCGCTCGTGGAAGCTTGCCTCAATCGGAGAACGTGAGTTGGAGGGTGCTAGCCGTGTAGCCCTAGGAGCCGATGCCTGCTCTGATACCAATTGTTGGAATTAGGATTGCAAGAAAGCACACAAAGCTTGGAGAAGAAGAAGCAAGAATGCACACAACACACAGTGTATTAGATTGTGTCGATGTACAAAGATAAGTTAGCCCTAGAATAATGGACGTATATACAAGCCGAGGGAAAAAACCTCCTAAAGAGGAAAAAAGTTCCCCGGTGGTCCTAAGTGTGTTCACACACATCATTGCCTATATATATGGCAACATGGTGCTGGCTTTGGTGGGACCTTGACATCAAAGGCCTTGGAGAAATCCTTTGCCATCGGCACCTTTTAATCGAACTGAGGTTGGTCAAGACCTCGGTTGACCTTGCTACGCAAGATGTCCTCCATTGACTCTCCGTCAGCTGTTGCAACTTTATCAGCTAGGTCTCCACCACGACCTTAATCACAAGACGGTCAAAATGTTTTCCCAGCATTCTTGACATAAAACAGTCATTCAAAAACAGGCCATAAATACACTTTCTATAACGAACTCTCGTCTTTCCACAATAATCAACATTACTTAATCCACATTCATTTCATATAAATTTCCATTCTCATTCAATCGCATCATTTTTCATCTCATCACTTCTTTCCTCAAATATCCTCAGATCTCATCCACTCGCATCATTTAGCCATATCCACATCTCATCACATCATATTCATTCACATCTCATCCATTCATATTTACTCGATTCGCATTACATCACATCCATTCTCATCCCATATCATTCATTCACATCCCGATTCACATGACATCTCATCCATTCACATTCCGATTCATATAACATCTCATCCATTCACATGACATCTCATCCACTCACATTCCATATCATTCATTCACATCCCGATTCACTCAAAGACTGTGATTGCTGACTTGCATTCTTTGCAACCACATTTCCACTCACATCAGCCCCAACAACTTTTTTTCAGTAGTATACCAGCTGCTCATCTCATCAAAAACAACATCCCTGCTTACCCTCAACTCACGTGTAGCAGGGTTATAACACCTCTATCCCTCAACTCATGTGTAGCAGGGATATAACACCTCTATCCCTTTTGCTCAAGGGAATACCCAATAAACACACATTTTTCAGCTTTTGGATCCAGCTTAGTTCTCAGCTCATCTGGCACATGCACATATGCAATGCATCCAAAGACTTTCAGATGAGACAAATCATGTTTTTTGCCAGTAAACCTCTCCTCTAGAGTTACATCACGTATGGCTGTAGTTGGAGTCCTGTTCATGATGTAAACTGCTGTAGAAACAGCCTATAGCTATGTGGCATATTCTTCTCTCCCATCAATGCTCGCGCAATCTCAGCAATGTGCCTGTTTTTCTGCTTAGCAACTCCATTTTGCTATGGAGTGTATTTGCATGTAAACTGTCTCCGAATACCATTCTTCTTCAAAAATTCAGAGAACTCATTGGAGAAGTACTCTCCCCCTCCATCTGACCTTAGGCACTTTACATATTTCCCTGTTTGCTTTTCAACCATAACTCTAAAATTCTGAAAATGAGTGAACACCTCACCCTTCTCCTTCATGAAGTATACCCACACTTTCCTTGTGTTGTCATCAATAAATGTCACATAATACCTGCAGCCTCCCATAGACATGGTCTTCGTAGTAGGACCCCATACATCTGAATACACAACATCTAGTGCATTTCTACTGCTCACATTTCTGTCACGTGGAAATACATGCTTTGTTTGCTTTCCAAATTGGCATGCTTCACATTACGAAGCTTTACAATTGATTTCAGATGCTTCTGAGTGCTTCATGGTGATTCCAAGAAATTCCAAGTCATGAGTGCATCTTAGTGCTTCTGAGCATTTTCAGACCACTTCTGAGTGCCCGACAGTGCACTATATTGCTTAACCATGCTTTATAGTGCTTGACATACTTTTTCAAGTGATCACAAGTGCTTCTAAGTGGTTCATAGTGATTCCAAGTAATTTTATGTCATTCCAAGTGCATCTAAATGTTTCTGTGTGCTTCTAAGTGCCTTTTGTTGCTTTTGAGTGCTTCATAGTGCTTCAAAAAGCTGCCAGCAGAGCAGGTGCCTGAGAGTTCTTCCAAATGCTTCCAAGTGCTTCCAAGTGCTTATGCTCGTAATGGCTTAACAAAGCTTCAAAAGTGATATCAGGAGCTTCTAACTACTTCCAAGTGCTTGTAAGTGCTTCCAAGTGCATCTAAATGTTTCTGTGTGCTTCTAAGTGCCTTTTGTTGCTTCTGAGTGCTTAATAGTGCTTCAAAAAGCTGCTAGGTGCCTGAGAGTTCTTCCAAACGCTTCCAAGTGCTTAAGCTCGTAATGGCTTAACAAAGCTTAAGAAGTGATAACAGGAGCTTCTAAAACTGCTTCCAAGTGCTTGTAAGTGCTTGTAAGTGCTTCCAATTGTATCTAAATGTTTCTGTGTGCTTCTAAGTGCCTTTTGTTACTTCTGAGCACTTAATAGTGCTTCAAAAAGCTGCCAGGTGCGAGAGAGTTCTTCCAAATGCTTCTAAGTGCTTATGCTCGTAATGGCTTAACAGAGCTTCAGAAGTGATAACAAGAGCTTCTAACTGCTTCCAAGTGCTTGTAAGTGCTTGTAACTGCTTCCAAGTGCTTGCTAGGGCTTCTAAATGCTTGCTAATGCTTCTAAGTGCTTGCAAGTGCTTCCAAGTGCTTCTAGTGCTTGCTAGTGCTTCCATGTGCTTCTCAGTGCTTCCATGTACTTCCAAGTGCTTCTAAGTGCTTTCTAGTGGTTCCAAGTGTTTGCTAGTAGTTCTAAGTGCTTCTAAGTGCTTGCTAGTGATTCCATGTGCCTCTAAGTGCTTCCATGTGATTCTAAGTGCTTCTAAGTGCTTCCAAGTGCTTCCACATGCTTTACTTGCTTCTAAGTGTTTGCTAGTGTTTCCAATTGCTTCTAAGTGTTTCCTAGTGCTTCCAAGAAATTCCATGTTATTCCAAGTTCATCTAAATGGATCCTCAGGTTTCTAAATGCTTGCAGGGTGCCTGAGAGTTCTTTATAGTGCTTTACAACCATTTACTAGTGCTGCCAGGTGCAAAAAGTGCTACTAAGTGCGTCTAAGAGCTTTACCCAATGAGTGTCATAGCTTTACACTGATTGAAAGTGCGTCATAATGCTTACCAATGCTATAGGTTGCTTCAGAATGATTTATAATGCTTGATAGTGTGTCTAAATTTGTCTTCTTTGTCATAGAGGGACTTCTATATGCGGTTCCAAGTGGCTCATCCTAACATAAGGATCTCCCTCAGATGTTTTGAGGGTCTAAAGCCATACTTCGTATGCAAGTTGAAGGACCGCAACACTTGCTGCTGTGAATACCATGTGCAGCTTGTCTACTTCAAGGAAGCTCTTAATCAGATGCGCCAGGGAAGATATGGGCTACATGGCCGGCCATGCAGATGCAGGTGCCTTGTTTGCAGTTCTCATGATGGAACAGCATAGTGCGCGGCCTCCAATGCCACATTTCCAAGCTTAACAGACCTATGGGAGTCTGTATTGTGCCCAAAATCCATTGATTGTGCTTATCACCGTAGACAATGTCTTTTGGGTACATGCAAACATTGTGGCATTAAACAAATCTCCTTGTGTCCACATGAAAAAAGCGATGACATCTCTATGATGACTGTCAAGCTTTTTGACGACGTTCCTACACAAGAAGTGGATGAGAATGGTCAAGCAAAAACTCAAAAAGATCTTGTTGTTTGCCAAGTCAGCCCGAGGACTTTCACTTCCTTGCTTCAAAGCAAATTGGGAAACTTCATCAAACACAATTATAAGTACAGATGGCAAGCTGAACAATTCAAAGAGTGTTTGGATAAATTTCCAGATGATGTAGTGGTGTCGGTAGTGGATTTTGCAGAGAATTACTCCTTCAAGGTGCCGAATGAAATTCAGTCAATGCATTGGTGACAATCTTGGTCCACATTTCGTACCTGCGTGATGTGCTTGGTACCATTCGGAAGACAATCCACTTCTACATCTCTGATGACAAAATCCACGACACTTTGTTTGTGCAGCACTACTTTATTTTGCACAATGAGTGGCTGAAAGCTCAAGGATGCAGTGTCAAGCGACACTGGGTGTGGTCTGATGGCGCTACTTCATAATTCAAAGCAAGGCGCCCTTTCTATTTTGTAGCCCGATACTTCAATATGACAGGTATTGAGATGATGCTTGCACAGTTTCTTTGCATCCCAGCCATGGGAAGGGCGATCACGATGGGGCTGGTGCGGTGCTCAAAAGAGCTCTCACACAGGAGCAGCTGAAATCTGACAGATGGGCGTTACATAACGCTTCAAGTGTGGTGGCATTCCTCAATGCAACCCTCAGGAAAGAATGTCCATTGACAGGGAAGAAAGTCGATCGTAGATTCTGGGAGGTCAAGCTCGGTGATGTAGACAGAGATAGAGAGTGGGATTGCATGCGGATCAAAGGGTCTCGATCCTTCCACTGTGTCAACGGCCTACAGTCAATCAAATATGCACGGGCTACGGTGTAGACCATTGTCCTGCTTTTGCCATGCATGCATGAAAGGCCAATGGAGGAGATGTGTAAACAAGGACCACGTTGAGAGGTGGGAGTACTTGCAAATACAACCGACTGTCAATGTTCAAAATGATGGAGAAGCATCCAGCGATGATGAGTTACCAGGAGCCCCCATGTATGCTGGCCACCATGACGACCTAAGTGATGCCTTGATGGTTGGCCAGAACTTCGCAGTGAATGCAGAAGAGCCAGGTGTGTAGACTTCTACATCTTGAAGTGCACTAAAACCAAGCGCTTGACCATCAAATTTGAAAGGGATGAATGGCATAACCGTATTCAAAAGAACTCATTTGTCGTTGAGGGACTCTTCTACGACAAGGTAAATGGCCAAGATGACACCTACGTTCTTTTGGATGACAAGCCCCCTGGCTTTTATCTACTCCCACCTGCATCGCTGAGGTTTCCGATGTGCTCGGTAGAAGGTGAGCCTAATGTATATGAATTGTCAAATGATATATTTGAACAAATCTATAATAGCATGCCCCCAGAGGAGAACTTATAAGTTCTAACTTTCAAGCTAGCACAATGCATCCTCCTAACATTAGGGAAAATTTGGACTCAAAAAGGAGCCTTGTAAGAGAT
Organism: Cibotium barometz; assembly: GCF_041138505.1. NCBI lineage: Eukaryota > Viridiplantae > Streptophyta > Polypodiopsida > Cyatheales > Cibotiaceae > Cibotium > Cibotium barometz. The sequence continues at coordinate 47,662,684 of NC_141074.1, forward strand.
CCCTTGGGATGATGATGTGGACAAAGCAAGCCAATAAATCCACATATAATATTGGAGGGTACATGCGTCATTTTTGAGTTCTTTATTCCATTAACTAACATGTAGGGTGTTTTTCAATTCAAAACAATGCATCTTAAGTATAGTTTTTTATTCCCACTATGGTGCCTTATTTTATTGAAAAAAGACACCACTCTCTTTCTTCATTACACTTTTGAATGTAACGAAGCCAACTTTGCTAACCAAACTTGAACCGAACTTCGTCCCTGCAACCCATCATCTTGCATTATCTCCCTCATTGTCTTCCCGACTCCACAACCACAACCACTCCAAATCCGAATTGTTTTGAGCGGGAGGTTTTTGATTTTCTCTTCTTCTCAAGGCGGCAAGTTTTGAAAAAGGATGGAAAAGTATTTGTTCTTCATACGCCATACCTGCTTGTGCATGAATAACAATCCCATTTCTTACCTTTTTCAAGTGAGGGTTGTGCTTACAAGTACTGTGTACATTTTGGTTCATCCAGGATACCAACAAGTTTGTTTGATGGACAAGGAGGTATTATTTAGTGATGTTGTCTTTTGGTTTTAATGAAGCAATCTTCTTCACGGGAGATAAGTGTAATATCTTTGGTTTTTTTTTGTTAAAGTGTGAGTTCATGATGCTTTTTGGTGTTGTTAAAGCACAGAACAATGCAATGGAACCTGTGAAGCAAAAGAAGAAAAAGGTGGACATCCACTTCCAAGTAGAACCCGATTATGCTCCCTGCTGTAAGAGAAATTGGTCTAGGCCAGCATGCGAAGCCCACATTACTGAGCTTCGAAATGAAGGAAAGAAAAATATGGACCTATAGTTGGATGGTAGTATTTACCCACCAGATCCAACCTCCTCTCAATCTCCATCATTCTTTGGATTGACAAGTTTCTTCAAGTTTGTGTGTGAGGGTGAAAATGGATTGCTTGGATATTGCAAAAGACTATTTGGCCAATGTCAAAGTATCTTTGAAAGACATTTGAGTGATAGAGATGCCAGAATAAAAATGCTTGAAGGTGTGAATTTTTACTTGGCATCGATCACAACAGCTTTGCAAGCTTCAAACGAGGACAAAGCAAAAGTTTGTGCTGGGTTACAAAAAGAGTTTGATCATTTGCAGCAGACTATTTGTAAGATGCAGGACACTATTAAGGAGAAGAATGAAATTTTGGCAGTTCGATAAATCAACAATTTCACATTGGAGAGTGAGAATGCACACCTTCGAAAACAACTTGAAAAGTTCAACAGAAAATTGTAATATTTGAAAGACACGCCATTGGGTGCTCGATTACGCAAGAGACAGATCAAACCATTGGAAAAACTCAATGTTGGAGGTGGCCAATGGAAGCGTCGTGTAAAAGCTTGCAGGTATTGGGATCTATAATTTCTTTGAGCTTAAATTTCTTTGAGCACTCACTTTTCATTTTCATCTTTAGTTCCTTTTTTGGAGATGGGGGATTGGGTGTGGGGGTGGTATAGTTAGATGAATGATGGACTGAAATAGCTATCGTTGTTGCTTCAGGATGGTCACAGATGTTGTGGGTCCAAAAGAGCAAGGTTCTGATATATTTGGCAAAGTTCTGACAAAAGACATCGTGGAGTCAGCAATACAGCATCCTAAGTTTGCAAGACTTCGATCAGACATAGCAAAGCAATCCTTGCAGGAGGTGAGTGAAGCATTCACGCCTACAGATGCACAAGGTATATGTGACATGGCTGATAAGCACAAAGTCTTACAGGATGTTGTTTAATAAAGTTAAAGAGGGTTTCAATTGTAAGCTTGGAAAAAAAACAGTAATTCCCATTCCAAAACCATTTCACATGAACAAAGCTCGAAATATTCTCAACTTGGGAATGGTCGAACTTGTTGGAGAGCCTTGTCACGTGTCTAGTACATTGACAGTGACTAAAAAGAGCGGGGAACAAAAAATCATAGAGCTTACAGAGTTCAACAATTTCATCATGGATGTTCGAAAATTACAAATGGCTATGGTGAAATTTTATGACATCAGTGTACATGAGTGCAATGGAAGGCTGAAATTTGTTTTAAAACTTGATGAGAGTGAGGTGATCAAAGGACAGAAGCTGGAAAGGGTTAGCATTACTTTAATGAATAGAGCTTTGGATGCAAGTATCAGTAATGCTAATGAGAAGCACTTTAGTGTACAATCCGAAAATGAGATTTGGTGGCTGGCTACATTTGAGGTGACGTGCTATCCATTTTAAAAAAAAGAATATTATGTTGCTATCCTCTTGTTATGATGTTGTAGACAATCTAACTGTTGTTGTTAATAGGTTCCAATAGAGACCCATGAAATTCTAAAGTGGTACTTCAACCAGACTGAGCTTCCTTCCACTATCCCAGCAGTAGCAGTCGAATGGCGAAAAGCTTTATGTAGAAGGATATGGTGAATATGAGGTTGAATGGCACCTGGCTGCAGATCTTAAAACCTTGAAATGCATGTTTGGTATTTCCCAAGGAGCAATGGCCAAGTATCCTTGCCTGTATTGCATGACCGAATGAGGTGTCTCCAAAGGAGGAAAAGAGAGAGAATGGAAATGCCTAAATGCAATCAGTAATAGGCGTGAAGCCCCAAATCATGATGCTCCAGGAGTGGATCCTAATTGGGATCCAATTCTTCCTATCCCTTTGATCAGAGTTCATATTTGTGTTTTGCATGCGCTGGTTAGAATAATTGAGAAACTAGTCTACATGTACATCGAATTTTCATGGAATATGAAACCAGCAGTAGAGAGTGAAAGAACTATTAAAAAAATAGAGCAAGTGCTTTCAAATGCAGGTCTACATTGTGGTCAAGTGAAGATTGAGAAGGACTTGAGAAGATCAGGGAAGACCGAAAATGTTCCTAGCAAACCATGTTTTGGAGGTGCAAAAGCCAGAAAGTTCTTATCTAATCATACCCAGAGAGGTCATCTGGGTATAGATTTTGAGGTGTGGAGGAAGCCTCATGCAGCTGTACCTGATCGAGGCTCTTCAGGACAAGCAAGGGTGGCAAAGGCAAAAGCGTGGTTGGCACTTGATCGCCTAGCACCTTTGTTGCAAAAAGCAAGGTTTGAAGATGGGGATGTTGAGAAATTTGAGGCAGTTGTGACAGAGTTCTACACTAGCTATGAAAAGGCATGGGGTGCGACAAACTTGACACAATACATGGTTATTACTTGAAAACCTACAGCTTTGAGTTTTTTTTGTTGTTCAAAAAATATTGTACGATACTAAATGTCTTGTTGTTGTTGAGCATTTGTAGCACATTTTGCATGCACATGGAACCTTTTTTGTGGAAGAGTTTGGAAGCCTTGGGATTTGGTCTACCCAAGGCATGGAAAGATCTCATTGGCAAGCACGTTGTGCCTATCAAAGGGCCACTCAACATGGAGGAGGAATGAAGAAAAGTAATCCCATGAAGCAACTATGTCAGTGGTGATATAGGCAGATTCAAGTGAGGGCTCGTGTGAAGATCAAACAGTCTGAATCAGCTGTGTCATGTGCAATAAGAAAGGTTCAGGCTGAACGGAGACGTTTAATATATGTCTCCTCATAGGGAAAGCAGAATCATGCTGAATGGCTAAGACAACGACAAAGACAGGGCAGAGTGTGGAAGAAAATTGATCATTGAAATACATATTGTAAAATAATGATGTAACTGTGAAAGATTTTAAAAGAACAAGAGCTTTCATCTATGTCCCATATAAATGTTTTCAATATATATACATTTCATAGTTTTTAATGGTAAGCAAGAAGAGTATTGAGAAATATGAAGAAACTTCTTAGCAACTGGAACAATCTAAATCTGTTAATCTGGAGCAGAGACTTTCCCCAAGCCTTTTTTGATGAAGTTTCTGCATCATCTTCTTCATCCTCTATCAATGGCACAACAGGGACCTTTGGCCTTGCTGTTCTAAGAAGATGCTTCTTCCCGCAATCACTCAACAGATTAGGATCTGTGATTCCACATGCCAACCCGTAAGCAGCATATGTTAAATAATATTTACATCTCAACGAATATACTCCAGGTCCCTCTCCAAAAATTCGAACAGCTGCTTGCCGCTCGAGAAGTATTGCCTTGTTTGCATTCAGCCTTAAGTGATAGCCACCTAAATACCTGGATAGAGTCTTTATCGCCATCAGAGGAAAACTTACATTGTCCTTGGAGAAGCTAGCGTGAAATATCACAATTTGAGGAAATTTTAGGCGATGTATATATGTTCCTAGTGTCGAATCGTGGCCCAATCCCGCCATACGCTTGCCTGAAGCACGTTTGAGGAATGTGTCTTCATATATTTCCAACTGAAAAAATAAAGGAGCATTAGCCAGAAACAACATCACCAAACATTTCAGGACAAAGTTGATAAAGCCAAATCCACAACAACAAAAAACTAACCTCTTGGTTCTCATCTGCTTCAAGCAAGGCGTCTTGCCATAAATTAGTGCTCGAACTAGGAACGGTTCCGTTGACTTATTTGGCACATCCCTAAACCCTCCCATGTTGGTAATATTCAGTCTTTCCCTTGCTTCTTGTAGCTCTTCCTCTGTGGCATCTTTTCCTTCATATTTAAGGGCATCAGCATAGATCATCTTTAGTGTTGCTGCAGCAGATAGGAACTCGGTGTCTTTCACATAGCTATCCACTAGTAAGTACTTATCTATCCCATCATCATCTACAAAATTGTCATCGATCTCCAGATTTTGGGCTATGAAAGCTATGCAATGGTCCTCCCTTAAGTTAAATACATGTTGTATGTCTGTCAACAATATATACTCTGAATCTCCTACTTGGTAGAAGGGGAGTAATGGCGTTGGAATGGGAGAGGAGTCATCTGATTCAATCAGAAGCTGACCTATATCACTGTTTTGTTCTCTAACTGCCTCAATATCAACCGCTGAACTGAGCTTCCTCTCTTCTTCAACATTGAACTCCTCAATCACATGAGGAGTGTCCTCCTCTTCAGCAACATCCTCAACGGTGGGACTAGCCTGACGAGAAATCGTGTCTTCACTTTCATTTGTTGCATGCGGCTCTGTACATTCTTCATCTGTTAATTGCACGTTCATGTGCAAGAAGCATAAGAAGGCATAAGAGTATTCCATCAAGCGGCATTTTCTTTTGTGAAAAGGGCATAGCAAAGCTCTCTTCTTATCACATGGTACCTTGTGCCAATCCCTGTTTAACCTCTGCTTCTTCTCCGGCGACACCTTGAGATTAAAATGAATGTGATTTTTCCCATCAATCATCATTGGTTCTTCATTTGTGAGCTCGTCAAACTCTTGCTTTGCCTCTTCAAAGTATCCATGATGGCTAGAAAATGTATCCTCCAGAGAAAAATCGCAATTGAACATCAACGAAATTGCAGGGTGCAAATCATGATGTCGACATTTGTAGAGGAAGTCATACAACAGAGTTGCAGGTGTTTCTTTAATCTCTTCGTCCACATCAAACTCGACTTGAACTTGCGCCATGGCTGAATTCAAGGGTGTAGATAAGACATGGAAAATATTAGTTCAAGCAATGAATCAAGAGACAGTCGATCTTAAACAACAAATCTCTGTGTGGTGTGAATGGATTCAACATAACGCGAGAGGAGATGCCAGAGGAATCCAGGTATTCCTCCTCGCGTTGTAGTGAATCTATTTTCCCTAACGCAAATAAAATTACAGCTTAGTCAAGGACCTCTTCTCGCGTTCTGGTGAATCGATTCACCATAATGCGAGGAGGAATATTGTGCTTCCTATGGGACCTTCGCTCGCGTTATGGTAAATTGATTCACTGCAACATGATGACTTTATCATCCTTTGGCAATGCCTCTTACGTTATGGTGAATTACAAATAAAGATAGTTCTCAAGTACCCATACTAAGAGAGGAGGTGTCAAACGAATTAAAACTCTTCTTCGCAGTTAATTCACCATAAGGCGAGGAGTCATAGGTTTTCAATTCACCTTAATGCGATGAAAAGACAAAGCAAGGAGTTCTCCATGAATGAAACCAAAAGAACGAAATAACAAAAGAAGAAGGAAGCACAAAAGAGATAAAAATACCAGGAAAACGAATTGTATACAAAGGTCGCAGGAGATGGAGATGGAGGAGGTTGGAGGTTTGTCTTTGACATTGGATACAGGAGGATGAAGGAGGGTTGGAGGAGATAGTCAGTCGTTGATGGAGATGAAGGCCGTTGGTGGGGAGATAAATGAGAATACGAACTCCAAGAGAGGCAATAAATGAGATGAGTATCCTAGAAAATCCGTTTTTAATGCTATGCAACACGTCAGCGCCGCGTTTTCACCCGCCATTCCATGAATGCCACGTGGTAGCCCGCCGTGTACCTAGCACGTGTACAAGCTATAAAGTTAATGAAAGCCCTTTTTAATGCTATGCGACATGTCAGCGCTGCCTAGTCGCCCTGGCAGCCCGCCAGCACGTGTGTTCGCTCTAAAGACTAATCAAAGCCGTTAATCACGCCACCTTTTCGTCCTCTTATCGATTTTGCCTTGTCCGTCCTCCTGCTTGCCTCCAGGTGACTTCCGACTACCGCCACAGTACTGAACCGATATTCCACCTCCTGCAAACGACAGTCTCCATCCATTCTCACGCAAGAAATGTAAGTTTTTGTATATTACTTGATTGTTTTGTAAGTTTCTTGTATATTGCTTGTTTGTTTTGTTTTTTCTTCGACTGTTTGCCCTGTGCCATTGTTTTTTCTTCGACTGTTTGCCTTCTGCCATGGTGATTCGATTCACCTTAAAGCACACGACGGGCCATTAGAATCTCAATACGCTCCATGTCTTATGGTGAATCGAATCACCATGGCAGAAGGCAAACGTAAGAGATTCGCGATAATCCTCCTCCCGTTGTAGAACATCGATTCACTATAACGCGAGGAGGATTGTTTTGCTTTGACTGGCCCTTAGTCTCGCGTTATGGTGAATCGATTCACCATAACGCAAGACCAAAGGGCAAAGGATTCATGATAATCCACCTCTTATTGGTGTCAATTAAATCACCTCCTACACGACAGTCTCCATCCATTCCCACTCATAGTATGTGATGAAATTGTATTACTTGATTGTTTTGTGAGTTTCTTGTATAATCCTTGATTGTTTTGTTTTTCCTTCGACTGTTTGCCCTCTGCCATTGTTTTCTCTTCGACTGTTTGCCCTCTGTCATGGTGATTCGATTCACCGTAAAGCAGACGACGAGTCATTAGAATCTCAATACTGCTCTATGTGTTATGGTGAATCGAATCACCAAAATGCAAGACGGAATGGTAAGAGATTCGGGAGAACCCTCCTCCCGTTGTAGTAAATCGATTCACTATAACGCGAGGAGGATTGTTTTGCTTTGACTGGCTCTTAGTCTCGCGTTATGGTGAATCAAATCACTATAATGCAAGATCAAAGCTCAAAGGATGCACGATAATCCGCCTCTTATTGGTGTCAATGAATTCACCATAATGCGTGGAGGATTATTGTGTTTCTGTGGGCCTTCATCTCGCGTTATGGTGAATGGATTCACCATAACGCGAGGAAGTGCATATTGCTTTCTTGGCCACCCTCTCTCGCTTTATGGTGAATTGTTAATCGTGTACTACTGAATAGCTAAGTTTTCTGCTTTTTCTTGCGTTTTCAGATGGCTCGTGTAAGGCATACAGCTAGACCCATTGACAATGCAGCTCCCTCATCTACTGGGAAGAAGATGGGCGTTCTGAAAGCCTCAAGATCTAGGAAATCAAGCAGTCCTTCCCGATTGTCCAAAACGCAGCCTAGACTAAGGCGTTTCGCAGAGCATTCGGCAGCTCTGCGAGAAATCACAAAGTTTATGAAGCACCTGACAGTTGCTATTCCTAGATGTGATAAGATGTATATGGGATGTGTTAGGGTGAGAATGGATGTAATGTGGATGTATGGATGTAGATACGGATGTGTATGTATGTATGTGGATGTGGATGTATGAATGAAGATGTGAAAACAGATGTGTATGTATGTATGTGGGCGTGGATGTATGAATGAAGATGTGAAAACGGATGTGTATGTATGTAGATGTGGATGTATGGATGTGAATGTGAATGAAGATGTGGATGTGGATGTATGGATGTAGATACGGAGTGGATGTATGTATGTGAATGTGGATGTATGAATGAGGATGTGATAATAGATGTATGCATGTAAATGTGGATGTATGAATGAAATGTGGATGTGTGGATGTGGAAATGGAAGTATGGATGTATGAATGTGGATATGGATGTATGCATGTAGATGCGTATGTATGAATGTGAAATTGTACGAACATGGATATGTATGTAGAATAATGAATGTGAATGTGTATGTGAAATAATGTGTAGTCTTTATGAGTGAATGGATGAGAATGAGTACACATTGAATGGAATGGGGAATAAGTAATGTGGTCCGAGAGTGGATAATGTGGAAAGACGAGAGTTCGTTATAGAAACTGTATTTTGTGACTGTTTGTAAATGACTGTTTTATGTCAAGAATGCTGGTGAAGCATTTTGACCGTCTTGTGGATTAAGGTCATGGAGACCTAACTGATAAAGTTGCAACTGCTGACGGAGAGTCATTGGAGGACGTCTCGCGTAGCAAGGTCCGCCGAGGTCTTGACCAGCCTCGATTTAAATGGTGAGCTTCCGGTACCGTGGATGAGGGACCAACAAGGAAGCGGCCTATGAGTGAAAAAGTCACACTTTTATAATAAAATAATCAACTTTTATGCATACCTCTATGTATGAAATTCAATTATAATAAAAGTCACACTTTTATAATAAAATAATCATTTTTTATGCATACCTTTATGCATGAAATTCAAATATAATAAAAGTCACACTTTTATAATAAAATAATCAACTTTTATACATACCTTTATGCATGAAATTCAAATAAAATAAAAGTCACACTTTTATAATAAAATAATCAACTTTTATGCATACCTTTATGCATGAAATTCAAATATAATAAAAGTTGCACTTTTATAATAAAATAATCAACTTTTATGCATACCTCTATGCATGAATTTCAATTATGATAAAAGTAACACTTTTGATATAAAAATTCATCCATTATGCATACTTCTATGTATGAAAATAAAAATGATAAAAGTAACACTTTTGATATAAAAATATTTATCCATTATGCATACTTCTATGCATGAAAATAAAAATGATAAAAGTAACACTTTTGATATAAAAGTAACACTTTTGATATAAAAGTAACACTTTTGATATAAAAATTTATCCATTATGCATACTTCTATGCATGAAAATAAAAATGATAAAAGTAATACTTTTGATATAAAAATTTATCCATTATGCATACTTCTATGCATGAAAATAAAAATGATAAAAGTAACACTTTTGATATAAAAATATTTATCCATTATGCATACTTCTATGCATGAAAATAAAAATGATAAAAGTAACACTTTTGATATAAAAATTTATCCATTATGCATACTTCTATGCATGAAAATAAAAATGATAAAAGTAACACTTTTGATATAAAAAATTATCCATTATGCATACTTCTATGCATGAAAATAAAAATGATAAAAGGAATACTTTTGATATAAAAATTTATCCATTATGCATAATTCTATGCATGAAAATAAAAATGATAAAAGTAACACTTTTGATATAAAAAATTATCCATTATGCATACTTCTATGCATGAAAATAAAAATGATAAAAGGAATACTTTTGATATAAAAATTTATCCATTATGCATACTTCTATGCATGAAAATAAAAATGATAAAATTAACACTTTTGATATAAAAATTTATCCATTATGCTGCATACTTCTATGAATGAAATCATACTTTATAATATATAAACCATAAGGATTACTCTTTTAGAATAAGAAAATATGAATTTTATTTCACTAAATTCTAAAAATTTCGCCATAACCTCCTTTGTATGGCTGACCATTTTTCAAATTTCTAACTAATTAAAGTGCACCAAAAGTATTGAAATTATCCTAAAGTAACATTTGTCCATTTAATTGAAACAAACATTATAAAAATTTGACATTAATCAATTAACCATTCACCTAGGTTAGAGAATGGTTGGTTTTGTTAGAGAAGAGAGGGGAATGCCTTTTGTAATGAGGCCTAACATTATAGAGAAGACATAAAGCATAAAAACCATTTAAATCCATTTAAATAAATGAAAGAAAAGAAGAATCACCAACTTACTAATGACTTTGATAGCTTTCCTTTGGCTTGATGGTTTGAGGGTTCAACTCTTGTTGAACAAGAGTGGCCACCAATCTTTGGAAGAGGGAAATGTCAAAAACTAATGAATTATTAATGAATTCATAGTTCTTGGCTTGGGTGGAGTAGAGTAACAGTGCATAAAACACTATTATTTTTTAACAAGGGGGAGGCTTCTATTTATAGGAAAAATTGAGCTCCTAACCAAACAAACTGATTCTAGAATTTTTCAAATCAGTTTGGTCAATATTTGACCATTTTTAGGTCAGTTAAGTTAACTTTTTGGAACTAGACTTGAATGAGGAGAGAGGAGAGATGAAATATCTTAATTTTTATGAGTTTAAAACTCATTCAAGCATGTGAATTAGGCGCCTCATTGAAGGCCCTCCTCTTCCTTACAGATGTGTCAAAAATAGAATCATTACACCCAAAATATCTCATATTTTTATATTACTCATAGTTTTTTACTAATAACCCTTGTACATTTTCCACTCTTCATCTTATGTGAACATTGAAGGGGCTCACCTTCCTTACCTAGGTGTCAAAATGGAATCATTATACCTAAAATATCTCATATTTTTAATATTGCTCATAGTTTCTTACTAATAAACCTTGTACATAGTCAACTCTTCATTTACTCATTTTTGGGTATCTTCTTTTACAAAATTGGATTTATCTCCTCCCCACACATGGATTGATCCTATTGGCCCACAGGAACCTTAATTGGACCATAATCCAAAAATTTCTGAAAATCTAGACCCTTAGGCTAAGGTCTTTTATATCCATTTCCAATTAATTCTAATTGCACATTGAAAAGTTATTTTTGAATTTCTAATTCAGGGGAATTCATTTTAATAATATGAGAAATTTTTTTATCTAAAAATATTCAAAATCTGAATATTCTCTCTCTAGAATATTTTCTCTCTCTAGGTTAAAACAGTTAGAAATAAGATCTTTTATATTTCTGAAGAGGGGATTGATTACAGGGAAAGATGCAGGACATCTTGAGAGGCTGGGGAGGAATCTTACAGTAAATGTTTGAATAAAAATCTGATGCTATGCCTTGATGGAAAGGTCACCCCCTTCTCTTCTTTACAATTCAGCCCTTCTTAATCCTAGAAAGTTTAATTAAAAGATTGATAAACTCTTTTCATTGTTTACTCTCTTGATTTTTAGAAAATGGAGTAGATTAGAGATATTAGAATTCAAATTGGATTAATTCAAGTCATAAATTGAATGTTAAAATTGAGAAATGGTCAGCCATACAAAGGAGGTTATGGTAAAATTTTCTTAAATTTTGTGGAACTAAAGTTTATCAGGTTATTCTAAAAGAGTAATTCCTTCCATTTGTGCATTCTAAAAGATTTGTTTTTATTTCAAAAGTGTCATTCCCATTCAAATTGAATTTATGCATAGAAAGATGCATAAGGAAATTTATTTTTATTTCAAAAGAGTTATTCTCATTAATTTTGATTTTATGCATTGAAAGATGCATAAAGGAATTTATTTTTATTTCAAAAGAGTAATTCTCATTAACTTTGATTTTATGCATAGAAAGATGCATATAGGATTTTTTTTATTTCAAAAGAGTTATTCTCATTAATTTTGATTTTATGCATAGAAAGATGCATAAGGAAATTTAATTTTATTTCAAAAGGGTTATTCTCATTGATTTTTCTTTTATGCATAGAAAGATGCATAAGGGAATTTATTTTTATTTCAAAAGAGTTATTCTCATTAATTTTGATTTTATACATAGAAAGATGCATAAGGGAATTTATTTTTATTTCAAAAGAGTTATTCTCATTAATTTTGATTTTATGCATATAAAGATGCATAAGGGAATTTATTTTTATTCCAAAAGTGTTAATTTCATTAAAATTGATTTTATGCATAGAAAGATGCATAAAGGATTTATTTTTGTTTTAAAAGTGTATTTTTCTTAAAATTGAATTTATGCATAAATAGATGCATAAAAGGATTTTGTTAAAAGTGTTACTCCCACTGAAGTTGATTTTATTAATAAATAGATACGTAAAGAATCTTTATATCAAAAATTAGAAATTCTCTTAAATTCTATGTTTAAACGAATGTGATGAGAATAGATGTGATGAGAATCAGATAGATGTGAATGAATGGATGGATGTGATATGAATAGATGTGATGAGATGTGATGAGAATCAGATAGATGTGAATGAATGGATGGATGTGATATGAATAGAAGTGATGAGAATGTGATGTGGATAGATGTGATGAGATGCGATGTGAATCAGATAAATGTGAATGAATGGATGAGATGTGAAGTCATGTGAATCAGAATAAATGAATGATATGGGATATGAGTGAATGTATGTGATGATAATGGATGTGAATGTGTATGAGAAGAATGGATGTGAATATGTGAAAGAATGGATATAAGGATGTGTATGAGAAGAATGGATGTGAATGTGTATGTGAAGAATGGATGTGAATGAGTATGTGAAAGAATGGATGTGGATGTATGAGAAAGAAAGGATATAGATGTGTATGTAAAAGAATATATATGGATGTGAATGTGATGGATATGAATTGAATGTGATGTGATGGATGCGAATGGATGGAGGTGATGTGATGTAGAATGGATGGAGGTGATGTGATGTAGAATGGATAGATGTGAATGGATGTGATGTCATGTGAATCGGGATGTGAATGAATGATATGAGATGCGAATGGATGTGATGTCATGTGAATCGGGATGTGAATGAATGATATGAGATGTGAATGGATGTGATGTCATGTGAATCGAGATGTGAATGAATGATATGAGATGTGAATGGATGTGATGTCATGTGAATCGGGATGTGAATGAATGATATGGGATGTGAATGGATGAGATGTCATGTGAATCAGGATGTGATTGAATGATATGGGATGAGAATGGATGTGATGTCATGTGAATCGAGGTGTGATGAATGTGATGTGATGTGATGCGAATCGGGTAAGTATGAATGCATGAGATGTGAATGAATATGATGTGATGAGATATGGATATGGGTAAATGCGATTGAGGAAAGAAGTGATGAGATGGAAAATGATGCGATTGAATGAGAATGGGAATTTATATGAAATGAATGTGGATTAAGTAATGTTGATTATTGTGGAAAGACGAGAGTTCGTTATAGAAACTATATTTATGGCCTATTTTTGAATGACTGTTTTATGTCAAGAATGCTGAGAAAGCGTTTTGACCATCTTGTGATTAAGGTCATGGAGACCTAGCTGATAAAGTTGCAACAACTGACGGAGAGTCAACGGAGGACGTCTCGCATAGCAAGGTCAGCCGAGGACTTGACCAGCCTCGGTTCGATTAAAAAGGTGAGCTTCCGCCGGTACGGTGGATGAGGGACCAAGGAAGTGGCCTATGAGTGAAGCGCTAGGTCACCTACTACGAAGGATCCTAGAGGGTGCTGACCATACGGTGCTCGGACTCTGGGTCACCGACGATACCTACACGTGAGTCGTGGAAGATATTGGAACAAAGAGTAAGAGTTGTTTTCTGAATTCGGGCATGGATTTGGTTGATTGACCTTGCTGGTCCTCAACGGATGAGTCCATGGCCCTTTTATATGGATCCGTTGGTTGATCTTGCTGATTCTCAACGGAGTTTCCATTTTGATATGTGAATATATTGCCGGTTACTATGAGCTAGGTACTATCGAAAAGGCCCCTGAGTGGTCGAGTGGTGAGCGTTCTGGTTGCCAATGATGCCATAGATACATCGATGAAGGAATGATTGGAATTAAGGATTCAATCGGAGATTTTGAGGATTATGATCAGTGAGACAATGGTTTGATTGAATGATTGTTTTTAAAGATAGATGATGCTGAGACAAAGGCAATTTCATATTGGGTGTGTAAGTGGAGTGACTAGTTTTAAGTTTGCATGAATATCTGGCTAGGGGGCCTGGGAACTCTTTTCCCTGGTACCCGGGACAAAACTTAACCAAATTCTTAATTGGATCCCATCACTACAGTGGTTGGGCGGTTAGCTAACCCATGGGAATGGATGGGATGGATCCCTAATTTGAGACTCAATTCTGTTATGGTACGATAGATGAAGTAAATCCCGGACAAAAATTGTTCTATGGAAAAGACTCAACGGCTGTGCCTCTCAATGAAGAAAAAAGCGTTGGTCTCTATGATCCAAGTGCAACCTTTTTCCTGATCTGATTAGGGGACTTACGGGTTCGGTCAGATCAGTTCTGTTAGATAAGGCGTTTGACTACATTAGAGAAAAGTTATCCTGGAGGAATCGCCCGTGTTTTTCGGGCAAGGAAAGTTTTTTCGGGTTCAGTTTTGAATGAACTGATGGATTAGTCTCTTGTCTGGATATCCATGGGCGAGGCTCCGAGTGTGGGACCCGGCCTCACGCAATAAGTGCTACTTCCGCTGCTAGCACCCCTGAATTCATTGCGCAGTGGGGACAGGGATCTTACAACCGAGGCTGGTGAAGACCTTGGCAGGCTTTGCCCCGCGAGAGACGTCCTTCGATGACTCCCCGCTGCCTGTTGCAACGTAAACTCTCCTTAGATTAAACAATAAACCAAATGCTTCCTCCAAGCATTCTGGCGTAAGACAATCCTTTACAAAAAACAGAGTTTCTATGCAAGTAAGTGTAACATACCCATCTTCACTGATAAAGAAATGTCCATGTAATAGATAAATTTATGAGTTTTTATGGTATAAAAATCAATGATTTTATTAAATGAGTCATTTCTACTTAGAATCTTCAAATTTTGAGCCGAAATTTGAAATCTGCGCGTGATTTTACCCTAATATAGGATTTTACAGCATCCAAAACGGACACCGGATCAAGCTTATACGCAAATTTCAATCATTTTTAGTTAAAAAGTGACGATCTTTAAACCTTAATAAATGCACGACCGGGCGTCTGATTGACAAACGGTCTGCACCCCAACGACCAAGAGAACCTCTCGGACAAAAAAAAAAATACCCCCCGGGGCGGTCTAGCACGCAAATCGAGGCTGACGTCCCAAATTTAGGGATTCCGTCCCAAAATTTGGACCGTACACACTTACCAGGGTGCCCGTACGATGGCCGCAAAAGAACCAAAGGACAACCACCCACTGTGTGATCCACACGTACCGCTACGTGGACACCCATGCTGCCCCTGACTAGACAAGGTACATGCGTACCACTCCTTTCCCTGTTAACCAACATCGTACCTTTCCCCCAGAGCCATGCAGGCCACTGATCCACAGCCTTTGCTGGTACACTGTTCTTTCGTCCTTGCTTTGTGCAGCGCCCATACCCATACCCCACAGCTATATAAATCCCCGGGGTGCTCCATAGGCGACACGCATTTCCGCGCAGCGTATGCTCTGCTATGCCGCCGTCTGTTCCCATGCAGTGTACTTGTTGTCGCCCCTTGCAGCCACCCCTCTCCACACTCCCTCATTTGCCACTTTTCAGACAAGGCTATTTTCCTCTCTCCCCCCCTCTTGCTAAGGAGGCAGTGTCCTTAACTCTTCTCTCCCCGTGTGAAGAGACTTACAGCAGCCTTCTCCCCTTTAGCAAAACGTTTTTGTCTTAAGGACATCTCACAATTCCCTCCCCCCCATTTGCGTGGACTTTAAGAAGAGGTTTTAGCCTTAAGAGAGGGTTCATGCGCTATGGTCTTTTGCTCATATGGTGAGCAAACGGAAGAATGGATGTGGATGTGTATGTGAAAGAATGGATGTGGATGTATGTGAAAGAATGGATGTGGATGTGTATGTGAAGAATGGATGTGGATGTGTATGTGTATGTGAAAGAATGGATGTGTATGTGTATGTGAAAGAATGGATGTGGATTTATGTGAAAGAATGGATGTGGATGTGTATGTGAAAGAATGGATGTGGATGTATGTGAAAGAATGTGAACTGCCAGCTGTTGCATTTGAACTTCCCTTAGAAAAACACATATACCAAATGCTCCCTCCAGCATTCTGGTGTAAGACTATCCTTTAAGAAAACAGGGTTTCTATGCAAATTTTCAGTTTTGATTTTCTTTTGAATACAATGAGTATATCTTAATTCCGTATCCCAAGACTTCTAGATCACAGGTCTGCTCCCAAGCAAAATTCCTCGAATTCTGTAATCTTGATCCTCAGATCAAAATCAAAGGTCTCAATTTAATTTCAGATTCAGTGGGTGATTTGATTGAATTTTCCTGAATTGGTCACATCGTCTTTTCTTGAAACTGATGAAGGAGATTAAGTCGTGGTTATAGTCTGATTCAGGGTTCGAGTCTGGAAAGGTTCTCCGTGAACTATCTTTCTCGAAGGGTAATATTTCAATTACTACTTTACTGAATTTCATTCATTGAGTATTTTGCTTAACTGAATTCAAAACTAAACACGTATTCCTATGAGGAATAAATTAATCATTTATCTAAAATTCCAACTTCAAAAGATCTTCTGAATTTTCTCATCACCATCCTAGAGAATATGAAACAGTAGAATTTTCCTTCACAGAGTATTTACTTATTCATTTACCAATATTCATGGGATTTAAACAATGATTAAAGAGAACTCTCATTTTGATATAAAAAAAAATCTGTATGCATCTATTTATGCATAAAATCCAACTTCTATGGAAATAACACTTTTATATAAAAGAAAATCCTTTTATGCATCTATTTATGCATAAAAATCAATTTTGATGAAACTAACACTTTTATAATTTAAAAAAAAATCTTTTATGCATCTATTTATGCATAAAAATCCGTTTTGATGAAAGTAACACTTTTATAATTAAAAAATTCTTTTATGCATCTATTTATGCATAAAAATTAATTTTGGTGAAAGTAACACTTTAATAATAATTAAAATTCTTTTATGCATCTATTTATGCATAAAAATCAATATTGATGAAAGTAACACTTTTATAATAATAATAAAAATCTTTTATGCATAAAATCAATATTGGTGAAAGTAACACTTTTATAATAATAAAAAAATCTTTTATGCATCTATTTATGCATAAAAATCAATATTGATGAAAGTAACACTTTTATAATTTAAAAAAAACCTTTTATGCATCTATTTATGCATAAAAATCAATTTTGGTGAAAGTAATACTTTTATTAATAAAAAAATTCTTTTATGCATCTATTTATGCATAAAAATCAATATTGATGAAAGTAACACTTTTATAATTAAAAAAATTCTTTTATGCATAAAAATCAATATTGATGAAAGTAACACTTTTATAATAATAAAAATTCTTTTATGCATCTATTTATGCATAAAAATCAATATTGATGAAAGTGACACTTTTATAATAAAAAAATTCTTTTATGCATCTATTTATGCATAAAAATCAATATTGATGAAAGTAACACTTTTATAATAAAAAATTTATTTTATGCATCTATTTATGCATAAAAATCAATATTGGTGAAAGTAACACTTTTATAATTTAAAAAAATTCTTTTATGCATTTATTTACGCATAAAAATCAATATTGATGAAAGTAACACTTTTATAATAAAAAATATCCAATATGCATCTTTCTATGCATAGAATTTAAATCTAATGAAAATCACTCTTTTATAATAAAAAAATAACCAATATGCATCTTTCTACACATAGAATTTAATTTTAATGGAAATAACACTGTTATAATAAAAATATTTCTACTATGCATTTTTCTATACCTAGAATGAAAATAACACTTTTAGAATACACAAACGGTGGGGATTACTCTTTTTGAATAATAAAAGATAAAACTTATTTCACAAAATTTAAGAAAATTTTGCCATAACCTCCTTTGTATGGCTGACCATTTTTCAATTTTTCCTATCCTTAAGTCACTTAAAAATTATCCCCAAATGGTTTAGCATTCTAAACTAATCAAATTCCACTTTTAAAAGAGAAATAATATGAAAAGTTTAATTCCAACAATTAGATTACTTATCTAGGATAAAGAAAGGCTGAATTTAAGAATGAGAGAGGGGGAAAGCCTTTCCAACAAGGCATAGCATCATTTTACATTTCAAAGAAAACAAAAATTAGAAAACCATTAAAAAAGAATAAAGAAAAAGTAGGATTTCTAGCTTACATGAATTTCTGAGAGCTTTCCTTTGGCTTGATGGTTTGAGGGATCTACTCTTGTTTGCAACAAGAGTGGCCACCAATTCTTTAGAAGAGGTAATGGTCAAAAACTAATGAATTATTAAGAAATTCGCAGTTTTTGGCTTTCTGGGGAGGAGTAGAGTAACAGTGCATAAAACACTATTAAGTTTCTACAAAGGGGGATGCTTCTATTTATAGGAAAAAGTGAACTTCTAACCAAGCAAACTGATTCTAGAATTTTCCAAATCAGTTTGGTCAATTTTTTACCTTTTTTGAGTCAGTTTAGCTTACTTTTTGAAACTAGACTTGAATTAAGAGAGAATTTAAAACTCCACTACACATGTGAATTAGGTGCCTCCTTCATGAGGGGGAATCCCCACTCTGAGGTGTCAAAAATTTATTTTTTTAGTATTTCCTTTGGTCAGTCCACTCTTCATCTTATGTGAGTATTTACTCATTTTTGGGGAGGATTTTCTTTATTTCTTCTATTTATCTCCTCCCTACATTTGGATGAATCTGATTGGCCCCTCAGAACCTTAATTTAAAATTTTTCGAAAATCTGGACCCCTAGGATAAGGCCTTTTGAATAGATTATAATTAATTTCTAATGCACCTTCTCAAAATATTTTTGAACTTCTGTTTCGGGGGAAATTATTTTAATAAGAAGAGATATTTTTCCATCCAAAAATATCTAAAATCTGAATAATCTCTCTCTAGAACATTTTCTCTCTTTAGGTAAAAAACAGGTAGAAACAAGATCTTTTATATTTTTAAAGAGGGATTTGATCACAGGGGAAGATACTCGACATCTTGAAGGGCTGGGGAGGAATCTTACATTCCTCTATGACATTGGTATCATGTCTACTGGCTCGACTTTCTTGCTCAAAAGTTACCATCACACCACAATCAAATGTGTTTCTTTTAGAATCCACACGCTCCATGCGAAAGTGTCTTCCCTCTGACCATATTGCATTATATAGTTTGTACTAACATTAAACAAAAGCATGACATTTAGTATATATAGTGCATTAAACAAGGTATATACGTGAGATAGAGATGAAGAATTAAGGGTCACATCCTCTTGGATACTCATGCTCTTCTCTTGTGATCATCTCTCCATTTTGTGATGCCATCGATATTGCCATATGAAATCATTCTATATTGATCACATTTGGTAGAGGTTCCAAGCTAGGCGGGAATGGCAAGCATCTATTTGCTCTTCTGAAAGCTCTTCTCTCATCCTTTCGTCTATTGATTGCATCCTTGTATCTCCCAATCCACTTCTCCATGATGGGACTATTTAGAATGCAGAATGTATTCACCTTGTGGCGTAATGCTTCATCCAGTCTTTGTTGCCTTCCTTTTCCCTGAGGCACATTAGTGATTAGTCGGTCATCCTCCTCATTGCTCCATAATCGTGGCATGGAAGGATCTATGCGAGATAGATGTTTTGAGATATAAACAAGAGACTCTTGCATCAACCATCCCTTTGCTATGCTTGCTCTTGTCCTTGTTCTTTGTCTCACAAAGTCCTTCAAGGTTTTCATGAAATTTTAAGAAAAAACATCCATCGAACATGAACAATGCCACACAACGCCACTTCATCAACCAAATGCACCACAAGATGCAATTGGCTAGTGAGAATTGTTCTAGGAAGTTGTTCTCGATCATACACACTGCCTTAATAGCATTGAGATGAGCTATCTCAATGGATGTAGGATCTATCTCCCTTTAAGGATATGTACCTACATACATAGAAATTATGTGTACTATTTACCAATACATAACTTGCGAGCGCATGAGACTTCCAAATAAGCAATATACCTTAGTGAATTGAGGAGAAGATTCATACCTGGCCAAGCTTCCCATTTTGTAAATAGCCTCTCTCACCTTCTTGTCTCCACAACCAACTATAGCAATTGGAAGAATAAACTATGCATAGAAAAAAATGTAAGTTAGTATATGAGCTTACAAATTATGTACCACAAAGAGAAAATGAAAAAGTGAATATTTATATACCTGTAATATCTTATGGACAATCATGTGTCTTGAGGCCATATAATTGTTTCTCTCCTTTCTTTTTGGTCTTTGTGAAGGCACCCTTCAATGAATGCATTACTCTCGTTGGTGTACAAAAAGAGGCGATCACACTTTTCACCTTATTGTGCTCCCTCTTGGTTAATACCCATGGTGCCTTTGGTAGTAGTATTTTACCACTCTCACTTTCAATTGGCCATGCACTTTGAAGGTGTCCAATGTTTTGTAAGGCATCCTTTGCACCCTTTGTATCTCTTTTACCAATTAAATGGTCCCAAATATTTGTTGCCACATTCTTGAACATATGCATGGGATCTAAGAGGTGATTGATCTTCATGTCACACCAATATGGAAGTCGAAAGAATATTGAGTGTCCAGACATCCCATTTGATGGTGGGTTGGGAGTGTTTCTCCATGCCTTAAACCAATCTCTACCTCTCATCTCACGAGTGGTGAGACATCATGTGGCACATACTTGGGATGTGAAGGAGGGAGAAATCGATGATGTTTGTCATACACCACCTTCTTAAGTGTAGAGGGTCTTTTCGAAACAAGTGATGGTCCGCAAACTGAACATGCATGATGTCTGGAGGTTGCCAAACCTATTTTAATTGAGATGATTGAGATAGAGATATAAACTTAAAGTTTAAAGGCTAAAACTTATGCATATAAGGTTCAAGTAGGTCCTGAGCACTCCGAGAACCTGGGATAGTCATGCATCGTCCAAATCAAAACTCCTTTCACCTCCGCCTCAGGCCTATTTATTGGCCTTGAAATGTAATTTACTTTGATACCTCGCCATAGTGTCTCAAGCTCCTCAATCAAAGGCTCGAGGTACACATCCATGTTTGCAACCTTATATTTTCATGGTAGAGCAAGCATGATATGACCTTTCTTGATTGCCACCCATGGAGGGAGGTTGTAATTCATCAATACAATAGGCCAAGTAGACCATGATGTGGACTTGAAGCCAAATGGGTTAACACCATCCCTGCCCAAGCCAAGGCGTAAGTGATGAGGGCAAAATTTTAGCACTAGTTGATAGGGTGCTAAGCATAACTTAATGTCCTATGATACATAGAATGCTCTCAGGAGACCAAATTACTCCACACCCTAGCCACCATCACTTTGTCGGATAAGGGTGAAAGAAATATCCAGGAGGAAGCCAAGGCTACACCCCCCCTACCCACTGTCTCCACTAGTGATATCCCCCCTAAACCTTGGCCACCCCACCTTCCCTTATCATACGACTCTCCATTTATACCCTACTTAACCTCTTACCTCCCAAACCCCTCATTGTCAAACAACTTTGTCCCATGAGGCAACGTGGCTTCAAGTAGAGCTACCAACCTTGCCCAAACCTAATTGGACCTAATTTCTCACCACCATCGCCAATTGGGGAAGGAGTCAGTAGAACACCCACAATGGGCTACTGACTAGATAGTCCCATATCTCTTTAAGGGAAAGCGAACAGTCGTCCACTCATCCCAAGCCACAACCATTCAATCCTAGAAACCCACGATTGTACACTCCTCCAAGCCATGGTTGTTCATCTATCAAGTCATACCCGTTCTCTCTATGTAGCAACGGTAGTTCCCTTTTGCCAACCCACAACCTTTCATATGTTAATCCATGGTCATTGTCACGTGAAGCCACGCATGGTCCTCTATAAAGCCACCTCCATACCTCCCCTGCAAATCTATATAACAGTCCACCACCATTCACTTTTCTCACTTTTCTTCTTGCCCACTAGTCAAACTATTGTTGTAGTTTTTTCTCTTCAATTTTCACAGCTCAAGCTACTTGGTGATTTGGGGTTGTAGGTTGAGAGATAGGTTGTCATCTATTATGACAACCTTAGCAGTATACAATTGGTGAGGAACCCAAATTTTCATGCGTAGACCAAACACATAGAGGTCCACTATCACTTCATCACAGAGAGGGTCTTAGTAGGAGACATTAATCTCATGTATGTGTTACCACAGAGGAGCAATTAGCTGAAATTTTCACAAAATCCCTAGGAGCAGAGAAGCTTCACAGATTCCAGATTTTTCTTGGATTCCTAGACATGGAATTGAGCTTGAGGGGGAGTGTTGAGATGTCAAGCTCAACACGAGCTGACACTTATGATATGCATGGGTGACTATTTCTGTCACTTTTATCACTAGCGTGTTGGGTATGATGATGACATGATAGATCTTTACCAGCTCTCTTCCTCCTTGCATCTTTTCATAGTACCCTCTCCAATTTTGCAAAAGGATTCTCTAACCTTCTCGAGGAGCTCATTGTGTCGATGGATGGACTATATGTAGCACCAACATGACCAAGTCACAACAACCCAATTAACCATGCCTCCTGGCATGGGAAAATTTAATCCAAAGCCAACAAGATCTTCGGTCTGCCATCCTCACCAACACACAACTACAAGCCTCCCTCCTGGAGGACTGCGAGCAAACCCTCCCTGAAGCCCTGCACAAAATCACCCACCTCCAGGAGTAACTCCACATGGCCCAGGGGGACTCCCAAACCACCTACAATGTCCACCCCCCTAGTCTAGAGGGAAGCCCAAGAGATGTGTCGTGGCTGGCCCAAACCATTGAGGAAGAATATGTGGAATGGTCAGCCCCCACGTGGAGACCAAAAGTAAGCACCTAGAAGAAGTGGAAATAGAAGTCAAGTGGGGGTGCTTACTTTAAGGGATATGGTGCTCAATCTAGAAAAGGTTATGGTGAGATTAATCAAGCTTATGGGCTATAATTAATGACTAATAGAGATGTAAGCAAACCTATAAAAAGGCACTCTATCTAATGGATCAAATATATGAGCATGTAAGCCTCTCTTGCCTTGTCATTATGCTTCATGCCGGTTGGTCATTCCTAACCACAAACGGGCAAGTTTCACTTCTCAGTCCTCCTCCTCAAGGTTTGCTAAGTTTATTGTGATTTATTGGCCTCTAAGTTTGGCTTGCCATTCCTTGGCTTCTGGTTGTGATTTATTGGCCTCTAAGTTTGGCTTGCCATTCCTTGGCTTCTGGTTGTGCTATTTTTTCCCTCTCATTTTGTTTTGGTTTCTTCTTCTTTTTGAGGTGAATTTCCTTCAAGGTGTTTTTCGTGAGCGGTCCATAGTAGCATCACAATTTGCTACCATTAAATAACCTACCATTGCGACACCGTCAAGTGTTTTAATGTGAATTGCACCTTCTAGGGACGTTTCATTCTAGGAAGGGTCCTTGCCCTTTATATTGAGTTTTTTCTTTGTGATTTTTTGTGCTATAGAGAATGACCATATCCCCCTCATGCATCTCTTTATCCTTGTGCTATAGAGAACGACCATATCCCCCTCATGCATCTCTTTATCCTTGAACTAGTCATCAAACCATTGCTTTTGCCTTAGTTTTTTGATAATTCCATACACAGTCCTTAGATGCGTTTTGTTGTGTTTCTCAAGCTCAAAGAGTCAATCACTTAGAACATTGCCGATGAGTCTTTCTTGTACGGCTACCCATAAGCTTGGCACGAAGAATTCCATAGGCATAACTACTTTAGTTCCATACATTAGGCTGAAGGGTGTCATGTTAATGGCCACTTTATATGTGGTGTGATAAGCCTAGAGTGCGGTGGGAAACTTCTGCTTTTAGTCGTGGACTCGCCTCTACAGTCTTGGGTCAAGATGGCACATAGAGTCTTATTAGTGCTTTCTGCTTGGCCATTGGCTTGGGAGTAATAGGGTGAGGATTTATGAAGTGTCACCAGAAATTCTTATAGTAAGAATTGTATTACCTCATTTATGAAATGGGTGCCATTGTCACTTACAAGTTCAAGGGAACACCCCAAGCGAGTGATCACACATTGGTAAAGGAGTTTAACCGTGGACCTTGCATTGGCTTTTCTTGTGGCTCAAGCTTCAACCCATTTTTTGTAGTAGCCTATTTTTTTGCTATGATATATTGGGCTTGGGTGTGTTGTAAGGACATGATAGGGTACAGTGGAATCATGTCATCCTTATCATGTGGAATAACCATTTGTTGGAATTCATTGTTGCATCATTTGATGTATTTGGTTTCATCTCCAAAGAAGGTTGGCCACCATAATCCTACTAGAAGGATATTTACAAAATGTCCACGTGTGACCCCAGAGTGGGCTTGTTCCAAAATAGAGATGTATTCATCCTCACAAACACCACGTCTCATTATCCCATCTTGTCCTTGTTTATAAAGTTGTCCTACAATCAATTTGATAGGGGTCGACTTACTTAATGAGGCATCTTGCATGATCCTTGTTGATTGGTGCTTCGGCCGGTGGGTAGGCCATTAGCTAGGAAATGTGCAACTTCCTCTCCCCATTCAGGAATCAAGCATAATTCAAACACGGGGGCATCTGGCAAGTCATCATCAACACCCACATACGGCTCTTGCCGTTAGGAATGCGTGACATTTGGTTGACCAATACATGTTGGGAGCCTTTATGTACCGTGACAATAAAATCAAACTCTAGTAGAATTATGAGCCATCTGGTGATCCTACCCGTGGTGCAAGGTTTATTTACCAAATAAAGAATAGCTTGATGGTCTACGAAGAAAACAAATTTGGTGCCAAAGGGTAATAATGAAACTTTTTTTACTGTATAGACCATGGCCAATCCTTATCTTTCTGTCATGGCATAATTTTGTTCTACTTTGCAAAACTAACAGGGAAGTCCTTCTTGTATTCTATAGTTTAAGCCAACATAAAACCAATTGTTGCGAAAGCAAAGGTGTCTATGTGAACATGGAATATGATTTCCCAATTAGGGAATCTCAAAATGGGAGCGCTTGCCCCCCAATGCTTTTTTGAAGGTATCATACACTGTTGGCACTCCTCTGTCCATTCAAAAATCACAAGGAGTCTGTAAAGGAGATGAGCTATGTTAGCATACATACCGATAAAACACTCGTAATAAGCTACATGCCCCATAAATTGTTGGACTCCCTTGAAGTTGGTAGGGGGTGGTAGCTTAAGAATGAGTCGCACCTTGCTGTCGTCTCTGGAGATACCGTGTTCCGAGAAAATGTGTCCTAGGATTACTTCATGCTAAAACCAAAATTGGCATTTTAGACAGTTAAGAGAGATCCTATAGAGCTGACATCTAAATGGCATGACTCGGTATGCATACGTGCCCCAGTCAATGGCAAAAGCCATTTTGTGTTAATCTTTTAGGTTGATCAGCACTTATTTGTAGCCGAAAAACCCATCAAGAAAGCTATAGGCTTCCTTTTCTGCAACCCGCTCAAGCACATGTTTTGTGAAGGGAAATGTATAGTGATCTTATATCATTGTGAGCATTGATCTTTTTGAGGTCCACTCATGTTTTTGTTCTTTTTAGGTACTATCATAATGGGTGAGACCCATTCGGCGTGCTCTATCTTGTAGATGAATCCAACATTTATAAGCCGATTGATTTTTTTCGAACCATCTTAGAATACTTGGAGTTCATAGGATCTGCTCTCTGGTTCACTGGCCTTGCTCCCTCTACCATGGGGATGGTATGTTTAACCACTTCAGGAGAGTTGAAAATTCCATGCTATCCCATTCATCGTACAACATTTTATGGTACTTTTGGCATAACTGTACTGTAGTAGATCTTAGAGTAGTCTCATTGAAACTTCTGCCAAGGGTCCCCACTCATTGGATGGATCTTCCAAGTGCGTAGGCTAACCTTTAGTGTTTGGTATTTTTTTTGAATGTAAATGTGATCCATGTCCCAGTCTTGGATCACCCTGGTTTCTCTCATAAAGGGTCATCCTAAGATGAAATCGTAGGAAATAGCCTATTGGCCAAAGTTCATTGCCACAAAGGTGTGTCAGAATCGGTCCCAAGAATCTTAATCCTCAAATCCTGCAAAAGGCCTATGGGCTTCGCGTTGGCT
This sequence comes from Cibotium barometz, assembly GCF_041138505.1. Lineage (NCBI taxonomy): Eukaryota > Viridiplantae > Streptophyta > Polypodiopsida > Cyatheales > Cibotiaceae > Cibotium > Cibotium barometz. Next base: position 47,688,999 of record NC_141074.1, read on the forward strand.
TCATCTTCAAAATAGGGCAATGCTACGTTCTTCAAAATAATACCCTAACTTGTTCACCTTCAAAATAATACCCTAACTTGTTCACCCGGATTATAGGAACGCTAGTAATTCTATCTAGTTCTATGGATCCTTCCTCATTAATCTTGTTGGATTTTCCTAGTTCCCCTTGTTCTTCCATTCTTGCTCCAAGCCTTCCTTCCATCCAATCCTTCCATAGACCTTGGCTACTTTGAAGTGGAATCTGGACTTTTGAAAGTAGAAAGGAGGAAAGACCTGCAATATCTCTCGGAATGAGTGTAGATTTGTGAATCTAGTCATACCTATGCATGCTTAGAATTTTCAAGGTATAGGGTATAGGGATATGAGATTCAGTGTGTTTAATAATCCCTCACATTCTTCAGATACTCAGAAATAGAGTTCACATGGTGAGGGAATGTCGTGGCTTTTGAGTCTACCTCTTGGGAGAGATTCTAAAGAAGTTCTTAGTTGTTGGGACTTTTGTTAAGCTCCTAGGTATCCTGAGTTGGTGGGCATAGAGGAACTTCGTGTAGTTTCAAGTGCTTAAGGTTTCTTCTCCATTTAAGCTTGATAGTCCTTGACTAACTCCTGATGAGAGCAGCCTTTGGTCTTCCCTCCTCGATCATGTTGGGATATTTGGCTAACTTTCTGGGTAGATGACTGGGGTCTATTTGCTCTCTTTCTTGAGGGGAGGATGGTAGTATCTTTTCTTCATGAGATGAGGAAGATGACACATTGGTAGTTGTCCCCTCGTCGGATCCACTTTTGATGATAACATGGCTATCTCCCTTGCTGATCTTTATGGCCTATTTTTTTTAGAGAGCCTAGTTCCTTGTGCTGCTTTGTTGTTGAGGAACTTCCTTAGAACATAAGATCCTTGTGTGTCCTGAGGTTTTCTACTTTTGCGAAGTAGATGCTTTGGCAGTAGCATGGGTTGCGGCTCCTCTCCTACGTTGCATTCGAGTGACTGCATTCAAAGGCACTATGTGTATGAAGTTGTCCCTTATACTCAGCAAGTTATTGCTGGTGCTCGGTTCAGCTTCATTTTCCTTCCCCATTTCACGTGCTCTTAAGGGTAAAGCCTTGTACATATAGTCTATCCCACAACCTGTGCATAAGGGATGTGAGGTCCCCCGCCCGCTCCAGGGCTCCTGCCGGGAAGTGGCATCGGCCTCCCGCGCGGGGCGGGGTCCACACACTCGGGGCCTCGCCCGCGGATGTCCAGGACAAGAGGCTAGCCCGTGCGGCCCCTCCCAGACTGGGCCCGGAAGACTCCCCTCGCCCGGAAGGCACGGGCGATTCCGCCAATTGGGAAAAATCTTCTAACAGGGAAATTACTCTAACACGTCAAGTCTTAACTAGAAAAATTGATCTGACCAAACCTAAAGTCACATGATCATATCAAGATGAGACTTGCATTTACGAGGCACAACTGATGATCCCCTCCCACTACAGAACAAGGTCTTCTCAGGATTTAAAACTAAATAACGTAACTAATCGTATCTAGTTGTTTCTCAGGAATCCTCCAATCCAGCCTAACCCCATCCGGCCCATGGGTTAGCCAACCACTCCCGACCACTGAATTGGTGGGATTCCTTTATAAAGATTTGGTTGAGTTTTTGCCCGGGTATCGAGGAAAAGAGTTCCCAGACCCCCTAGCCGGTGATTCATGCAAAAATCAAGGCAGGGATACCACGTACACACCCAATATGAACTTGCCATTTAGAACAGATTCGACTGGCTTTAAAAAAAATCCTTCAATAGAAATCATAATATTTCTGATCATCATTTTCCTAAATTTTGAGTCCATTGTATTACAAAAATGTATCCTCTGAACTCTCCGTTGAAGACTAGCTGGCCAACCAACGAGATCTAGTATCAAAATTTGGTTCCCAAAAATCTTTCCTTTTTGTCCATCCGAAATCTTCCTCGACGTACGCATGGGTGTCCTAGCAACCGCGAGCCCATGCATCACCTGGTCAGAACCCTCTAGGATCCTCCTTAGGCGTCCTAGCACTTCACTTAGGGACCGCTTCGTCGGTCCTCGCCCATCGTATCGGAAGCGCACCATTTTAATCGTACCGAGGTTGGTCAAGACCACGGCAGGCTTTGCCGCAAGCAACGTCCCTTGACGACTCCCTGCCAGCTGTTCCAAAACGAACCTCCTCTTAGAAAAACATAAGCCAAATACTTCCTCCAGCATTCTGGCGTAAAACAGTCCTTTGAATGAAAAAAAACAGAGGTTCCAATGCAAGTAAAATTGCAGTTTGAGATCGGTTCCGAAAACCCTTTTTCCATAATTCCCAGTTTCAATAATGAGGATCCTTGATCTCTCATGAGGGTAATCTACCCATCATTTTGTCCAATTGACCAACTAGATTCTTGGTGAGTTTGGTCAAGGAAAAACTAGATTAGTTTCGGTAGTCTATTCTTTGGATTTAGTAACTGGAATTGGTCACGAAGTTTTTGTCTGATTCAGATCAAGAGAAGGACAATTAGGTTTATTGTCTGTCTCTCACGTAGTCTAACCAAATTCATTCGGTTTAGTTCTTCAAGGATTTCCTTCAGACATCTAGTTTTGGGTAAGTGATTTTACCAATTAAAAAATCCAAAGATATTCTTTATGCCACATAATTTCTCAGTCTTAATTCATTAGGTAGAATTATGGTGGAAATTCATCTTTTGACACTAAAATTTAATTCAAATCCATCTTTTCTTAAATATCATAAAAACTCTTCTTTTAACTAAAACATCAATACCTATTTTTTTGAATAAACTTGAAATCCTCCTTTTTCTCATTTCAATTAGTGCAATACATTTATCGTGGGAATTCCTCTTTTACCATAAATTAAATCTACTTAAAATTCTTCTTAAAAATTACATAAAATATCAATTAATTCCATTAAGCTAAAAATTCCACTTTTCTCATTTAAACATTTGAATTCCAATATGGTGGGAATTCCTCTTTCATCATTTAATCTTATCTATACAAAAAGATAAATTTAACTAAATTTTTTTCTTAAAAATTTAAATAAAAATCTTCATTAATTCCTTTACACTAGGAATTACACTTTTCTCATTTACATATTTGGATTCCAATATAGTGGGAATTCCTCTTTCATCATTTAAAATTTATCTATGCCTATGGAGATACACAATGCAGTTAGACTTCGGGTAAATGGGAATCTTGTGGATGGGATGGGTTCACTGTGGCAAAAAGATATATTTAACTGAATTTTCTCTTAAAAATTTAAATAAAAATCTTCATTAATTCCTTTACACTAGGAATTACACTTTCCTCATTTAAATATTTGGATTCTAATATAGTGGGAATTTTAAAATTTATCTATGCAAAAAGATAAATTTAACTAAAATCTTTCTTTAATTTTTAAATAAAATATACATTATTTTAGCATCACAATTTTTCTCTTACTTCATTTGAATACATGGATTTCCATTGTCATGGTGCGAATTACTCTTTTAACAAAAAAATGGATTACTAGAAATTCCTCTTTTTTCTAATTAACTATTTATGCATAAACATAAAAATTAATTTTCCATGATTATATTGAGAATCATTCAATTAATCTAGGATGATTAATCCTAGAATATGGTAGGAATTCCTCTTTTCATAATATAAATGAAAATGCTTTATATGTTAATTTTATAGAAATTTTGCCATAGCTCCGCTACTATTACTGATAATTCTCAATAAACTTGAAAGAATAAAGTCTAGTATTATTCATGTGATTAGAATAACCACAAATTGGATGATTATCCAATCATGGATTGATTCTTAATTTTATCTAAGTTAAATAGCATAAAAGTATTAAAAAGCCATTATTTTGGCCTCCAATTAGACAAGCATAGAAATTACTTTTAGATTAGAGAAATGCTTTATGAGAAGCTTGATTCAAATTGAGAATAGGTCACCGGAATGACTATTCTTTGGGGAAGAGAGAGAAATGCTTAAAAACCATTATAAATTAAGCATAAATGGAAATTTATGTGTTTCTTCATTACAGTACATTAAAGAACTTCAATAGTATTCAAAAGCCATTCAAATTAATGCTTCTCAAGCTTGAGAGGGGTTGAGAAGAGAAACATTTGGAGATTTAAGAAAAAGAAGACAATAATCCACACTTTACCTCCTAAATTACTTGATTCTTTGATCACAGTAGAGGCCCCCAACCAATCAATTGGTTTGGTATGTTGTTGGAGTCTCCAAGGAAGATTGAAGAGAGAGAGAAGCTCCAATCTCTTCAATTTGTAGAGGGTTTTTAGAGGATAATAGAAAATAAGCTTAACTTAGAGTAATACCGGCATAGTTTAGTTCACAGATGAGAATACAAAAGAATGAGGGTCTATTTATAGGTGAGGGAGGCCACTAACTGAGCCCAACTGAGTTCTAGAATTTCCCAACTTCAGTTTGGCTGAATTTGGACAAGATTTGGACCAGTTTGGCTCCCTTTTTTATTTTGTTTGATTTAGGAGAGAGTAGAGATAAAAATATCCTATTATTTCTTAGTTTAAAACTCATCCATACATGTGAAATAGACACCTCCTTGAAGGGCCCCCTTTTCCTTACCCATGTGTCAAAAATGAATGATTACTCCAAAATATCTTATTTTTTTATTAATACTTCATAATTTTTAACTAATAAACCTAGTACTTAGCCAACTCTTCATCTTATGTGGGCATTTACTCATTTTTGGGTATTTTCTTTTATTCTTTGGATTTATCTTATCCCAACACTTGGATTAATCTTATTGGTCCATAGGAACCTTAATTGGACCATTTGAAAATCTTGACCCTTAGGCTAAGGTCTTCTAAACCATTTTTAATTAATTCCAATTGCACCTTGGAAAATGTATTTTGATTTTCTGTTTCAGGGAAACATTTTTTTGATATCTGTAGAATTTATCTATCCAAAAATATCCCAATATTGATTTACCACTCTCTAGAAATTTTTATCTCACTAGGCCAAACAAGGAAAAATAATATTTTCTTATATTCAGAAACATAGAATGATTACAAGGGATTGAAGTAGAGGCTTAATCAATATTCAGCCCGAGGAGGAATCTTACATTCTCTCCCACTTGAAAAATGCGAGATGTCCTCATCTTGCAAAGTGGGGGTAATCCTTCACCAACTCTTCTTTCTCCCAAGTGGCGTCTTCTAGAGGGAAGAACTTCCATTTTACTAAGAATTCTCTGAGGACTCTGCTCCTGAGAATCTTCTCCCAAACGTCGAGGATTTCCTCAGGTTGGAGTACCATCTGGCCTTGAGTCGGAGAGATCAATTGTTCATCATCATCAAGCATGTGACTCGGGCTAGGTACATACTTCTTAAGCGAACTGACTTGGAATACATCATGTACCTTGAGATGGGGAGGCAGAAGAAGTTTGTAGGCTAGATCGCCCACTTTCTTTATGACAACATACGGCCCACAGTATCTGGGAGAGAGCTTCTTGTACTTTCCTAAGGATAAGGAACTTCTTTTTGGTCGTACTCGAATGAAGACCATATCTGATTCTTCGAACTCTCTCTCAAATCTCTTTTTATCTGCATAATTCTTTTGTCTGCCTTGGGCTGCCTTTATATCTTTACGGATTGATTGCATCTGCTGGTCCATGTCGTCAAGCATTTGTCTAGACATTTCGACTCTGATCAATGGATCAGACCAAGTTAATGGTGTAAGGCAATCTTGTCCATACAAAGCTTTGAAAGGACTCATCCCAATGCTCCGATGATAAGAAGCATTGTAAGCGAATTCGACCAAAAGCAGATGACTTAGCCACTTCTTGGGTTCCCTGCTATGGCATGACCGAAGGATATCTTCAATTACTTGATTCACCCTTTCCGTCTGGCCATCGGTTTGAGGGTGATAGGCTATGCTGAGATCCAAGAAAGTTCCTACTGCTTCAAAGAACGTAGTCCAGAATTTTGATGTGAATTTGGGATCTTTGTCACTTACTATCCTCCTGGGTAAACCATGCAATCTAAAGATCTTCTTAAGGAAAACTCTGGCAACATCCACTGCAGAGAGTATGTTTCTTTCACTGGAGTCAAATGGACAGCCTGTCAACTACCACAAAAATGGAGTTGTAACCTGATTGCACTGAAGGTAATCCAGTGACAAAGTCCATATTGATGCATTCCCACTTCATCTGTAGAATGTCTAGAGGCTGCAGTTTCCCTGGCATCTTGACTCTCTCTGCCTTGACTCTTAAACACATCAAGCATTTTCGCACATGATCAAGTACATCCTTTTTGAGTCTTGGCCCTAGAAGAAGCTTTTCTTCACAGACATATAGGTTTTTATAAACCCTGATATCTAGCTATCAGGCTATCATGGGCTTCTCTCATAATTCTTCCCTTTATTTCCTCATCATTGGGGATACATAGCCGATTATTATAATACATGCATCCTTCATCCAGTTTGTACCCAAGGACTCGCCTCATTTCCTACATCAGAAGGGTAGCAATAGGGGCAAAGAATTTGTTCTGCATGATTTTCTCCTTTGCTTCATTGATCAATGGATTTGACACCACTGTAATTGCAAGCAAGGAGGCTTTTCTGCTGAGTGCTGCAACCACATTTTCTTTCCCTGGTCGATACTTTATGTCAAAATCAAATTCCTGCAGGGTCTGCATCCATCTCCTTTGACGTATGTTGAGATCCCTTTGGGTGAAGATCCACTTCAAACTTTGATGATTTGTCATCAAGGTGAACCTTTGTCCCAAAAGATAATGTCTCCACAACTTCAAAGCATACACTACTGAGAGTAACTCCAAGTCATGGACGGCATAATTCCTCTCATGTGTTTATGAGTTTTCTGGATTCATAGGCCACTGCATGACCTTCCTGCATTAGAGCACTGCCTAAGGCAAATCCACTAGCATCAATAAAACTACCTCAAGGGGTTTGGTAAAATCTGGCAATTTAAGAACAAGGTTGGTTACTAAGGCTGTCTTTAGCTTGTCAAAGGCACTCTGACACATTGCAGTCCACTAAAAAAGTGTACTTTTCTTGAGAAGGTTAGTCAAAGGGGGCGCTATCTGAGCATACCTAGGTATAAAGATCCTATACCATCCGGTTAACCCTAGGAATCCTCTGAATTCCTTTACTGACTTGGGTTACGACTGCTTGGGTTATGACTGCTTGGATCTTTGCGGGTTCAAGAGAAATCCCATCCTTTGACACTATGAATCCCAAGTATTCCACCTAGTCAACAGAGAAAGAACATTTGCTCTTCTTTGCAAAGAGTTGGTGTTTTCTTAGGATTTCCAGGACCTTGCGTAGTACAAAAAGATAAATTTAACTAATTTTTTTCTTAAAATTTCAAATAAAAAATCTTCATTAATTCCTTTACACTAGGAATTACACTTTCCTCATTTAAATATTTGGATTCCAATATAGTGGGAATTCCTCTTTCATTATTTAAAATTTATCTATGCAAAAAGATATATTTAACTAAATTTTCTCTTAAAATTTAAATAAAAATCTTCATTAATTCCTTTACACTAGGAATTACACTTTCCTCATTTAAATATTTGGATTCCAATATAAAGGGAATTCCTCTTTCATCATTTAAAATTTATCTATGTAAAAAGATAAATTTAACTAAAATCCTTCTTTAATTTTTAAATAAAATATACATTATTTTAGCATCACAATTTTTCTCTTACTTCATTTGAATACATGGATTTTCATTGTCATGGGAATTACTCTTTTAACATAAAAATGGATTACTAGAAATTCCTCTTTTCATAATTAACTATTTACGCATAAACATAAAAATCAATTTTCCATGATTATAATGAGAATCATTCAATTAATCTAGGATGATTAATCCTATATTAATCAATTTTCCATGATTATAATGAGAATAATTCAATTAATCTAGGATGATTAATCTTAGAATATGGCAGGAAGTCCTCTTTTCATAATATAAATGAAAATGATTTATGTGTTAATTTTACAGAAATTTTACCATAGCTCCGCTGCTATTACTAATAATTCTCAATAAATTTGAAAGAATAAATTTTAGTATTATTCATGTGATTAGAATAACCACTAATTGGATCATTAGCCAATTATGGATTGATTCTTAATTTTACAATAAGTTAAATAGCATAAAAGTATTAAAAAGCCATTATTTTAGCCTCCAATTAGACAAGCATAGAAATTACTTTTAGGTTAGAGAAATGCTTCATGAGAAGCTTCATTCAAATTGAGAATAGGTCATAGGGATGACCGTTCTTTGGGGGAGAAAGAGAAATGCTTAAAAACCATTATCAATTAAGCATAAATGGAAATTTATGTGTTTCTTCATTACAATACATTAAAGAACTTCAATAGTACTCAAAAGCCATTCAAATTAATCCTTCTCAAGCTTCAGAGGGGTTGAGAAGAGAAACATTTGGAGATTTAAGAAAAAGAAGACAATAATCCACACTTTACCTCCTAAATTACTTGATTCTTTTATCACACTACAGGCCCCCAACCAATCAATTGGTTTGGTATGTTGTTGGAGTATCCAAGGAGGATTGAAGAGAGCGAGAGAAGCTCCAATCTCTTCAATTTGTAGAGGGTTTTTAGAGGATAATAGAAAATAAGCTTAACTTAGAGTAATACAAGCATAGTATAGTTCACAGATGAGAATACAAAGGAATGAGGGGCTATTTATAGGTGAGGGAGGCCACTAACTGAGTCCAACTAAGTTCTAGAATTTTTGAGCTTCAGTTTGGCTGAATTTCGACAAAATTTGGACCAGTTTGGCTCCCTTTTTGATTTGGTTTGATTTAGGAGAGAGGAGAGATAAAAATATCCTATTATTTTTTAGTTTAAAACTCATCCACACATGTGAAATAGGTGCCTCCTTGAAGGGTCCCCTTTTCCTTACCCATGTGTCAAAAATGAATGATTACTCCAAAATATCTCATTTTTTATTAATACTTCATAATTTTTAACTAATAAACCTAGTACTTAGCCAACTCTTCATCTTATGTGGGCATTTACTCATTTTTGGGTATTTTCTTTTATTCTTTGGATTTATCTTGTCCCAACACTTGGAATTATCTTATTGGTCCATAGGAACCTTAATTGGACCATAATAATAAAAAATCGAAAATCTTGACCCTTAGGCTAAGGTCTTCTAAATGATTTTTAATTAATTCCAATTGCACCTTGGAAAATCTATTTTGATTTTTTGTTTCAGGGAAACATTTTTTTGATATCTATAGAATTTATTTATCCAAAAATATCCCAATATTGATTTACCACTCTCTAGAAATTTTTATCTCACTAGGCCAAATAAGGAAAAATAATATTTTCTTGTATTCAGAAACATGGAATGATTACAAGGGATTGAAGTAGAGGCTTAATCAATATTCAGCCCCTGAGGAGGAATCTTACATCCTCTCCCACTTGAAAAATGCGAGATGTCATCTTGCAAAGTGGGGGTAATCCTTCGCCAACTCTTCTTCTTTCTCTCCCAAGTGGCGTCTTCTGGAGGGAAGAACTTCCACTTCACTAAGAATTCTCTGAGGACTCTGCTCTCTTGAGAATCTTCTCCTGAACGTCATAGATTTCCTTAGGTTGGAGTACCATCTGGCCTTCAGTCTCGAAGAGATCAATTGTTCATCATCATCAAGCATGTGACTCGGGCTAGGTACATACTTCTTAAGCAAAATGACATGGAATACATCATGTACCTTGAGATGGGGAGACAGAAGACGTTTGCAGGCTAGATCTCCCACTTTCTTTATGATAGCATACGGCCCACAGTATGGAGAGAGCTTCTTGTACTTCCCTAAGGATAAGGAACTTCTTTTTGGTCGTACTCGAATGAAGACCATATCTGATTCTTCGAACTCTCTCTCAGATCTCTTTTTATTTGCATAATGCTTTTGTCTGTCTTGGGCTGTCTTTATATCTTTACGGATTGATTGCAACTGCTAGTCCATGTCGTCAAGCATTTGTCTGGACATTTTGACTCTGATCAATGGATCAGACCAAGTCAATGGTGTAAGGCAATCTTGCCCATACAAAGCTTTCAAAGGACTCATCCCAATGCTCCGATGATAAGAAGCATTGTAAGCGAATTCGACCAAATGCAGATCACTTAACCACTTCTTGGGTTCCCTGCTGCAACATGACCGAAGGATATCTTCAATTACTTGATTCACCCTTTCCGTCTGGCCATCGGTTGCAAGGTGATAGGCTGTGCTGAGATCCAAAAAAGTTCCTACTGCTTCAAAGAACGCAGCCCATAATTTCGATGTGAATTTGGGATCTCTGTCACTTACTATCCTCTGTCACTTACTATCCTCTCCTTAAGGAAAACTCTGGCAACATCCACTGCAGAGTATGTTTCTTTCATTGGAATCAAATGGGTAGCATGTCAACTACCACAAAAATGGAGTTGTAACCTGATTGCACTGAAGGTAATCCAGTGACAAAGTCCATACTGATGCATTCCCACTTCATCTGTGGAATGTCTAGAGGCTGTAGTTTCCCTGGCATCTTGACTCTCTCTGCCTTGACTCTTTAGCTTATCAAGCATTTTCGCACATGATCAAGTACATCCTTTTTGAGTCCTGGCCAGAAGAAGCTTTTCTTCACAGACATATAGGTTTTTATAAACCTTGATGTCCAGCTATCAGGCTATCATGGGCTTCTCTCAGAATTCTTCCCTTTTCATCATTGGGGATACATAGCCGATTATTATAATACATGCATCCTTCATCCAGTTTGTACCCAAGAACTCGACTCATTTCCTGAGGAGTCTTGCTTTTCCTGCATTAGAAGGGTAGCAATAGGGGCAAAGAATTTGTCCTGCATGATTTTCTCCTTTGCTTCATTGATCAATGGATTTGACACCACTGTAATTGCAAGCAAGGAGGCTTTTTTGTTGAGCGCATCTACAACCACATTTTCTTTCCCTGGTCGATACTTTATTTCAAAATCAAATTCCTGCAGGGTCTGCATCCATCTCCTTTGACGCATCTTGAGATCCCTTTAGGTGAAGATCCACTTCAAACTTTGATGATCTGTCATCAAGGTGAACCTTTGTCCCAAAAGATAATGTCTCCACAACTTCAGAGCATACACTACTGAGAGTAACTCCAAGTCATGGACGGCATAATTCCTCTCATGTGTTCTGAGTTTTCTGGATTCATAGGCCACTGCATGACCTTCCTGCATCAGAGCACCGCCTAAGATGAATCCATTGGCATCAGTAATAACTACCTCAAAGGGTTTGGTAAAATCTGGCAATTTAAGAATAGGGTTGGTAACTAAGGCTGTCTTTAGCTTGTCAAAGGCACTCTGACATATTGCAGTCCACTGAAAAAGTGTACTTTTCTTGAGAAGCTTAGTCAAAGGGAGAGCTATTCTAGCATACCTAGGTATACAGATCCTATACCATCCGGTTAACCCTAGGAATCCTTTGACTTCCTTTACTGACTTGGGTTCTGGCCATTCTACAATTGCTTGGATCTTTACGGGGTTAGGAGAAATCCCATTTTTTAACACTATGAATCCCAAGTATTCCACCTGGTCAACAGAGAAAGAACATTTGCTCTTCTTTGCAAAGAGTTGGTGTTTCCTTAGGATTTCTAGGACCTTGCGCACATGATCTTCATGGTCTGCAGCATTCTTTGAGTATACCAAGATATCATCAAAGAAGACAAGAACAAAATCATCCAAGTATTCTCTGAGAATATCTTGCATGAGACGATTGAATGTCACCAGGGCATTATTCAATCCAAACAGCATGACTGTGAACTCATAATGCCCATAGCGAGTATTGAATGCTGTCTTTGGGATAACCTGCTCCTTGATTCTGATCTAGTAGTACTCGGATTTGAGATCTATCTTTGTGAACATTTGGGTCCCACTTAACCGATCCAGAAATTCATAAATCCTAGGAATAGGATACTTATTCTTAATTGTTAATTGATTCAATCCTCTGTAGTCAATACAGAGTCTTAACATTCCATCTTTCTTCTTTTTAAAGAGAATGGGCACACCCCAAGGTGAGACACTAGGTCTGACGAATCCCTGCTCTCTAATAGTTGTCTTAACTATTCCTTAAGTTCTATGGCTTCAAGGACTGGCATTTTATATGCACGGTGCTACTAGCTGAGCTCCAGGGGTTAATTCGATCTCATGATCTACTTCACGAGACGGAGGCATCTCAGTCAGCTCTTCAGGAAATACATCTGTATACTCAACCACACTGGTTCTTTAGCCTTGCATTTTATGTCTACTGGATTCATTTTAATGACATACACAGCTTGCCTCTTTCTGAGCCCTTTTAATAATTTGGAAGCCTTGATTAATTGTAGCACTGGGGATCCGGAAATTCCAATTCCTTGAGCTTTATTCCCGAGAAGGTCAAGCAAAGAGATGGTTCCTTTGTGACAATGAATGTCAGCCTGATTCTTTTGGAGCCAATCCATTCCAAGGATTCCATCATATATTCCCAGGGGTAGGACTCTGAACTGGCACTCTGTTACGTTCCCATCTAGGCTAAACTGAATAAGGTCAGTCTCTCAAGGTGAGTGAAAAGAATCTTTCCACTGGCTAATTCCACTTGCATAGGTTTCCCTGATTTTTGATTTAGGAGTAATTTACGCAAAAATCCTAGGGAAATAAAAGAATGAGTATTGGAGGACTGAGAATTGACGGTTATTCCAATGATGCTCAATTGCTGCATAGATATGTCCTTTCTCTTCCTCCACTTCCTCAGCTATGGTGCTTGCTCTGGCTGCTACAGTCTGAGGTGGAACTCTCTCTCTTTGGTTATTCCAATTCTGGGAGGGAGTTTGAAAACTGCTTTGCATGGAGGCTGCACGACGCTGAGCTGGCACTCTTCTTGGGCTACCCTGATTCTGGTGCGGGGGACCCAAATTGGACTAATAATAAGAAGGATTCTGTGGGACCCTGGCTTCCTTGGCCCACAGGAGATGGGCAATCCTTGAGCTGGTGCCCAAGTCCCTAACATCCGAAGCATCTGTTCTGGCTTCAAAGCTCTTTCCTTTGCATTTTGGAGAGAGCCGGAGTTCATGAGAATGTACTTCGTGGGAAAGGTCTTCCTTCATTTCTGAAGCTTCCCGTCTCCACATTCTGGTTAGGACCTTGGTGTCTCTTTGGAGGCCGAAAGTTGGAAGAACATCCCGAAGTCTGAAATCTTTTAAAAGGATGAGGGAACTTTCACGAGATGAAGACTTTGGCAAAGTCCTTCGCCATTCTGACAGCTTCAGCCATGGACACTGGCTTGGCATTTTTGACCAGTGTGTCCAAGGGTTCGTTCATTCCCTGAATGAACATGGCCATGAGTCGCTCTTCATCTAGAGGTGGTGAATATTTACGTAGAAGAGCGAAGGCCTGGTGATATTCCTCGATGGTTTTGCTCCCCTGCTTCAGCTCTAAGAATTCGTTCATTTTGGTTTCCAAAAATCCAGGGGGACAAAATCTCTTCCTTAAATAGGTTTTAAGGTCGTTCCAGGACTGAGTATTTCTGTCCAGACGGTTGGTGTCACAATGGTTTCTCCATGCCACCCTAGCTGTTTCCACTATCTTCAGCCTGGCAAGAGCCATTTTCCTTCGCTCATTGTAGCCGGTGACGTCAAAATATTCTTCCATGGCTTCCACCCATTTCTCCACAGCCTGGCCTAGGTTCTCCCCTTCTCCTTTGAAGGGTCCTGGCTCAGTTCTATGAAGAGCCTTGCAAACATCAGGGTCAAGCTCATTATCTTCAGAGAGATGATCTGACTTACGGCCACGGTTTCCTCATCTCATGATTCTGCCAAAAAATGATATATTATTAAAATTTTATTTTTGATATCGTCCATGAGATCCTAAGACTTAAGAGGTTCGGAAAATAATTTCTTAAACAACACAAATGATCTTACTGGAGATCTATGACATATGTCCGATAAGAGAGTTTTCTTTATCAATTTGTCCATAAACAATCACTTATACAGCAGGAAATTTTTCTCCAAAAAACATTTTTTTATTTATATAAGAGTTTCAATATGTGCATAGAGCAGCTCGGCTCCAGAAATAAAAATCTCCTCGGGAGACGCATAAGACGGCGGTACTGGGCCATGCCATGCCCTGATACTACTACAAACGTTCACTTACTGCCAAGGGAGCTATTATCTTCTCCTTTATTAGGAATAAAGCGACTAAGGAGTCTATAGATTTGGCATGAGAATCTGAAATTTTGAGGTGTTGAATGATATAGAATGACACCATATACCACTTTCCACTTTATCAGAATCATGGCCAATGAGAGGTTTTGCCTCAGCGTTGCACACCGGTCGGTCGCAAGAGGCATGGACATACTGCCCTGCAAACCGCTTATGCTGTCATCTCTCCACTGGTTCAGGAAAATATAAATCCTTGAAATGGCGTGCAAGTCTGACTCGGCTTGTTCGAGTGTTGTAGTGGAAGAGATGAGATGCTCAAAGGTGAACGTAGTCATGTCTTGTGACTGGGTGAGGTCGGGAATACCAGATAAGTACGAAACTTCCATCTATAAAAACGATTTCTTTGATTCAAAATTCTTCATTAAAGAAGCTTACGGAATGAAAATACATTATGAAAATTCTTTTTCTGAGTTTTTATTTTATCAATTTCTGATAATAATTCGTTTATCCTTATACAAAGCTCTGATACCAGCTGTGGGGTCCCCCGCCCGCTCCAGGGCTCCTGTCGGTGGCGGCGAAAGCGGCATCGTCCTCCCATGTAGGGCGGGGTCCACACACTCGGGGCCTCGCCCACACTTAAAAAACGCGAGATGTCCTCATCTCGCAGGTGGAGTATGGTCTATTTCATCAGCTTCTTCTTCTTCAATCACTTCCAGGGTTACTGCCTTTGGAAGTGGACGGCCGATCTGGGAACAACTCTCTTTGACTTCCCCTATTCTGAGGTAGAGGTCTTGCATTACTTTGGTTTGAAACTGCGGGTTGGTTAGAGGGTCTACCTCTGGGATTTCCCTGATTTTGCCGGATAGAAACCTGATTACTTTGGAAGGAAGGAGCTGGAGTCTGGAATCTGGAATCTTGATTACTTTGGAGGGTCTACCTCTGGGATTTCCCTGATTACTTTGGAAGGAAGGAGCTGGAGTCTGGAATCTTGATCCCTGATTTCCCTACCCCGAAAACCTTGATCCAAAAGGAGTTGGACAATCCATACTGCGACGTCCAAATCCTTGATAGTTATAGCATTTCACTCCCTTGTTCAAGGGTGGAACTTCTGACGTTGAACTCCAGGGGATTGAGTTTCGGGAAAAGGACATTTCTTCCATTCTAAAACTTCCCATATCTTGGGCTTGATCGTGATATCTCTTAGGCGCGGTGGAAGGTTGGAATCACCTTCTAGAACTAAAAACCTTTTGAAAGGTGATGGTGCTGGCTTTGGTGGGACCTTGACATCAAAGGCCTTGGAGAAATCCTTCGCCATCTGCACTGCTTAGGCCATGGAAACTAGCTTGGCGTTCTTCACCAAAATATTCAAAGGTTCGTTCAGTCCCCGGAATGAACCTGGCCACCATCAACTGTTCTTCATTTAGCGCGGTGGGTGGCGAGTATTTGAGGAGGAGAGCGAACGCTTGGTGATATACTTCAATAATTATGCTACCCTGGGTTAACTCTAGAAATTTGTTCATCTTTGTTTCCAAAAATCTAGGAGGACAGAACCTCGTCCTTAGGTAAATTTTGAGATCATTCCATGTCTGGGTATTCCGATCCAGACGGTTTGTCTCACAGTGGTTTCTCCTTGCCACTCTGGCTGTTTCTACTATCTTCAACCTTGCAAGAGCAATTTTGCTCTTCTTATTGTACCCGGTAACATCAAAGTACTCTTCCATTGCTTCGATCCACTTCTCCACAGCCTCACCCAAGTTTTCCCCTTCACCCTTGAAAGGTCCAAGCTGCGAACTATGAAGAGTTTTACGAACATCCAAGTCGAGCTCTTCCTCATCGACGAGTTGGGGGTTATCATTTCTACCATGACAACCTTGATCCATGTTCCTATCAATACGAAAAATCTTGTTAAGTCCCTTATTTATGATTCAAATCTGATTTTTGATTCATCTGATTTTGGGGTTCTTTAGATAGGTCGGATCCCCACAGAATCGTGGGATAAAGATACTCGCATTATCAGATAACAATTCATTCAGAACATATCATTCATATCTTTAACACAATAATGGTCTATTAGACCAAAATGTCCATCTGAACAGTACTCCATGGGGGATTTCAATTTTATAGACTTTTAATGTTAGAATTAGGGTTGCAGGAAAGCACACAAAGCTTGGAGAAGAAGAAGCAAGAAAATGCACACAACACACAGTGTATTAGATTGTGTCAATGTACAAAAGATAAGTTAGCCCTAGAATAATGGGCGTATATACAAGCCGGCAGGGAAAAAAACCAACTAAGAGGGAAAAAGTGCCCCGGCGGTCCTAAGTGTGTTCACACACATCATTGCCTATATATATGGCAACAAATCCCCCCTGGAAAAGTGATGGTGTGAATGAGAGCTGGCACTCATGTATAGGGAAGTGCCATGCGCGAAGTAGATCAGTCCACAAAGGGGAGCAAGCCCAAAGCTTTGCGGAAAGCTTCGAACTTCTCACGAGGAAGCGCCTTTGTGAAAAGATCGGCGAGGTTATCCTGTGTTGGCACATAGGCCAAGATGATCTCTCCTCTGGTGAGAGTCTCTCCCTGACATAGTGATAATGCACCTCAATGTGCTTTGTGCGAGCATGAAAAACTGGGTTTCTCGCAACTGTCAATGCGCTCTGACTGTCAGTGTAGATAGAGGTGGCAGACTCTTGTCCAATACCCAAGTCAACCATAAGCCGTCTGAGCCACACACACTCAACCATAGCTGTGAAAGCTACCCTGTACTCAGCTTCACAACTAGAAGTGGCCACAGTAGGTTGCTTCTTGCTCAACCAAGATATGCATGAGCTACCGAGCATGAAACAAAAACCACTTGTGGACACTCTTGTGTCATAGCAACCAGCCCAATCTGAGTCCGAAAAAGCATGTAAATCTGGCGGCCACGATCTCCCCTTGGGATAAAATAGCCCAAGATGTATGGTGCCACTCAAGTAGCTAAAGATGCATTTAACTGCCTTCCAATGCTGAGACCCTGGGCTATGCATAAACCTGCTCACCTGTGAGACTGCAAACTGAATGTTCGGCCTCGTAATGCATACATAAATGAGGCAACCAATAGCTGTCTGATAGAGTGTGACATCAAAGTGATCTCCAACATCATGAAAAGACTCAACTTCAAACCTGTCTCCATTGGAGTAGCAATAGGCTTGCAGTCTTCAAGGCCAAATCTCCGCAACAATGTCTCAATATACTTTGTCTGACACAAAGCAATACCTCCATCACACTCCTTAAATTGTATCCCTAAATAATGATGCAAATGCCCCAAATCTGACATCTCAAAAGAGGCATTCAAATCAGCCTTAAAATCAGCAATATGACTCTCATTTGGTCCTGTGAGCAGCATGTCATCCACATAGAGAGCAATGATTAGATGTATATCATCCACACGTTTAACATACAAAGTGCTTTCTGTTGGACTATTCTGAAAACCACGTGCAGTCAAATATGCATGTATCTTTTCATACCAAGCTCGTGGAGCTTGCTTTAAACCATATAAAGCCTTTTTCAACCTGCACACTTTGTTTTCCTGCCCTCTTTGAACAAAACCACAAGGCTGCGATACATACACCTCCTCATGCAAATCTCCATTCAAGAACGCAATCTTTATGTCCAACTGATGTACATTCCAACCATTATGAGCTACCAATGCACAAATGCTTCGAATGGTAGTCATACGACAAGTGGGAGCAAAGGTCTCATCAAAATCAATGTCCTTTTCTTGAGCATAACCCTTTGCAACAAGTCTAGCCTTATAGCGATCAACACTGCCATCTGGCTTTTGTTTCAACTTAAAAACCCACTTACACCAATGACCTTTTTACAAATAGGCAAATCACACAAAGACCATGTACCATTCTTCATTATAGCATCATATTCACTTTGCATTGTAGCCAACCAATTTTTCGATTTTTGTGCCTCATCAAATGAAAGAGGTTCTTCCTCTTCACACATACTAGACACAGCCAAAGCATAACAATCTGATGCATAAGAGGCATGCTGAAAACCTGAACGAGTACGACTAGACATAGGTGCATCAATTTTACTATCACGCAAGGTTTGCACCAGCCAATTTAGGCATACCTTTAGCCTGCTTATTTTCAGCCCTATCCTCATAAATTACATCCTATAAATCTGCATCAGAAATAGGCTGATCTATGATGTCGTTTGAAATCTGCATAGGCTGAATATTTGCCTCATTAGGACTTACATTTGAATTCCCACCTGTAAACGGAGGCAACAACGTATCAAATATTGAAATATACAAGTGAATAGGGTGTGTGCGGGAACAAGCCCTTGGTTAGAGGCTGTAAAAGAGGATGTGTAAATGTGAAAGAACTTGTGAAAAGGTGAGAAGAATCTACTAGGAGAGAATAAAGGGTAGCATGAGAAGATTTAGGAAGTGTGGAGATATTCTGGGAAAAGTGAAGAGGTGGAGAGAATCAAGCAAAAGAGGTGGAGATATTCTGGGAGAGGTGGAGTGAATCAAGGAGAAATCAGTGGGATTAGATGCTTTGATGTAAACTATAAATTGAGGCATTGGCCTAATGAGAATTTGCTGGTTTTTTATTATCCATGCCTACATTAAGCTATTTGCTAATTACTCACTAATTATGTCTTAATTATTTACTAATTACTCACTAATTACGTCTTAATTATTTTCTAATTACTCACTAATTATGTCTTAATTATTAATCACTTTATTAATGATGTTGATTCTAGTATTTAATCCACCATAGCTCATCACATTGCTCTAATTTCAACATGGTATCAGAGCCATGCCTAGAATCCATTAGGTTTATGAGCCTATTATCTAATTAATTAGGATTAGTAGATAATTAGAAATTAATCAAAATTTTAGTTATTTTTCACCTCACCTTTGCACCCCCAGCCAGTGGAGGAGCTCCCTCTCCTTGCACACATCAAATTAGCCCAGAAACAACGGATTAATTTGCTAAATGAGTGATTAATCAGTGCTGATCACTATATTTTGGTGCAATTGAGGGTTCAAATTAACCATTAGGTATCTAATACAGATCCTTATAACTTCAGATTGCAATTCGGAGTTGGTTTGATACTCCAACCATTCCGTACAAATTAGTTACCCTTGATTTAATGTAATTTCTGGTAAAATTATACTAATCATTATTTTGCATTTAACCCTTGCTTAATGCTTGTAAATCTCACTCAAATTCAAGATTATTCATAGACAGAGTTGCATTTGGGAATGTGCATAAGAATGAATGCTATATGCATTATGTATTGGGCACATTACATCAGTGTAAATATGGGATCAGACACTGCCCTTGTCCAGAATAAGGTAAGAGGTAAGACCTCCCGCATAGATTTGGGTTTGCATTGCATAATGATACAAGATAAACATCAAAAACCCAAAGGAACTATCAGCAAAACATTTGAACATGTTGCTCACATGGAGCAAGAAGACCTGACGGATAAGCTCATGGCCCCATCCATGAAAGAAGAAGAAGATCTCCTTCCAAGAAGAAGATCCACACCAAGAAGATCTAAAGAAAGACATGGACACGAGAAGAGAAGCTGCCCCAAGAAGACTAAAAGAAGACATGGACGCATGGAGAGAAGCTGCCACGACAAGAATACTGAAGAAAAGAGAAGATGTGAGGCTCCAAAGAGTGAGGAGCCATGTGAAAATCTCTGAGAGAGAGAGAGAGAGAGAGAGAGAGAGAGAGAGAGAGAGAGAGAGAGACCCCACAACCCAATGTAACCTGCCCCAACAAAGTAAAACCACCTCTGAGCCACCGATGATGTAGGCCACGTGGTAGATGTATGTGTGAGCACTTTAGTCAAGGTCACGGGCAACTATAGTAAGCCTTGGATACATAGAGAGAGAGAGTGTGTCAAGGACTATGAGTTTAGGGACTTGAGGCACTGGTCGCGGGCTATCAAGTAAGAGAGAAACTTGGTATAGGGTCCAGGTGTGCTAAGTTAACTTGAGGGGAGGTGTGCTAGACACTGGTCGCGGACTATCAAGTAAGAGGGAAACTTGGTATAGGGTCCATGTGTGCTAGAGAGTATTCACTTGAGGGGAGGTGTTGAAATATACAAGTGAATAGGGTGTGTGCGAGAACAAGCCCTTGGTTTGAGGCTATAAAAGAGGATGTGTAAATGTGAAAGAACCTGTGAAAAGGTGAGAAGAATCTACTAGGAGAGAATAAAGGGTAGCATGAGAAGATTTAGGAAGTGTGGAGATATTCTCCCCTAGCCGGATATTCATACAAACTTAAAACTAGTCACACCACTTACACACCCAAAATGAAATTTCCCTTGTCTCAT
This sequence comes from Cibotium barometz, assembly GCF_041138505.1. Lineage (NCBI taxonomy): Eukaryota > Viridiplantae > Streptophyta > Polypodiopsida > Cyatheales > Cibotiaceae > Cibotium > Cibotium barometz. The sequence goes on from NC_141074.1 coordinate 47,709,534, forward strand.
CATCATCTAGTCACACCACTTAAAACTAGTCACACCACTTACACACCCAAAATGAAATTTCCTTTGTCTCAGCATCATCTATCTTTAAAAACAATCATTTACTGAAACCATTGTCTCTAGCGCTTCACTCGTAGGCTGCTTCCTTGGTCCCTCATCCACCGTACCGGAAGCTATCATTTTAATCGAACGGAGGCTGGTCAAGACCTAGGCTGACCTTGCTACGCGAGACGTCCTCTGTTGACTCTCCGTCAGCTATTGCAACTTTATCAGCTAGGTCTCCACGACCTTAATCACAAGACGGTCAAAACGCTTTCCCACCATTCTTGACATAAAACAGTCATTCAAAAATTGGCCATAAATACAGTTTCTATAATGAGCTTCCGTCTTTCCACAATAATCAACATTACTTAATCCATATTCATTTCATATAAATTCCCATTTCACATGACATCACATCCATTCTCATCCCATATCATTCATTCACATCTCGATTCACATGACATCTCATCCATTCACATCCCATATCATTCATTCACATCCCGATTCACATGACATCACATCCATTCACATCTCATATCATTCATTCACATCCCGATTTACGTGACATCACATCCATTCACATCCCAGATCATTCATTTACATCCCGATTCACATGACATCACATCCATTCACATCTCATATCATTCATTCACATCCCGATTCACATGACATCATATCCATTCACATCTATCCATTCTACATCACATCACCTCCATCCATTCACATCCATCACATCACATTCAATTCATATCCATCACATTCCCATCCACATATATTCTTTCACATACACATCTATATCCGTTCTTTCACATACATCCACATCCATTCTTTCACATACTTATTTACATCCATTCTTCACATACACATTCACATCCATTCTTCTCATACATATCCTTATCCATTCTTTCACATACTCATTCACATCCATTCTTCTCATACACATTCACATACATTCACTCATATCCCATATCATCACATACATTCACTCATATCCCATATCATTCATTTAAATTCTGATTCACATGACATCACATCTTATTCATTCATTCACATTTATCTGATTCATGTCGCATCTCATCACATCTATCCATATCACATTCTCATCACTTCTATTCATATCACATCCATCCATCCATTCATTCACATCTATCTGATTCTCATCACATCTATTCTCATCACATTCGTTTAAATATAGAATTTAAGAGAATTTTTAATTTTTGATATAAAGATTCTTTACGAACTATTTATGCATAAAATCAACTTCAGTGGTGGGAATAACACTTTTTACAAAATCCTTTTATGCATCTATTTATGCATAAATTCAATTTTAAGAAAAATAACACTTTAAAAAAAATCCTTTATGCATCTTTCTATGCATAAAATCAATTTTAATGAAATTAACGCTTTTGGATTAAAAATAAATTTCCTTATGCATCTTTCTATGCATAAAACCAAAATTAATAAGAATAACTCTTTTGAAATAAAAATAAATTCCCTTATGCATCTTTCTATGCATAAAATCAAAAATAATGAGAATAACTCTTTTGAAATAAAAATAAATTTCCTTATGCATCTTTCTATGCATAAAAATAAAATTAATGAGAATAAATCTTTTGAAATAAAAATAAATTTCCTTATGCATCTTTCTATGAATAAAATCAAAATTAATGAGAATAACTCTTTTGAAATAAAAATATATTCCCTTATGCATCTTTCTATGCATAAATTCAATTTGAATGGGAATGACACTTTTGAAATAAACAAATCTTTTAAAATGCACAAACGGAAGGAATGACTCGTTTAGAATAACCTAATGATAAACTTTAGTTCCACAAAATTTAAGAAAATTTTGCCATAACCTCCTTTGTATGGCTGACCATTTCTCAATTTTAACATTCAATTTATGACTTGAATTAATCCAATTTGAATTCTAATGTCTCTAATCTACTCCATTTTCTAAAAATCAAGAGAGTAAATAATGAAAAGAGTTTAATCAATCTTTTAATTGAACTTTCTAGGATTAAGAAGGGCTGAATTGTAAAGAAGAGAAAGGGGTGGTCTTTCCATCAAGGCATAGCATCAGATTTTTATTCAAACATTTACAAAGCATAAAATTTAAGAAAACCATAGATTTAAAATTCACAATTAGACTTACATGGAACTTGTAAGCTTTCCTTTGGCTTGAGGGATTGAGGGTTCTACTCTTGTTTGCAACAACAAAAGTGGCCACCAGTTCTTTTGGAGAGGATTTAGTCAAAAACAATTGAATTATCAATTGAATTCATTGTATTTGACTCTAGGAGGAGTAGAGTAGCGATGCATAAACACTATTAACCTTTTACAAAGGGGGAGGCTTCTATTTATAGGAAAAAATGAGCCTCTAACCAAGCAAACTGATTCTAGAATTTTCCAGATCAGTTTGGTCGATTTTTGACCATTTTTGGGTCAGTTTAGCTCACTTTTTGGATCTAGTTGAAACAGGAGAGAGGAGAGATGAAAATATCTCATTATTTGTGAGTTTAAAACTCATCCACACATGTGAAATAGCACCTCCTTGATGAGGGGAATTCCCCACACTGAGGTGTTAAAAATGCATCATTTTCTCTAAATATCTCTTCTTTTTTAACTAATACACCGTGTCCTTAGTCAACTCTTCATCTTATGTGAGTATTTACTCATTTTTGGGGGATTTTTCTTTTATTCTTCAATTTATCTCCTCCCTACATTTGGATTAATCTTATTGGTCCATAGGAACCTTAATCCAAAATTTTTAAAAAATCTGGACCCTCAGGCTAAGGTCCTTTTTACCTATTTTAAATTTATTCCAAGTGCACACTGGAAAGTTCTTTTTGAATTTCTGTTTAAGGGGAAATCATTTTAATAAGAAGGGATATTTTTCCATCTAAAGATATCTAGAAACTGAATTACCTCTCTCTAGAATATTTTCTCTCTAAGCCAAAATAGATAGAAACAAGATTTGTTATTATTCTGAAAAGGGGATTGATTACAGGGGAGAAACTAGACATCTTGAGGGGCTGGGGGAGGAATCTTACATCCTACCCCACTTAAAAAATGCGAGATGTCTACATCTCGCAGGTGGAGTATGATCTCTTTCATCTTCTTCTTCTTCAATCACTTCCAGCGTTACTGCCTTGGAAGTGGACGGTCGATTTGGGAACAACTCTCTTTGACTTCTCCTATTCTGAGGTAGAGGTCTTGCATTACTTTGGTTTGAAACTGCGGGTTGGTTAGAGGGTCTAACTCTGGGATTTCCCTGATTTTGGCGGATAGAAACCTGATTACTCTGGAGGGAAGGAGCTGGAGTTTGGAATCTTGATTTCTGATTTCCCTGCCCTGAAAACCTTGATCCAAAAGGAGTTGGACAATCCATACTACTGCGATGTCCAAATCCTTGACAGTTATAGCATTTCACTCCCTTGTTCAAGGGTGGAACTTCTGAAGTTGAATTCTAGGGGATTGAGTTTCGGGAAAAGGACATTTCTTCCATTCTAAAACTTCCCATATCCTAGGCTTGACCCTGATATCTCTTAGGCAGTGGAAGGTTGGAATCATCTTTTGGAACTAAAAACCTTTTCAAAGGTGATGGTGTGTTGGAATTAGGGTTGCAGGAAAGCACACAAAGCCTGGAGAAGAAGAAGCAAGAATGCACACAACACACAGTGTATTAGATTGTGTCGATGTACAAAAGATAAGTTAGCCCTAGAATAATGGGCATATATACAAGCCAGTGGAAAAAACCTCCTAAAGAGGAAAAAAGTGCCCCGGTGGTCCTAAGTGTGTTCACACACATCACTGCCTATATATATGGCAACAAATCCCCCCTGGGAGTGATGGTGTGAACGAGAGCTAGCACTCATGTATAGGGAAGTTCCATGCCTGAAGTAATCAGTCCACAAAGGGGAGCAAGCCCAAAGCTTTACGAAAAGCTTCAAACTTCTCATGAGGAAGTGCCTTTATGAAAAGATCGACAAGGTTGTCCTGTGTTGGCACATATGCCAAGCTGATCTCTCCTGCTGAGAGTCTCTCCCTGACATAGTGATAATGCACCTCAATGAGCTTTGTGCGAGCATGAAAAATTGGGTTTCTCGCAACTGCCAATGCGCTCTGACTATCAGTGTAGATAGAGGTGGCAGACTCCTGTCCACAACACGCAAGTCAGCCCTCGAGAGTCAGCCATAAGCCGTTTGAGCCACACACACTCAACCGTAGCTGTGAAAGCTGCCCTGTACTCAGCTTCACAACTAGAAGTGGCCACAGTAGGTTGCTTCTTGCTCGGAGCATGAAACAAAAACCACTTGTGGACACTCTTGTGTCATAGCAACCAGCCCAATCTGAGTCCGAAAAAGCATGTAAATCTGGCGGCAACGATCCCCCTTGGGATAAAACAGCCCAAGATGTATGGTGCCACTCAAGTAGCGAAAGATGCGTTTAACTGCCTTCCAATGCTGAGACCCTGGGCTATGCATAAACCTGCTCACCTGTGAGACTGCAAACTCAATGTCTGGCCTTGTAATGCATACATAAATGAGGCAACCAATAGCTGTATGATAGAGTGTGACATCAAAGTGATCTCCAACATCATGAAGACTCAACTTCAAACCTGTCTCCATTGGAGTAGCAATAGGCTTGCAGTCTTCAAGGCCAAATCTCCGCAACAATGGCTCAATATACTTTGTCTACACAAAGCGATACCTCCATCACACTCCTTAAATTGTATCCCCAAATAATGATGCAAACGCCCCAAATTTGACATCTCAAAAGAGGCATTCAAATCAGCCTTAAAATCAGCAATATGACTCTCATTTGGTCCTGTGAGCAGCATGTCATCCACATAGAGAGCAATGATTAGATGTACATCATCCACATGTTTAACATACAAAGTTCTTTCTGTTGGACTATTCTGAAAACCATGTGCAGTCAAATATGCATGTATCTTTTCATACCAAGCTTGTGGAGCTTGCTTTAAACCATATAAAGCCTTTTTCAACCTGCACACTTTGTTTTCCTGCCCTCTTTGAACAAAACCACAAGGCTGCGATACATACACCTCCTCATGTAAATCTCCATTCAAGAACACAGTCTTTATGTCCAACTATGTACATTCCAACCATTATGAGCTGCCAATGCACAAATGCTATGAATGGTAGTCATATGACAAGTGAGAGCAAAGGTCTCATCAAAATCAATGCCCTTTTCTTGAGCATAACCCTTTGCAACAAGTCTAACACTGCCATCTGGCTTTCGTTTCAACTTAAAAACCCACTTACATCCAATGACCTTTTCACCAATAGGCAAATCACACAAAGACCATGTACCATTCTTCATTATAGCATCATATTCACTTTGCATTGCAGCCAACCAATTTTTTGATTTTTGTGCCTCATTAAATGAAAGAGGTTCTTCCTCTTCACACATACTAGACACAGCCAAAGAATAACAATCTGATGCATAAGAGGCATGTTGAAAACCTGAATGAGTACGACTAGACATAGGTGCATCAATTTTACTATCACGCAAGGTTTGCACCAGCCATTTAGGCATACCTCTAGCCTGCTCATTTTCAGCCCTATCCTCATAAATTGCATCCTAAAAATCTGCATCAGAAATAGGCTGATCTCTCGGGGGGTGCACTATATGGAAGCCCCTCCTACGACGTGCGTTCAAGGGGTATTTAAAAAACCCCTTATCTGTGAATTTTGAGCTGATAAAACTACCCCTTTTTCTTTATAGACTTACGGGTTTTTTTCCAAAGTACAATTAAAATACCCCTCTTGTACTTGTATTTCTGTAAATTTACCCAATATTTTGGATTAAAAAAACCCCACCTAATGATCGCACGTGGTAGACTTACATTTTTTGAGGTGCACCCCCCGAGGCTGATCTATGATGTCGTTTGAAATCTACATAGGCTGAATATTTGCCTCATTAGGACTTACATTTGAATTCCCACCTGTAAACAGAGGCAACAACGTATCAAATACATCCTGTAAGCTCACACCTGTCTCTTTGGTACATGATAACAAAGGCTGCACAGCATCTTCCACAAAAACAACATCTCGACTAATCAAGATACGCTTTGATTGCGGATGATACAATCTATAACCCTTGCTCTCAGCACTGTAACCAACAAAAATGCATTTGACAGCCTTATCATCCAATTTTCTATGTTGTTGCATAGGCACTAAAGCATAGGACAAGCAACCAAAGACACACAAGTGACCAATAGAAGGCTTCCTGCCATGCCAAGCTTCTTATGGAGTAACAAACTACAAGGCCTTAGTGGGACACCTGTTGAGTACATATGCAACACACATGACAGCCTCAAGCCAAAACGCATGTGGCAAAGCTTGGCTCTTGACCATACATCGTGCCATCTCCATAAGTGACCTGTTTTTTCTCTCAGCAACACCATTTTGCTGAGGGGTATATGGCACTGTACATTGGTGTTTTATCCCACGACTAGCCAGAAATGCATCAAACTCTTTAGACATGTACTCCCCCCCTCGATCAGAATGGAGGGTGCCCACAGTACAATTGGATACATTTTCAACCACCATAAGCAAAAACTGTTTGAAGCACAAAAACACTTGAGACTTTGCCTTCAGTGGATATACCCATGCATGCCTTGAGTAATCAACAATGAAAGTCATGAAGTACAAGTGTTTATGATGGAGTTTGCATAGGCCCACATACATCACTATGTACAAGTTGCAATTTGCGAGTGGCCCGCACAGAACCATCCTTTGGAAACGCAGAACGCTGCATTTTGCCCAAAATATAGCCTTCAAAAAAACATGTTTTAATGGTGCCTCAAGAGGGGGCAATGAAGCAACCATATTAAATTTCTGCAAACGCAGCAAACTAGCAAAGTTCAGATGACCAAAACGAGCATGCCATAGTTTTGCATCTCAAACTGTCTTTTCATCAGAAACTGCATTTACTGAATCTTCCACACACTTGTCATAAGAATTGAGCCTATATAGCCCACGAAACAAGGTGCCAGATACAATAATCGTATCACCAGAAGTCAAATCATGAACAGTTCATCTGTCATCCACAAATTTGACTACAAGTCCAAGTCTGGCAAGTGCAGAGGACAGACAATAGATTCTTCTTTATCCCTGGCACATACAAAGCATCTGCTGAAAGTGTGAAAGCACTGCCATTTGCAGCAGTAAGCATAATTTCACCAACGCCATTCACTGGGTAAGAAGCATTATTGGCACATGTGACAGTATTCCCATTAGAGATAGCCTTAAGACAAGTGAACATATCACGATGCGAGGTAATGTGCTTTGTAGCACCACTGTCAAAACACCATACATCAGAGTCAACAGAAACTGCCAAACATGCATCATGTACAGATGGGTCATACTGGCAATACACGCTAAATGCCCATTCTGTATCCTGCACAACATTTGCAGAATCTGCATTTGTAGAAGCATCTGCTATTGTGGCTATATTTGACTCTTTCTTCTTTGCCTCTTTAACCTTTAGCTTAGGGCAATTCTTAATGACATGATCAGTTGCCTTACAATAGTTGCACCTGATCTTTTTCTTGCCTTTATCAAGAGCCTTCTCAGACCTATTGTTGCTACCTGTGGAAGGAGAAGAAGTTGCAGACCTACTAATAGGAGAAGAAACAGTGGAAGGGGTTGCCTTACCACTTCTTCTCTATTGGGCAGCAACAACAAATGCCTGATCAACTGCACGCTGCCTAGCCCGATTTTGCTTGGACTGCGCTTCTTACAGGAGCTTATTGACTAAAGTATCATACTTGACAACATCAGGTCTGTCCTCAGTAACAAGTCTCCACGTGGAAGCAAAAGTCTGATATGACTCAGGTAAAGCATCAAGAACAGTCTGTAGCACAAGAGAATGATCAGGAATAATCTCACCTGCAAAAATCAACTGTTCCTTGAGATCTTTAATCTCAGCAAGAAAAACATTCATATCATCATCTTCCTGCATAATCTTCGATTCTAGCTCTTTACGCAGGTAAGAGATTTTTGCCTCGTTACGACCTGCATACAAACCAGCTAGAATATCCCAAGCCTGTTTTGCTGTTTTAGCTGAACGAATATGTGGAGTGATGTTACATTTGACAGAAAGTGCAATCAAGGCATGAGCTTGCGCATCTTTACCATCCCAATGAGCTTATTCAGCAGCAGTGGGTAAAACAATAGCAACAGTAGAGCTGCTAGAACCTGCAACATCCTCAACAGATCCTACATCCACAGAACCTGGACGTACATCCATACCCTGCACAATGTTCCACACTCCTTTTGCAACCAAAACATGCTGCATCATGTATGCCCTAAGTGGGTGTAGTTGCTGTCTCCATCCAATTTGTCATCAGCAGACCATGCGAAATACATCATTGCTGTTATCAGCCATGGCCACTGACTGAAACTGATGCAAAAGCTACCTGTAATGAAGCAAAGACTGAACAGAAAACAACTCGTGCTATGTAGCATGGTCCACAATAGAATACGTATGCCTGTTTCACAGAAAATTGCACTGTCAAAATTTCTGCACAAAATGACGAAAACACCTGTACAGAACTTGTAATGCAAAAACGGAGCCCAAAACGACCTCAGATGTAATTTTTGAGAACGCGAAGCCCTATAGGAGAATCTGCAAAGTATAGGGACCTGCAAGCGCTCGTGAAAGCTCGCCTCAATCGGAGAACGTGAGTTGGAGGGTGCTAGCCGTGTAGCCCTGGGAGCCGATGCCTCCTCTGATACCAATTGTTGGAATTAGGGTTGCAAGAAAGCACACAAAGCTTGGAGAGAAGAAGAAGCAAGAATGCACACAACACACAGTGTATTAGATTGTGTCGATGTACAAAGATAAGTTAGCCCTAGAATAATGGGCGTATATACAAGCCGAGGGAAAAAACCTCCTAAAGAGGGAAAAAGTGCCCCGGTGGTCCTAAGTGTCTTCACACACATCACTGCCTATATATATGGCAACATGGTGCTGGCTTTGGTGGGACCTTGACATCAAAGGCCTTGGAGAAATCCTTTGCCATCCGCACCTTTTAATCGAACTGAGGTTGGTCAAGACCTCGGCTAACCTTGCTACGCGAGACGTCCTCCATTGACTCTCCGTCAGCTGTTGCAACTTTATCAGCTAGGTCTCCACGACCTTAATCTCACAAGACGGTCAAAACGTTTTCCCAGCATTCTTGACATAAAACAATCATTCAAAAACAGGCCATAAATACACTTTCTATAACGAACTCTCGTCTTTCCACAATAATCAACATTACTTAATCCACATTCATTTCATATAAATTTCCATTCTCATTCAATCGCATCATTTTCCATCTCATCACTTCTTTCCTCAAATATCCTCAGATCTCATCCACTCGCATCATTTAGCCATATCCACATCTCATCACATCATATTCATTCACATCTCATCCATTCATATTTACCCGATTCGCATTACATCACATCACATTCATCACATCTCATCCATTCATATTTACCCGATTCGCATTACATCACATCACATTCATCACATCTCGATTCACATGACATCACATCCATTCTCATCCCATATCATTCATTCACATCCCGATTCACATGACATCTCATCCATTCACATTCCATATCATTCATTCACATCCCGATTCACTCAAAGACTGTGATTGCTGACTTGCATTCTTTGCAACCACATTTCCACTCACATCAGCCCCAACTTCTTCAGTAGCATACCAGCTGTTCATCTCATCAAAAACAACATCCCTGCTTACCCTCAACTCACGTGTAGTAGGGTTATAACACCTCTATCCCAACTCACGTGTAGCAGGGATATAACACCTCTATCTCTTTTGCTCAAGGGAATACCCAATAAACACATTTTTCAGCTTTTGGATCCAGCTTAGTTCTCAGCTCATCTGGCACATGCACATATGCAATGCATCCAAAGACTTTCAGCAGATGAAACAAATCATGTTTTCTACCAGTAAACGTCTCCTCTAGAGTTACATCACGTATGGCTGTAGTTGGAGTCTTGTTCATGATGTAAACTGCTATAGAAACAGCCTATAGCTATGCGGCATATTCTTCTCTCCCATCAATGCTCGCGCAATCTCAGCAATGTGCCTGTTTTTTCGCTCAGCAACTCCATTTTGCTGTGGAGTGTATCTGCATGTAAACTGTCTCCGAATACGATTCTTCTTCAAAAATTCAGAGAACTCATTGGAGAAGTACTCTCCCCCTTCATCTGACCTTAGGCACTTTACATATTTCCTTGTTTGCTTTTCAACCATAACTCTGAAATTCTGAAAATGAGTGAACACCTCACCCTTCTCCTTCATGAAGTATACCCACACTTTCCTTGTGTGGTCATCAATAAATGTCACATAATACCTGCAGCCTCCCATAGACATGGTCTTCGTAGGACCCCATACATCTGAATACACAACATCTAGTGCATTTCTGCTCACATTTCTGTCACGTGGAAATACATGATTTGTTTGCTTTCCAAATTGGCATGCTTCACATTACGAAGCTTTACAATTGATTTCAGATGCTTCTGAGTGCTTCATGGTGATTCCAAGAAATTCCAAGTCATGAGTGCATCTTAGTGCTTCTAAGCATTTTCAGACCACTTCTGAGTGCCCGACAGTGCACTATATGCTTAACCATGCTTTATAGTGCTTGACATACTTTTTCAAGTGATCACAAGTGCTTCTAAGTGGTTCATAGTGGTTCCAAGTAATTTTGTGTCATTCCAAGTGCATCTAAATGTTTCTGTGTGCTTCTAAGTGCCTTTTGTTGCTTCTGAGTGCTTAATAGTGCTTCAAAAAGCTGCCACCAGCACAGGTGTCTGAGAGTTCTTCCAAATGCTTCCAAGTGCTTCCAAGTGCTTACGCTCGTAATGGCTTAACAGAGCTTCAAAAGTGATAACAGGAGCTTCTAACTACTTCCAAGTGCATCTAAATGTTTCTGTGTGCTTCTAAGTGCCTTTTGTTGCTTCTGAGTGCTTAATATTGCTTCAAAAAGCTGCTAGGTGCCTGAGAGTTCTTCCAAATGCTTCCAAGTGCTTAAGCTCGTAATGGCTTAACAAAGCTTAAGAAGTGATAATAGGAGCTTCTAACTGCTTCCAAGTGCATCTAAATGTTTCTGTGTGCTTCTAAGTGCCTTTTGTTGCTTCTGAGTGCGTAATAGTGCTTCAAAAAGCTGCCAGGTGTACCAGAGAGTTCTTCCAAATGCTTCCAAGTGCTTATGCTCGTAATGGCTTAACAGAGCTTCAGAAGTGATAACAAGAGCTTCTAACTGCTTCCAAGTGCTTGTAAGTGCTTCCAAGTGCTTGCTAGGGCTTCTAAATGCTTGCTAAGTGCTTGCTAATGCTTCTAAGTGCTTGCAAGTGCTTCCAAGTGCTTCTAGTGCTTGCTAGTGCTTCCATGTGCTTCTAAGTGCTTCCAAGTGCTTCTAAGTGCTTTCTAGTGGTTCCAAGTGTTTGCTAGTGGTTCTAAGTGCTTCTAAGTGCTTGCTAGTGATTCTATGTGCCTCTAAGTGCTTCCATGTGCTTCTAAGTGCTTCCAAGTGCTTCCAAGTGCTTCCACATGCTTTACTTGCTTCTAAGTGTTTGCTAATGTTTCCAATTGCTTCTAAGTGTTTCCTAGTGCTTCCAAGAAATTCCATGTTATTCCAAGTTCATCTAAATGGATCCTCAGGTTTCTAAGTGCTTGCAGGGTGCCTGAGAGTGCTTTATAGTGCTTTACAACCATTTACTAGTGCTGCCAGGTGCAGAAAGTGCTACTAAGTGCATCTAAGAGCTTTATCCAATGAGTGTCATAGCTTTACACTGATTGAAAGTGCGTCATAATGAGGTTTCCGATGTGCTCTCGGTAGAAGGTGAGCCTAATGTATATGAATTGTCAAATGATGTATTTGAACAAATCTATAATAGCATGCCCCCAGAGGAGAACTTGTAAGTTCTAACTTTCAAGCTAGCACAATGCGTCCTCCTAAGAAGCACTATTTCGCACGTTCAACTCTTTGACAGCACTTTCAGTAGTAGACAAGCACTTTAAGACCACTTGACAAGCACTTCTAGTACCTACACAAGCACTTCTAGGATCTACACAAGCACTTTCAGATTACTTGAAAAGCACTTTAAGTACCTAGACAAGCACTTTCAGATTACTTGAAAAGCACTTTAAGTACCTAGACAAGCACTTTCAGTAACTAGACAAGCACTTTCAGACCACTTGACCAGCACTTCCCAAACAATTGAAGTTCCTACACAAGCACTTGTTGGAGGCCACATGGTAAGCACCTGTTAAGGTACTTTTAGTACCTAGACAAGCATTCCAGACCACTTGACAAGCGCTTTAAGCACCTTGACAAACACTTTCAGATTACCTGACCACGTAGTTAGCCAGCACTTTCTAGTACCTAGACAAGCACATGTTTAGTACTTTCAGACCACTTGAGAAATTCTTGTCAAGCACTTCAGTACCTGGACAAGCACTTTTAGTATCTAGACAAGCACTTTCAAACCACTTGACCAACACTTTTAAACCACTTGACAAGCACTTCAGTACCTAGACAAGAACTTTCAAACCATCACTTTCTTAAGAGTCCACAAAATGCAACCACAGTATAAACTAAAGAAAATGACACCAGATCGACACACCAGATCGACACAAAATCATTCCAAGGTCAAAACCATTTTTGTTTGTACATATGTCAAGGAGTGTTGGAAGTTAGCCACACAATAAAGGCACGGTGTCAGAGCACATTAAGCTACACAGTAAGAGCATGGTGTCATGGTAGTGAAGGGGCTACAGGTAGCCCTCTGTACAATGGAAAAAATGCCTGCAAAAGCACTTCTAATTTGCTGTTTTACTCTTTGGACGCTTATACTTTCTTTCTTTAGGATCCAGGTTGGGGGCTTCAATTTCTTTCATTTTCTCAACATTGCTACACGATTCTCCAATTCGACCGTTGCAAGGCATCATCCCTGACATCAAAAGGGCACTCTCTGACAGTTTTTGCTCTGTTAGCACTTTCTGCCCACTGCAACACAAAGTCAGCCACATCCTGTTCAGAAAGTTTTCCCACTGCCCAGTCTACTTCTCCACTTCAGGAAGGATCACATAGCATGCAGGATCATTAGAGTACATTTTATACAATGAGTCATCTAGCACAAGTGTATTTGTCTTATTGAATTTTGGGAAAAGATGCCAGAAGGTATCCAGGTTTTTCAAGAACATTGACCTAGGAGGAATATCAAAGCGCCAAGTGCAAACATGGCAAGCGGTTTGCGAGACAGCCATCCACTCATGCATTTCTTGACTTGAGGCAGGCACTTATCCATGGCTGTCTCCAATTCCCTGCCTCTGTGGGAGGTCCGCACAAATACCTTTGCAACATGACTCAACGCAAGTAAGAACACCTCTGCATCCTGCCGTACGTAATAGGTGATGTTCTCATCCTCACGGACTTTGGAAAAGTACAGTGTTGAGACATTTGGGGGAATCTCTGTCCTGCGCGCTTATCGTGCACGCACAAAAGAACCTTGTTAAAGTCAACAACGACTGCCAGGTCTTGAGAGTCATTGAAGCGTCGAAACTGATAGCGTGGAGGACAGTACTCAATGTGCTCTACCTCATCAATGGTGGGTGGTAGGGTTTTCGAGCCAACAACTTGAATTTTAACTACATGCACAACAATTAAGATGGTCAGGACACGCACAGACACTGAGACAAAGCACTTATATATTATATTGCCGCAAAATAATGCGGCTTGCATGAGCAAAAAGCTACAAAGTTGCAAGAAGCTAAAGCTTCTTGCATGCTCGGGCTTTGGGGAAAATTGGGTTAGTACTTTTCTTGGGGTCCCGAAGAGGCCCATCCTCCACCTACCTTTTCTTCTTCTTCCGCAGCTCTCCTGCAACAAATTGGAGGGTCTCTTCCATATCTGGGTCCAACTCCTCTTCAGTATGTACACCTTTGTCGACGCGGCTTGGCTCTCCAGTTGGAGCACTAACATGACTTAATGTCTTAATGACATCAGTACCTGGGATAGCAATAGGAAATCAAGTTAGGAGCATAGGTAGTTAATATGATCACAATGATCATGGATAATCATGTCTGAGAATAACATGTTACAGCAACCAAAATTACCTTGTGTGATCTCAAAACCAGGTGTCTCCATAGGATGCCTCCATCACCAAGCACATCAGTTTTTTCAGACTACAACCACCCACTATGTTTTTGTATTTCATCATCAAGGCGTCTAGGTCGAAGGGGGCATCCACATCATGCATGGACGAGGTGGAAGCGGCTGGGTCCACCCCCTTGCCAGCCTCTGGCTCACCTAAGACATAACAGACAATTACTGTACATATCAAAAGTAGCATGAATCCTGTCCTATGAAAGAGGCATGCCTTACCTATGGACTCCTCATATGCATTCCCAAGTGCCCAACATCTTGCTACAAGTGGTATCTCCCACGAACAGTCCGGAACAATGCACTTGGGCTCAGTCGTCACACAGACAATGGAAAAGCAAAAGGGGTGGTACTTGTGGGAACATGGCAGATAATAAACGCCACCCGCATGTTTGCTTGACAGCAGCTAGCCACAGGCCACACAAGATCCACCAATGAGGACAGTGTCAGCACCTAGGACAGACTTGGCAGTCGGGGTAGGCACTAGAAGGGCTCTGCCCTCTCTCTTTAAGAAAGTGCATGCCTCCATCATAAAGGAGGCCTGTCTCCTCAGCTCACATAACACATGCTCCATTTGCAAGTGGTCTTGAACTTTGCTAGTGGTCTAGGCACTTGCAACAAGTGGTATGAACACTTGCAAGTGGTCTTAGAACTTGCAACAAGTGGTATGAACACTTGCAAGTGGTCTTAGAACTTGCAAAAGGCATGAACACTTATTACAAGTGGCCTTAGCACTTGCAAGTGGTATGACCACTTGCAAGTGGTCTTAGCACCTTCAAGTGGTCTAAGCACTTGCAAGTGGTATGAGCACTTGAAAGCGGTATGAACACTTGCAAGTGGTCTTGAACTTTGCTAGTGGCCTAGGCACTTGCAAGTGGTATGAACACTTGCAAGTGGTCTTAGAACTTGCAAAAGGCATGAACACTTACAAGTAGCCTTAGCACTTGCAAGTGGTCTTAGCACCTTCAAGTGGTCTAAGCACTTGCAAGTGGTATGAGCACTTGAAAGCGGTATGAACACTTGCAAGTGGTCTTGAACTTCGCTAGTGGCCTAGGCACTTGCAAGTGGTATGAACACTTGCAAGTGGTCTTAGAACTTGCAAAAGGCATGAACACTTACAAGTGGCCTTAGCACTTGCAAGTGGTATGACCACTTGCAAGTGGTCTTAGCACCTTCAAGTTGTCTAAGCACTTGTTAAACTTCTAAGAACTTGCATGATTTCTATGCACTTGCTAGTGATGTAAGCACTTACAGTGGTATAACACTTGCAAGTGGTCATAGCACTTGCAAGCAAGTGGTCATAGCACTTGCTTGTGATGTAAGCACTTACAGTGGTATAACACTTGCAAGTGGTCATAGCACTTGCAAGCAAGTGGTCTCAATACTTATGAGTGGTCTATGAACTCGATGACCTCTAAGCACTTGTTGCAAGTGAAACAAGCACTCGCAAGTGGTGGTGTAAATGTATGAGCACTTGCAAGTGGTGTAAATGTATGAGCACTTTCAAGTGCTTAAATCACTTGCAAGTGCATATATCACTTGCAAGTGCTTGGACCACTACTTAAAGGACAGAAAAATGCTTGAGTTTTCAAAAGTACCTGCATAGTGGACACCTCCTCCTTCATCTCTCTAGCAGACATCATAGCACCAGAAGCAGTCAGCGTCCCTTCCTACTCAAGCATCCTCTACACCTGCGTCTACTGCCAACTAGAAGTCATCGTCCCCACCACCATCCTCTAGTTCAATGAATCTCACATCGCATTTCCATGTGACATCATTGTCGAAGAGGCTCAAGAGGCTAAGGCCTTCTTCTTCTCCAAATGCCGGGAAACAATGGCCCTGAAGGAGACCCCATTGATGACAGCGAAGACAATGACGATGACAATGAGGGCGAGTACCATTCCACTGGCGTGCCCCCCCACCTCATCCCCAGCAACCGCCTCTCCTAACCCACACCCCCATCCCACCCAGGCACCAACTCTTAATTGCCACTCAACCCACCCCCCACTAGTGCCCACCAACACTCCCTCAAACCACCCTTCTCCCTGCCAAAATCCTATCTGGAACCAGGTTCCCCATTTCAACCACTTCACCCACCACCCTTCCCCTCTTTCCCTCACCCCATACCACACCACCTCATGTTCCCTCGCCACCTCTTTCCCCAACACCACTACCACCTACTTCCTCCATCCATCTCGGATTGGGCCCATTATCGCTCCCTAAAGATCTCCCTTCTACATCAACTTGCCCACATCCTGTCTTCGATGCCTCGCTTGGCACCACCCCCTCTACCTCCAACACTCCTCCACCTCAACAACCCCAACCTGCTAACTTGCCTTCACGCACCCCCCTAGAAAAGGGCGAAATCCCACCCTAACCCCCATAGGAGCAAGATGAGGTGGATCCCCCCCTTAGTCCCCTCAACTGGCACGCAATCCTCTGGATTGCATCGAGTTCGACGAGGCCACCACATCCTACTCGATTGCCATCTACGCTACTAGCCAAAATCATAGACCGCATGGACATTCATGTCCTCCGGCTCTACATCGATGCCAAACAGGATGCATGGAAGTGATAGCACCTACATAGACAACGTAGTGGCTGCTACATTTGACCCCCCACTGATGCTCGGCCTATCACAAACGATTGATCTTATGGGCGAGTAGCCGGTTTGGTAGTATCACAAACGATTGATCTTATGATGAGGTATGGCTAGTGGAGAGAGAGAGAGAGCGAGAGAGCGAGCAAGCTTGGCAACAAAGACAAGATGGTGTGTGAGTAAGAGTTGTTTCTGTTGTGCCCACGTCCGCCTAGTAGCCTTTTTAGGGTTTGTTTGCACATGATGCATCGGGGCAAAATCTTCATCACACAAGGGATCCAATCAGCTTTTGCACGCAACGGTAGAAAGGCCGTCCGTCCGTGTCTCTGCTAAAAGACCGTCCTCCAATATAAGCGGCAGGAGGCCGTTTTCGCTCTGTCACAGCAGCGAGCGAGAGAGAGACCCCAGCTGCATGTCCGCCGACTAGCCTTTTTAGGGTTTGTTTGCGAGGCACACGCAGAGAGCGTGCACCTTCCAAAAATTCTCCAAGGCCCAGGGGCCGAGGAGGGGGTTTGGAAATAGTTTTCAACCAGTAATTGACGCGTCTCATATGGGTTGTTAACCTATGGGAGATATACCCATAGGTTGTTAACCTTATAAAACGCCTATATTCTTGGCAGGACGATGGGCACTCTTGCGCACGTGTTTGTGTGGGGAAGCTTTAAGGGGGATTATCTATTGTATAAAATATGTAAATTTCACGCTTTCAAAATTTGCATATATCCTCATTCATCAGACAGTTAAGCTTGGAATATGTGTATGAATTCTAATTTGGTTATCAGACTCCAAAGATTTGGTTAGTAAGATTAAGGTTCCAAGATAGGCATGTTTAAGAGATTGGGGTGTACGCCTTACGCCAACCATGTGTGGGTCCAAAGCTAGACTAGCATGTGAGGCAAGTTATATATTTGCAAGCTTTGTAGGATAATACCACGCATGCTGTGGAGCGTGTGTGCAATGTTGACTACTACAAGGTCCTCTAGGGATGAAGTGGCCTCATACTCTAGTGCTTCACCCATCTAACTCTTACATGGTTGAAGGTGGTCTAGTGTAGCATAACTATAGCTTGGTTGTGCGTCCACCAAAGATTTTCCCTGTATGTTATCTATGTATAGATATAGCTCAATTGTTGGGACATGGTTATGTAGATCTATAACACATATCTTTAAATGTTAAGTCCTTTCACATTTTGTCGAAATGTCTTGACATTCTATTATACATGCATAAAATCTCTTTAAACTTTGTAACATTGTCTCTTCCTCCTAGTGGGTCGTGCAAGATTGGAGACTGACTCTTTATTAAAACTCCTCTCAAATGGTTTGACCTAAGAACTTTCATTCAATAAGTTAACATCTCAAATTCAACTTGAGCGAGTTTTATCCATTTAACTAGTTTTATTCAACAAAGTGATACAAGCTTACCTGACTTAATTGAAAAAACTCTATTTAACCTAGTTGAGTAAGCCACCTACATACTCAACTAGGTTAAATAGAGTTTTTTCAATTAAGTCAGGTAAGCTTGTATCACTTTGTTGAATAAAACTGGTTAAATGGATAAAACGTGCTTAAGTTAAATTTGAGATGTTTAATGGCCTTAACTTATTCAATGAAAGTGCTTTGGTCAAACCATTTGAGAGGAGTTTTAATAAAGAGTCTCCAATCTCGCACCACCCAGTAGGAGGAAGAGACAATGTTACAAAGTTTAAAAAGATTTTATGCATGTATAATAGAATGTCAAGATATTTATCCTGGGAAACACACGATCATAAGCACCTCATCCCAAGGAAATGAGTATGGATCGTCACTTAGTGAGAACTGTCACACCTCCGCTAGAACCTGAGGTGGGGTGGTACGGCCCAGATAACCCAATCCGAATTGATCCAACGGTCTGGGGAGCCATGCCAACTACCATGTCGATAGATTCATTCGAGAATCATAGGCCAGCACCAAGCCTAGGTCAAGAACTAGTTCACCAATGTCCAGAGATTGCTGCCTACCAAAGAGCAAGAGTCCATCAAGAACTTTCCAAGCTCGCACACGGCACACACATACAGCCATTACCCGCCTCGTGGAGTGTATCCCGGATACCATATGGATCCTTATGAAGTGCACATCATCCCACCACTAAGGCAGGATCCGCCACAGATGGGATAATATCCTCTAGGCCTAGCCCCTCCATCTATCATACGCCAACCTGCACTAGCCCCCCTGGGCTTGTGCCAGAAATGTTGAGGATAGCCATGGAAATAGGGAGGGGGTAGCTTTAGGAATTGCACCACTAACACCCGCATACCGAGTGCAAGGGCCAAGATTAGCACTTGCATAGCCAAGGCAAAGGCCAAGACCAGAAAGGAATAAATCGGCCCACATGTCCAAAATTATCACTAAGTTTGATAGATCCAGAGACTCCATACCTCATTTGGAGGTGTTTAACCAGATTTATGAGGAATTTTTCCATGTGTAAGATCAAGTTAAGGTGAGTGCCTTTGGTCTCACCCTTGATGGAAAAGCAGGATAATAGTTTCGATCACTAAAAGTAGAAGATAAGGCTACCTTTGATGCCTTGAAAGAGGCTTTCAAAGTAGGATATTCAAGAAAAGGAACGTGATGGAGTCCAATTGAATAGTTGCATAATGTAAAATAGAAAGAGGGAGAATCCATTTGGGACTATATCAACCGGTGAGATATCTTCACTCTCACTATAATAATAGGGACAAGCAAAAGATTGATCAGTCAATTCCTAGAGGGACTTGAATATGTAGCTCGACATAAATCCCTATATACTCTGGGCCATACCTCCTTTGAGAAATGTTGCACAAGTGCCATGGATTTCGAAGACAATTTCAAGTTACTCATTCTCGATAATTGCATGAGGGCACGTCTAAAGCTTCCTTCAAAACCACAAGCACGAAATCGGGAGGAAAGGGAAAAGACTCCTATTTAGGAGACAACAGTTTGAGTGGCTAGTAGCTGCATTAATGTAGCAGATGACCCAACAATGGAGAGTAGGAGAAGTTGTGACCAAGTTGGGCAACCTCGTCTTTACCCCAAGAAAGAACTAGTGTGGTGCCCAATTTGTCCAAAGAACCACACTAGTAGGGAATGTCCACATCTGCAACCTAGACACACTCTATACTACGCTTACTACCAAAGATGGGGCAAGCACGAAAACCTCAAACTCCTACCACCAAGAGCTACTGAAGCACAGGCGCTCCACCCTACAGGCCTTACCACCTAACTCGAGGCCTTCCCAGCCAAAGCAAAACACAATGCACCTCAATCAGGCCATGAAGTGGCCCCGAGAGGAATCCTCAGGGTGCATGAAGTACTCTTGCCACCCCTAGTCCTCCCACCAAAACCACCCTTACCTCGAGTGACCCCTGTTTATGAGCAGTTGACCCTGACCAAAATCTTTGAAGAAGGTAAGGAGGGAGAAGCTATTCACAACATTATCTTTGAATCCCCTAAACCAAGCAGCCCACCCATGCAAGTCCTAAGTCACTACGTGATGGAGGGTGAGCACATGTACCCCTTACCCAGTTCCGAAGGAATGCACTTCTTGAAAGTGAGAATGGGAAAAGGAAAGGGAAATTCTACAGGTTGGATGGCTATGCAATGCTATCACTATGTTGGACCTCATCAAATAGCTGAGTGTCCAGCCAAGAAAGGAATAACTAGTACTTTCTCTAAGTGCTCCCACCTTAACTCCCTTGTAAGATTCCTCCTCGGGCTGAATATTGATTAAGCCTCTACTTCAATCCCTTGTAATCATTCTATGTTTTTGAATACAAGAAAATATTATTTTTCCTTGTTTGGCCTAGTGAGATAAAAATTTCTAGAGAGTGGTAAATCAATATTGGGATATTTTTGGATAAATAAATTCTATAGATATCAAAAAAATGTTTCCCTGAAAGGGAAAATCAAAATAGATCTTCCAAGGTGCAATTGAAATTAATTAAAAATGATTTAGAAGACCTTAGCCTAAGGGTCAAGATTTTTGTTTTTTTTTAAATTATGGTCCAATTAAGGTTCCTATGGACCAATAACATTAATCCAAGTGTTGGGACAAGATAAATCCAAAGAATAAAAGAAAATACCAAAAAATGAGTAAATGCCCACATAAGATGAAGAGTTGACTAAGTACTAGGTTTATTAGTTAAAAATTATGAAGTATTAATAAAAAAATGAGATATTTTGGAGTAATCATTCATTTTTGACACATGGGTAAGGAAAAGGGGGCCCTTCAAGGAGGCGCATATATTCACATGTGTGGATGAGTTTTAAACTAAAAAATAATATGATATTTTTATCTCTCCTCTCTCCTAAATCAAACCAAATCAAAAAGGGAGCCAAACTAGTCCAAATCTTGTCCAAATTCAGCCAAACTGAAGCTGGAAAATTCTAGAACTCAGTTGGACTTAGTTAGTGGCCTTGCTCACCTATAAATAGACCCTCATTCCTTTGTATTATCATCTATGAATAGACCCTCATTCCTTTGTATTCTCATCTATGAACTAATCTATGCTGGTATTACTCTAAGTTAAGCTTATTTTCTATTATCCTCTAAAAACCCTCTACAAATTGAAGAGATTGGAGCTTCTCTCTCTCTCTCTGTCTCTCTTCAATCCTCCTTGGATACTCCAACAACATACCAAACCAATTGATTGGTTGGAGGCCTCTACTATGATCAAAGAATCAAGTAATTTAGGAGGTAAAGTGTGGATTTTTGTCTTCTTTTTCCTAAATCTCCAAATGTTTCTCTTCTCAACTCCTCTCAAGCTTGAGAAGCATTAATTTGAATGGCTTTTGAGTACTATTAAAGTTCTTTAATGTATTGTAATGAAGAAACACATAAATTTCCATTTATGCTTAATTTATAATGGTTTTTAAGCATTTATCTCTCTCCCCCAAAGAATGGTCATTCCTATGACCTATTCTCAATTCAAATGAAGATTCGCATGAAGCATTTCTCTAATCTAAAAGTAATTTCTATGCTTGTCTAATTGGAGGTCAAAATAATAGCTTTTTAATACTTTTATGCTATTTAACTTATGGTAAAATTAAGAATCAATCCATAATTGGATAATGATCCAATCAGTGATTATTCTAATCACATGAATAATACTAAACTTTATTCTTTCAAATTTATTGAGAATTATCAGTAATAGCCAACGGAGCTATGGTAAAATTTCTGTAAAATTAACACATAAATCATTTTCATTTATATTATGAAAAGAGGACTTCCTACCATATTCTAGGATTAATCATCCTAGATGATTAATTGAATGATTCTCATTATCATCATGGAAATTTGATTTTTATGTTTATGCATAAATAGTTAGAAAAAAGAGAAATTTCTAGTAATCCATTTTTATGTTAAAAGAGTAATTCCCATGACAATGGAAATCCATGTATTCAAATGAAGTAAGAGAAAAATTATGATGCTAAAATAATGTATATATTAATTAAAATTTAAAGAAGGATTTTCGTTAAATTTATCTTTTTGCATAGATAAATTTTAAATGATGAAAGAGGAATTTTGAGAGTAGCAGTGTACGTCCATGGTCAGGACGTTTGAGGCATGAGAGTGTGAGCACTGGGAGTAGTGCTATGGATAAAGGAAAGAAGAAGGTTGAAGGCATTGGAATTACAGGTTATGAGTCATCTAGTTTAGAGAGTTTGGATGAGGAGCTTGGCATACCTGTTTTACGCACACCTAGTGCTAGAGGCAGGATAGATATGTGCCACCACATGCTAGAGTTACAGGTGTACAGAGTGACCCGCATGCATTGCGGAGATCCCAGAGAGTCAGATATCCAGTTGACAAATTGACATATCGAGATTTTGCTATGCACTATGCATATATGACATCTATGGTGGTGAAGCATGTGGAACCTACATGCTATACAGAAGCTATTGGAGAGCATGTATGGGAGAAAGCAATGGATGTTGAGATGGACGCATTGGTTCATAATGACACATGGGACTTGGTTGCATTACCAAAGGACAAGAATGTTATTGGATGTAAATGGGTTTACAAAGTGAAGTGCAAATCTGATGGTTCTATTGAAAGACATAAAGCAAGATTGGTAGCAAAGGGTTATGCACAAACCCAAGGTTTGGACTATGATGAAACCTTTAGTCCAGTGGCTAAGATGGGCACAGTGAGAGCAGTCATTGCTATGGCTGCAGCTAATGGCTGGGAAATGCATCAAATGGATGTCAAGAATGCATTTCTAAATGGAGATCTACAAGAGGAAGTGTATATGGCACAGCCAGAAGGGTATGTACATCCAAGATATCCCACTCATGTATGCAAATTGAAAAAGGCATTATATGGTTTGAAGCAAGCACCTCGTGCTTGGAGTGATAAGATGAGCAGATATCTTATCTCACTTGGTTTTCAGATTTCTACAGCAGATTCTTCACTCTATGTGACGAAGACAGAGCATGGGATTGTTTTACTCGTCATCTATGTGGATGACTTGATTATCACAGGTGATCATGGTGCAGATGTGATGCATGTCAAGAAAGCTTTGAGTGGGCAATTTGACATAAAAGACCTTGGTGTGTTGAGATACTTTCTTGGAATAGAAGTGATCAAAGATCATGCAAGTACATGGTTAGTACAGCGCCAATATGCATTGGATATGTTGGCAAAGTATGGCATGACAAGGTGTAAGCCTATGAGTACACCTTTGGAGCAAAATGTGAAGTTGCGGGCTGATTATGGCGAGGAGTTGGATGATCCATCTATGTACAGAAAGATAGTGTAGTCTCATTTATATCACATGCCCGGATTTGAGTCATGCTGTGGGGCTAGTAAGCCAGTTTATGCAGAGCCCCAGAAAACCACATTTGGATGCAGTGAGACGCATTATGAGATATGTGAAGACCACTGCACATTATGGTCTACTTTATGAGAGTGGTAAAAGCTTGGATATACATGGTTACGCAGATGCTGATTGGGCAGGTAGCTCCTATGATAGGAGGTCTACTAGTGGTTATGCTTTTACACTTGGAAGTGCCGTGGTGAGTTGGAGTAGCAAAAAGCAACCTACAGTTGCTTTATCTAGTACAAAGGCTGAATACAGGGGTGCAGCCATTGCTACTTGTGAGGCTATATGGTTAAAGAGTCTCTTGATAGATTTGTGTGAGCCTATTGATGGCAAAGTTGTCATTCATTGTGACAACATGAGCAGTATACAGTTGGCAAAGAATCCAGTGTTTCATGCGAGGACCAAACACATAGAGGTCCATTATCACTTTGTCAGAGAAAAGGTGCTGGATGGTACAGTTAATCTACAGTATGTGAAGACTAATGAGCAGGTGGCAGACATCTTTACAAAGCCACTTAGCAGGGAAAAGTTTGAGTACTTCCATACTATGTTGGGAGTACATGGGATGAGCTTGAGGGGGAGTGTTGAGAGTCTTGATATCCCAAGCTCATCTACATCTTCATCGGCAGTACATCATGAGCTTGAGAGGGGCTGTTGAGATTCAAGCTCGATGTCAGTGTGAGCCAGCTATGCTATGTGCTGGCATGTTAGGTAGGAACATG
Organism: Cibotium barometz; assembly: GCF_041138505.1. NCBI lineage: Eukaryota > Viridiplantae > Streptophyta > Polypodiopsida > Cyatheales > Cibotiaceae > Cibotium > Cibotium barometz. Next base: position 47,733,948 of record NC_141074.1, read on the forward strand.
TGTGAGACATAAATGACCGCGTGTTCAGCTGGTCATAGTGTGTGGACATTAGCTAGGGTTAGTAGAGTGTGGACACAACTCATAGTGTGTTGTGTGGATTATGGATTATGGCATTATGCTTTGTGTGAGAGTGGACATTGCTTCCCTCTATGGTTAGGGTTTGCAATATACATTAGGGTTTGCTCTTGTGTGTGTGTCTCCTCCCCCTCTATCGTTCTTTCAACACTTAGATGCGTTTTGTTGTGTTTCTCAAGCTCAAAGAGTCAGTCACTTAGAACATTGCCGGTGAGTCTTTCTTGTACGGCTACCCATAAGCTTGGCACCAAGAATTCCATAGGCATAACTACTTTAGTTCCATACATTAGGCTGAAGGGTGTCATGTTAATGGCCACTTTATATGTGGTGTGATAAGCCTAGAGTGCGGTGGGAAACTTTTGTTCCTAGTCGTGGACTCACCTCTACAGTCTTGGTCAAGATGGCACATAGAGTCTTATTAGTGCTTTCTGCTTGGCGATTGTCTTGGGAGTAATAGGGTGAGGATTTATGAAGTGTCACCAGAAATTCTTATATTAAGAATTGTATTACCTCATTTATGAAATGGGTGCCATTGTCACTTACAAGTTCAAGGGAACACCCCAAGCGAGTGATCACACATTGGTAAAGCAATTTAACCGTGGACCTTGCATTGGCTTTTCTTGTGGCTCGAGCTTCAACCCATTTTTTATAGTAGCCTGTTTTGCTGCTATGATATATCACGCTTGGGTGTGTTGTAAGGACATGATGGGGTAGAGTGGAATCATGTCATCCTTATCATGTGGAATAACCATTTGTTGGAATTCATCGTCGCATCATTTGATGTATTTGGTTTCATCTCCAAAGAAGGTTGGCCACCATAATCCTACTAGAAGGATATTTACGAAATGTCCACGTGTGACCCTAGAGTGGGCTTGTTCCAAAATAGAGATGTATTCATCCTCACAAACACCACATCTCATTATTCCATCTTTTCCTTGTTTATAAATTTATCCTACAATCAATTGATAGGGGTCGACTTACTTAATGAGGCATCTTGCATGATCCTTGTTGATTGGTGCTTCGGTGGGTAGGCCATTAGCTAGAAAATGTGCAACTTCCTCTCCCCATTCAGGAATCAAGCATAATTCAAACACGGGGGCATCTGGAAAGTCATCATCAACACCCACATATGGCTCTTGCTATGTTAGGAATGCGTGACATATGGTTGACCAATACATGTTGGGAGCCTTTATGTACCGTGACAATAAAATCAAACTCTAGTAGAATTATGAGCCATCTGGTGATCCTACCCATGGTTCAAGGTTTATTTACCACATAAAGAATAGCTTGATGGTCTACGAAGAAAATAAATTTGGTGCCAAAGGGTAATAATGAAACTTTTTTAACTGTATAGACCATGGCCAATCCTTATCTTTCTGTCATGGCATAATTTCGTTCTACTTTGCAAAACTACCAGGGGGAAGTCCTTCTTGTATTCTATAGTTTAAGCCAACATAAAACCAATTGCGAAAGCAAAGGTGTCTATGTGAACATGGAATATGATTTCCCAATTAGGGAATCTCAAAATGGGAGCGCTTGCCAATGCTTTTTTGTTGAAGGTATCATACACTGTTGGCACTCCTCTATCCATTCAAAAATCACAAGGAGTCTGTAAAGGAGATGAGCTTTGTTAGCATACATACAAATAAAACACTCGTAATAAGCTACATGCCCCATAAATTGTTGGACTCCCTTGAAGTTGGTAGGGGGTGGTAGCTTAAGAATGAGTCGCACCTTGCTATCGTCTCTAGAGATACTGTGTTCCGAGACAATGTGTCCTAGGATTACTTTCATGCTAAAACCAAAATTGGCATTTTAGACAGTTAAGAGAGATCCTATAGGGCTGACATCTAAATGGCATGACTCGGTATTCATACGTGCCCCAGTCAATGGTGGCGAAAGCCGTTTTGTGTTAATCTTTTAGGTTGATCAGCACTTGGTTGTAGCCGGAAAACCCATCAAGAAAGCTATAGGCTTCCTTTTCTGCAACCCGCTCAAGCACATGTTTTGTGAAGGGAAATGTATAGTGATCTTTTATCATTGACAGCATTGATCTTTTTGAGGTCCACTCATGTTTTTGTTCTTTTTAGGTACTATCATAATGGGTGAGACCCATTCGGCGTGCTCTATCTTGTAGATGAATCCAGCATTTATGAGCGGATTGATTTTTTTCAAACCATCTTAGAATACTTGGAGTTCATAGGATCTGCTCTCTGGTTCATTGGACTTGATCCCTCTACCATGGGGATGGTATGTTTAACCACTTCAGGAGAGTTGAAAATTCCATGCTATCCCATTCATCGTACAACATTTTATGGTACTTTCGGCATAACTGTACTGTAGTAGATCTTAGAGTAGTCTCATTGAAACTTCTGTCAAGGGTCCCCACTCATTGGATGGATCTTCCAAGTGCATAGGCTAACCTTTAGTGTTTGGTATTTTTTTGAATGTAAATGTGATCCATGTCCCAGTCTTGGATCACCCTGGTTTCTCTCATCATAAAGGGTCGTCCTAAGATGAAATCGTAGGAAATAGCCTATTGGCCAAAGTTCATTGCCACAAAGGTGTGTCGGGAATCGGTCCCAAGAATCTTAATCCTCAAATCCTGCAAAAGGCCTATGGGCTTCGCGTTGGCTCCATCTTCAAAATAGGGTAATGCTACGTTCTTCAACATAATACCCTAACTTGTTCACCTGGACTATAGGAACGCTGGTAATTCGATCTAGTTCTATGGATCCTTCCTCATCAATCTTGTTGGATTTTCCTAGTTCCCCTTGTTCTTCCATTCTTGCTCCAAGCCTTCCTTCCATCCAATCCTTCCATAGACCTTGGCTACTTTGAAGTAAGGTGCCAATGGGAATCTGGACTTTTGAAAGTAGAAAGGAGGAAAGACCTGCAATATCTCTCGGAATGAGTGTAGATTTGTGAATCTAGTCATACCTATTCATGCTTAGAATTTTCAAGGTATAGGGTATAGGGATATGAGCTTCAGTGTGTTTAATAATCCCTCAGATTCATCCCATCCTTTAACACTATGAATCCCAAGTATTCCACCTGGTCAATAGAGAAAGAACATTTGCTCTTCTTTGCAAAGAGTTGGTGTTTCCTTAGGATTTCCAAGACCTTGCGCACATGATCTTCATGGTCTGCAACATTCTTTGAGTATATCAAGATATCATCAAAGAAGACAAGAACAAAATCATCCAAGTATTCTCTGAGAATATCCTACATGAGACGATTGAATGTCGCCGGGGTATTAGTCAATCCAAACGGCATGACAGTGAACTCATAATGCCCATATAGCGAGTATTGAATGCTATCTTTGGGATGTCCTGCTTCTTGATTCTGATCTGGTAGTTCGCGGATTTGAGATCTATCTTTGTGAACATTTGGGTCCCACTTAACCGATCTCCAGAAGTTCATCAATCCTAGGAATAGGATACTTATTCTCAATTGTTAATTGATTCAATCCTCTGTAGTCAATACAGAGTCTTAACGTTCCATCTTTCTTCTTTTGAAAGAGAACAGGTGCACCCCAAGGTTAGACACTGGGTCTGACGAATCCTTGCTCTAATAGTTGTCTTAACTGTTCCTTAAGTTCTATGGCTTCAGGGAGGTAAGATAGGCTTCCATTATGTAAAGGTAAGATGGTGAAGCACCTATGATGGCGAAACCATGTTAATCGTAGTGGTTAACATTAATCCATCATAAAGTTGGTATAATAGCTAAAGGGTGGCTTACTCAACTAGGTTAAATAGAGTTTTTTTCAATTAAGTTAGGTAAGCTTGTATCACTTTGTTGAATAAAACTAGTTAAATGGATGAAACTCACTCAAGTTAAATTTGAGATTTTGAATGGCCTTAACTTATTGAATGAAAGTGCTTAGGTCAAACCATTTGAGAGGAGTTTAAATAAAGAGTCTGCAATCTCGCACCACCCACCACTAGGAGGAAGAGACAATATTACAAAGTTTAAAAGATTTTATGCATGTATAATAGAATGTCAAGACATTTATCCTGGGAAACACACGATCATAAGCACCTCATCCCAAGGAAATGATAATGGATTGTCAGTTAGTGAGAACTGTCACACCTCTGCTAGAACCTGAGATGGTTTGGTACGGCCCAGATAACCCAATCCAGATTGATCCAACGGTCTAGGGAGCCATGCCAACTATCGTGTTGATAGATTCATTCCAGGATCATAGGCCAGCACCAAGCCTAGGTCAAGAACTAGTTCACCAATGTAGAGACTGCCTACCAAAGAGCAAGAGTCCACCCAAAACTTTCCAAGCTAGCACACGGCACACACATACAGCCATTACCTGCCTCGTGGAGTGTATCAAGGACACCATATGGATCCTTATGAAGTGCACATAATCCCACCACTAAGGCACAATCCGCCCCCGCAGATGGGATACTATCCTCTAGGCCTAGCTCCTCCATTTCTCATACCCCAACCTACACCAGCCCTGACCATGAGAAGGCTGGTGCCAGAAATGTTGTGGATAGCCATGGAAATAGGGAGGGGTAGCTTTAGGAATTGTACCACCAACACCCGCATACCCAATTCAAGGACCAAGATCAGCACCTGTACAGCTAGTGCAAAGGCCAAGACCTGAAAGGAATAAATCGGCCCACATATCCAAAATTATCACTAAGTTTGATAGATCCAAAGACTTTGTACCTCATTTGGAGGTGTTGAACTAGATTTATGAGGCATTTTGCCATGTGCAAGATCAAGTTGAGTTGAGTGCCTTTGGCCTCACCCCTTGATGGAAAAGAAGGACAGTGGTTTCAATCACTAAAAGTAGAAGACAACTCTACCTTTGACGCCATGAAAGAGGCTTTCAAAGTAGGATATTCAAGACAATGAACGTGATGGAGTCCAATTGAATAGTTGCATAATGTAAAACAAAAAGAGGGAGAATCCATCCAGGACTATATCAACTGGGTGAGATATCTTCACTCCCACCAATAAATGCCTGATCAACTGCACGCTGCCTAGCCCGATTTTGCTTGGACTGCGCTTCTTACAAGAGCTTGGTGACTAAAGTATCATACTTGACAACATCAGGTCTGTCCTCAGTAACAAGTCTCCACGTGGGCAAAAGTCTGATATGACTCAGGTAAAGCATCAAGAACAGTCTGCACAAAGAGAATGATAAGGAATAATCTCACCTGCAAAAATCAACTGTTCCTTGAGATCTTTAATCTCAGCAAGAAAAACATTCATGTCATCATCTTCCTGCATAATCTTCGATTCTAGCTCTTTACGCAAGTAAGAGATTTTTGCCTCGTTATTACGACCTGCATACAAACCAGCTAGAATATCCCAAGCTTGTTTTGCTATTTTAGCTGAACGAATATGTGGAGTGATGTTACATTTGACAGAAAGTGCAATCAAGGCATGAGCCTGCGCATCTTGACCATCCCAAACGAGCTTGTTCAGCAGTGGGGTAAAACAGCAGCAACAGTAGAGCTGCTAGAACCTGTAACATCCTCAACAGATCCTACATCCATAGAACCTGGCCGTACATCCATACCCTGCACAATGTTCCACACTCCTTTTGCAACCAAAACATGCTGCATCATGTATGCCCAAAGTGGGTAGTTGCTGTCTCCATCCAATTTGTCATCAGCATACCATGCAAAATACACAATTGCTGTTATCAGACATGGCCACTGACTGAAACTGATGCAAAAGCTACCTGTAATGAAGCAAAGACTGAACAGAAAACAACTCGTGCTATGTAGCACGGTCCACAATAGAATACGTATGCCTGTTTTGCAGAAAATTGTACTGTCAAAATTTCTGCACAAAATGACGAAAACACCTGTACAGAACTTGTAATGCAAAAACGGAGCTCGAAATGACCTCATATGTAATTTCTAAGAACGCGAAGCCCTACAAGCGAATCTGCAGAGTATAGGGACCTGCAAGTGCTCGTGAAAGCTCACCTCAATCGGAGAACGTGAGTTGGAGGGTGCTAGCCGTGTAGCCCTGGGAGAGCCGATGCCTGCTCTCATACCAATTGTTGGAATTAGGGTTGCAAGAAAGCACACAAAGCTTGGAGAAGAAGAAGCAAGAATGCACACAACACACAGTGTATTAGATTGTGTCGATGTACAAAGATAAGTTAGCCCTAGAATAATGGGCGTATATACGAGCCGAGGGAAAAAACCTCCTAAAGAGGGAAAAAGTACCCCGGCGGTGGTCCTAAGTGTGTTCACACGCATCACTGCCTATATATATGGCAACATGGTGCTGGCTTTGGTGGGACCTTGACATCAAAGGCAGTGATGTGTTCACACACATCACTGCCTATATATATGGCAACATGGTGCTGGCTTTGGTGGGACCTTGACATCAAAGGCCTTGGAGAAATCATTTGCCATCGGCACCTTTCAAAGACCTCGGCTCACCTTGCTATGCGAGACGTCCTCCATTGACTCTTCGTCAGCTGTTGCAACTTTATCAGCTAGGTCTCCACGACCTTAATCACAAGACTGTCAAAATGTTTTCCCAGCATTCTTGACATAAAATAGTCATTCAAAAATAGGCCATAAATACACTTTCTATAACGAACTCTCGTCTTTCCACAATAATCAACATTACTTAATCCACATTCATTTCATATAAATTTCCATTCTCATTCAATCGCATCATTTTCCATTCTCATTCAATCGCATCATTTTCCATCTCATCACTTCTTTCCTCAAATATCCTCAGATCTCATCCACTCGCATCATATAGCTTTATCCACATCTCATCACATCATATTCATTCACATCTCATCCATTCATATTTACCCGATTCGCATCACATCACATCACATTCATCACATCTCGATTCACATGACATCACATCCATTCTCATCCCATATCATTCATTCACATCCAATTTACATGACATCTCATCCATTCACATTCCATATCATTCATTCACATCTCGATTCACTCAAAGACTGTGATTGCTGACTTGCATTCTTTGCAACCACATTTCCACTCACATCAGCCCCAACAGCTTTTTTTCAGTAGCATACCAGCTGCTCATCTCATCAAAAACAACATCCCTACTTACCCTCAACTCACGTGTAGTAGGGTTATAACACCTCTATCCCTCAACTCACGTGTAGCAGGGATATAACACCTCTATCCCTTTTGCTTAAGGGAATACCCAATAAACACACATTTTTCAGCTTTTGGATCCAGCTTAGTTCTCAGCTCATCTGGCACATGCACATATGCAATGCATCCAAAGACTTTCAGATGAGTGAAACGGCCCCCAGTGCAGATCTTGGTGGTAGTAGCAAATATTCAAATGAGAACTTTGAAGACGTGCCCAACATCTTGCTACAAGTGGTATCTCCCACGAACAGTCCGGAACAATGCACTTGGGCTCAGTCGCACAGACAATGGAAAAGCAAAAGGGGTGGTACTTGTGGGCACATGGTAGATAATAAACGCCGCCTGCATGTTTGCTTGACAGCAGCTGGCCACCAAGATCCACCAATGAGGACAATGTCAGCACCTAGGATAGACTTGGCAGGCGGGGTAGGCACTAGAAGGGCTCTGCCCTCTCTCTTCACCCTCTCTCTTCAAGAAAGTGCATGCCTCCTTCACGAAGGAGGCCTGTCTCCTGAGCTCACATAACACATGCTCCATTTCTTCAACGGAAGCCTGCACATAATGAAAAACAACTAGCCACCAGAACTTTCAAGCATGTGTAAGTGGTTTGAGCACCTGTCATCACTGGTCTGTGCAGTGCCCTAAGGTCTAAGCACCAGTGAGTGGTCTAAGCACTTGAAAGTGGTCTAAGCACCAGTGAGTGGTCTAAGCACTTGAAAGTGGTCTAAGCACTTGCAAATGATGCAACCACTTGCAAGTGGCTCTTCCAAGTGTTCTAAGCACCTGTTAAAGGTCTTAGAAATTGTATGTGCTTTGTGCTTTTGCTAGTGTTTTAAGCACTTGCAAGTGGTATGAGCACTTGAAAGCGGTATGAACACTTGCAAGTGGTCTTCGAACTTGCAAAAGGCATGAACACTTACAAGTGGCCTTAGCACTTGCAAGTGGTCTTAGCACCTTCAAGTGGTCTAAGCACTTGCAAGTGGTATGAGCACTTGAAAGCGGTATGAACACTTGCAAGTGGTCTTGAACTTTGCTAGTGGCCTAGGCACTTGCAAGTGGTATGAACACTTGCAAGTGGTCTTAGAACTTGCAAAAGGCATGAACACTTACAAGTGGCCTTAGCACTTGCAAGTGGTCTTAGCACCTTCAAGTGGTCTAAGCACTTGCAAGTGGTATGAGCACTTGAAAGCAGTATGAACACTTGCAAGTGGTCTTGAACTTCGCTAGTGGCCTAGGCACTTGCAAGTGGTATGAACACTTGCAAGTGGTATGAACACTTGCAAGTGGTCAGACCACTTGCAAGTGGTATGAGCACTTGAAAGCGGTATGAACACTTGCAAGTGGTCTTGAACTTCGCTAGTGGCCTAGGCACTTGCAAGTGTTATGAACACTTGCAAGTGGTCTTAGAACTTGCAAAAGGCATGAACACTTACAAATGGCCTTAGCACTTGCAAGTGGTATGACCACTTGCAAGTGGTCTTAGCACCTTCAAGTTGTCTAAGCACTTGTTAAACTTCTAAGAACTTGCATGATTTCTATGCACTTGCTAGTGATGTAAGCACTTACAGTGGTATAGCACTTGCAAGTGGTCACAGCACTTGCAAGTGGTCTCAATACTTATGAGTGGTCTATGAACTCGATGACCTCTAAGCACTTGTTGCAAGTGAAACAAGCACTTGCAAGTGGTGTAAATATATGAGCACTTTCAAGTGCTTAAATCACTTGCAAGTGCATATATCACTTGCAAGTGCTTGGACCACTACTTAAAGGACAGAAAAATGCTTGAGTTTTCAAAAGTACCTGCATAGTGGACACCTCCTCCTTCATCTCTCTGGCAGATGTCACAGCACCAGAAGCCACTGAGACCACCCTCTCCATCACTCCTATCTCAGCTTCCTTCTTCAGAACGAGAGCTTCATTTTCTAGGGGAGATGCTTTTAATATCTCCATGTCTGCTCTAAGTCTCTCCATCTCTACTATAATCGGGGCATAGGCCGAATAGGTGCCTTCGTTGTGTAGCCACAAATCTCTCTTCTCTACAAAGACCAATTTAGCAGAACCAACCTTCGCTTCAGCAATATGGGCCTGCCCATCAAGATCTTCAGCAATTCTACCTAACCATTCTATGTATAGGGGCTGGGATGCAACCTCAGTCGGTTTTGCAGGGTGATTAGACACTGTCAAGCCGTAGGAGTCAACAGCATGCTCTGTTTGTCCATATAAGACAGAAACACCGTAATCGGACATGAACTTCCTCACTTTGTGATTCAAACCTCCCCGTTGAGCCTTCACATTCTCCAAGACCATACCACCCACCACAGCCCATGCAATCTTGTGACTTTCGGGTTGAGCTTTAGCAGCTGCGCAATTCGGAAAGGCAAACCCCCTAGCAAACTTTGTCATTAGTTCCCCATTAGAGGGGGCAGCTTGGTACACTTTCTGATACAAAAGACGGCAAGCGTCGTATAGCTGATCCTGCACCATATGCAGGAAGACCTTTGTCTTCTTCTTTTCGGGAACTTTGAAGACCGTCAACCACTCCTCAGGTGGCAAATCCTTGACAGTAAGGTCTTTGGGCAGCTTGCCCTCCATGCTCAAGCCGTACTCAGCATGCAACTCAGCTGCTGCTGAGTTGGCAAAAACGGGAGAGCTTTACGTACTCAGATGACGCTGTCAATAAGAGAGCAAGCAAACGTTAGTTCTCAAGGGGAGCATGCAGTGAGACAGGGAAAAAATGTGCAAACAAAAGCCAATGAAGGAGATGTGTAAGAAGGATATGTGCATGCAGCAGACATGGAAGAGGAGCACAATACCTTTCCGAGTAGACTTTCTTGTTGGGGGGCCGCATGTTGTCTGGGAAGCTTCACCTTGCTCTGGCATCGGTGAAGGGGTCTGCACGACTGAGTCAGCATCCGCAAAGGGTCTCTTGCACCTCCTAGGGGGGGTGTTCTTCGTGGGGGTGGGATCACTCATCTCTGTGCACACGGCTGTGAAATGGTGAAACCGTGAGTGATGCGAGGCAGCAGAGGGATGAATGGGCAGGAAGCTCGCTTGGTAAGAGGGAATGCAGGAACGGAGCAGAGGGAGAAGAGCAGTAGAGGGAGAAGGGGGGCGCGCGCGACAAGCCAAATCAATGCATGCTTAAAGGAGGGTGGCCCGTTTCCTTTTCATGATGGCCCACTATTTTCCATATTAAGAGAAGGGGGCGCCAAATCATTGCATGCTTTGAAGAGGTGGGCCCAATTAATATTATAATGGCCCACTATTTTATATATTACTAATTTTAAAAACACTAAACTTCCCTCCTTTTAGGGGCTATTGGTGGTACCACCAAAAGGTGAAAAAAGTGGTACCACCTATACATGCTTTCACCCTGCCCCACCGCCATCCTCCAATTCTACGAATCCCACATCGCCTTTCCCATTGACATCACTGTCAAAGAGGCACAAGAGGCTAAGGCCTTATTCTTCTTCTCCAAATTCTCGGTAGTAGCTGCCCCCTGAAGGAGACCCCATCGATGACGATGATGACAACAAGGGTGAGTACCACTGCACTAGTGGAGACAACCATGCCCCCCACCTCAACTCCAGCAACAGCCTCCTAACCCACACCCCCATCCCACCCAAGCTCCAGCTAACCCACCCCCCACTAGTGCCCACCAATACTACCTCCAACCACCCACACTCCATGCCAAAATCCTATCAGGCACCAGCTTCTCCACTTTAACCTCTTCACCCGCCATCCTATCCCTCACTCGATACCACACCATCTCGTGTTCCCTCGCCACCCCCTTCCCCAACACCACCGTCATCCCCTTCCTCCCTCCATCTCGGATTGGGCCCATCATTGCTACCTAAACATCTCCCGTCTACATCAGCACGCCCACATCCTATCTTTGATGCCTCGCTTGGCACCACCCCCTCCACCTCACCTCAACAACCCCAACCCGCCAACCTGTCTTGACCCACCCCCAAGAAGATGGCAAAATCCCCCACATTAGCAAGATGAGGTAGATCCCGCCCTCAATCCCCTTAGTTGGCGCGATCCTTTGGATCACACAGTGAGTCTGACGATGCCACCTCCATCTTGCTCCGTCGCCAGGCTACAACAACCGCATGGACATTCATGTCCTCCGGCTCTACATCCACACCAAGCAGGATGCATGGAAGTGATAGCACCTGCAGAGACAACGTGGTGGCTACATTTGACCTGCCACCAATACTGGGCCCCTCACAATTGATTTTATGGGTGAGCAGTCACAGCGTCCCTTCCTACTCAAGCCACAGATCTGGTCAGCGTCCCTTCCTACTCAAGCCTTCCTACTCAAGCATCCTCTACACCTGCGTCTACTACCAACTAGAAGTCATCGTCCCCACCACCATCCTCTAGTTCAATGAATCTCACATCGCATTTCCATGTGACATCATTGTCGAATAGGCTCAAGAGGCTAAGGCCTTCTTCTTCTCCAAATGCCGGGAAACAATTGCCCTGAAGGAGACCCCATTGATGATAGCGAAGACAATGACGATGACAATGAGGGCGAGTACCATTCCACTGGCGTGCCCCCCCACCTCACCCCCAGCAAACCGCCTCTCCTAACCCACACCCCCATCCCACCCAGGCACCAGTTCTTAATTGCCACTCAACCCACCCCCCACTAGTGCCCACTAACACTCCCTCGAACCACCCAATCTCCCTGCCAAAATCCTATCTGGAACCAGGTTCCCCATTTCAACCACTTCACCCACCACCCTTCCCCTCTTTCCCTCACCCCATACCACACCACCTCATGTTCCCTCGCCACCCTTTTCCCCAACACCACTACCACCTACTTCCTCGGATTGGGCCCATCATCGCTCCCTAAAGATCTCCCTTCTACATCAACTTGCCCACATCCTGTCTTCGATGCCTCGCTTGGCACCACCCCCTCTACCTCCAACACTCCTCCACCTCAACAACCCCAACCTGCTAACTTGCCTTCACGCACCCCCCCTAGAAAAGGGCGAAATCCCACCCTAACCCCCATAGGAGCAAGATGAGGTGGATCCCCCCCTTAGTCCCCTCAACTGGCACGCAATCCTCTGGATTGCATCGAGTTCGACGAGGCCATCCATATCCTACTCGATTGCCATCTACGCTACTAGCCAAGATCATAGACCGCATGGACATTCATGTCCTCCGGCTCTACATCGATGCCAAACAGGATGCATGGAAGTGATAGCACCTACACAGACAACGTAGTTGCTGCTACATTTGACACCCCACTGATGCTCGGCCTATCACAAACTGATGCTCGGCCTATCACAAACGATTGATCTTATGGGCGAGTAGCCGGTTTGGCAGTATCACAAACGATTGATCTTATGATGAGGAGAGAGAGAGAGAGAGAGCGAGCGATGCATCGGGGCAAAATCTTCATCACACAAGGGATCCAATCAGCTTTTGCACGCAACGGTAGAAAGGCCGTCCGTCCGTGTCTCTGCTAAAAGACCGTCCTCGTAAAAGGACATATAAGCGGCAGGAGGCCGTTTTCGCTCTGTCACAGCAGCGAGCGAGAGAGAGACCCCAGCTGCATGTCCGCCGACTAGCCTTTTTAGGGTTTGTTTGCGAGGCACACGCAGAGAGCGTGCACCTTCCAAAAATTCTCCAAGGCCCAGGGGCCGAGGAGGGGTTTTGGAAATAGTTTTCAACCAGCAATTGACGCGTCTCATATGGGAGATATACCCATAGGTTGTTAACCTTATAAAACGCCTATATTCTTGGCAGGACGATGGGCACTCTTGCGCACGTGTTTGTGTGGGGAAGCTTTAAGGGGGATTATCTATTGTATAAAATATGTAAATTTCACGCTTTCAAAATTTGCATATATCCTCATTCATCAGACAGTTAAGCTTGGAATATGTGTATGAATTCTAATTTGGTTATCAGACTCCAAAGATTTGGTTAGTGAGATTAAGGTTCCAAGATAGGCATGTTTAAGAGATTGGGGTGTACGCCTTACGCCAACCATGTGTGGGTCCAAAGCTAGACTAGCATGTGAGGCAAGTTATATATTTGCAAGCTTTGTAGGATAATACCACGCATGCTGTGGAGCGTGTGTGCAATGTTGACTACTACAAGGTCCTCTAGGGATGAAGTGGCCTCATACTCTAGTGCTTCACCCATCTAACTCTTACATGGTTGAAGGTGGTCTAGTGTAGCATAACTATAGCTTGGTTGTGCATCCACCAAAGATTTTCCCTGTATGTTATCTATGTATAGATGTAGCTCAATTGTTGGGACATGGTTATGTAGATCTATAACACATATCTTTAAATGTTAAGTCCTTTCACATTTTGTCGAAATGTCTTCACATTCTATTATACATGCATAAAATCTCTTTAAACTTTGTAACATTGTCTCTTCCTCCTAGAGGGTCGTGCAAGATTGGAGACTGACTCTTTATTAAAACTCCTCTCAAATGGTTTGACCTAAGAACTTTCATTCAATAAGTTAACATCTCAAATTCAACTTGAGCGAGTTTTATCCATTTAACTAGTTTTATTCAACAAAGTGATACAAGCTTACCTGACTTAATTGAAAAAACTCTATTTAACCTAGTTGAGTAAGCCACCTACATACTCAACTAGGTTAAATAGAGTTTTTTCAATTAAGTCAGGTAAGCTTGTATCACTTTGTTGAATAAAACTGGTTAAATGGATAAAACGCGCTTAAGTTAAATTTGAGATGTTTAATGGCCTTAACTTATTCAATGAAAGTGCTTAGGTCAAACCATTTGAGAGGAGTTTTAATAAAGAGTCTCCAATCTCGCACCACCCACTAGGAGGAAGAGACAATGTTACAAAATTTAAAAAGATTTTATGCATGTATAATAGAATGTCAAGACATTTATCCTGGGAAACACACGATCATAAGCACCTCATCCCAAGGAAATGAGTATGGATCGTCACTTAGTGAGAACTGTCACACCTCACAAGGCAAAGGCCAAGACCAGAAAGGAATAAATCGGCCCACATATCCAAAATTATCACTAAGTTTGATAGATCCAGAGACTCCATACCTCATTTGGAGGTGTTTAACCAGATTTATGAGGAATTTTTCCATGTGTAAGATCAAGTTAAGGTGAGTGCCTTTGGCCTCACCCTTGATGGAAAAGCAGGACAATAGTTTCGATCACTAAAAGTAGAAGATAAGGCTACCTTTGACGCCTTGAAAGAGGCTTTCAAAGTAGGATATTCAAGAAAAGGAACGTGATGGAGTCCAATTGAATAGTTGCATAATGTAAAATAGAAAGAGGGAGAATCCATCCGGGACTATATCAACCGGTGAGATATCTTCACTCTCACTGTAATAATAGGGACAAGCGAAAGATTGATCGGTCGATTCCTAGAGGGACTTGAATATGTAGCTCGACATAAATCCCTATATACTCTGGGCCATACCTCCTTTGAGAAATGTTGCACAAGTGCCATGGATTTCGAAGACAATTTCAAGGAAACTCATTCTCGATAATTTGCATGAGGGCACATCTAAAGCTTCCTTCAAAACCACAAGCACGAAATCGGAAGGAAAGGGAAAAGAGTCCTATTTAGGAGACAACAGGTGGAGTGGCTAGTAGCTGCATTAATGTAGCAGATGACCCAACAATGGAGAGTAGGAGAAGTTGTGACCAAGTTGGGCAACCTCGTCTTTACCCCAAGAGAGAACTAGTGTGGTGCCCAATTTGTCCAGAGAACCACACTAGTAGGGAATGTCCACATCTGCAACCTAGACACACTCTATACTACGCTTACTACCAAAGATGGAGCAAGCACGAAATTCTCAAACTCCTACCACCAACAGCTACTGAAGCACAAGCGCTCTACCCTACAGGCCTTACCACCTAACTCGAGGCCTTGCCAGCCAAAGCAAAACGCAATGCACCTCAATTAGGCCATGAAGTGGCCCCGAGAGGAATCCTCAGGGTGCATGAAGTATTCTTGCCACCCCTAGTCCTCCCACCAAAACCACCCTTACCTTGAGTGACCCCTGTTCATGAGCAGTTGACCCTGACCAAAATCTTTGAAGAAGGTAAGGAGGGAGAAGCTATTCACAACACCATCTTTGAATCACCTAAGCCAAGCAGCCCACCCATGCAAGTCCTAAGTCACTACCTGATGGAGGGTGAGCACATGTATCCCTTACCCAATTTCGAAGGAAAGCGCTTCTTGAAAGTGAGAATAGGAAAAGGAAAGGAAAATTCTACACGTTGGATGGCTATGCAATGCTATCACTATGTTGGACCTCATCAAATAGCTGAGTGTCAAGTCAAGAAAGGGATAACTATAGTACTTTCTCTAAGTGCTCCCACCTTAACTTCCTTGTAAGATTCCTCGATTAAGCCTCTACTTCAATCCCTTGTAATCATTCTATGTTTCTAAATACAAGAAAATATTATTTTTCCTTGTTTGGCCTAGTGAGATAAAAATTTCTAGAGAGTGGTAAATCAATATTGGGATATTTTTGGATAAATAAATTCTATAGATATCAAAAAAATGTTTCCCTGAAAGAGAAAATCAAAATAGATCTTCCAAGGTGCAATTGAAATTAATTAAAAATGATTTAGAAGACCTTAGCCTAAGGGTCAAGATTTTTGTTTTTTTTTAAATTATGGTCCAATTAAGGTTCCTATGGACCAATAACATTAATCCAAGTGTTGGGACAAGATAAATCCAAAGAATAAAAGAAAATACCCAAAAATGAGTAAATGCCTACATAAGATGAAGAGTTGACTAAGTACGAGGTTTATTAGTTAAAAATTATGAAGTATTAATAAAAATGAGATATTTTGGAGTAATCATTCATTTTTGACACATGGGTAAGGAAAAGGGGACCCTTCAAGGAGGCGCATATTTCACATGTGTGGATGAGTTTTAAACTCAAAAATAATAGGATATTTTTATCTCTCCTCTCTCCTAAGTCAAACCAAATCAAAAAGGGAGCCAAATTAGTCCAAATCTTGTCCAAATTTAGCCAAACTGAAGCTGGAAAATTCTAGAACTCAGTTGGACTCAGTTAGTGGCCTCCCTCACCTATAAATAGACCCTCATTCCTTTGTATTCTCATCTATGAACTAATCTATGCCGGTATTACTCTAAGTTAAGCTTATTTTCTATTATCCTCTAAAAACCCTCTACAAATTGAAGAGATTGGAGCTTCTCTCTCTCTCTTCAATCTTCCTTGGAGACTCCAACAACATACCAAACCAATTGATTGGTTGGGGGCCTCTACTGTGATCAAAGAATCAAGTAATTTAGGAGGTAAAGTGTGGATTTTTGTCTTCTTTTTCCTAAATCTCCAAATGTTTCTCTTCTCAACTCCTCTCAAGCTTGAGAAGCATTAATTTGAATGGCTTTTGAGTACTCTTGAAGTTCTTTAATGTGTTGTAATGAAGAAACACATAAATTTCCATTTATGCTTAATTTATAATGGTTTTTAAGCATTTATCTCTCTCCCCCAAAGAATGGTCATTCCTATGACCTATTCTCAATTCGAATGAAGATTCTCATGAAGCATTTCTCTAATCTAAAAGTAATTTCTATGCTTGTCTAATTGGAGGCCAAAATAATGGCTTTTTAATACTTTTATGCTATTTAACTTATGGTAAAATTAAGAATCAATCCATAATTGGATAATGATCCAATCAGTGGTTATTCTAATCACATGAATAATACTAAACTTTATTCTTTCAAATTTATTGAGAATACTCAGTAATAGCAAAGCGGAGCTATGGCAAAATTTCTGTAAAATTAACACATAAATCATTTTCATTTATATTATGAAAAGAGGACTTCCTACCATATTCTAGGATTAATCATTCTAGATGATTAATTGAATGATTCTCATTATAATCATGGAAAATTAATTTTTATGTTTATGCATAAATAGTAAATTAGAAAAAAGAGGAATTTCTAGTAATCCATTTTTATGTTAAAAGAGTAATTCCCATGACAATGGAAATCCATGTATTCAAATGAAGTAAGAGAAAAATTGTGATGCTAAAATAATGTATATTTTAATTAAAAATTAAAGAAGGATTTTCGTTGAATTTATCTTTTTGCATAGATAAATTTTAAATGATGAAAGAGGAATTTCCACTATATTGGAATCCAAATATTTAAATGAGGAAAGTGTAATTCCTAGTGTAAAGGAATTAATGAAGATTTTTATTTAAATTTTTATGAGAAAAATTAGTTAAATATATCTTTTTGCATAGATAAATTTTAAATGATGAAAGAGGAATCCCCACTATACTGGAATCCAAATATTTAAATGAGGAAAGTGTAATACCTAGTGTAAAAGAATTAATGAAGATTTTATTTAAATTTTTAAGAAAAAAATTTAGTTAAATTTATCTTTTTATATAGATAAGATTAAATGATGAAAGAGGAATTCCCACCATATTGGAATTCAAATGTTTAAATGAGAAAAGTGAAATTTTTAGCTTAATGGAATTAATGGATATTTTATGTAATTTTTAAGAAGAATTTTAAGTAGATCTAATTTATGGTAAAAGAGAAATTCCCACGATAAATGGATTGCACTCATTGAAATGAGAAAAAGGAGGATTTCAAGTTTATTCAAAAAAATAGGTATTGATATTTTAGTTAAAAGAAGAATTTTTATGATATTTAAGAAGAGATGGATTTGAATTAAATTTTAGTGTCAAAAGATAAATTTCCACCATAATTCTACCTAATGAATTAAGGTTGAGAAATTATGTGGCATAAAGAATATCTTTGGATATTTTAATTGGTAAAATCACTAAATGTATATTTACCCAAAACTAGATCTATATCTGAAGAGAATCCTTGAAGAACCAAACCGAATGAATTTGGTTAGACTAGGTGAGGGACGGACAGTAAACCTAATTGTCCTTCTCTCGATCTGAATCAGACAAAAACTTCGTGACCAATTCCAGTTACTAAATCCAAAGAATAGACTACCGAAATTAATCTAGTTTTTCCTTGACCAAACTCACCAAGAATCTAGTTGGTCAATTGGACAAAATGATGGGTAGATTACCCTCATGAGAGATCAAGGATCCTCATTATTGAAACTCGGAATTATGGAAAAAGGGTTTTCGAAACCGATCTCAAACTGGAATTTTACTTGCATTGGAACCTCTGTTTTTTTCATTCAAAAAAGGACTCTTTTACGCCAGAATGTTGGAGGAAGGATTTGGCTTATGTTTTTCTAAGAGGAGGTTTGTTGGAACAGCTGGCGGGGAGTCGTCAAGGGACGTTGCTCGCGGCGGCAAAGCCTGCCGAGGCCTTGACCAGCCTCGATACGGTTAAAATGGTGCGCTTCCAGTACGATGGGTGAGGACTGACGCAGCGGTCCCTGCGTGAAGTCCTAGGACACCTAAGGAGGATCCTAGAGGGTTCTGACCAGGCGATGCACGGGCTCGCGGTTGCTAGGACACCCATGCGTACGTCGAGGAAGATTTTGGATGGACAAAAAGGAAAGATTTTTGGGAACCAAATTTCGATACTGGATCTCGTTGGTTGGCCAGCTGGTCTTCAACGGAGAGCTCAGAGGATATATTTTTATAATACAATGGACTCGAAATTTGAGAAAATGATGAGAAATATTATGATTTCTATTGAAGGATTGTTTTCAAAGCTAGTCGAATCTGCTATAAATGGCAAGTTCATATTGGGTGTGTACGTGGTATGCCTACCTTGATTTTTGCATAAATCGTCGGCTAGGGGGTCTGGGAACTCTTTTCCTCTCGGTACCCGGGCAAAAACCCAACCAAATCTTTATAAAGGAATCCCACCAATTCAGTGGTCGGGTGGTTGGCTAAACCCATGGGCCGGATGCTGGATTGGAGGGTTCCTGAGAAAAAACTAGATACAATTAGTTACGTTATTTAGTTTTAAATCCTGAGAAGACCTTGTTCTGTGGGAGGGGATCATCGACTGTGCCTCGTAAATGAGGAAAAAAGAGATGATTCCATGGACCAAGTGCAAGTCTCATCTTGATCTGATCATGTGACTTCAGGTTTGGTCAGATCAATTTTTCTAGTTAAGACTAGACTCGTTAGAGTAATTTCCCCGTTAGAAGATTTTTCCCAATTGGTGGAATCGCCCGTGCCTTCCAGGTGAGGGGAGTCTTCCGGGCCCGCCGGTCTCGGAGGGGCCGCCCGGGCTAGCCTCTCGTCCTGGACATCCGTGGGCGAGGCCCCGAGTATGTGGACCCCGCCCTACGCGGAGGCCGACACCGCTTTCGCCTGCCGGCAGGAGCCCCGAAGCGGGCGGGGGACCTCACAGCTGGTATCAAAGCTTTGTTTCAGAAATTGATGATAAAAACTTAGAAAAAAGCATTTTCATAATGTATTTTCATTCCGTAAGCTTCTTTAATGAAGAATTTTGAATCAAAGAAATTGTTTTTATAGATGGAAGTTTTGTACTTATCTGGTATTCCCGACCTCACCCAGTCACAAGACATGACTGCGTTCGCCTTTGAGCATCTCATCTCTTCCACTGCAACACTCGAACAAGGTGAGTCAGACTCGCATGCCATAGGATTTATATTTTCCTGATCTAGTGGAGAGATGATAGCATAAGTGGTTTGCACGGCAATATGTCCATGCCTCTTGCGACCGGCGTGCAACGCTCAGGCAAAACCTCTCATTGGCCATGATTCTGATAAAGTGGAAAGTGGTACATGGTGTCATTCTATATCATTCAACGCCTCAAAATTTCAGACTCTCATGCCAAATATATAGACTCCTTAGTCATTTTATTCCTAAGGAGAAGATAATAGCTCCCTTGGCAGTAAGTGAACGTTTGTAGTAGTATGAGGGCATGGCATGGCCCAATATCGCCGTCTTATGCGTCTCCCGAGGAGATTTTTATTTCTGGAGCCGAGCTGCTCTATGCACATATTGAAACTCTTATATAAATAAAAAAATGTTTTTTGGAGAAAAATTCCCTGTTGTATAAGTGATTGTTTATGGATAAATTGATAAAGAAAAATCTGTAATCGAACATATGTCATAGATCTCCAATAAGATCATTTGTGTTGTTTAAGAAATTGTTTTCCGAACCTCTTAAGTCTTAGGATCTCATGGATGATATCAAAAATAAAAATTTAATAATATATCATTTTTTGGTAGAATCATGAGATGAGGAAACCGTGGCCGTAAGTCAGACTCCAGGAAGTTCAGACTCCAGGAAGTTCTTCCAACTTTCGGCCTCCAAAGAGACACCAAGGTCCTAACCAGAATGTGGAGACGGGAAGCTTTAGAAATGAAGGAAGACCTTTCCCCCGCCGAAGTACATTCTCATGAACTCCGGCTCTCTCCAGAATGCAAAGGGAAGAGCTTCGAAGCGAGAACAAATGCTTCGGTGTTAGGGACTTGGGCACCAGCTCAAGGATTGCCCATCTCCTTCTGTGGGCCAAGGAAGCCATGGTCCCAGAGTTCCGAGACAGACTCCTTATCAGTCCAATTTGGGTCCCCCACACCAGAATCAGGGTAACCCAAAAAGAGTGCCAGCTCAGCATGCAGCCTCCATGCAAAGCAGTTTCCAAACTCCCTCCTAGAATTGGAATAACCAAAGAGAGAGAGTTCCATCTCATACTGCAGCAGCCAGAGCAGTCACCATAGCTAAGGAAGTGGAGGAAGAGAAAGGACAGATCTATGCAGCAATTGAGCATTAGGGGAATAATCGTCAAATCTCAGTCCTCCAGACTCCAGCAGAGTACCAGGGTAAGAAATTCAAGCTTTTGATTGATTCAGGTAGTACTCGTTCTTTTATTTCCCCAGGATGTCTGCGTAAATTAGTCCTAAATCAAAAATCAGGGAAACCTATGCAAGTGGAATTAGCTAGTGGGAAGATTCTTTTCACTCACCTTGAGAGTGTAAGATTCCTCCCCAGCCTCTCAGGATGTCCACTATCTTCCTCTGTAGTCAAATCCCTCTTCAAAAATATAAAAGATCTTGTTTCTACCAGTTTTGACCTAGAGAGAGAAAATATCTAGAGAGAGAGTCCAAAATTGAGATATTTTTGGATATAAAAATCCTCCTAGTGTCTAAAATGAATTCCCCTGAAACAGAAATTCAAAAAGAACTTTCCAATGTGCAATTGGAATTACTTGGAAATGGGTATAAAGGACCTTAGCCTAAGGGTCTTAGCCTAAGGGTCTAGATTTTCAAAAAAAATTGGATTATGGTCCAATTAAGGTTCCTATGGGCCAATAAGATCAATCCATGTGTGGGGAGGAGATAAATCTAATTTGTAAAAGAAAAATACCCAAAAATGAGTAAATACCCACATAAGATGAAGAGTTGACTATGTACAAGGTTTATTAGTAAAAAACTATGAGTATTACTAAAAAAATGAGATATTTTGGGTATAATGATTCCATTTTGACACATGTGTAAGGAAAGGGGATCCCTTCAAGGAGGCGCCTACTTCACATGCTTGAATGAGTTTTAAACTCAAAAATAATATGATATTTTTATCTCTCCTCTCTCTTGGATCAAACCGAATCAAAAAGGAACCAAACCGAATCAAAAAGGAACCAAACTAGGTCCAAATCTAGTCTAAATTCAACCAAACTGAATTTGGAAAATTCTAGAAATCAGTTGGTCTTGGTTAGAGCTTCCCTCTCCTATAAATAGAACTTGAGTCCTTTGTAAAAAAAAATAGGAGAATTTTACTATACTAGAATTATGCTGAAATAATGATAATTTTTACTATTCTCTAAAATTCTCTCCAAATTGAAGAAATTGGAGCTTCCCTCTTTCTTCAATCTCCATTGGTGGCTCCATCAACATACCAAACCAATTGATTGGTTGGGGGCCTCTACCGTGATCAAAGAATCAAGCAATTTGTAAGATAAAGTGTGAATTTTGATCTTTTTCCATAAATTCTCAATGTTTCTCTCTTCTCAACCCCTCTCAAGCTTGAGATGCTTAATTGGAATGGTTTTTGAATGCTATTGAAGTTAATTGATGAATGGTAGTGAAGAATTACATAAATTTTCATTTATGCTTAATTTCAATGGTTTTTATGTAATTTCTCTCTCTCACTCAAAGAATGGTCATTCTCATGACCTATTCTCAACCCAAATGAAGCTTCTCATAAAGCTTTTCCTTAATCCAAGATTAATCTATGCTTGTTTAATTGAAGGCCAAATTAAGGGCTTTTTTTAATGCTTTTAGTTTATGTATTTCATGAATATGGATGATTCAATCCATTATTGGGTTAATGATCCAATTAGGGATCATTCTAATCATTCCCTTAATGTTAAGCTTTATCCTTTAAAATAATTGAGATTTATCAGTCATAGCAAGCGGAGCTATGGTAAAATTTCTGTAAAAATTACACATAAAATAATTTCATTCAAAGCATGAAAAGAGGACTTCCTACCATATTCTAGGAATTATCATCCTAGATTAATTGAAAGAATTTCATTATAATCATGGAGAAATTAATTTTTATATAATTGATGAATTAAGAAAAAGAGGATTTCTAGTAATTAAATTTTATGTTAAAAAGAGTAATCCCCATCGTATGAGTATTCTTAAAGGGTTATTTTCATTCTAGGCATAGAAAAATGTATACTAGAAATATTTTATTATAAAAGTGTGATTTTTATCATAAATGATTTTATGCATAAATTAGATGCATAAAAGATTTTTTTATATTAAAAGTGAGATTTTCATCATAAATGGATTTTATGCATAAACTAGACGCATAAGAGAAATTCTTTTATTCTAAAAGTGTAATTCCTACTAAATTGGATTTATGCATGAAAAGATGCATAAAGAATTTATTTTAACCCAAAAGTGTTATTCTCATCAATTTTGATTTTATGCATAGAAAGATGCATAAAGAATTTTATTTTTAATTCAAAAAAGATATTCTTAACAATTTTGATTTTATGCATAGAAAGATACATAAAGAATTTTATTTTAATTTAAAAGAGTTATTCTTATCAATTTTGATTTTATGCATAGATAGATGCATAAAAGATTTCTTTTCTAAAAGTGTTAATTTCATTAAGATGGAAATTTATGCATAGAAAGATGTATAAAAGATTTATTTTTATTTCGAAAGTATTATTCTCATTAAAATGGAATTTATGCATAGTAAATTACATAAAAGGATTATTATAAAAGTGTTATTCCTACTAAAGTTGTCTTTATGCCTAATAAGATGCGTATGGGAAGTGATAGGATGTGATAAGATGTGTATGAGATGTGATAGGATGTGATAAGAGGTGTATGAGATGAGATAGGATGTGATAAGATGTGTATGAGATGTGATAAGATGTGTATGAGATGAGATAGGATGTGATAAGATGCGTATGAGAAGTGATAAGATGTGTAGGGGAAGTGATAGGATGTGATAAGATGTGTATGAGATGTGATAGGATGTGATAAGATGCGTATGGGAAGTGATAGGATGTGATAAGATGTGTATGAGATGTGATAGGATGTGATAAGATGCGTATGAGAAGTGATAGGATGTGATAAGATGTGTATGAGATGTGATAAGATGTGATAAGAGAGGTGTATGAGATGAGATAGGATATGATAAGATGTGTATGAGATGTGATAGGATGTGATCAGAGGTGTATGAGATGAGATAGGATGTGATAAGATGCATATGAGAAGTGATAGGATGTGATAAGATGCGTATGGGAAGTGATAGGATCTGATAAGATACGTATGGGAAGTGATAGGATGTGATAAGATGGGTATGGAAAGTGATAGGATGTGATAAGATGCGTATGGGAAGTGATAGGATGTGATAAGATGGGTATGGAAAGTGATAGGATGTGATAAGATGTGTATGAGAAGTGATAGCATGTGATAAGATGCGTATGAGAAGTGATAGCATGTGATAAGATGCGTATGGAAAGTGATAGGATGTGATAAGATGTGTATGAGATGTGATAGGATGTGATAAGATGCATATGAGATGTGATAGGATGTGATAAGATGCGTATGGGAAGTGATAGGATGTGATAAGATGTGTATGAGATGTGATAGGATTTGATAAGAGGTGTATGAGTTGTGATAAGATGCGTATGGGATGAGTTAGGATGTGATAAGATGAGTTAGGATGTGATAAGATGTGTATGGATGAGGTAAGAAGTGTATCTGATGGGATAAGATGTATATAGGTTGTGATAGGGCGAGAATGGATGTGATGTAAAAGAATAGATGTGAAGGCGTATGTGGATATATGAATGGGAATGTAGAAATGGATGTATGGATATGGATATAGATGTATGAATGTAAATGTGGATCTGGATGTGCGAATGAGGATGTGTATGTGGATGTATGAATATGAACGTGAAGGATGTGGATATAGATATGAATATGAAAGTGGATGTGGATGTAGATATGGATATGAATATGAATATAGATATTAATATGAAAGTGGATGTGGATGTATGAATGTAGATATGGATATGGATGTGGATATAGATATGAATATGAAAGTGGATGTGGATGTGGATGTATGAATGTAGATATGGATATGGATGTATGGATAAGGATGTGGATATAGATGTGGATGTGGGTGTGGATGTGGATGTGGAAATTTTGTATGAATGTGGATGTGGATGTATGAATGTAGATATGGATGTGGTTGTATGGATGTGGATATCGATGAGGATGTACGAATGTGGATGTGTATGTAGAATAATGAATACGAATGTGTATGTGAAATGATGAGTCATTGATATGAGTGAATGGATGAGATGTGATGACATGTGAATTGGGATGTGAATATATGATATGTGATGTGAATGAATCTGAGGTGATGAGATGGAAAATGATGTGATTAGATGAGAATGAGTACACATATGAATGGAATGTGGAATAAGTAATGTGGACTGATGAGGGATAATGTGGAAAGACGAGAGTTCAATACAGAAACTGTATTTGTGACCTGTTTGTAAATGATTCTTTTATGTCAAGATTGCTGGGGAAGCATTTTGACTGTCTTGTGATTAAGGTCGTGGAGACCTAACTGATAAAGTTGCAACTGCTGTGTGACGGAGAGTCAATGGAGGACGTCTCGCGTAGCAAGTTCGGCCGAGGTCTTGACCAGCCTCGGTTCAATTTAAATGGTGAGCTTCCGCCGGTACGGTGGATGAGGGACCAAGGAAGCGGCCTATGAGTGAAGCGCTAGGTGACCTGCGAAGGATCCTAGAGGGTGCTGACCATACGGTGCTCGGGCTCTGGGTCGCCGAAGATACCCACACGTGCGTCGTGGAAGATATTGGAACAAGGAGTAAGAGCTGTTTTCTGAAACCGAGTATGGATATGGTTGATTCACCTTGCTGGTCCTCAACTGATGAGTCCATAGCTCTCTTATATGGATCTGCTGCTGGTTGATCTTGCTGATCTTCAACGAGGATTCCATCTTGATTTTTATAAGTGAATATTTGCCGGGTACTATGAGCTAGGAACTATCGAAAAGGCCCCTGAGTGAACAGGTGATGAGCGTTCTAGTTGCCAATGATGCCATAGATACTCCGATGAAGGAATGATTGGAAATTAAGATTCAACCGGATACTTGGAAGTTTTTGATCAGTAACACTATGATTTCATTAAATGACTGATTTAAATACAGTTGAATATGGGAAAAAGGCAATTTCAGTTAAATTTGCTTGAAAATCCGGCTAGGGGACCTAGGAACTCTTTTCCTTGGTACCCGGGACAAAACCTAACCAAATTCTAAATTGGATCCCATCACTACAGTGGTTGGGCGGTTGGCTAACCCATGGGTCTGGATGGGGTTAGGCTAGACTGATGGATCCGTAAAATGAGACTCAATTTCTATTGTAGTACACTAGATGAAGTAAATCCTAGATAGTAATTGTTCTATGGAAAAAGGAATCAATAGTTGTGCCTCTCGATGGGGAAAAAAGCATTGATCTCTATGATCCAAGTGCAAGTTTCTTCCTTGATCTAACCAAGTGACTTTAGGTTCGGTTGGATCAGTTTGGTCAGTAATGACCCTGTCTACGTTAGAGTAAAATTTTATCCTGGAGGAATCGCCTGTGCTTTCCGGGCAAGGGAAGTTTTTCTAAGTTTGGAAGAACCGAGGAATTAGTCACCTGTCCGGATATCCGTGGACAAGGCCCCGAGTGTAGGACCCTACCCCGTGCAAGATGTGCTACTTCCGCTGCTAGCACCCAGAATCCGTTGCGCAGTGGAGACGGGGATCTTACAGTAGGTATCAGAGCAAATTGGCTAATGAGGATCAACTGAGAAGCCAAAAATGTCAAAAATTTATGAAGTAACAGTAAAAGGTTGGAATTGTGTGATGAAATTCATACAAATTGATATTCAGACTGAAATTCATAAGTTAGTAATTGGGTCTTCAGATGGAAGTACCGCAATTGTATGGAATCCCTGACTTGCTTGAGGCCTAGACATGATGGTATTTACCTTATAATTCCAAGGACCGTGACTACCCGTATATACCGAGGGTATAACTGCAGCTCTTTACTGGCAGTATATACGAGTAAATCTAAGACCTTGAAATTATAAGCTAAAATGCTATCCAGATGATGAATTCGAATGTGGTTCGGATATGATTTTTAAATTCTGGTTGAGAACTGATGAGTTGATTTGGATTCTGATTGAAAAATCTAGATTTTCAGAAATTTTTGGATTATGGTCCAATTAAGGTTCCTATGAAGCATGTGTGGGGAGGAGATAAATCCAATTTGTAAAAGAAAAATACCCAAAAAATGAGTAAATGCCTACATAAGATGAAGAGTTGACTATGTACAAGGTTTATTAGTAAAAAACTATGAGTATTACTAAAAAAATGAGATATTTTGGGTATAATGATTCCATTTTGACACATGTGTAAGGAAAGGGATCCCTTCAAGGAGGCGCCTACTTCACATGCTTGAATGAGTTTTAAACTCAAAAATAATGTGATATTTTTATTTCTCCTCTCTCTTGGATCAAACCGAATCAAAAAAGAATCAAACCGAATCAAAAAGGAACCAAACCGAATCAAAAAAGAACCAAACTGAATAAAAAAGGAACCAAACTAGGTCCAAATCTAGTCTAAATTCAACCAAACTGAATCTGGAAAATTCTAGAAATCAGTTGGTCTTGGTTAGAGCTTCCCTCTCCTATAGATAGAACTTGAGTCCTTTGTAAAAAAAATAGGAGAATTTTACTATACCAGAATTATGCTGAAATAATGATAATTTTTACTATTCTCTAAAATTCTCTCCAAATTGAAGAAATTGGAGCTTCCCTCTTTCTTCAATCTCCATTGGTGGCTCCATCAACATACCAAACCAATTGATTGGTTGGGGGCCTCTACCGTGATCAAAGAATCAAGCAATTTGTAAGGTAAAGTGTGAATTTTGATCTTTTTCCATAAATTCTCAATGTTTCTCTCTTCTCAACCCCTCTCAAGCTTGAGATGCTTAATTGGAATGGTTTTTGAATGCTATTGAAGTTAATTGATGAATGGTAGTGAAGAATTACATAAATTTTCATTTATGCTTAATTTTAATGGTTTTTATGTAATTTCTCTCTCTCACTCAAAGAATGGTCATTCTCATGACCTATTCTCAACCCAAATGAAGCTTCTCATAAAGCTTTTCCTTAATCCAAGATTAATCTATGCTTGTTTAATTGAAGGCCAAATTAATGGCTTTTTTTAATGCTTTTAGTTTATGTATTTCATGAATATGGATGATTCAATCCATTATTGGGTTAATGATCCAATTAGGGATCATTCTAATCATTCCCTTAATGTTAAGCTTTATCCTTTAAAATAATTGAGATTTATCAGTCATAGCCAGCGGAGCTATGGTAAAATTTCTGTAAAAATTACACATAAAACAATTTCATTCAAAGCATGAAAAGAGGACTTCCTACCATATTCTAGGAATTATCATCCTAGATTAATTGAAAGAATTTCATTATAATCATGGAGAAATTGATTTTTATATAATTGATGAGTTAAGAAAAAGAGGATTTCTAGTAATTAAATTTTATGTTAAAAAGAGTAATCCCCATTGTATGAGTATTCTTAAAGGGTTATTTTCATTTTAGGCATAGAAAAATATATACTAAAAATATTTTATTATAAAAGTGTGATTTTCATCATAAATGATTTTATGCATAAATTAGATGCATAAAAGAAATTCTTTTATATTAAAAGAATGATTTGTATGCATAAACATATGCATAAAAGATTTTTTTATATTAAAAGTGAGTTTTTTTATCATAAATGGATTTTATGCATAAACTAGATGCATAAGAGAAATTCTTTTATTCTAAAAGTGTAATTCCTACTAAATTGGATTTATGCATGGAAAGATGCAAATTGGATTTATACATGGAAAGATGCATAAAGAATTTATTTTAACCCAAAAGTGTTATTCTCATCAATTTTGATTTTATGCATAAAAAGATGCATAAAGAATTTTATTTTTAATTCAAAAAAGATATTCTTATCAATTTTGATTTTATGCATAGAAAGATGCATAAAGAATTTTATTTTAATTCAAAAGAGTTATTCTTATCAATTTTGATTTTATGCATAGATAGATGCATAAAAGATTTATTTTCTAAAAGTGTTAATTTCATTAAGATGAAAATTTATGGATAGAAAGATGTATAAAAGATTAATTTTTATTTCAAAAGTATTATTCTCATTAAAATGGAATTTACGCATAGTAAATTACATAAAAGGATTATTATAAAAGTGTTATTCCTACTAAAGTTGTCTTTATGCCTAATAAGATGTGTATGGGAAGTGATAGGATGTGATAAGATGTGTATGAGATGTGATAGGATGTGATAAGATGTGTATGAGATGTGATAGGATGTTATAAGAGGTGTATGAGATGAGATAGGATGTGATAAGATGTGTATGAGATGTGATAGGATGTGATAAGAGGTGTATGAGATGAGATAGGATGTGATAAGATGCGTATGAGAAGTGATAGGATGTGATAAGATGTTTATGAGATGTGATAGGATGTGATAAGATGCGTATGGAAAGTGATAGGATGTGATAAGATGTGTATGAGATGTGATAGGATGTGATAAGATGCGTATGGGAAGTGATAGGATGTGATAAGATGCGTATGAGAAGTGATAGGATGTGATAAGATGTGTATGAGATGTGATAGGATGTGATCAGAGGTGTATGAGATGAGATAGGATGTGATAAGATGCATATGAGAAGTGATAGGATGTGATAAGATGCGTATAAGATGTGATAGGATGTGATAAGAGGTGTATGAGTTGTGATAAGATGCGTATGGGATGAGTTAGGATGTGATAAGATGAGTTAGGATGTGATAAGATGTGTATGGATGAGGTAAGAAGTGTATCTGATGGGATAAGATGTATATGGGTTGTGATAGGGCGAGAATGGATGTGATGTAAAAGAATAGATGTGAAGGCGTATGTGGATATATGAATGGGAATGTAGAAATGGATGTATGGATGTGGATGTGGATATAGATGTATGAATGTAAATGTGGATCTGGATGTGCGAATGAGGATGTGGATGTGGATGTATGAATATGAACGTGGATATGGATGTATGGATAAGGATATGGATGTATGGATATGGATAAGGATGTGGATATAGATATGAATATGAAAGTGGATGTGGATGTATGAATGTAGATATGGATATGGATGTATGGATAAGGATGTGGATATAGATATGAATATGAAAGTGGATGTGGATGTATGAATGTAGATATGGATATGGATGCTGAACCCTAGCTGTGATACCATTGTTGGATGGGGGAGTAGATGCTCTACACTCACACATAGACAAACACATGCACACAGTTGTATCAAGCTCAGAGAGCGAGAGAGATTAGATGTGATAGCTAGAAGTACTCGATAGAATGATAAGAAATGTGTGGAGTACAAAGTACCTGTAGTTCTAGGGCTAGCGTGCCCAACACACTAGGGTGTGTTCACATGGAGGAAAAACCCCTACCAACATAATGTAAGATTCCTCCCCAGCCTCTCAAGATGTCCAGCATCTTCCCCTGTAATCAAATCCCTCTTCAGAAATACAAAAGATCTTGTTTCTACCAATTTTGGCCTTGAGAGAGAAAATCTTCTAGAGAGTGGTAATTCAGTTTTTAAATATTTTTGGATAGAAAAATATCTCATCTTATTAAAATAAGTTCCCCTGAAATAGAAGTTCAAAAATATTTTCAGAAAGTGCATTAGAAATTAAGTGTAATTTGTTCAAGAGGCATTATCCTGGGGGTGAAGATTTTTTCGAAGTAGGGAAGAGATAAATAGAAGAATAAAAGAAAAATCCCCTGAAAATGAGTAAATACTCACATAAGATGAAGAGTTGACTAAGGACAACTTGACTAAGGACAAGGTTAATAGTTAAAAAAGAGAGATATTTAGGTGAAATAATACATTTTTGACACCTCAGTATGGGGGAATTCCCCTCATGAAGGAGGCACCTATTTCACATGCTTGAATGAGTTTTAAACTCCCAAATAATGAGATATTTTTATCTCTCCTCTCTCCTGTTTCAACTAGATCCAAAAAGTGAGCAAAACTGACCCAAAAATGGTCAAAAATTGACCAAACTGATTTGAAAAATTCTAGAATCAGTTGGCTTGGTTAGAAGCTCACTTTTTCCTATAAATAGAAGCCCTCCCCTTTGTTGAAACTCAATAGTGTTTTACAATGTTACCCTGCCTCTCCCAAGTGCCAAAAATAGTGAATTTTATTCATAATTCATTAGTTTTTTACCTTCCCTCTTCCAAAAGATTGGTGGCCACTCTTGTTTCAAACAAGAGTAGAACCCTCAAACCATCAAGCCAAAAGAAAGCTCTCAAATTCATTAGTAAGTTGGAGATTCTTCTCTTTTCTATTCATTTTATGGTTTTTAATGATTTTTGTCTTCTCTAAATTGCAAATGATGTTATGCCTCATTGAAAAAAGGCATTCCCCTCTCTTCTTTAGTAAATCCATTCCTTCTTATCCTAGATGAATGATTAATGAATAAAATCAAGTTTTTCATAATGTTTCTCTTTAATTATTAACATTAGAATGTTTTAAATACTCTTGGTGAACTTCTAATTAATTTTAGTAAGTTAAAAATTAAAAAATGGTCAGCCATACAAAGGAGGTTATGGCAAATTTTTAAAAAAAATTGTGAAATAAAATTCATCTTTTATTAATCAAAAAGAGTAATCCCCATCGTTAGAGTATGCTAAAAGTGTCATTTTCATTCATGCATAAAAAGATACATATTGATTAATTTTTATAAAAGAATGATTTTCAATAGAATTAAATTCTATGAAAGATACATATTGATAATTTTTTTATTATGAAAGTGTTACTTTCTTCATTATGGATTTTTATGCTTAAAATAATGCATAAAAGTATATTTTTTTAAATTACAAAAGAGTTACGTTCATCATATTGATTTCTATGCATAAAAGTATGCATAAAAGAATATTTTTTATTATAAAAGTGTTACTTTTATCATATTTGATTTTCATGCATAAAAGTATGCATAAAAGATTATTTTTTTATTGTAAAAGTGTTACTTTTATCATTATTGATTTTTATGCATAAGAGGATGCATAAAAGAAATTTATTTTTATTATAAAAGTGTTACTTTTATCATTATTGATTTTTATGCATAAGAGGATGCATAAAAGAAATTTATTTTTATTATAAAAGTGTTACTTTTATCATTATTGATTTTTATGCATAAGAGGATGCATAAAAGAAATTTATTTTTATTATAAAAGTGTTACTTTTATCATTATTGAATTGTATGCATAAACATATGCATAAAAGATATTTTTTTAATATTAAAAGTGTGGTTTTCATCAGAAATGATTTTTATGCATAAACATATGCATAAAAGATATTTTTTAAATATCAAAAGTGTGATTTTCATCATAAATGATTTTTATGCATAAACATATGCATAAAAGATATTTTTTATATTAAAAGTGTGATTTTCATCATAAATGATTTTTATGCATAAATGGATGCATAAAAGAAATTCTTTCATATTCAAATAGTGATTTTCATCATAAATGATTTTTATGATGATAAAAGTGTGACTTTCATCAGAAATAGATTTTATGCATAAACGGATGCATATAGAATGATTATATTTAAATAAGGGTTCTCTTAATCCTCTGTTTAACTTCCACAAAAATAAAAAAAAATAAGTAGATAATCTGTGAGAAGAAATACTACCTTTTCATATTCACTAAGATGGTAATGAGAAAATTCAATTAAACTATCGAAGTCGGAGATCGAGATAAATGATTATTTTATTCCTCATAAGAAATTCATGTTTTAGAAATCTATAAGCAAAAATTTGTCAGACGAAATTTAGAAAAAGAGAAATTGAAATAGTACCTTTCGAGAAAGATAGTTTAGGAAGAACCTTTCCAGACCCAAACTCTGATTCAGACTATTGACCAAGACCTAATTCCTTCAATGACGATGAGCTCAGTTCAGGAAAAATGCACTCAAAAATACCCACCGAATGTGAAACTAAGTTAAGACTTTTGATTTTGATCTGAGGATCAAGTTAACAGAATTCGAGGAATTCTGTTTGGAATACAGACCTGGATCTAGAAATATTGAGTTACGGATTTAAGATTATTCATGGTTTTCAAACAAAATCAAAACTGAAAACTTGCATAGAAACCCTATTTTCTTAAAAGACTGTCTTACGCCAGAATGCTGGGGAGGGAGCATTTGGCATATGTGTTTAACTAAGGGAAGTTCGGTTGCAATAGCTGGTGGGGAGTGTTCGAGGGCCAGCTCACGCGGTAAAAACCTGCCCAGGTCTTGACCAGCCTGGGTATGGTGAAAAATGGTGTGCTTCCGGTACGATGGGCGAGGGCTGATGAAGCGGTCCCTGAGTGAAGTGCCAAGACACCTAAGGAGGATCCTAGAGGGTTCTGACCAGGCATGATGCACGGACTCGCGGTGCTTAGGATACCCATTCGTATGTCGAGGAAGATATATATATCACGATATGGACGAAATGATTATTGTAATCTGTTACTGGATCTCGTTGCTGAGCAGCTATCCCAACGGAGAGTGCAGATTGGTACTATTTTTGTGAAACAATGGATTGAATGGAAATTTTGAATTATGAAATTTGTGATCATATCTGTTTTGTCAATGGATTATTTTTATATTAAAGTTTTAAAGAGGAGTGTGTGCGTATCTGTTTTCTAAAGCTAAAGTTAAGAAAGGCATTTCAATTATGGGTGGGTGAGTACTTGTTTGGATCTACCGATTCCAGTGGTAGGGTGGTGGCTAACCCATGGGCCGGATGGGGTTAGGCTAGAATCAGTGGAGTTTTAATAATCAAACTAAAAAATCTTAGGATTACGCTAGGATTCGAGTAGCTAGTTAATTCCCTGATAAATTTCTCAATTGAGTGGATCAATGGCGGCTGTGCCTGATCTTGATCAGGAAAAAAGCATTGAAATTACTCAGATGATCAAATTATATCAGTGATAGTTTCCTTCTATCTGGTTTATTCAAGTGAAGGATAGTTTAGATTAATCTCGTTAGAAAAAAAAATCGTTAAGAAAATTCTAAAAGGTGGAATCGTCCCCGCTTTCCGGGCATGGGAAATTTTCCCGGTTTCGGTTTTTGGAGTGACCACCAGCCTAGTCTCGTGCCCGGACATTCGAGGGCGAGGCCCCGAGTGAGAAACCCTACCTCGCGCAGGTGCACAGAGGGGGCAGAGGGATCTCACAGTTGGTATCAGAGCGGAAATTACCTAAATTTTAATGGAAATCTAGGAAAGAAATGTTTTTCACTTGTTAATACTATATGAATGAACTTCAAAAATTGAAAACTTATAAATTGAATTGGAAATTTATAGATGGACACCCCGAACCTATCTGGAATTCCTGGACTCTCTCAGAGTCATGATATGATAGCTTTTATGTTTGATCACCTCATCAACTCTGCTACGACCCGAATGAGCAGAGTGAGACTCGCTCACCATTTTGAGAGTCTTTACTTTCCTGATCCTCTTGAGCGATCCTCTTGAGCGACATCAGTATATGTGGTTCAATGGAGGACGGTGCATCAATGTCAGTACTAGCCAACGTTAGAGGCTCAGGCAAAATATTTCCTTGGCCATGATTCTGATAAGGCTAGGGCTTGTTCAGCATGTTCAACTCTTTGATCATTCATCTAGGGACTTCAGAATTTCACGTCGAGTTTTTACTTAGCCGCTTTATCCCTAGAGATAGAATTATAGCACCTCTTTCTGTAAAACGAATCATGTGTACCATGGCATGTCTCCTTTGCAGTTTCGCTTTTTTATGCAAATACGATTGAGGCAGTGATTTTGGGAGCCGTGATGCTCTATGTACATATTGCAACTTTTATATAAATATAAAAATGTTTTCTGATGAAGAAAAATTTACTGTTGTATAAGTGATTGTTTACGGATGATCTGATAAAGAAAAATCTGTTATCGGACATATGTCATAGATCTCCAATAAGATCATTGTCTTGATTAAGAAATTGTTTTCCGAACCTCTTAAGTCTTAGGATCTCGTGGATGATATCAAAATAAAAATTTAATAATATATAAATTTTTGACAGAATCATGAGACGAGGAAACCGTGGCCATCAGCCAGACCCTCTCTCTGAAAGATGACGAGCTTAATGTTTGCAAGGCTCTTCATGGGACTCAGCCCCAGGACTCTTCAAAGGAGAAGGGGAGAACCTAGGCGAGGCTGTGGTGGAGAAATGGGTGGAAGCCATGGAAGAATATTTTGACGTCACAAGCTACAATGAGCAGAGCAAAATGGCTCTTGCCCAGCTAAAAATAGTGGAAACAGCCAGGGTAGCATGGAAGAACCACTGTGACACCAACCGTCTGGATAGAAATACTCAGTCCTGGAACGACCTAAAAACCTATCTAAGAAAGAAATTTTGTCCCCCTGGATTTTTGGCAATCAAAATGAACGAATTCTTAGAGCTAAAGCAGGAGAGAAAAACCATCGAGGAATATCACCAGGCCTTTGCTCTTCTACTCAAATATTCACCACCTCCAGATGAAGAACAACTCATGGCCAGGTTCATTCGAGGAATGAACGAACCCTTGGACACACTTTTAAAAAATGCCAAACCAATGTCCATGGCTGAAGCAGTAAGAATGGCAAAGGATTTTGCCAAAGCCTTTGTAGTAAAGGTCCCGCCTCTAACTTTAAAAGATTCCAAGCCTAGGGAAGTACTTCAAACTTTCCACCCCCGAAGAGGTAGCAAGGCCTGAATCAAAATCAGGATGCAGGAAGATTCCGAAGTGAAGGAAGACCCTTCCCCCAGAATACTTCTTCAGGAGCCCCACCTCTTTCTAGAAATCAGAGGGATGAGCTCAGAAGTGAAAACTGATCTTTCGATGTGGTTGGAGTAAACAAGGTCAAGCTCATGATCAAAGAGGACCTGAGTGTAATGTGAGATGGGGGGAGGTGGTGAAGGGATGGGTGGTGTGCAGGTAAGAGTGAAAGAGAGGTAGGCATGGTTAGCTTCAAAAGGGGGTGGCGGGATGGAGAAGTCGGGGATAAGGTGTGCCAAAACCGGAGATCCCATAAGGTAGTCCACAGCGCTAGTAAGCGAGGGAAGGAGGTGAGGGCGCCGGAGGAGGGCCATCGGGACATCCCGTTATAGATAACGAGACCATGTGCAGCTCCTAGCTCTAAGAAATATCTCCCGGACACTCTGACCTCCTCACGGTCCTGTGATGATCGCTGAGCTTGACATCTCAACACTCCCCCTCAAGCTCAATTCCATGTCTAGGAATCCAAGAAAAATTTGGAATCTGTGAAGCTTCTCTGCTCCTAGGGCTTTTGTGAAAATTTCAGCTAATTTCTCCTCTGTGGTAACACATACATGAGATTAATGTCTCCTACTAAGACCCTCTCTGTGATGAAGTGATAGTGGACCTCTATGTGTTTGGTCTGCGCATGAAAATTTGGGTTCCTCACCAATTGTATACTGCTAAGGTTGTCATAATAGATGACAACCTATCTCTCAACCTACAACCCCAAATCACCAAGTAGCTTGAGCTGTGAAAATTGAAGAGAAAAAACTACAACAGTAGTTTGACTAGTGGGCAAGAAGAAAAGTGAATTTTTGGACTGTTATATAGATTTGCAGGGGAGGTATGGAGGTGGCTTTATAGAGGACCATGCATGGCTTCACGTGACAATGACCACACATACTTTTTGCATACCTTCAACTTTAAACTTAGGCAGCCCTGTAACAACTCTTTAGTCTGCATGGACTTCATTCTTTGCACATTTACATGCCCAATTCTCTTATGCCAAATGTCTATGTTTGCAACAACTCCTGAACCATTTGCAAACATTGCGACACTCACTTCAGGCATATTTACATTCAATGTAAACATTCTACCCACTCTATTGCCTTTTACAACCAATCTGCACTTATCTTTGAGTCTTCTACATAACATCCATCAGGGTTAAACCGGACCTGCAAACGTCTCCTTCCCCACCCCCTTCTCCCCCCCCTCCTCCCCCTCCGCTCACCTCAGCTCCCCAGGAGGCACTGGCAGAATATGGCGAGCCTCCTCCTGAAAGGCTACCCACTTCTCTTCAATGTGCTTCCATGCAGGGGAATTTGCGGGCACACGCATAACACCATCCGTGGACCTAGTGTTACGGTGCCAAGTCATCAATCTTGCGATAATGGATTTGCACTTGAACATTGTTTTAATCCAAAGGATGATGGAAAAGTGTCGTAAAACTTTTGCTGGTACCCTTTCTCCTTGCACATCTTGTCTATATCTCGATGTACCACAATGCAGACATTGTACTGTGTTGTTATATTCTTGTCTCGATAAAAGAATACAATCATTTGGACAAGAATGGTGTGTGATGTAGTCCATGCCAATCGAGTGCAACATTGCTTTTGCTCGACTACGGTCCACTGGCATCTCATTATCTTCTGGCAATATTTGATGTTTCCATAAGCTATTACACAAAATAGTCAGGCGGCTAAGAAAATGCATATAAAGGTACATAACTCACTAATTGCATATGATATCATCACTTACGCAAAAAGTTTTGATACGCTCGTATCAAACCATCCAGAAATTGATTTTGCAAGTTCAATATGGATAGGCAAGCACGTAAAACAAACACATGTGCTCCACGATATAGTGGAAGACGAGCAAGTCTGTGTAGCTGTTTCTCTTCTTGGGAAGCATATGCAGGATGGTAAGGTGAAGTACCTTGCAGATGTACTTCATGTTATGAACATTACAAAGAATCTGGTTGCAATGGATTTGACACCACAGTGATTGCAAGCAAGGAGGCTTTTCTGCTGAGGGCATCTGCTACCACATTTTCTTTGCCTAGGCGGTACTTGATTTCAAAATCAAATTCCTGCAGGCTCTGCATCCACCTTCTTTGGCGCATGTTGAGATCCTTTTGAGTGAAAATCCACTTTATGCTCTGATAATCTGTCATCAAAGCAAATCTTTGACCCAATAGGTAATGTCTCCATAACTTCAGGGCATAGACTACTGAAAGTAGCTCCAGGATGTGGACAGCATAACTTCTCTCATGTGTTATGAGTTTTTGGGATTCATAGGCCACTGCATGACCTTCCTGCATGAGTGCACCTCCCAGGGCAAAACCACTGGCATCTGTTACTACCTCAAAGGGTAGAGAGAAATTTGGCAACTTCAGAATGGGATTGGTTACCAAGGTGGTCTTCAGCTTATCAAAAGCGCTCTGACCATTGAAACGGGATATTGTTTTTGAGAAGATTAGTCAGGGGGGAAGCTATGAGAGCATACTAGGTATAAAAATTCTATACCAACCAGTTAATCCCAAGAATCCTCTGACTTCTTTCACTGTCTTTGGTTTAGGCCAATCTATGACTGCTTGGACTTTTATAAAATCTGGAGAAATTTTGTCTTTGGATACCAGAAAGCCCAAGTATTCAACATGGTCGGTAGTAGCAGAGAGTGCATTTGCTCTTTTTTGCAAAGAGTTGGTGCTTCCTTAGAATCTCAAGAACCAATGCCGTGTAGCTCCACTTCCACGAAATGAGTATTTAGAGAATTTTATTCTTAAAAATATCCCAAGGAGCTAAGAATAGATGAGCGTACAAATTGGGCTTGTTCGTCCCACTTTTGGGGTATTGCTTTATATATTTTTAACCATATCAAAATCCCTAAGGTTTGTACACATAAAAACCTTTGCCCAAATATAATTGCTAATGGGCCTTGTTACATAAAATAACTTTGTGTACATTTGCACGTGTATTAATCTTCGCCAAGTATTCTCTAAGAATGTCTTGCATTAGGTGATTGAATGTAGCTAGGGCATTTGTCAATCCAAACAGCATGATTGTAAATTCATAGTGCCCATAGCGAGTACTGATGGTTGTCTTCAGGATATCTTGCTCATTAATCTTGATCTGGTAATACCCTGATTTGAGATCTATCTTTGTGAAGATCTGGGCTCCACTTAGCCTGTCCAGAAGCTCATCAATTCTGGGGATAGGATACTTAACTGTCCAGAAGCTCATCAATTCTGGGGATAGGATACTTAACTGTCCAGAAGCTCATCAATTCTGGGGATAGGATACTTATTCTTAACTGTCAGCTGAGACCTCTGTAATCCACACAGAGTCTTAACGTTCTATCCTGTTTCTGAAAGAGAACTGGCGCTCCCCAAGGTGAAACACTGGGTCTTACAAACCCTTGTTTTAATAGCTGCCTAAGCTGTTCCTTGAGTTCAATGGCTTTAGGGACTAGCGTTTTGTACATGCGCTAGGCTACTGGCTGAGCTCCGGGGGTCAATTGTATCACATGATCTACTTCCCGAATTGGAGGCATCTCTATTAGCTCTCCTGGGAATAAATCATCATACTCACTTAACCATTCTGGTTCTTTAGCCTTTAACTTTATGTCTACCGTTGTCGTGACGTGGGCGGTATAGCCAGGAAAGTACGAGACTTCTAGCTGTGAGAGTAGGTACCAAATCTAACAAGAAAACTCACACACAAAATTTCCCAAGGAGTATTGAACATCACCATTTTCAATGACATATACATGTGTCGATTCACCTCAATACATCCTTGAATTCATCCTGATGATTGCACCAAATTGCACACCAAGTGCTTGTTCCTTTACTCACTAACTCCTTTCTCCAAATCCTTTGAACCATTCACATGTAGGCATAACAAAACCTTCAAATTTTTCCAATATACATGTGACCATTTACATTCTTTACATCCAGTGCCATCAAAACCATCATTTCAAGATGCTCTTTATCACCTGAAAACCTGCCTTAATATTCTAACATCTCACAAGCAAAAGATAGCATACTGCATAGCTATAACATGCTCATAATCTCCAAAATTCAATCAAGCAGAAGCAAGACCAACTTCCCGTGATTTAAATGTGCTTTAGATACCTTTTTCCCACAAAGCACCAAGCTCTAAAACCATTAACTTGTTCTCCAAAGCTTTTTTCCATTTTTCAAATCCTTTAAAGGTTTATGAGTCATACACCTTTTTCTAAAATAAATGAAGTGGTTAAAAAAAACTTATCTGAACGTTTCAGCGAATTTACACTTTGATTTTATTTTTGTTAACCTCAAAAGGTCGCTTCAGTGCCGACTATGCGATGGAGAAACGCGGGAAGCAACAGTCGCTTCAGCGCAGACTGTAAACATGAAATTTCCAAAAAGCATATCTTCATGTAGTACTTGATTCACTCTTCATTTCTAGCACCTACAAGCTATGAACAGAAGATATAGCCTTCAAATAAAAATCTCTGGTCGATTACACTCTGGTTCCTTTTCTCTGCAGACGTTCCCCTTCTCTCCGTTATGCGCCGTCCTATTACTCTCTGGTTTTCCTCTTTTTCCCGCAACAAATGCGGCCTTCCACCACCTTTTGCAGCTTATAATCCGGAATTCCATTTTAAAAAAGCTGCGCTCGCTTATGTTTTTCGTAATATCCAGAAGGTTTCCAAATAATATTTCTTTTTATGCCACACATTCTGCCACCCGCCACGTTGCATAATTAAGTTCAGCTGGCGCTTGCTTATCTTCCTTTTCTTTTTATTACCTCAACCTTATTCACATCCTCTTGTATAGTAGCATCTACATAGATGTAATACATAAATAAATACACTGCCTTGTCCTTTCTATCCAATTGCACTGCATGCTCAAAAGCGTGCCTTCCAAGCTCCACATTGTCCCATTTCTGATAAGCCCCCAACATGGTATGCCACACCACAATATCAAGATAGACCTGTGTC
Source organism: Cibotium barometz (assembly GCF_041138505.1). NCBI lineage: Eukaryota > Viridiplantae > Streptophyta > Polypodiopsida > Cyatheales > Cibotiaceae > Cibotium > Cibotium barometz. Next base: position 47,774,515 of record NC_141074.1, read on the forward strand.
TTCCTTATCATCAATACCACTTTCTCTAGATGGCCAGCACGGCCAAGGAAATCAATAATGCAAGCGTGGTGCTCAAGAGTTGGGGTAATGTCATAATCTTCGCTCATAAACTCAAAGTATGCTTGGTCCTTATCCACTAAACCTGTGTAATTGCACGCATTAAGTACACTAATGGAGGTGACCAAATTTGGTTTTATACCTTCTCCTATCATTTTGTCAAAGAGATGGAAAACATTTTCACTTTCTCCAAGCTTTAAGTCTTCTGGCATCAAACCTTTGCATTTCCAAACATGTTAATAAAAAGTGTTCCCTACTACAAGGTCCACCATATGCATAAAACTACATAATTCACACCACACTCATGTACAGAGGCTTCGAGACCTAGCTCAGTCTCAGCTCATCTTATTGAACCTCATTCACAATATGAACATATATACTCAGGCATCCTATAATGACTCGTCATGGCACTTAACCCCATGCATCTGGATATGTATTTGATGGCCTCACATGCATGGTTTCACACCATAGACGTGCCATGGCACGAAATCCACCCCCTCTAAACCTGCACATCCTCTGGTATGTGCCAAATCATCATCAAGATCCACATATAACTGGGTGTCGTCTTCATCTTCTGCATTACCAGGAAGATCATCCTCTTTCTCTTCAATCATATCCATACTACCACTGTCAAGCCTCTCATCCTGAGTCTCTTGTGAATCAAAAGGATCACTATCATACCTTCTTTTAAATATCTTGATTCTTTTGCCTGCCACAAGATTCTTTATTTCTGTTCCATCAAGCTCACACAGAGTATACGTGGCATTTCCATGCACATGCTTGACAATGTAAGGGCCAAACCATCTTTTTGCAAATTTTCTTTGAACAGTGAATTGGTTGTCAAGGCTACTGTCATACATTAGAACCCAATCACCTTCTTCAATAGGTTTTGGCCGGAGTCTGTGTCTACTATCAAATCTTTCTTTATTTTTCAGCCTTGCATCTTTCAAGCGAGCTTTAGCAAGCTCTACATCTTCAGGCCTCCTCTCCAACTGTCTTATTCGCAATGCAAGGAGGTCATCTCTGCTCAATCCTTCCACCCAGGGCAATACATTCCAAGTTAGAACTACTTCTTCAACTGGCATCACTGGCTTCTGACCATACATTAATTCTGCAGGCATGTATCCTGTCACTGAGCTATGAGTTGTACGGTCAGCCCACAAGGCATATGGTAGCAGCTTTGGCCACTCTCGCATTCTTTCTCTGCATGCAATAGCCAAAGCTTTAATGATTGGAGGATGTCCTCGCTCACTTTTCCCATTGCCCTCAGGATTGTAAGCACATGTTAGGGACAGTTTGATACCAATTCTAGAGAAGAATTCTCTTGCTTCTTCAACATCTAGCTCACCCCTATCAGCTGTTATTTTCCCAATACAACCATACCGGCAGATCACATCTTCCAAGAGAAATTTGCACACTGTTTCCGTACTCTTTGTTCTAAGAGCACGCCCTTCTACCTGATTTGTCAAATCTTCTCTTGCAAGTGCTATATACCGCATCTGCCAAATTCCCAAAGGCATTGTAACTAGATCCACTACCCATTTATAGTGCATGGCAGGTGGGTAGGTTGGTTGCAAGCCATCACGATGCCGCACATTTGAGTACATTTGGCATACCATGCATGTTTCCACATATTGGGAAATATCCTTGTACATTCCTTTCCACCAATATTTTTCCTTTATTTTGGTAAAGGTGGCCCACACACTTCTATGTCCAGCCCAGAGACTCTCATGGAATTCTTTCACAAGCTTTCCTTGAGTCTCTTTATCACATATGACTCTCTGTGGCATAGCATTCCTCTGCTTAGGATGCTTCCAGAGATACCCATCCTTTAGGAAATAACCATATGCTTTTCTGCGGATCCTCTTAAATTCTGAGTCAGACCAATTTTCTTGCCTTGTCAAAGTACTCAAATATTGACCAATAAGCAACCAATCTCCTTCATATATTTCCTCAATAAAAGACTCAAGTGCATTTGATAGGCAAATATGGTCCCCTTTTACATATGCTGTAGTATAGAACTTTGTACCCACATCATCAATGTCACTAATCATCTCTTTCTCATCTTCATACCTGGCTCTTGATAGCATATCTGCAACTGGATTATCTTTTCCCGCAATATGCTCAAACTCAGGATTTAGTGACTTGATATAAGCAATCCACCTAAGCATAGCAATATCTGGAGTGGTACAACTTGCTATCATCCCAAGAAGTGGCAAGCAATCAGTTTCCACAAGTACAGATGCCCCAATAAGATATTCTTTTTCACATTTTAGAGCAGTGACTATTCCCCATAACTCTCTCTTGATCTGTGGATACTTTCGTTGCCGAAAGCTTAATACCTTTGCTCCAAATCTAATTACATACCTATGATCATCCTCATCATCTTGCCCTACTGCCCATCCTATCCCAGTAGGACTAGTATCAACTGTAACAATCACAGGCCTGCCACACTCATAATCTGCCTTTCTCAGAGTGGGTGATGATTGGAGCAAACATTTCAGCTTCCGCATAGCTTTAATATGTACTGCACTCCACAGAAATTTTTGATTTTTCCTCAAAAGTTGATAAAGAGGATCTGCTACATGTGCATAATGCGGGATCTAAATAACATAAAAGACACATGCTCCAAGAAATCTCCTCAGCTCTGTAACATTAATGCATGTCTCTTTCATTCTTTGTATTGCATCTATCTTGGCTGGACAAGGTCGGCGTCCACTAGAACTACAAAGATGTCCCACTATTAGCACTTCACCAACTCCAAACACTGATTTCAGCCCAGATAAAGTAAGATTCACTTCTTCAAGCCTGGATAGAATCATGTCACAATCCTTTATATGATTTGCCACAAACTTGCGGCACCCCTTTGAATCCAAATCCCCATCTTTGTCTTTCTCATCACAGCCCTTTATTGGCACATCATCCAAAAATGGCATAGTTTTTTGTGGTATGAAGTCTCGTAAGACTTTATTCATTCCATTCATCATATGTGCCACTGAGTTGGTGGCTCCCTGTGGTAAGGTACACATCCTTACTAATCCCAAAGGAGTTCTCATTGTGGTCAAGTCCCTGCTTTGTATATCCAGCTGGAACTGATCATATCCCGAATACAGATCATCCATAGAGTATATAGCTTTCCCTGCAAATGCTTCTGCAAACTCATCTACAATCGGACCTGCTCCCACATTCCTGATTGTGACTTTGTTTACAGGTTGCATGTCTTGAATAAAGCGCAATGTCCCATTTTTCTTTGGTACAGTAAACCATCTGTTGGAATATGGGGCACATGATGGCTCCAAAATTCCCATCCTGATCTTTTCTTTTAGTAATTCCATCAACTTTGGCAAGAGAGCTTTTGGTACTGGAATTGGCCGCAGGTTCCAGGGCACATGTGGAACAGTAAAGATCACCATTGGTGCTGTTACACTTGGATCAACACAGCCTATCTCATGCGGCTGAAAAGCAAAGGCTTTCCCATGTTTTACAAGCATCTCCTCAAAGCATTCCCTTTCAACTGGCAACAGAAAATCCTTCTCACCAATCTTCAGCTCTTTTAGAGTTTCTTGAGTAAATTTATGCCCAATTTTCTTCGGATCTCTAAGATTTGGTTGCATAGAAGCTTCATCTATCTTCTCCTTGCTTCCTGGTGGCAAGGGCAAGGCAACTGGTTTCACCTTCTTTGCAACCGTTTTGTACTTTGTATCAACATGAGCATCCATCTCGCAATTCATGCTTTTACATTCCACCCCCTCGAATTCCTGGATTATATCATACATCTCCAGAGATGACACCTCTATCATTTCATTTCCACCCTGTAAGCATGCTCTTCCCATATCAAAAAGCACATCCATAGTATCTACAAATGACACCTCATCAAGCACCCCTGAAATAAACTCATTCTTCCCCAAAAGACCACACTGCTCAAAACTTTTTTGTTCATTTTGTATATGTTTTCGCATGCCACGCTTCAAATCCTTGCTTTTTACAAAAACCAGTGACCCATAGCTGGAGAATCCCTGAAAATTTGCTGAAAAACTATTTACATTGATTGAGTCCTGCGAGAACTCATTTTTCCTTGTACCATTGGAATCCCGCCTTACAATGGCACCTGGCCAAAATCCCTCATCTCCCTGTAATTCATGAATTCTCTATTTATCTTTGGAAGTGACTGTGCCCGAAGAGACTCACGATTCCTTTCATGGTTAATACAAACTGTCAAAAACTGAACAGCTTTTTTGCCATCTTTACTCCTTATTCTTGCATATGCTGAACCATCATCCAAAACCTTTGTTTCCATCCTTACAGCTGTAATGTAGGGTTGCCCAAGAATGAGGGGATACGATGACATCTCCTGAACAAAGAAGTTCTGATCATCTTTCACATCCCCTATAGTTACCCTTACATTTGGACATGCTGCATAAAGCTCTCCAGATGAGTTATTAGCTGCCTTAATCATCCACCCATGATCCACATCCATTGGCCACTTACATTTGTTGTAGAGATTTTTAGCCATAAGATTTATTTCAGACCCATGATCAATTAGAGCGACATATGGCTCTTCCAAATCACCTATCTTGACAAGGGTTTCAGTGGTGGTTGCTCTTGCCCAATGGCTCCTGGAGTAATGACTCTTTGTAAGAACTTCTTTTTCATCATCCTCTTCCACAAAGCGCACTTGTCGCGCCCCATCAGCAGAGTGATTACATTCCACCACATTTTCTCTCTCTTCCTTTTTTTGTACCTGTACTCCATGAGTTTTGGAAGTGCTTGCCTCCCCTTGTGATGGAATAGATTCAATTATGGACTGCCTTTTTCTTCGTATAATATCAATTATCTCATCATGAAATTCTTTCTTTGCAATCCCCAAGACTTCCCCTAGTGTGAATTCCACCCTGCTGTTTAGAATCCTCTCTTCAAGCACCTTTTTGAGATCTGTTGCAGCTTCAATATCAGATTGAAGCTTGTAGAGTGGACTTTTCCCTTTACCCTTCTCCTTCATTTTTGCTGGCACTTCTTCCATTGAAACATCCTGTGGGGGTCTGCTATGCTGTGGAGGCATATGTGATGGCCCAGGATCCTTCTTTTCACTTCCACGTGTAACTCTTTTTGATGGCCCTCCTTCCTCATTTTCCCTTTTACGCTTCTCCTCTACCTGTGCCTCATTATTTTGGCATTTGGCAATATAGGCATGAATAGATAAAGAATCCACAGGCTCCTCCCAGCCAGTCTCAAGACGTATACAATCACCTGCCTCATGCAAAGCTTGCTTTGACACTTTCTTTGACGCAATTAATTCCATTGTTGATGGCCAAAAATCCTCATTCTCATAATCCTCATCATTCTCAAATCCCTGCTTTAATTGACCAACCTTTAATCCATAGGTTGCTGCCTCAACCATAGAAATGGCATGACTAGCAGCCATATCCTCTACCAGCTTTTTCATCCCTCCTTTCCCAAAGTTTGTACTCAATGGAAGACCAGTCTCTGTAAGATGGATTTTCCCATCTTTGAAAAACACAAGTTGATTTTTAAGAGCTTCTTTATAGCTAGCACAATCCTTCTTTGCATGTTCTGGGTCATCACACCATATGCATCTATATGTAAACCCTTCTTTGCTTTGAGGCCTTTGCATAGAAGCCTGCCCCAATGGTAGACCTTTTTCTTCAATCCTGGACATCTTCAATTTTAAGTCACGCATACCCTTGATAAGCTCATCCATCGGCCCATCTACCTTTGGAATTGTAGTAGCTGGTTTGGGTAGATTCTCAGGGGTAACAGCAGTTATGGGGGTTGCAGAGCCCATCACCATTTTATCCCTCCTCCGCTGCCGCTTTGCTAACATAGTGACTGCATCCTCAACATCATTCCAATCACTCTTTAATCCCTGCTCTGTATCCTTATCCTCAAGGAGGATTTCCAATTTCTCTTGGAGATCTTTCCCAGCTGCCTGTAAGAAAAGCTCTGTTTTTTCTCTATCCAAAGTTGTGCGTTCTATCCTTGACAGCTGGGCATAACGCTTCTCAAACTCTCTTAGCAATTCTGTGGCAGAAATTCCCACTTTAGGTTTTGTGACCCATTCCAAGAAATTTCGTTTGGTCACTCGCTCAGAATCCTCCATGAAATATTCATCCTTTAAAGCAAGCTTGAACTCCTCCCAATTTCTGCCACCATGTGCTGTCTGCAATCCTCTTATGCGCTCTCTTATTTCAGGAACACATACCAGCTCGAAACTTCAAACCATATCCTCCTCAGTCACCCTGTTTAGCTCCATCTCCTTTATATAATTGCGCAGGTACTTTGTAATGTCCTTCCCATCAAATTGATCCATCTTTTTTACAATTGATTGTAATGCTTTGGTCGTGGAAATTTGTCCCCTTTCAGCAGCTTGTTGTTGTTGCATGTACATGGTAAACATCTGAAACATCTGCATAACTCCGGGGTCAAAATGAACCCCCTCACCCTCAGAATTCTCAGCCATAGCTTCCCTGTATATTTCACCACACTCTCACCCCAGCAGTTTGACGTCGGGTTCACCAAAAAGCTGTCGTGACGTGGGCGGTATAGCCAGGAAAGTACGAGACTTCTAGCTGTGAGAGTAGGTACCAAATCTAACAAGGAAACTCACACACAAAATTTCCCAAGGAGTATTGAACATCACCATTTTCAATGACATATACATGTGTCGATTCACCTCAATACATCCTTGAATTCATCCTGATGATTGCACCAAATTGCACACCAAGTGCTTGTTCCTTTACTCACTAACTCCTTTCTCCAAATCCTTTGAACCATTCACATGTAGGCATAACAAAACCTTCAAATTTTTCCAATATACATGTGACCATTTACATTCTTTACATCCAGTGCCATCAAAACCATCATTTCAAGATGCTCTTTATCACCTGAAAACCTGCCTTAATATTCTAACATCTCACAAGCAAAAGATAGCATACTGCATAGCTATAACATGCTCATAATCTCCAAAATTCAATCAAGCAGAAGCAAGACCAACTTCCCGTGATTTAAATGTGCTTTAGATACCTTTTTCCCACAAAGCACCAAGCTCTAAAACCATTAACTTGTTCTCCAAAGCTTTTTTCCATTTTTCAAATCCTTTAAAGGTTTATGAGTCATACACCTTTTTCTAAAATAAATGAAGTGGTTAAAAAAAACTTATCTGAACGTTTCAGCGAATTTACACTTTGATTTTATTTTTGTTAACCTCAAAAGGTCGCTTCAGTGCCGACTATGCGATGGAGAAACGCGGGAAGCAACAGTCGCTTCAGCGCAGACTGTAAACATGAAATTTCCAAAAAGCATATCTTCATGTAGTACTTGATTCACTCTTCATTTCTAGCACCTACAAGCTATGAACAGAAGATATAGCCTTCAAATAAAAATCTCTGGTCGATTACACTCTGGTTCCTTTTCTCTGCAGACGTTCCCCTTCTCTCTGTTATGCGCCGTCCTATTACCCTCTGGTTTTCCTCTTTTTCCCGCAACAAATGCGGCCTTCCACCACCTTTTGCAGCTTATAATCCGGAATTCCATTTTAAAAAAGCTGCGCTCGCTTATGTTTTTCGTAATATCCAGAAGGTTTCCAAATAATATTTCTTTTTATGCCACACATTCTGCCACCCGCCACGTTGCATAATTAAGTTCAGCTGGCGCTTGCTTATCTTCCTTTTCTTTTTATTACCTCAACCTTATTCACATCCTCTTGTATAGTAGCATCTACATAGATGTAATACATAAATAAATACACTGCCTTGTCCTTTCTATCCAATTGCACTGCATGCTCAAAAGCGTGCCTTCCAAGCTCCACATTGTCCCATTTCTGATAAGCCCCCAACATGGTATGCCACACCACAATATCAAGATGGACCTGTGTCTTCCTTATCATCAATACCACTTTCTCTAGATGGCCAGCACGGCCAAGGAAATCAATAATGCAAGCGTGGTGCTCAAGAGTTGGGGTAATGTCATAATCTTCGCTCATAAACTCAAAGTATGCCTGGTCCTTATCCACTAAACCTGTGTAATTGCACGCATTAAGTACACTACTGGAGGTGACCAAATTTGGCTTTATACCTTCTCCTATCATTTTGTCAAAGAGATGGAAAACATTTTCACTTTCTCCAAGCTTTAAGTCTTGTGGCATCAAACCTTTGCATTTCCAAACATGTTAATAAAAAGTGTTCCCTACTACAAGGTCCACCATATGCATAAAACTGCATAATTCACACCACACTCATGTACAGAGGCTTCGAGACCTAGCTCAGTCTCAGCTCATCTTATTGAACCTCATTCACAATATGAACATATATACTCAGGCATCCTATAATGACTCGTCATGGCACTTAACCCCATGCATCTGGATATGTATTTGATGGCCTCACATGCATGGTTTCACACCATAGACGTGCCATGGCACGACACCGTATTCATTTTGACAACATAAATGAGCTGCTTCTTTCTAAGTCCTTTCAGTAATTTAGAAGCTTTTACTAATTGTAGATCTGGGGATCCAAAAATTCCAGTCCCTTGAACTTTGTTCCTGTGAAGGTGACGGAAGGAAATGGTTCCATTGTGACAGTGTCAGCTTGATTTTTGTGGAGCCAATCCATTCCAAGGATTCCGTCTCGAAAACTCCCAAAGGTAGGACTCTGAACTGACAGTCAGTTACATTCCCATCTAGATTAAACTAAATACAATATGTCTCATGGTGAGTGAAAAGAATCTTCCCACTGGCCAATTCAACTTGCATAGGTTTCCTTGATTTTTGTTCTAAGACTAGCTTACGCAAGCATTCTGGGGAAATAAATGAATGAGTACTGCCTGAATCAATCAAAAGCTTAAATGGCTTACCCTTATACTCAGCTGCAGTATGGATGACAAAGAATTGATGATTTGGCCCTTGGTTTTCAATTGCGGCATAAATTTGACCTCTTTCCTCTTCCACTACTTTTGCTATCGTAACTGCTCTGGCTACTACAGACTGGGGCAAAACTCTTTCTCTTTGGTTATCCCAGTTCTAGGAGGGAGATTACTCTGAATAGAGACTGATGGCTGAGCTGGATTCCTCCTGGGATTGCCTTGATTTTGACGAGACGGCCTTGATTTGATTGATACAAAGGGGTTGGTCTCTACACTCTGGGTCCTTGACTTCCCTGTCCTCTTGACATGGCAGGAGTCGGGCAGTCTTTAAGCTGGTGACCGAAACCCTGACACCCAAAACACCTGTTCTCACTTCTAAGCTCATCCCTCTGAATCCTTGAGAAAGGTGGGGCTCCTAAGAAAGTGTTCTGAGAGGGAAGGGTCTTCCTTCACTTCTGAATCTCCCAGCATCTTGATTCTGAATTGGGCCTTGCTACCTCTTTAGGGGTGGAAAGTTTGAAGCACTTCCCGGGGTTTGGAACCTTTTAAAGTTTGAGGGTGCAGCGGGACCTTAACAACAAATGCCTTGGCAAAGTCCTTTGCCATTCTGACAGCTTTGGCCATTGAGACTGGTTTGGCATTTTTCACTAAAGTGTCCAATGGCTCATTCATCCCTCAAATGAATCTGGCCATCAGCTGCTCTTCATCCAAAAGTGGAGAATATTTGAGGAGAAGGGCAAATGCCTGATGGTATTCTTCAATTGTCCGATCCTGCTTCAATTCTAAGAACTCGTTCATTTTGGTTTCCAGGAAGCCCGGAGGACAGAACCTCTTCCTGAGGTAAGCCTTAAGATCTGACCAAGTCTGGGTATTTCGGTTGAGACAGTTTGTCTCGCAATGGTTCCTCCAGAATGGTTCCTCCATGCGACCTTGGCCGTTTCCACAATTTTTAATCTGGCAAGAGCCATCTTGCTCCTCTCATCATAACCGGTTACATCAAAGTACACTTCCATTGTCTCGATCCATTTTTCTACTGTTTCTCCTAACTTTTCACCTTCACCCTTAAATGGACCAGTGCTGCGCAGGGCAAGTTACGAACGTCTGGATCTAACTCTTCATCATCGGTAAGAGGATCCGGCTACCTAGCATGGGCCGTGCGCCTCATGATTATGACAAAACGAGATTTTTGTTAACTTTGTCACATCAAATTTATGATTATTTAATTTTTGAGATTTATTTCTTAAACAATAAATATTCCATCATAATTCTTAAAAACAAGATTCACTTTGATAATTTTATTAACCAATATTCACAACCACGAATTCAATTTGGAATCTTTTGCAAAACATCATTTATTATCAAAAGTTTTTGATATATACTGTAAGATCCATGTTTCCACCGCGCAACGGATTCAGGGTACTAGCAGCGGAAGTAGCACATCTTGCGAGGGGCAAGGTCCCACACTCGAGGCCTCACCCATGGATATCCAGACAAGAGACTAATCCGTCGGTTTTTCCAAAACCGAACTCGGAAAAACTTCCCTTACCCAGAAAGCACGGGCGATTCCACCAGTATAACTTTTTACTCTAACGTAGTCAAGATCATTACTGATCACGCTGATCCGACTGCTCCTATAAAGATGCTCGATCGGATCAAGGAAGAAACTTGCACTTGGATCATTGGGATCAACGCTTTTTTCCCCATCAAGAGGCACAGCCGTTGATCCCTATCCATAGAACAATTACTATCCGGGATTTACTTTATCTATCGTAATAACAGAAATTGAGTCTCGATTTACGGATCCATCAGTCTAGCCTAACCCCATCCGATCCCATGGGTTAGTAGCCAACCGCCCAACCACTATAGTGATGGGATCCAATTTGGAATTTGGTTAGGTTTTGTCCCGGGTACCAAGGAAAAGAGTTCCAAGGCCCCCTAGCCGGAAGTTCATGCAAACATAAAACTAGCCACACCACTTACACACCCAATATGAAATTGCCTTTTTCTTAGCATCAGCTAACTTTAAAACAATCCTTTAATGAAACCAGTACCACTGATCACAATCTTCCAATTTATCCGGTTGATTCATAATTTCCCATCATTCCTTCATCAGAGTATCTATGGCATCATTGGCAACTAGAACGCTCACCACCTGTCCACTCAGGGGCCTTTTCAATAGTTCCTAGCCCATAATACTCGGCAATATAATCACTTATAAAAATCAAGATGGACTCTCGTTGAAGATCAGCAAGATCAACCAACAGATCCATAAAAAGAGCCATGGACTCATCCATTGAAGACCAGCAAGGTCAATCAACCAGATCCATGTCCAATTTCAGAAAACAACTCTTACTCCTTGTTCCAATATCTTCCTCGATGCACGTGTGGGTATCCTAGGTGACCCAGAGCCCGAGCACCGTATGGTCAGCACCCTCTAGGCTCCTTTGCAGGTGACCTAGCGCTTCACTCATAGGCCGCTTCCCTGGTCCCTCATCCACCATACCGGAAGCTCACCATTTTAATCGAACCGAGGCTGGTCAAGACCTCGGCCGACCTTGCTACGTGAGACGTCCTCCATTGACTCTCCGTCAGCAGTTGCAACTTTATCAGTTAGGTCTCCACGACCTTAATCATAAGACGGTCAAAATGCTTCCCCAGCATTCTTGACATAAAACAGCCATTTACAAACAGCATTTACAAACAGTTTACAAATACAATTTCTATATTAACTCTCATTTTTCCACATTATCCCTCATTAATCCACATTACTTATTCCACATTCCATTTATATGTGTACTCATCCAATCACATCATTTTCCATCTCTTCACTTCAGATTCCTTCACATCACATATCATATATTCACATCCATACATCCACATCCACATCCACATTCACATCCATACATCCACATCTACATGTTTACCTCCATTTTCACATCCTCATTTATACATCCACATCTCATATCCATATTCATACATACACATCCATATCCACATCCATACATCCACATCCACTATCACGTCTTCATTCATACATCCACATCCACATACATACATACATCCACATTCACATCTATACATCCACATCTACATCCACTTACATACATACATCCACATTCCCTTCACATCTATACATCCACATCTACATCCACTTACATACATACATCCACATCCACATTCCACATTCACATCTATACATCCACATTCACATACATCCACATCCACATTCCCATTCACATCTATACATCCACATCTACATCCACATACATACATACATCCACGTCCACATTCTCATTCACATCTATACATCCACATCTACATCCACATACATACATACATCCACATCCACATTCCACATTCACATCTATACATCCACATCTACATCCACATTCACATACATCCACATCCACATTCCCATTCACATCTATACATCCACATCTACATCCACATATATACATACATCCACATTCACATCTATACAGCCATAATTATAGAAAAGATCAATGTCTATGCATATACATCTTCATGCATACATCCATTTTCACATTCATACATCCACACTCCCATCTCCACATCCACACATCCACATACATACATCTATATCCACATTCACGTTTATGCATATACATCTTCATGCATACATCCATTTTCACATTCATACATCCACACTCCCATCTCCACATCCACACATCCACATACATATATCCATTTCCACATTCCCATTCATATAACCCCATTTGCCTTCACATCTAATCTTTTACATCACATCCATTCTTGCCCTATCACAACCCATATACATCTTCTCCTATCACATACACTTCTTACCTCATCCCATACACATCTTATCACATCTTAATTCATCTTATCACCTCCTAACTTATTACATCACATCCATTCTTGCCCTATCACAACCCATATACATCTTCTCCTATCACATACACTTCTTACCTCATCCCATACACATCTTATCACATCTTAATTCATCTTATCACCTCCTAACTTATTTCATAAGCATCTTATCACCTCTTACCACATCTTATACACCTCTTATCAAATCTTTTATGCATCTTCTTATGCATAAATTCAATTTGGTAGGAATTACACTTTTAGAATAAAAGAATTTCTCTTATGCATCTAAGTTATGCATAAAATCCATTTATGATGAAAAATCACACTTTTAGTATAAAAAGAATATCTTTTATGCATACCCCTATGCATGAAATCCAATTATGATAAAAGTAACACTTTTATAATAAAATAATCATCTTTTATGCATACATCTATGCATGAAATTCAAATATGATAAAAGTAACACTTTTATAATAAAATAATCATCTTTTATGCATACCTCTATGCATGAAATTCAAATATGATAAAAGTAACACTTTTATAAATAAATAATCAACTTTTATGCATACTTCTATGCATGAAATTCAATTATGATAAATGTAACACTTTTATAATAAAATAATCATCTCTTATGCATACCTCTATGCATGAAATTCAATTATGCTAAAAGTAACTCTTTTATAATAAAATATTCATCTCTTATGCATACCTCTATGCATGAATTTCAATTATGCTAAAAGTAACTCTTTTATAATAAAATATTCATCTCTTATGCATACCTCTATGCATGAAATTCAATTATGCTAAAAGTAACTCTTTTATAATAAAATATTCATCTCTTATGCATACCTCTATGCATGAAATTCAATTATGATAAAAGTCACACTTTTATAATAAAATAATCATCTTTTATGCATACCTCTATGCATGAAATTCAAATATGATAAAAGTAACACTTTTATATTAAAATAATAATCTTTTATGCATACCTCTATGCATGAAATCTAATTATGATAAAAGTAACACTTTTATGTTAAAATAATAATCTTTTATGCATACCTCTATGCATGAAAATCAATTATGCATAATATAAAAATCAATTTCTCTAGGATTACAATGAATATCTTTCAATTAATCTAGGATGATAATTCCTAGAATATGGTAGGAAGTCCTCTTTTTATGCTTTGAATGAATTTATTTTATGCGTAATTTTTATAAAAAATTTGCCATAGCTCCGCTGCTATGACTGATAAATCTCAAATTTTTTAAGGGATAAAGCATATCATTAAAGAAATAATTAGAATGATCCCTAATTGGATCATTAATCCATAATAGATTGAATCATCAATATACATAAACTAAAAGCATAGAAAAAAGCCATTAATTTGACCTCAAGCATAGATTAATCTTGGATTAAGGAAAAGCTTTATGAAAAGCTTCATTTGGATTGAGAATGGGTCATGAGTATGACCATTTCTTGAGTGAGAGAGAGAATTTACATAAAAACCATTTGAATTAAGCATAAATGGAAATTTATGTAATTCTTAACTATCAATTAACTTCAATAGCATTCATCAAATTATGTAACTCTTCACTACCATTCATCACTTAACTTCAATAGCATTCAAAGACCATTCCAATTAAGCTTCTCAAGCTTGAGAGGGGTTGAGAAGAGAGAAGCATTGATGAGAAATTATAGAAAAGATCAAAATTCACCATTTACCTTACAAATTGCTTGATTCTTTGTTCACGGTAGAGGCCCCCAACCAATCAATTGGTTAAGTATGTTGATGGAGCCACCAATGGGGATTGAAGAAAGAGGGAAGCTCCAATTTCTTCAATTTGGAGAGAATTTTAGAGAATAGTAGAAACTAGCATTACTTTCAACATAACTCTAGTATAATAAAATTCTTCTCTTTTTTTTCAAAGGACTCGTGTTCTATTTATAGGAGAGGGAAGCTCTAACCAAAGCTAACTGAATTCTAGAATTTTCCAGATTCAGTTTGGTTAAATTTGGACTAGATTTGGATCTAGTTTGGTTACTTTTTGATTCGGTTTGGTTCTATTTTGATTTGGTTTGGTTCAAGAGAGAGGAGAGATAAAAATATCACATTATTTTTTAGTTTAAAACTCATTCAAGCATGTGAAATATGCACCTCCTTTAAAGAACTCCCCTTCCTTACATATGTGTCAAAATGAAATTATGCTCATAGTTTTTTACTAATAAACCTTGTACATTTTCAACTCTTCATCTTGTGTGAGCATTTACTCATTTTTGGATACCCAAAATATCTCATATTTTTAATATTTCTCATAGTTTTTTACTAATGAACCTTGTACATTTTCAACTCTTCATCTTATGTGAGCATTTACTCATTTTTGGATACCCAAAATATCTCATATTTTTATATTACTCATAGTTTCTTACTAATAAACCTTGTACATAGTCAACTCTTCATCTTATGTGAGCATTTACTCATTTTTGGGTATCTTCTTTTACAAAATTGGATTTATCTCCTCCCTACACATGGATTGATGCTATTGGCCCATAGGAACCTTAATTGGACCATAATCCAAAAATTTCTGAAAATCTAGACCCTTAGGCTAAGGTTCTTCATACTCATTTCCAATTAATTCCAATTGCACATTGGAAAGTTCTTTTTGAATTTCTGTTTCAGGGGAACTTATTTTAATAAGATGAGAAATTTTTCTATCTACAAATATTCAAAATCTGAATATTCTCTCTCTAGAATATTCTCTCTCTCTAAACAAGGTCTTTTATATTTCTGAAGAGGGGGTTGATTACAGGGGAAGATGCTGGACATTTTGAGAGGCTGGGGAGGAATCTTACATATACATAGAGCGTCTCGGCTCCAAAAGTCACTGCCTCAATCGCGTACGTATAAAAGGCGATACTGCAATGGAGACATGCTATGATATACATGATTCATCACTGATAAAGGTGCTGTAATTCTGCTCCTAGGAATAAAGCGGCTAAGAAGTCTAAAAATTCGGCAAGAAATTCTAAAATTTCGAGGTGAATGATTATAGAGTTGGACATAATGAATAACTCCTAGCCTTATCAAGATCATGGCTAGCGAGATATTCTGCCTGAGTCTTTGACGCTGATTGGTATTAACGTTAATACATCACCCTCCAGAGAACCACATGTGCTGACATCGCTCTACTCGATCAGGAAAGTATAGATCCTCAAAGTGAGACGAGCGAGCCTCACTCTGCTTTCTAGTTGATGAGATTTTTGAAGGCAAAGGCGATCATATCCTGACTCTGGGAAAGTCCAGGAATGCTAGACAGATTTGGGGTATCCATCTAAAAATCCAGTTCAATTTATGAGTTTTCAATTTATGAAGTTTATTTCAAACATAATCTTAACAAGTGAAAACATTATTTCCTAGATTTTCTTTAAAATTTTAGGCAATTTCTGCAGCTATTTTATAAGTTTACAACAGTGCTCTGATACCAGCTGTGAGACCCCTCTACCCCCTCCCCACAGCATATCGGATTCCCGATTGTAGCAATGGAAGTAGCTTCCTCTTGCGTGGGGCCGGGTTTCCCACTCGGGGCCTCACCCTCGAATGTCCGGGCACGAGACTAATCTAGTGGTCATTCCAAAATCGAAACTGGGAAAAATTCCCTTGCCCCCAGAAAACGGGGACGATTCCACCTTTTTTTATTTTCTTAACGAATTTTCTAACGGGGTCAAGAGAACTAAACTATCCTTCACCTGATTAAACCAGAAAGAAAAAAAACTATTAACGACTTAACTTGAAGAAATCAACGCTTTTTTCTAACCGAATCAGGCACAGTTGTTGATCTAATCATTAGAGAAGTCTTCAGGTTTTTATTTGACTACTCGAGTTCTAAGCGTATTCCTATTATTCAATTTCATTATTTAACTACTTGAGTTCTAAGCATATTCTTATTATTTAATTTCATTATGAAAACTCCAATTTCATTATTAAAACCCCATCCGCCGGCCCATGGGTTAGCCACCCAACCACTGGAATCGGTAGAACCAGACAATTACTTACCCACCCAGAATTGAATGCCTTTCTTAACTTTTACTTTCGAATACAGATATGCACACACTCCTCTTTAAAAATTTAACTTATAAAATAATCCATTGACAAAATAATTATGGTTTATAGACATCATAACTCGAAAATTCCATCCAGTCTCTTGTTTCTCAAAAAACAGAATCACTATGGACTCTCCGTTGAGACCAGCTGGTCAGCAACAACGAGATCCAGTAACAGATTACAATAATCATTCGTCCATCATACAATCTTCCACGACATACGCATGGGTGTCCTATGCACCGTGAGCCCGTGCATCGCCTGGTTAAAACCCTCCAAGATCCTCCTTAGGTATCCTGGCACTTCACTCAGGGACTGCTTTGTCGGCCCTTGTCCATCGTACCAGAAGCGCACCATTTTAACCGTACCGAGGTTGGTCAAGACTTGGGTAGGCTTTCCCGTGTGAGCTGTCCTTTGAACACTCCCCACCAGCTGTTGCAACCGAACTTCCCTTGGAAAACCATATACCAAATCCTCCCTCTAGCATTCTAGCGTAAGACAGTCCTTTAAGAAAACAGGGTTTCTATGCAAGTTTTCAGTTTGATTTTATTTTTAATACAATGAGTATATCTTGAATCAATATCCCCAAAACTTCATGATCGTAATATTGAATTTCAAAACAGATCAAATACTCGTAGAAATTAAACATAGAATTAAAGAGAATTCTAATTTTGATATAAAAATTTTTTATGCATCTATTTATGCATAAACATCAACTTCAATGGGAATAACACTTTTATATAAAAGAAAATCCTTTTATGCATCTATTTATGCATAAAATCAAATTTAATAGGAATAACACTTTTATAATAAAAAAATTCTTTATGCATCTATTTATGCATAAAAATCAATTTTTATAAAAATAACGCTTTTATAATAATAAAAATTTTCCATTATGCATCTTTCTATGCATAGAAATTAAATTCAATGAAAATAACACTTTTATAATAAAAATTTTCCATTATGCATCTTTCTATGCATAGAAATTAAATTCAATGAAAATAACACTTTTATGATTAAAAAAAATTCCATTATGCATCTTTCTATGCATAGAAATTAAATTCAATGAAAATAACACTTTTACGATTAAAAAATTTCCATTATGTATCTTTCTATGCATAGAAATCAAATTCAATGAAAATAACACTTTTATGATTTAAAAAATTCCATTATGCATCTTGCTATGCATAGAAATTAAATTCAATGAAAATAACACTTTTATGATTAAAAAAATTCCATTATGCATCTTTCTATGCATAGAAATTAAATTCAATAAAAATAACACTTTTATAATAAAAAAATTTCCATTATATGCAATTTTCTATGCATAGAAATTAAATTCAATGAAAATAACACTTTTATAATAAAAACATTTTCCAATATGCATCTTTCTATGCATTAAATTCAATGAAAATAACACTTTTATAATAAAATTTTCATTATGCATCTTTCTATGCATAGAAATTAAATTCAATGAAAACAACACTTTTATAATAAAAAAATTTTCAATATGCATCTTTCTATGCATAGAAATTAATTTTAATAAATAATATTAGTGATATCCATGCATATTCATAGGTGAATACATACATGGAATAAATTAGAATATTTCTTTTAGAATGCACAAATGGTGGGAATTACTCTTTTGGAATAACATAAAAATAAACCTACTTTTCCACAAAATTCAAGAAAATTTTACCATAACCTCCTTTGTATGGCTGACCATTTCTCATTTTTAACATTCTAATTTCAACTTAATTTAAACCAATCTAGATGTATAAGACTCTAATTTCAACGTAATTTAAACCAATCTAGATGTATAAGACTCTAATCTACTCAATTTTCAGAAATCAAGAGAGTAAACAATAAGAAAAGTTTAATTAATCTTTTTGTTAATCATTCTAGGAGATAAAGAAAGGCTGAATTGTAAAGAAGAGAAGGGGATGGCCTTTTCATCAAGGCATAGCATCATAATTTACTTTAATCAATTATAAAAAATAAGAAAACCATAGATTTAAAATTAAAAGCAAGAAGAATTTAGCTTACATGGAGTTTGTAAGCTTTCCTTTGGCTTAAGGGATTAAGGGTTCTACTCTTGTTTGGATCAAGAGTGGCCACCAATCACTTTGGAGAGGATTAAGTAAAAAACAATTGAATTATCAAGAAAATTTAGTGTAATTGGCTCTGGGTAGGAGTAGAGTAACAGTGCATAAACACTATTAAGCTTTTACAAAGGGGGAGGCTTCTATTTATAGGAAAAAGTGAGCCTCAAACCAAGCAAACTGATTCTAGAATTTTCCAGATCAATTTGGTCAATTTTTGACCATTTTTGGGTCAGCTCAGCTTACTTTTTGGAACTAGACTTGAAATAGGAGATAGGAGAGATAAAATATCTCTGATTTAAAATGGGGAGTAATGATGAGAAAAAAGGTGCCTCCTTCATGAGGGGGAATCCCCACTCTGAGAGGCGTCAAAAATCAGTTTTTAAACTATTTTCTTTGGTCCTTAGTCAACTCGTCAACTTATGTGAACATTTACTCATTTTTGGGGGGGTTTTTCTTTATTTCTTCAATTTATCTCCTCCCTACATTTAGATTAATCTTATTGGTCCCTCAGAACCTTAATCTAAAATTTTTAAAAAATCTGGACCCTTAGGCTAAGGTCTTTTATGCAGATTATAATTTATTTCTAATGTACCTTAGGAATTTATTTTTAAACTTTTGTTTCAGGGGAATTTATTTTAATAAGAAAGGATATTTTTCCATCCAAAGATATCTAAAAACTGAATTATCTCTCTAGAACATTTTTTCTCTCTAGGCCAAAAAAACAGGTAGAAACAAGATCTTTTTATTATTCTAAAAAGGGGATTGATTACAAGGGAAGAAACTAGACATCTTGAGGGGATTGATTACAAGGGAAGAAACTAGACATCTTGAGGGGCTGGGGAGGAATCTTACATCATCAAAGCATTGGGATGAGTCCTTTCAAAGATTTGTATGGACAAGATTGCCTTATACCATTGACTTGGTCTGACTCATTGATCAGAGTCGAAATGTCCAGACAAATGCTTGATGACATGGACCAGCAGATGCAATCAATCCGTAAAGATATTAAGGCAGCCCAAGATAGACAAAGGTAGTATGCTGATAAAAAGAGATCAGAGAGAGAGTTTGAAGAATCAGATATGGTCTTCATTCGAGTACGACCAAAAAGAAGTTCCTTATCCTTAGGCAAGTACAAGAAGCTCTCTCCTAGATACTGTGGGCCTTATGTTGTTATAAAGAAAGTGGGTGATCTAGCCTACAAACGTCTTTTGCCTCCCCATCTCAAGGTACATAATGTATTCCATGTCAGTTTACTTAAGAAATATGTACCCAGCCTGAGTCACATGCTTGATGATGAACAATTGATCTCTCCGACTCAAGGCCAGATGGTACTACAACAACCTGAGGAAATCCTTGACGTTCGGGAGAAGATTCTCAAGAGCAGAGTCCTCAAAGAATTCTTAGTAGTAAAGTGGAAGTTCTTTTCTCTAGAAGACACTACTTGGGAGAAAGAAGAAGAGTTGGCGAAAGATTACCCCCACTTTGCGAGATGAGGACATCTCGCGTTTTTCAAGTGGAAGAGGATGTAAGATTCCTCCTCAGCCTGAATAATGGATGGATGTGGATGAATGAGATGGGATGTGTATGAATGAGATATGATGTGGATGTGATGTAAAGTGGATGGAATGAATGAGATATGATGTGGATAGATGTGGACGTGATGTAAGGTGGATAGAATGTATGTGATGGAATGGGGATACAATGAATGTGATGAATGTAAATGGATGTGATGTGATGTGAGTCGGGATAAGTGTGAATGGGTGAGATGTGATGTGAAATGGATGTAAATTGGGATAGATGTGAATGGATGATATGTGATGTGATGTGATGTGAATCGGAATAGATGTGAATGAATGAGATGTGATATGATATGATGTAAATTGGGATAGATGTGAATGGATGATATGTGATGTGATGTGATGTGAATCAGAATAGATGTGAATGAATGAGATGTGATGTGAATGGATGAGATGTGATGGGATGTGAATCAGGGTAGATGGGAATGAATGAGATATGAGATAGATGTGATGTGATGTGGATCAGGGTAGATATGAATAGATGATATGTGAATGAATGTGATGTGATGAGATATGGATATGCGTAGATGCGAGTGGATGAGATGTGATGAGTATAAATGTGGAAATATGTGATGAGATGGAAAATGATGTGATCGGATGAGAATGGATAAAGGACGATGGGAATACATATGATTGGACTTGGATTAAGTAATGTGGATTGATGTGGAACAATGTGGAAAGACGAGAGTTTGTTATAGAAACTGTATTTATGACCTATTTTAAAATGATTATTTTATGTCAAAAATGCTGGGGAAGCATTTTGACCGTCTTGTGAATGAGGTCATGGAGACCTAAGTGATAAAGTTACAACAGCTGATGATAGAGGGTCTACGGAGGACGACGCCTCGAGTAGCACGGTCGACCAAGGTCTTGATCGATTTAAATGGTGAGCTTCCGGTACGGTGGATGAGGGACCAAGGAAGCAGACTATGAGTGAAGCGCTAGGTGACCTGCGAAGGATCCTAGAGGGTGCTGACCATACGGTGCTCGGGCTTGGAAGATATTAGAATAAGGAGTAAGAGTTGTTTTCTGAATTCAGGCATGGATCTGGTTGATTGACTTTGCTGGTCCTTGACGGATGAGTCCATGGCTCTTTTATATGGATCTGTTGGTTGATCTTGCTGATCTTCAATGGAGAGTCCATCTGAATTTTTATAAGTGAATATATTTTCGGGTACTATGAGCTAGGAACTATTGAAAAGACCCCTAAGTGGACAGGTGGTGAGCGTTCTGGTTGCCAATGATGTCATAGGTACACCGATGAAGGAATGATCGAAAAACTAGAAATCAATCGGATATTTTGGAGGATTATGATCAGTGATACTATGATTTCATTAAAAGATTGTTTTAAAGTTAGCTAAATCCGTGAAACAGGCAATTTCATATTGGGTGTGTAAGTGGTGTGACTATCTTGGAGGATTATGATCAGTGATACTATGATTTCATTAAAAGATTGTTTTAAAGTTAGCTAGATCCGTGAAACAGGCAATTTCATATTGGGTGTGTAAGTGGTGTGACTATCTTGAAGTTTGCATGAAGTTTGCATGAAGCACCGGCTAGGGGGCCTGGGAACTCTTTTCCCTGGTACCCGAGACAAAACATAACCAAATTCCTAAACGGATTCTATCACTACAGTGGTTGGGTGGTTGGCTAACCCATGGGTTTAGATGAGGTTAGCCTGGATGACTGATAGATCCCTAAAATGAGACTCAATTCTGTTATGGTACGATAGATGAAGTAAATCCTGGACAGTCCTTCTTCTATGGAAAAGAATCAACGGCTGTGCCTCTCGATGAGGGAAAAAGCGTTGGTCTCTATGATCCAAGTGCAAGTCTTTTCCTTGATCTGACCATGTGACTTACCGGTTCAGTCAGATCAGTTTAGTTAGTGATGACCTTGACTACGTTAGAATAAAAATATCCCATGGAGGAATCGCCCGTGCTTTCTGGGCGAGGGAAGTTTTTCTGGGTTCGGTTTTGGAAGAACCGCGGGATTAGTCTCTTGTCCGGATATCCATGGGCGAGGCCCCGAGTGAGAGGCTTTGTCCTGCGTAAGAAAGTGCTACTTCCGTTGCTAGCACCCCCAAATTCGTTGCGCGGAGGGGACAAGGATCTTTTAGCTGCTGCTCTGGTATCATAGCAAATTGGCTAAAGTGGAACAACTGAGAAGCCAGAAATGTCAAAATTTTATGAAGTACCAGTAAAAGATTGTAATTGTGTGATGAAATTCATACAAATTGATATTCAGAATGTAGATTCATAAATTTGTAATTGGGTCTTCATATGGAAGTACCGCAATTATATGGAATCCCTGACTTGCTTGAGGCCCAGACATGATGGTATTTACCTTGTAATTCCAAGGACCATGACTACCCGCATATACCGAGAGTATAATTGTAGCTCTTTACTGGTAAAAGAAGATACGAGTAAATCTAAGACCTTGAAATTATAAGCAAAAATGCTATCTAGATGATGAATTCGAATGCTGATTGAAATGATTTTAGAATTTTGGTTGAGAATTGATGAGTTGATTTGGATTTTGATTGAAAGATAATGATTCCTAAATTCTAGTTGAAAGAAGATAAGTTTAACAAAGCCATAATGAGGATGAATGGGACAAATCCCAGTGATGATGATAATAACTAGAATGATGATTGTGACTTCAGCAAATCACTATGAGATTAGTGGATTGTGCCGACAGACTGCCACTGTTGACCTTGACCCAGTGACTCTAGTTAAGGGATGACAAATTGAAAACCTGCATAACTGAAATTCCCGTGGTGGAATGTTCTCAGATAGACCATTACTGTGTTAAGAATATGAATGAATTATTCTCTGATAATGAGTTATGTGTGTTCTTCTGCTAGAAGGGATCTTTATTCTAGGATTTTGTGGGGGACTGACCAATCTAAAGAACCCCAGAATCAGTTGGATCTAAAGTTGGATTTGAATTATAAATAAAGGGACTTAACAAGAATTTTTGTATTGATAGGGTCATGGATTGAGGTCGTCGTGGTAGGAATGATAACCCCCAACACTCGATGAGGAAGAGCTCGACTTGGATGTTTGTAAAACTCCTCATAGATCGCAGCCTGGACCTTTCAAGGGTGAAGGAGAAAACTTGGGTGAGGCTGTGGAGAAGTGGATCCAAGCAATGGAAGAGTACTTCGATGTCACCGGGTACAATGAGAAGAGCAAAATGGCTCTTGCAAGGCTGAAGATAGTAGAAACAGCCAGAGTGGCATGGAGAAACCATTGCGAGACATGGAATGATCTCAAAATTTACCTAAGGAAGAGATTCTGTCCTCCCGGGTTTTTGGCAACCAAGATGAACGAGTTCTTAGAGTTAACCCAGGGGACCAGAACTATTGAAGGGTATCACCAAGCGTTCGCTCTCCTCCTCAAATACTCGCCACTGCTAGATGAAGAATTGTTGATGGTGGCTAGGTTCATTCGGGGATTCAACGAACCTTTGAATATCCTAGTGAAGAATGCCAAGCCAATTTCCATGGCCGAAGCAGTGCGGATGGCGAAGGATTTCGCCAAGGCCTTTGATGTCAAGGTCCCGCCGAAGCCAGCACCATCATCTTTCAAAAGATTTCTAGCCCAGAAGGTGATTCCAACCTTCCACCGCCTAAGAGACAACAAGGTCAAGCTCAGAATATGAAAAGTTCTAGAATGGAAGAAAGGTCCCTTTCTCGGAACTCAATCCCCTGGAATTCAACTTCAGAAGTTCCACCCTTGAACAAGGAAGTGAAATGCTATAACTGTCAAGGATTTGGACATCACAGTATGGATTGCCCAACTCCTTTTGGATCAAGGTTTTCGGGGTGGGGAAATCAGGGACCAAGATTCCAGACTCCAGCTCCTTCCTTCCAGAGTAATCAAGTTTCTTTCCGCCAAAATCAGGGAAATCCGAGAGGTAGTCCCTCTAACCAACCCGTAGTTTCAATCCAAAGTAATGCAAGACCTCTACCTCAGAATAGGGGAAGTCGAAGAGAGATGTTCCCAAATCGGCCGTCCACTTCCAAGTCAATAACGCTGGAAGCAATTGAAGAAGAAGAAGAAGATGAAAGAGATCATACTCCATCTGCGAGATGAGGACATCTTGCGTTTTTCAAGTGGGAGAGGATGTAAGATTCCTCTTGAAACTGAATAATGAATAAGCTTTACTTCAATCCCCTGTAATCATTCCCTGCTTTTTTGAATACAAGAAATATTATTTTTCCTTGTTTTTGGCTAGTGAGATAAAAATTTCTAGAGAGTGGTAATTCAATATTGAGATATTTTTGGCTATATAAATTCTACAAATATCAAAAATATGTTTCCCTGAAACAGAAAATCAAAATAAATTTTCCAAGGTGCATTAGGAATCAATTAAGAATGCTTTAAAAGACCTTAACCTAAGGGTCAAGATTTTCTGAAATTTTTGGATTATC
This sequence comes from Cibotium barometz, assembly GCF_041138505.1. NCBI lineage: Eukaryota > Viridiplantae > Streptophyta > Polypodiopsida > Cyatheales > Cibotiaceae > Cibotium > Cibotium barometz. The sequence continues at coordinate 47,799,515 of NC_141074.1, forward strand.
GTCCAATTAAGGTTCTTATGGACCAATAAGATTAATCCAAGTGTTGGGATGAGATAAATCCAATGAATAAAATAAAATACCCAAAAATGAGTAAATGCCCACATAAGATGAAGAGTTGATTGAGTACAAGATTTATTAGTTAAAAATTATGAAATATTACTAAAAAAAGAGATATTTTGGAGAAATCATACAATTTTGACACCTTGGTAAGGAAAGGGGGAGCCTTCAAGGAGGCACCTATTTTACACATGTGAATGAGTTTTAAACTAAAAAATATTAAGATATTTTTATCTCTCCTCTCTCCTGGATCAAACCAAATCAAAAAGGGAGCCAAACTGGTCCAAATCTTGTCCAAATTCAGCCAGACTGAAGTTGGAAAATTGTAGAACTTAGTTGGACTCAGTTAGTGGCCTCCCTCACCTATAAATAGACCCTCATTCTTTTGTATTCTCATCTGTGAACTAGACCATGCCAGTATTACCTTAAAATAAGTATATTTTCTATTATCCCCTAAAAATCCTCTACATTTTGGAGAGATTGGACTTTCTCTCTCTCTCTCTCTCTCTCTCTCTCTCTCTCTCTCTCTCTCTCTCTCTCTCTCTTCAACCTTCCTTGGAGATTTCCTCAACATACTAACCGGTTGGGGGCCTCTCCTAAGCATAGAGAATCAAGTAAAACAAGAGGTAAGGTGTGACTTTATGGTTTTTTCTTAATCTTCTAAATGTTTTTCACTTCTCAACCCCTCTCAAGCTTAAGAAGTATTCAATTGAATGGTTTTTCAATGCAAATGAAGCTCTCTAATGAATTTTAATGATTAATCACATAAAGTTTACATTTATGCTTAATTAAGGATGTTTTTTAATGTATATCTCTCACTCCCCCAAAGAATGGTCATTCCTATGACCAATTCTCAATTCAAATGATGCTTCTCATGGAGAAATTCCTAATTCTAAAATCAAACTCTATGCTAGTCAAAGCTCGAGAGACCAAAGAGATGGCTTTTTTATGCTTTAATGTTACATAAATTATGGTAAACTTAGGAATTAAGTCCATAAATTGGATATTGGTCCAAATGATAGTTACTCTATCATAATCCTATTACTAAGTTTTATTATTTTAGAAAATATTAAAAATTATTAGTAATAGCAGCGGAGCTATGGTAAAATTATCTAAAAATTAACACATAAATCATTTTTATGCATAATGTGAAAAGAGGACTTCCTACCATATTCTAGGATTAGTAATCCTATGTTAAATGAATAATTCTCATCATATCCATGGAAAACTAATTTTTAATTTTTATGTATAAATAGTTAATTAGAGAAAAAGAGAAATTTTTAGTAATTTTATTTTTATGATAAAAGAGGAATTTCCATGATAATGGAGATCCGTGTATTCCAATGGAGAAAGAGAAAATTTAGAATATTAAAATAATGGATATTTTATTTAAAAATTAAAGAAGAATTTTAGATAAATTATTTTATACATGTATAAATTTAAATGATGAAAGAGGAATTTCCATCATATTTGGAATTCAATCATTTAAATGGAAAAAGAGGAATTCTTGGTATATTTGGAATATTGAAAGAGAAATTTTAGATAAATTTATTTGATGATAAAAGAGGAATTTCCATTATATTTAGATTTCAAGAAATTAAATGTAAAAAGAGGAATTCCCATGATAATTAAGATCCAAGAAATTAAATGGAAAAATGAGAAATTTTTAGTATAATTCAATTTATGAATATTTATCAAAAGTGAAAATATGGGTAGAATTGATTTTTGTAAATCCCATGAATTCTTTTATTCAAAAGAGGAATATTGAATATAATTCATTTGAGAAATTGAGAAAGAATATGAAAATAGTCGACGAGAAAAATAACCTTATCTAAGCCAAACAATTGGCAGAAATTTTAAAAAAGTCCCATTATCGGTATTGAAGTAGGAAAAACTACTAAATGGAAATAAGATATGAATGGGATGTGATAGGATGTGAATAGATGTGATAAGATGTAAATGGGATGTGATAGGATGTGAATTGATGTGATAAGATGTAAATGGGATGTGATAGGATGTGAATAGATGTGATAAGATATAAATGGGATGTGAATAGATGTGATAAGATGTAAATAGGATGTGATAGGATGTGAATAGATGTAAATGGGATGTGATAGGATGTAAATGGGATGTGATAGGATGTGAATAGATGTAAATGGGATGCGATAGGATGTGAATGGATGTGATAAGATGTGAATGGGATGTGATAGGATGTGGTGTGATGAAAATGAATGTGGATGAGATGTGAAGTAAATGAATATGGATGCGAATGATGAGATAAGAGGATATGTGAAAGGGTGAGATGGGAAGTAAATGGATGTGGATGTGTATGTGAAAGAATGTAATGTGAATGTATGTGGATGTGAAGTGATAGATGTGAATATATGGATAGATGTGGATAGTCGTGCATATGAATGATTGGATGGATGTGGATGAATGAGATGGGATGTGTATGAATGAGATATGATGTGGATGTGATGTAAAGTGGATGGAATAAATGAGATATGATGTGGATAGATGTGGACGTGATGTAAGGTGGATAGAATGTATGTGATGGAATGGGGATACAATAAATGTGATGAATGTGAATGGATGTCATGTGATGTGAGTCAGGATAAGTGTGAATGGGTGAGATGTGATGTGAAATGGATGTGATGTGATATGATGTAAATTTGGATAGATGTGAATGGATGATATGTGATGTGAATGGATGTGATGTGATGTGATATAAATTGGGATAGATGTGAATGGATGATATGTGATGTGAATGGATGTGAATGGATGTGATGTGAAATGGATGTGATGTGATATGATGTAAATTGGGATAGATGTGAATGGATGTGATGTGATGTGATGTGAATTGGAATAGATGTGAATGAATGAGATGTGATGTGAATGGATGAGATGTGATTGAATGTGATGTGATGAGATGTGGATATGGGTAGATGTGAGTGGATGTGATGATAACAAGAATGATGGGGAAGCAGTTTGACCGTCTTGTGAATGAGGTCGTGGAGACCTAAGTGATAAAGTTACAACAGTTGACGGAGAGTCAACAGAGGACATCTTGCGTAGCACGGTTGACCGAGGACGTCTCGCGTAGCACGTCTCGCATAACACGGTTGATCAGCCTCGGTTCGATTTAAATGGTGAGCTTCCGGTATGGTGGATGAGGGACCAAGGAAGTGGCCTATGAGTGAAGCGCCAGGTGACCTACGAAGGATCCTAGAGGGTGCTAACCATACGGTGCTCGGGCTTTGGGTCGCCTAAGATACCCACGCGTGCATCGAGGAAGATATTGGAATAAGGAGCAAGAGTTGTTTTCTGAATTCAGGCATAGATTTGGTTGATTGACGTAGCTGGTCCTCAACGGATGAGTCCATGGCTCTTTTATATGGATCTGTTGGTTGATCTTGCTGATCTTCAACGGAGTCCATCTCGATTTTTATAAGTGAATATATTTTCGGGTACTATGAGCTAGGAACTATTGAAAGGCCCCTAAGTGGACAGGTGGTGAGCGTTCTGGTTGCCAATGATGCCATAGGTACACCGATGAAGGAATGCTCAGAAACTAGAAATCAATCGAATATTTTGGAGGATTATGATCAATTATACCATGATTTCATTAAAAGATTATTTTAAAGTTAGCTGAATCTGTGAAACAAGCAATTTCATATTGGGTGTGTAAGTGGTGTGACTATCTTGAAGTTTGCATGAAGTGCCAGCTAGGGGGCCTGGGAACTCTTTTCCCTGGTACCCGGGACAAAACATAACCAAATTCCAAAACGGATTCTATCGCTACAGTGGTTGGGCGGTTGGCTAACCCATGGGACTAGATGGGGCTAGGCTAGACTGATGGATCCCTAAAATGAGACTCAATTCTATTATGGTACGATAGATGAAGTAAATCTCGGACAGTCCTTGTTCTATGGAAAAGAATCAACGATTGTGCCTCTTGATGAGGAAAAAAGCGTTGGTCTCTATGATCCAAGTGCAAGTCTTTTCCTTGATCTGACCATGTGACTTACGGGTTTGGTCAGATTAGTTTGGTTCGATGACCTTGACTACGTTAGAATAAAAATATCCCATGGAGGAATCGCCCATGCTTTCTGGCCGAGGGAAGTTTTTCCAGGTTCGATTTTGGAAGAACCAAGGGATTAGTCTCTTATCCGGATATCCGTGCTGGGTGAGGCCCTGAGTGAGAGGCTCTGTCCCATACAAGAAGTGCTACTAGCACCCCCGAATTTGTTGCACGGAGACTCTCGAGTAGAACATCCATCCGGCTCACTCTTATGTTCTTATTCACACCTACTAACATGGTTTCTCCTATTAGAAAGGGAGAGCCTCATTCTATTCTTCATCCACTTATTAGAGAGCTAGAGGTTAGGGTAAGGTTTAAAGAGAATGTAGGGGGAGGGAGAGCTTGAGTTCCTTGTAAGCTACTACACACACACACACAAGAGAGAGAAAGACAAGAGAGAGATGGATGGATGAATTTAAAAAAAAAACTTTCTTCTCTTCTCTACAACCGTATAACTAGAAAGATAAGAGTATATACTATAAGGGAAATTATTCTCCTACAATAACACATAATGGTCAATCCATAGTGTAAACTCAACTATATGAGCTGGCACTATAACTATGCTATAACTCTAGTACTCTAAAGTGGCTATCACACAACTTGTCATCCACTAGAGCGGCATATTAACCAAAATCTCACCAACCATAACAGTGGCATAAGTGCTAGTGGATCATCAAACAATGTCCACCCACACTAGTTGAGCTTGATATCTCAACACTCCCCCTCGAGCTCAACTCCACACATTGCACTCCAAGTAAGCTCCTGAACCTGTGGAGCTTCACTGTGCCCAATGCCCTTGTGAAGATGTCAACCACCTGATCCTCTATGCTAACATATACCATATCTACATTACTTGCTAAAACCTTCTCCCTTACAAAGTGATGATGCACCTCAATGTGCTTTGTTCTAGCATGGTATATTGGGTTACTGTCCAACTGTATGCTACTCATGTTGTTATAATAGATAATAATTTCCCTATCCATGGGCTCACCCATATCACAAGTAGATTTTGAATCTAAGCTACCTCACAAGCTGCCATAGTAGCACTCCTATACTCTGTCTTTGTACTCGATAAAGCAATTGTTGGCTGTTTCTTACTACTCCAACTCATAGCAGCACTCCCAAGAGAAAACATAAAGTCAATGGTAGACTTCATGTATATAACACTACCAACCTAATCAGCATCTATGTCCCCATGTATCTTAGAATCTATCTAGCCACATCCAAGTGTGGCTTTCTAGGAGCCTACATGAACTAACTCATAAGTCCAACAACATAGCTTAAGTTTGGCATACTAATGGTCATGTAGATCAAGCTACCCACTATGCGCATGTACATAGATCAGGCTCACATGTATCTGTGGAAAGCTTTGTGTTCTACTCCAATGACACTAAAATATGCTTACAGCTTGTTATACCATACTTGGACAACATGTCCAAGACATATTGCCTCTATAATAATAAAATGCCATGAGGTGATCTTACCAACTCTATGCCCAAGAAATAACACAACTCACCCAAATCCTTCATCTCAAATTTCTGCTTCAAAAGCCTCCTGACATCATGTATGTCAGCATCATTATGTGATGATAATCAAGTCATCCACATAAATGACTAATAGCATGATCCCTCTATCTATCTTTTTCACATAAAGTGACAAGCCTACATTAGATATCTGAAATCCAATGGTAACAAGATACTCCCCGATCTTATTTGACCATGCTTTGGGTGCCGGCTTCAAGACATACAGGGCTTTACATAACTTGCACACAAAATCTGGGTATGTATCACTCTCATAACCTGGTGGCTACATCATGTATACTTCTTCTTGCATCACCATGCAAGAAGGCATTATTTACATTCATCTAATGCAAAGACTACCCTCTCACAGTTGCCATTCTTGGTACCGGGTTGAATGTCTTCTCATAGGCAATGCCATAGGTCTACGCTTAGTCCTTGGCAACCAATCTCGCCTTATACCTTCTCACTAAGCCATCTACATTATGCTTGACCTTATACACCCACTTACATCCAATTTCCTTCTTTCCTTAGGCAAAGAAACTAGCTCCCATGTTGCATTTGTATCCAATGTTGTCATCTCCTCATTCATGGCATCTTCCCATTTTTTATTTCCAAGTGCCTACTCAAAACATGTGGACTCTAGCTCTTGTATTTCCTTAACCATGTAAGCATAATGATGGGATGTATATCCATCATATCTCAACCTATCAATAGGGTACCTAACCCTCATAGACCTGCGTACACCTGGATCACTGCTAGGTGTACTCAAAACAACCCTGGTTCTCCTTATACCAAGAGTGACCACATACATAATGCCAAGCTCCTCATCAAGGCTCTACTCAAAGCCAATAGAGTCACCATCCACATATGAATGACCTGCTCATAGATTAGGTACAAAAGGTTGATCTACCTTTTCCTTCCCTTTGCATGATACATGTGTACTTACATCTATCCTCAACTTGCCTGACCATGGACTAACACTGGATCCACTACTAGAGAACTCTCTAGGTCCACTAAGCACCTATGATTGTTGCTCTACATGTGGTGTAGCATTAGTACTTCTTACATCTATGTATTTTGTTGCCTTCATTTTGCTGGTTTATGCTAGCTTATCTCATTAAAGACAACATCTCTTCTCACTCGCATCTCCGACGAGTGGTAGGGTTATAACATCTAAAACATTTTGATCCAAAGCATAACCAATGAATATGTATTTTTCTACCTTTGGATCCAACTTTGTTCTCACTTCTTCGAGAACATGCACATATGCAATACACCCAAATACTTTCAAGTGAGACACATCTAATTTTATGCCTATAAACTTATATTCAAGAATCATACCATGAGACACATCTAGTTTTATGCCTATAAACTTATGTTCAAGAATCATACCATGAACATCTACTGTGGGGGTCCTGTCCATAATGTACACAGTAGTTGCTACTACTTGTGCCCAAAACTAATGTGGCATATTCTTTTCAGACATTAAGGCATATGCCATTTCTACAATGTGCCTATTTTTTCTTTTTGCAACATCATTCTGTTGCGGAGTGTACCTGCATGTAAATTGTCTCTTGATTCCTTGCTTTCTCAAGAAATCATTGAACTTAGAGAAATACTCTTCCCCACCATTTGATCTCAGGCATTTAATTTGTATGCCTTTTTTCCTTCTCGACCAAGACTTTAAATCTATGAAAGTGAGCAAACACCTCACTTTTCTTCTCCATGAAATAAACCCACACTTTCCTAGTGTGATCATCAACAATGAATGTATCATAATATTTGCAACTTGCAATTGTTGTAGTCTTGGTCGGTCGCCATATATTTGAATGTATAATGGCCTTGTACTGACTTTCTTTTATGTGGGAAAGCATGTTTGGCATGCTTCACATACTTTATGCATACCATCAACCTTAAACTTTGGTAAACCTAACAAAATTTTTGGTTTACATAGACTTCAATGCTGTATATTCACATGACCAATATGCTTGTGCCATATGTTAATATCTACAATGACACTTGTTCCATGCACAAACATGGCTGACTTTACCTCATACATGTTCACATCCAAAGTAAACATCATGCTATTTCTGTTACCCTTTGCAAACCAAGCGACACTGATTTTTGAAGTCTTCCACAAAACATCCTTGAGAATTAAACCTCACTTGCAAAGCTTGCTCAATCATTTGTCCAGTCAAACCCAGGTTCTTTGTAATTTTTGGAACGTGAATTACATCTACGAAGAAGTACTTCATTTTGCCATTCGGATTTAAGTCGGGACATATAGTCTCTCATCGACTTAACTTCCTTTTGTTTGATATTATGCAACTGTGCCACAGGGCTCCATCTGTCACCACTTCGGGAAAAGCTGGGCACAAACACGTTCTTGAGTCATGTGAAGTTAACCTTATCCTCAGGCTTGAGGGTTCGGAACCACTCATGCGCTTTCCCTCCCAGGGTCAGCACGAGAAGGCATGAATCATTGTCACATCACTGACAGGCCTGCAAGTTTCACATGTGGATTCAAAAATCTCTACATGTTGAATAGGATCTCCATCCCCATAGAATTTTTTGACGAGTTTGGAAATGATATGTGGCTTCATCTGGGAGGGTCAGGATTCTAGAGCAATGCCTAGTACTCAGACCATACTTAGACCATTCCTTGGCCCATCTCCGTCGCCATATTTAGCAAATCATTCCTTGTAACTGCATTAAGGTCAATGGTTGGCCTTTGAGGAATTTATCCCCCCCCCTTCCTAGACCTCGTCTTCTTCCTGTATTGGCTCTTCTAGGTATCTTCGGTCCATGGGATGGTCCTACCACTGTACCTTGGAGTGGCTCATCATTAGTTGCCTCTGTATGCCTTTAAAGAATTAGAAGTTCCATGTCTTGTAGGAACATAGGATGATTGATCATCTGCTCAATATCTTTTTTTGTGTACAGACAGTCCTCCACTTCGCCCACCACTCTTGCTAGGTTATCCTCTTCTTTTATGGCTGTAAACCCTTCCTCAGCTCTAGGCTCCTTATTATTTATGGATTCCAAGATCGGAATTTCTCCCTCAATTCTTCCCATGAATTCCGGTTCCTTACCTCATGATTGGAGCAGGATTAAACTTCCCATTTCCTTTTGCTTAGCCCTCGCCCTTTGAGTATCGAGCTCTTGTTTCCTTAAGCTCAACTCTCATAGTTGTCGTGCCACCTCGCTCCTAAGATCTAACTCTACTTCCTCCAAGGTGGGGAAGAATACTTGACCCGTCCTGGTCGCACTTTCCATGTCTTGTCTCATTCAGGGGGTGCCGATGTTCGACAGCCTTGAATTTGATGTTTGGATGGGCACTTCTTGTCTTGGACCAAGTCCAGCACTGGTTGATGAACCCATGCCCGTAGATTGCACTTCTTCATCATGAGACTAGTTTGGAGACCAAAAATCCCCGGGCGATATTAATGATACCACTGGACCTGGTTGGGAGGGTGGTTTCTCCTCTTCTCCAAACCCAGAGTACCTTAGCCCTTCTTCCATGGATTCTTCACTACTAGTTTCAATAGTGGTCAGGTTCCTTAAGACACTCAGGTGTGTGCTAGCTGAATGACCTAAACCCACACTTTTTTGATAGGAAGATCTTGGGTGATTCGATTCACTATCGTCAGGTGTGAGATGAGCTTTCCAGATCTTAAGTGCATGTATGTATGATTTGATAAGCTACTTTGTTGACCCAATTTAATTTTGATCCAATTCTGTCGCTCTATTTCTGAGGCCGTGAGATTGCACGGTGTGAAGTGTTAGAAAACGGTTCATGTCGTGAACGTTTTTCTGCACTCACGTGTTCAAAAATTTTTGCTTGTAGGGTTAGAACCCCTCGTCCTTGTTGTAGGCATCCCTCCCTTCATGGCCTTAGCTTGATTATTCGTTGGATTGGACTAAATCGTGAGTTTGCAGGAAAAGTTCACATTGTGAATAAAAAAGGATTCACGCCGTGAAGGTTTTCTAATGGGCTCACATCGTGAACAAATTGGTTCACGTCGAGAGTTTTGAAAAAATTCACGGCGTGAACGAATTTCTGAACTTTCACGATTCTAAATCTTGTCAGACTTCATGGCATCAGAGGTGTCAGGTAAGGTTACCTATTTTTGGCAAGGCAATCCCGTGATTTGTGATATTAATTGCAAAGCTGATGTCGGGAGCAATTCGTGATGAAGTTACAGAAAAAGTTCACGGCGTGAACGTTTTCTGCAATTTCACGTGGAAACTTTCCGCATCGAATGTTATGATTTTGGGTGCAAATACTTATCCAGCAGATCCCAAAATGATTGTGCCATGCCTAAGGAGTGGAATACAAGTTTACGGCACAATAAATGGCTCCTTATGTTTTTTATTTTTGTGAATTTTTGGAAAAGAAGAAAATAGAATACCAACCTGTTCATTCATGTTGATTATTCCAATGATGCAAATATCAAAATTAACTAGAAAAAATAGTGAAGCTCTATTCTAAGACCACTCCACCACACACATACACAACAAACACAACCAATTTCACACGATTTCTTACTTCCACACAAATCTTATCCATTCATTTTCTATTCAATGCACTACCAGATTGCAAGGGCAATCATGAATCTTATGCAATGGGAGCTGAAACTCCAAGAGGAAGGAAGAAACAAAGTTGTTTCTCGATAGCGGCGCCAAAAATGTTATGGGCTACCACACCTCCAAGAGGGAGCTCAATGCATTCACCTAAAGGATGAGCAATAGATCACAACTGTCGCTCACACCATCGCATAAGGCAATCACTCTCTCTCACTCTCCCACACATGCATCTATTCACCTCACATCTCATCACCTCTATTCACATCACATCCATCCATCCATTCATTCACATCCATCTGATTCACATCACATCTCATCACCTCTATTCACATCACATCACATCCATCCATCCATTCATTCACATCTATCTAATTCACATCACATCTTATCCATTCATTCACATCTATCTGATTCACATCACATCTCATCACATCTATTCACCTCACATCTCATCACCTCTATTCACATCACATCCATCCATCCATTCATTCACATCTATCTGATTTACATCACATCTCATCACATCTATTCACCTCACATCACATCATCTCTATTCATATCTATTTCATAGAATTTAAGAGAATTCTAATTTTAATATAAAGATTCTTTACGCATCTATTTATGCATAAAAATCAACTTCAGTGGGAATAACACTTTTATAAAAATCCTTTGATGCATCTATTTATGCATAAAAATCAACTTTAATGAGAATAACACTTTTGAAATAAAAATAATTCCTTTATGCATCTTAATATGCAAATTTAATGAAAATAACACTTTTGAAATAAAAATAAATCCTTTATGCATGTTTCTATGCATAAAATCAAATTTAATGAAAATAACACTTTTGAAATAAAAATAAATCCTTTATGCATCTTCTATGCATAAATCAATTTTAATGAAAATAACACTTTTGAAATAAAAATAAATCCTTTATGCATCTTTCTATGCATAAAATCAAATTTAATGAAAATAACACTTTTGAAATAAAAATAAATCCTTTATGCATCTTTCTATGCATAAAATCAAATTTAATGAAAATAACACTTGTGAAATAAAAATAAATTCTTTATGCATCTTTCTATTCATAAAATTAATTTTAATGAAAATAACACTTTTGAAATATAAAAAAAATCCTTTACGCATCTTTTTATGCATAAAATCAATTTTAATGAAAATAACACTTTTGAAATAAAAATAAAATTTCCATTATGCATCTTTCTATGCATAAAATCAAATTTAATGAAAATAACACTTTTATAATAAAATTTTTTATTATGCATCTTCTATGCATAGAAATTAATTTTAATAATTAATATCAGTGATATCCTTGCATATTCATAGATGAATATGTACATGGAGTAAATTAGAATATTTCTTTTAGAATGCACAAACGGTGGGAATTACTCTTTTGAAATAACATAAAAATAAACTTTCTTTTCCACAAAATTCTAGAAAGTTTTACCATAACCTCCTTTGTATGGCTGACCATTTCTCATTTTTATCATTTTATTTTAAACTTAAATTAACCACAATTAGATGTAAAGGACTCTAATCTACACAATTTTCAATTTCCAAGAGAGTAAACAATAAGAAAAGTTTAATTAATCTTTTTGTTAATCATTCTAGGATAAAGAAGGGCTGAATTGTAAAGAAGAGAAGGGGGTGGCCTTTTCATCAAGGCATAGCATTAGAATTTACTTCAATCAACTATAAAACAAGAATATCAAGAAAATCGTAGATTTAAAATTAAAAAGTAAGAAAAATTTAGCTTACATGGAGTTGTAAGCTTTCCTTTGGCTTGAGGGATTGAGGGTTCTACTCTTGTTTAAAGCAAGAGTGACCACCAATTACTTTGGAGAGGGTTAAGCCAAAAACAATTGAATTATCAAGAAAATTCAATGTAAATGGCTCTGGGTAGGAGTAGAGTAACAGTGCATAAACACCATTAAGCTTTTACAAAGAGGGAGGCTTCTTTTTATAGGAAAAAGTGAGCCTCTAACCAGGCAAACTGATTCAAGAATTTTCCAGATCAGTTTGGTCAAATTTTGACCATTTTTAGGTCAGTTTAGCTTACGTTTTGAATCTAGTTGAAACTGGAGAGAGGAGAGATAAAAATATCTCATTATTTTTTAGTTTAAAACTCCCCCACACATGTGAAATAGGCGCCTCCTTCATGAGGGGAGATCCCCACACTAAGGTGTCAAAAATACATCATTTCCTCTAAATATCTCTTAATTTTTAACTAATAAACCTTGTACTCAGTCAACTCTTCATCTTATGTGAGCATTTACTCATTTTTGGGGGTTTTTCTTTTATTCTTCAATTTATCTCCTCCCTACATTTGGATTATTTTATTGGTCCATAGGAACCTTAATTGGAGCATAATTCTTTTTTTTTTGAAAATCTGGACTCTTAGGCTAAGGTCCTTTTTACCTATTTTTAATTAATTCCAATTGCACATTGGAAAGTTCTTTTTGAATTTTTGTTTCAGGAGAAATCATTTTAGACACTAGGAGGATTTTTATATCCAAAAATATCTCAATTTTGAATTACCTTCCTCTAGACATTTTCTCTCTCCAAGCCAAAATATATAGAAACAAGATCTGTTATTATTCTAGAAAGGGGATTGATTATAAGGGGAGAAACTGGACATCTTAAGGGGCTGGGGAGGAATCTTACAACAAAAGGGGATTATCTCTTTCATTATGAGAAAATGCCTTATATACATTTGGCCCTTATTCACACTTGGGCGTCTCCAAAACTTACTTAACTAGCTATGGGTGGCCAATATATCATAATGTATAACTTTTATAATGTCGTTTCATGATACTTATTAATGTCCTCAATTGGAGGATCATGTTTGTTAATCCAAAATGGGATTAACAGTGCTGTAAGTGTTTTTAGTTACTCCTTTGTTTTCTGGAGCACTTTTTTGATGTCATCTACTCCTTGCTAAAGTGAAACAGTTTTATTTGCACATAGGGATAGATTTTTACAAGTAGCCTTAACCTTTTTCGGATTGATATCATCTATTATATCCGAAAAAGGGATTTGTGCAAAGCCTTGTTATTGAGACGAGCTAGATCTGGAAGAGCACCTCCACTTGTATGATGTTGCTCCTCCTATGTTTCTTCTGGAGCGACACTTCCTTGCATCTGATTCTTGTTGCTATGCTTATCCTTGTGCATGAAACCAGATGCACCTCCTGTAGCCAACTACGAACCTGGTGTGCTTTGCACAACTTCTTGGTGCATGAATTTATAAATAGACCAATTTTGGTCTTTGAATTAGGCCCAATATTCTTTAACTCTGCCTTTAGCTGTTGGTACAATATTCTAGCCCATGCAACAGGCCTTCCTATAGTAGAGGCATATAAATACAAACCCATCTTTGACATGTAAGTTACCTTATGGGTTAAAATGATCATTTTGACAATGAATCTGAAGTGTAGTCTGTTGTGGGCATCTTGATGGCTATTTAGCGTGTATTCTCTAGCCGATCCTTTGAAGCTAAAATAGGACTCCATGTCCTCTATTTGCAGCTAGTACATCGAGTGCGCCTTCTAAGGGAAGATTAAAAACTTGAGAAACATACTTAGCTATGAAGGCAAAGTTCCCATCTACAGTTTTGATGACTGCATTCTTTTGCATCTCCAGCAACTACTTGAGAACTTCAAGGCCAAGTTGTATTTGATTCCATGGCATAGATGCAAACTCTAATAATCCCACTTTCTCTAGCCATGCTTTGTTTTTGTTCAGATTGATACCATATCACATTGCATTCACACCTTATCACATCGTATTCTCATCTTATTCACATCATATTCCATCTATTCACATTTAGTAACATTTTCTACTTTCGATACAGATGGGACATCTTCTAAATTTCTGCCAATTGCTTGGCCTAGTTAAAGGTACTTTTTCTTGATGGATATTTTCATATTCTTTCTCAAATTTCTCAAGTAAAATATATTCAATATTCGTCTTTTGAGTAAAAGATTCATGGGAATTTACAAAAATCAATTCTACCCATATTTCCCAATAATGCTCAAAATTCCACTTTTGATAAATACTCATAATTTGAATTATGCTAAAAATTTCTCTTTTTCCATTTAATTTCTTGGATCTCAAATATCATGGGAATTCCTCTTTTTGCATTTAAATGATTGAATTTCAAATGTCATGGGAATTCCTCTTTTATCATAAAATAAATTTATCTAAAATTCCTCTTTTCTCTTTAATAAAAATATCCATTATTTCAAATATGCCAAGAATTCCATTTTTTACCATTTAAATGACTGAATTCCAATTGTCATGGGAATTCCTCTTTTATCATTTAAATTTTTCATGCATGAAATAAATTTATCTAAAATTCCTCTTTAAATTAAATCTTCATTATTTTAATATACCAAAATTTATCTTTTTTCATTTAATTATATGGATCTCCATTATCATGGGAATTCCTCTTTTTGCATAAAACTTAAAATACCAAAAATTTCTCTTTTCTTTAATTAATTCGGGATGTCGATTATTCCATATGCAGATGTGGGTATATCGGGGCGTCGCGATGAATCCCTGGTTTCTGCTGTTATAATGCCATGTTTTCCTACTTTATTCCGAATGGTTTACAAATGAGGAAGTTACTTTAAATGTGAATTGCTCTGATCATCCGCAGTCTGATGGGCAAACATAGCGTATGAATCAGATTATAGTGTATATGCTTCGTGCATATGTCTAGAAAATCATCATATTGGAAAACAGATCTTCCAATGATGGAATTTGCCTATAACAGTTTTAAATATACGGCTATTGGTTTTAGTCCGTGCATACTTATTTATGGGTATCAACTAATTCAAGGTGCAATCTACGGGAGAGTTTAACTGACGATCAATTATTGCCTTGCTTCCAGAGAGGGGTTAGAGACCACAAGATGCATGATTATCTGGTACTAGCCAGACCAGCTACTCTTGATGCATGTTGCAAACTGGCAATTGAATATGAAGATAATATGCTAGAATTGTCGCAACCAAAAGATGTTAGAGCATCTTCAGCAAATATGACTTCATGTGTCTCCAGTCACCAAGAAATTGAAACTTGGAGCAAGCAAGTCGGAAACATGACTGTGGACGAGCTCAATAATGCTATACTAGAGAAATTGAAGGTAAAGGAGGGTAGGGACACATTTGGGCATCGGCATAATCATCTTTACCTCTGTAGGGGATTGGTGTGGTGCTTTATGTGCAGATTGAATCACACTACCACCGAATGTCCACAATTAAGAGCAAGGCCATTACTCTATTGTGCCCACTGTGTAAAATTAGGGAATCATGACACTTCAATGTGTAGAAATCCAAGATTCCAAAATATTGCATAGCTACCAACACTTAGAGCTCCATTGGCTTTACCTGTGCCACCTGGACAGATCACCGCTACTGCAAGACAAACTAACTCTTCCTACTTATCTAGGGGGATGTTCTGAGTATAAGGCGCTTCACCTCTGCCACCACTAGTTCTACCACCACAACCATTGTAGACTAAAATCAATCAAGTATTGATTGAAGAGCCATCAAAAGATGTTGATGTGGTACGTGAAGTAGAACTTAGTGGAGAGTACTATGAGGAAACTGTGGAGGTCACGCCTGAATTCTATGTCCTACAGAATCACACGCTAGTACCTGTGTTTCAAACCACGGTACAGTGGAAGGGCAAGGACATGAACTCAAACCTGAGGAGAGGACCACTATAATGTTTTGGCTGCAGAGGATCACATCAAGTCGCCGAGTGCCCAAACAAGAATATGGTTCATACGCACCAACCCCAACAAGTGACTACTACGCCCAATGACATGGTAGTACTCACTTGTACTAACTGTGGGATTGATCATTTGATCATGGATTGTCCATACCACACAAGTGGTTTGACTTCTACTTTCAATCAAGCCACCATCCGAAACATTAGTGTGCAACCTAGAAATATCACACCACTCAATGTCTTTACAAGAGCCCAAGCTCAATTAGGAGACAAGGGAAAGAACCGAGAAGATGCAACTATTTCTAGAACTAGCCCCGCAAGAGAAGATTGAAAAAAGTGGGTAAGGGTGACATAAGGGTCACAATCCAAGATGGATCCAAATAAGATACAATCAACACCGGATCCACCCAATCGAGAGAAGAGGGGGAGCAAAGGGTCAACCACAAAGGGCCAGACCTAGAGGAGCAAAGGGAGCAACCAACAACTCCTAAAGGAGTCGGTGAGTACCCCAATGCCGATGAGGAAATAAGAAATCTCGAAGATGCCAGGGCCTTAGTCGAAGAATTCCAATGGCTTCATGAAGCCAAGCTAAAGGACTAACCGAGTCAGGGATACAATGTATCGATGAAACGAGCCAACCAGGGAAAGGGAATTAGATGTACCTACTCCAATCCCAAAAGAAACAGAAGAGGGATCCCAAGCAAGCACAATGTCCAGAATGTTTGAGGAAAATGCGTTGGGTGAGTCCATCCATTCCTTCCCTATGGATGAATATGCGAGTAACACACATGGGGAGAACCCTCAATATCCAAAGAACCCAGAGATATAGGAAGTCTCGTGGCTGTATTGTCCACGCCTGTACAAATGCCATTAGGGAAACTATTATGCAATTCACCAACCCTATGGACAGACATAAAAGAATGGGTAGAAGGTAGACTAAAGCCAGCTGATACTACAGATGAGGTTCTGCCACCTCTGGCAAAAGAACCTTAATACACACAAGGAAAACCCGAGTTGTTAAGATACCAGTTAATCAATGGGGGCATTATTACGAAAGCGACGACACAAATGCTACAATCCCAATTCATCATAATGGGTACCAGGCACTGGCTATCCTAGATGGTGGGGCAAGGGTTCGCATCATCACAAAATGTTGCTGGGAGAACTGGGGAAAACCGAATCTAAAAAAGAAGATCTAATCATTAAAATGGTTGACGGAACATCTTCAAGGCGGCCCATTAAACTTCTGGAGAATGTGAAACTAAAACTCTACATTTGCTACCATCATACATTTATGGTCATGGATGTCATGCGCCAACCTGATTCATATGACATAATATTAGGGAGACCCTTCATGAGGGAATCCAAATTGGTGCATGATTGGGCATTATATGATGTGTATGTACGTAGGGATTCCCAAATTTTAAAGATAGATCTAAGAACATGGAAAGCACATCCCCCATGGAAGGGCAATTGTTTGGTAATGATTCGATCACAACGGAATGGACCACATCTGTACAAATATGCCAGCCCTCGGTGGTGGGAAATTCCAAGGAAGAAGAGGAAATGGAAATGTATGCGTCACTTCCTCCTCCGGACTTCACTGAAAACTGGATACATGTGTTAGCTACCATAGATGTGATGCAACCAAGGGGAGACCGAGTATGTAGAATTGGAGACTGTCCCCCCACGACCTCTATCTGTATGGTTAATTGGCAGACCATTGATAAAGCATCAGAAAAGGAGACCTCTAGTATAGAAGGGACCATAACACAAGGACGTACCAATGATCAATGCCTCAGAAGGTGGCAAAAACAAAAATAATATATTGCCCAACGAAATGCCCTATTACAAAGAAAACCCACGGATGCCCAGTGGCTGAGATACCTTGAGGCCACTAAGGTACACGATGAGTTTTCTAAGAATTGGGGTGAGGAGTTGAGTAAGATATGATAAAAAACAGAAGAAGGAGGGAGCACACACAAGAGAAGCAAACCCTAATCCATATCCATCAATCATAAAGAAGGAGAGAAGCCATAGTCACCATCTCTCTCACACACACAAAGGAGAACACAACATAGTGTTATGTCCACACTACAAAGTAAACCTAATGTAATGTCCACACCACACATGACCAGCTGGACGCGGTCATAAACACACCACACGATATCTATCTACCATACTGTCACTCTGTCAGCACCCATGTGCTATCCTCCAGAAGCAAACCCTAATCCATATCCATCAATCATAAAGAAGGAGAGAAGCCATAGTCACCATCTCTCTCACACACACAAAGGAGAACACAACATAGTGTTATGTCCACACTACAAAGTAAACCTAATGTAATGTCCACACCACACATGACCAGCTGGACGCGGTCATAAACACACCACACGATATCTATCTACCATACTGTCACTCTGTCAGCACACCCATGTGCTATCCTCCGGCTGTATACGAGCTTGACATTTCAACACTCCCCCTCAAGCTCGACATGTCCATCTCTAGGACTCCCAATCTAGTACGGAAATACTCGAACTTATCCTTACCAAGTGCTTTGGTAAAGATATCTGCAACCTGCTCATCTGTCTGTACATATGTCAAATCAACATGCCCATCTAGCACTTTCTCTCTGATGAAATGATAGTGGACCTCAATATGTTTGGTCCTGGCATGATAAACTGGGTTGCTAGCAAGCTGAATACTACTCATGTTGTCACAATGAATGACAACTCTCATATCACTCTGTAACCTGACATCATCTAGCAACTTCTTCAACCACATAGCCTCACATGCAGCTATGGCTGCTCCACGATACTCTGCCTCTGTGGTAGATAAAGCAACTGTAGGTTGCTTTTTACTGCTCCAACTCACAGCTCCACTACCAAGGCTGAAAACATAGCCACTGGTAGATCTCCTGTCATATGCACTACCGGCCCAATCTGCATCTGTATATCCATAGACATGCATGTCTTTTCCTGCCTCATAGAAAAGACCATAATGCACGGTAGTTTTGACGTATCTCAGAATACGTCTCACAGCATCCAAGTGAGGTTTACGAGGACTCTACATAAACTGACTTACCAAACCAACTGCATAACTGAGATCTGGCCTCGTAATGGTCATGTAGATAAGACTACCAACCATTTTTCTGTACATGGTGATATCATCAAGCTCATCACCCAAATCAGCCCTAAGCTTCATGTTTTGCTCTAATGGTGTCAACATTGGTTTGCATGTTGTCATACCATACTTTGCCAGCATGTCAAGTGCATATTGCCTTTGCACCAACCATATACCCTCGCTTGTTCTAATCACCTCAATGCCAAGAAAGAACCTTAAATCACCAAGGTCTTTCATGTCAAACTCTTTGCATAAAGAGGCCTTAACCTCATCAATGCCTTTCCCACAATCACCTGTGATAATCAAATCATCAACATAAATGACTATCATCACGATACCATCATGTGTCTTCTTCACATAAAGTGAAGAGTCTGCATTTCCAACCACAAATCTAATACTGACAAGATATCTGCTGATCTTGTCACTCCAAGCACGAGGTGCTTGCTTCAAACCATATATTGCTTTCTTTAACTTGCAAACCAAAGTAGGATATTTTGGATGTACATATCCTTCTGGCTGTTCCATGTACACCTCTTCTTGTAGTTCACCATTCAAGAAAGCATTTTTTACATCCATTTGATGTAAAGCCCAACCTTTTTGTGCTGCTAGTGCAATGATAGACCTCACTGTAGCCATCTTAGCCACTGGGCTGAAAGTTTCATCATAATCAAGACCATAAGTTTGTGTATATCCTTTAGCGACCAGTCTTGCCTTATGTCTCTCTAGGCTGCCATCTGACTTGCACTTTACCTTGTACACCCATTTGCAACCAATTGCATTCTTTCCTTGCGGTAACTCAGCCAATTCCCATGTATCATTTTTGTCCAAAGCATCCATCTCTTCATCCATGGCTTTCTCCCATACATGCTCTCCAATAGCCTCTATATAGCATGTAGGTTCCACATGCTTCACTATAGATGTCATGTATGCATAGTGCATAGCAAAATCTCAATATGTCAATCTTTCAACTGGATATCTGACTCTCTAGGATCTCCGCAATGCATGTGGGTCAGTCTGTACACCTGTAACTCTAGCATGTGGGGGCACATATCTGTCCTGCCTAGCACCAGGTGTGCGTAACACAGGTATGCCAAGCTCCTCATCCAAACTCTCAGAACTAGATGACTCATAACCTGTGATTCCAATTCCTTCGACTTTCTTCTTGCCTTTATCCATAGCACTACTCCCAGTGCTCACACTCTCATGCCTTAAACGTCCTGACCATGGACGTACACTGCTACTCTCAGCTTCTGCTGTGCTGGCCCAGACATAGTAGTAGAACTAGAACTTGCTTGTGGCAAGTTCACAGGCACATCTGCCTCAAGTGACTCAATGATTCCCTCATCTTTTGCTTTGTACCAACTAGCAAGCTCATCAAACACCACATCTCGTGAGATGACTACTTGTCTAGTTTGAGGGTTATAACATTTGTATGCCTTTCGATCCTGTGCATATCCAACAAATACACATTTCTCTGCCTTAGGATCCAACTTCCTTCTTCTTTTGTCAGGCACATGTACATAAGCTACGCATCCAAAGACTTTGAGATGTCCAATGTCTGGCCTGTAACCTGTAAGCCGCATCTCTGGCGTGCTTCCATGAATGGCTGCTGTAGGTGTTTTGTTCAGGATATACACTGCAGTAGCACACGCTTCTGCCCAATAGTAATCTGGCATGCTCTTTTCATTGAGCATTTCCCTTGCCACTTCACATATGACTCTATTCTTTCTCTCAGCCACACCATTCTGCTGAGGTGTATACCTGCAAGTCAACTGTCTTCTTATTCCATGCTTCCTCAAGAAATGCTCAAAAGCTTTTGAGGTGTATTCACCACCTCCATCTGTTCTCAAACATTTAATCCAACAGCCATATTGCTTTTCTACAAGAGCCTTGAAATCCATGAACTTTTCCAACACTTCACTCTTCTCTCTCAGAAAGTATATCCATGTCATCCTGCTGAAATCATCTATAAATGTCACATAGTATAGACTGCCTTTGATAGATGGGTTTTGTGCAGGGCCCCATACATCACTGTGTACTATTTCAAGTGGCCTGTTACTCATATTTCCTTCTCTAGGAAACCTCAACCTTGCCTGCTTTCCAAACTGACAGGCTTCACAAACATGCATATGTCCATCATATTTGAATCTAGGCAATCCACTGACAATGCCTCTTGTTTGCATGTTCTTTAATCTCTGTATATTGACATGACCAATCCTCTTGTGCCACATATCAATATCCTGCACAATCCCATTGCTCTTTGAAAACATGGCTGAGCTCAATTCTGGTATGCCTGCATCCAATTTGAACAACCTTCCTTCCTTCTTGCCCTTGGCAATCAATCTACAGCCATGCTTAAAGTCTTCCACAAAACAGCCATTCTCATTGAATCTTACTTGTAGTCCCTGCTCAACCATTTGGCCTACTGATGCCAAATTCTTTGTAATGGATGGTACATATAGCACTTCTGACATATTCTTCACATTTTCATCATGCATCCTCAAAGGCACACTGCCAACATGTGTTATAAGATGCTGAGTATCATCTCCTATGACCACATAACCATTTGTACCCAATGGTTGCATCTTCTCAAACCACTCACCATGACATGTCATGTGGTTTGAGGCACCTGAATCCATATACCATGACTCATCTCCAGCATTCTGAGAATCCATTGTCCCCATAATGTGCTTCATTGCAAAAAGATGATTTGAACTCCCATCATTGTTACTGGTAGATGCATAATTTCCATGTTGTGGTCTTCCATTCCTCACATCATTCTGCTTTTTGTAACAATCTTTTGCCATATGTCCAAGTTTGCCACAATAGTGACATTCAATCCCATTCAAATTTTGTTGAGGACCTTGCCATCGTCCTCTACCACGAGCACCTGTTCCAACTCTCCCCCTATGGGATTGAAATCCACGACCTCCACGTGGTCCAAATGATGACTGTGAATTCTGAAAATTCTGATTTGATTGTGGTTGAGTAAACCTGTCATTCAAACCACGTCCTCCATGGCCTCGAGGGGTAAATCTCCCCCTGCCTCGAAAGCCTCTAGATGAGTAAAAAGCCTGATTCCTTGCATGCTCATCATTGCTCGACGAGGATGCACCACCTGTAAGACTCATACCACCAAGTCCAAGCTTCAATTCTTCCACAATGAGCAATGACACAAGCTCATTAAAGTCTGGCATTCCTCCCAACCTTACTGAGATGGAAGTGTCAAAAGATTTGTATTCTTTGCCTAAACCACGCAATGTGAGGGCAACCAAATCATCATCATCCATTGGGGCATGGATTGATGACAAGGAATCTGCATAACCCTTGATTTCCTGAACATACTCATGTATACTCCTATTCCTTCGGGTGACACTGTGAATCTGTTGCTTTAGTTGTATCTTCCTTGCACCAGTGTCTGTCTCATACATTCGGCACAATATACCCCATGCTTCTTTCGGTGTATTTGCATCTTGGATGTGAATAAGCAAGGCATCTGTTACACATATTGAAAAGTAATGCAACACCTTCGAAGACCGCTCTACCCATTGCTTGTGAGCCAACATCTGAGCATTATTTGGTTGAGGAGGTAGGAATGGCTCCGGGTCTTCATCCGATACAAGGCTCCACAATCCTTTGCCTTTCAAAAAACTCTTCATTCGAAACTTCCACACTTGGAAGTTAGTTCTGTCAAGCTTCTCTCCAACAATTTGGACCGGACCATCTCCCATTGTTGCAAAATATAGTAGATGTACCCCTTTGACAAGTTGTATGCAGGACCTGTAAAGCTTCAAATATCTCCAAATCACATCAAATGCTTGCAAATTGTGTGCATTTACATCCCACAATGATTCATCAACAATGTACACTCGATCAAAGTTGAAACCAAATGATACTTCTTCACAAAAAATTTTCTGGTTTTTTTTCTCGCCAAAGAACCAGTCAAAGATCTTGCCCTAATTCCTTCAAAACTTGTTCAAATTTGATGTTTATGCATTCATTGGCTTCATAACACATTTCTCCAACATATCCTAGAAGGGTTTGATCAAATTCTTTAAGGTTAATGAGAACCACCAATTTTTGTAGCTCCCTGGTTTGCCTTTTTCTGCATCTGTCAGGTACCACCTCTCACTAAAAGTGCTCTATCTCCTTCAAATCTGATCCAAATTCAAAACTTTTTGAATCAAAAGTTTAGCAACTCATAGGAATCTACTTGTACCAAAGGAATTAGGCCAATTTGATATAGACAAGGATTAATGCCTTGATTAATAATGCTTTGTTTCTGGACAGACTTTCTGCAAACCTGCACACCTCTGATAAATGACTTCAATGAGCTCCAAATACATCAAATGAGCTGCAACCAAGCTTCACAAGGCCTTAGCAATGTCTTTGCTAAACTCCCCAAGCTTTGAATGGCATCAAATGGAGTAGTAATGAGTGAATTAGACCAAAAAGTATTCAACCTGTCCAAGAACCTGCACAGAGATGCGCCGCCTGCTCCAGAGGGTTGTAGAAGAGGGGCAATTCACATTTGAGTGGATAGGTCTCTTAGCAATGACCTAATCTATCATGGGTGTAAAGGGCAAGCTCCAATTTTGAGTAGAATTGCCACATTTGATCCTCCACGGGGCATGTATTCTCTGGTTTGCAGGAGTCAAAAAAAACCAAAATTTTTCTTTCACAAATCTCCTGAAATACATCAATGTTTCATGCAATGGTTTGCTCCAGTGTTGCTAATACATGTGCCCTTTCACAATACATGAGAACCTCTGTGTTTCCTTTGTATTTGCCCCAATACATTTGACAAAATACATTCCTTCACAAGCTTTCCATGAAAGCTTCAAAACCAGAAATTTTTTGCTTGCTTTATGCACTTCAATCTTCACTGAACTTGCTCTTTGGCACCTGCAATCCGCTTAAGAGAGTTTTGCTACTCTTACCAGTTAGGCCAAGCTTCAGCCCGAGGTGAGCTCCACAGCTTTCTTTTGCTCCATAGCTTCAATGGAAATCTTCACAGCTTCTTCTTCTTCCCTCTTCTCTCACTCACTCTCACAACACAACAAAATGGGCTCTAGGCTCTGATACCATGATAAAAAACAGAAGAAGGAGGAAGCACACACAAGAGAAGCAAACCCTAATCCATATCCATCAATCATAAAGAAGGAGAGAAGCCATAGTCACCATCTCTCTCACACACACAAAGGAGAACACAACATAGTGTTATGTCCACACTACAAAAGTAAACCTAATGTAATGTCCACACCACACATGACCAGCTGGACGCGGTCATAAACACACCACACGATATCTATCTACCATACTATCACTCTGTCAGCACCCATGTGCTATCCTCCAGCTGTATACGAGCTTGACATTTCAACAAGATATCACTGGAGGAGGGAAGACACAAGGAGAAAGTCACCCTTCAAGATCTAGAAACACCTAAGCTTACAAAAGATATCACTGGAGGCGGGAAGACACAAGGAGAAAGACACAAGGAGGAAAGACACAAGGAGAAAGTCACCCTTCAAGATCTAGAAACACCTAAGCTTACAAAAGATGGGCGTCGAAAACGTAATAAAGCCTTGGCAGAAGAGGAACCTGAGGCTAGAAAGATCATGACTAAAACCAAAAGTGAAAATGAAGACAAACCAGACTTGCTCTCAATAAAACCTATACTGTTGTGACGAGCGGAAGGTGGTCCGACACTGATGGCAGTAAGGGTTAAGGAGGATGGGATGTCCACATCATACGATGGCCGGACGGAAGTCAATGAAGTTGATATTGCGGGACTAGGGGAGGAAACTCGACCCGTACACATTGTTAAGGACTTGACTTTGGTTGAAGAAGATGAGCTCATTGCTCTCCTTAAGCAATTTAAGGATTGTTTTGCCTGAAATTACAAGGAGATGAAGGGGATACCACCTGAGGTAGTACATCATATGATTCCAATCATGGAAGGGTCAAGGCCATCTAGGCAAAAATCATACCAGATAAATCCTAAGTATGTAGCAATTGTAAAGGAGGAAATAAACAAGCTCATTTCTGGATTTCATATATGAAATCAAACATACGAATTGGTTGTCACCAAATCGTAATAGTACCAAAAAAGAATGAAAAACTTAGGGTATGTGTTGATCTTAAAAAGGTGAATGCAGCTACTAGGAAAGACCATTATCCCCACTACCCTCTTATATACGGAACATGTTTTGGAAAGGAGGAAATAAACAAGCTCATTTCTGGATTTCATATATGAAATCGAACATACGGATTGGTTGTCACCAATCGTAATAGTGCCAAAAAAGAATGAAAAACTTAGGGTATGTGTTGATCTTAAAAAGGTGAATGCAGCTGCTAGGAAAGACCATTATCCCCACTACCCTCCTATATAACCTTCACGCCACAGCTTTCACCTGTCTATTAACACACCCTAGGCTTGGGGAGAATGACACAAATACTCCCAAGAAGAATCGACAGAGAACTCTGCACCGAATACATCAAGACCTACGACAAGGACACCAAACGAGGAACTATTACAAAGGCTGACGGCACTACAGAACAACTCCTAATCACAGAGGAGCTCATACGGGATGCTCTGTAGCTCCTGCCAGCAATTAAAGTCCATGCCCACGCATTCGACAAAACGCAATGCTCAAGAAAAGTTCTTATAACTTGTAAGATTCCTCCCCAGCCTCTCAAAATGTCCAGCATCTTTCCCTATAATCAATCCCTCTTCAGAAATATAAAAGACCTTGTTTCTAACTGTTTTAACCTAGAGAGAGAAAATATTCTAGAGAGAGAATATTCAGATTTTTAATATTTTTGGATAGAAAATTATCTCATCTTATTAAAATAAGTTCCCCTAAAACAGAAATTCAAAAAGAACTTTCCAATGTGCAATTGGAATTAATTGGAAATGGGTATAAAGGACCTTAGCCTAAGGGTCTAGATTTTCAGAAATTTTTGGATTATGGTCCAATTAAGGTTCCTATGGACCAATAGCATCAATCCATGTGTAGAGAGGAGATAAATCCAATTTGTAAAAGAAGATACCCAAAAATGAGTAAATGCTCACATAAGATGAAGAGTTGAAAATGTACAAGGTTTATTAGTAAAAAACTATGAGCAATATTAAAAATATGAGATATTTTGGGTATAATGATTCTATTTTGACACATATGTAAGGAAGGGGAGTTCTTTAAAGGAGGTGCATATTTCACATAAGATGAAGAGTTGAAAATGTACAAGGTTTATTAGTAAAAAACTATGAGCAATATTTAAAATATGAGATATTTTGGGTATAATGATTCTATTTTGACACATATGTAAGGAAGGGGAGTTCTTTAAAGGAGGTGCATATTTCACATGCTTGAATGAGTTTTAAACTCATAAAAATTGAGATATTTCATCTCTCCTCTCTCCTCATTCAAGTCTAGTTCCAAAAAGTTAGCTTAACTGACCTAAAAATGGTCAAAATTTGACCAAACTGATTTAGAAAATTCTAGAATCAGTTTGTTTGGTTAGAAGCTCAATTTTTCCTATAAATAGAAGCCTCCCCCTTGTTGAAAAATATATAGTGTTTATGCATCGTTACTCTACTCCACCTAAGCCAAGAACTGTGAATTCATTAATAATTCACTAGTTTTTGGAGCTTCCCTCTTTCTTCAATCCCCATTAGTGGCTCCATCAACATACTTAACCAATTGATTGGTTGGGGGCCTCTATCGTGAACAAAGAATCAAGCAATTTGTAAGGTAAATGGTGAATTTTGATCTTTTCTATAATTCCTCAATGTTTCTCTCTTCTCAACCCCTCTCAAGCTTGAGAAGCTTAATTGGAATGGTTTTTGAATGCTATTGAAGTTAATTGATGAATGTTAGTGAAGAGTTACATAATTTGATGAATGCTATTGAAGTTAATTGATTAATGATAGTTAAGAATTACATAAATTTTCATTTATGCTTAATTCTAATGGTTTTTATGTAATTTCTCTCTCTTACTCAAGAAATGGTCATACTCATGACCCATTCTCAATCCAAATGAAGCTTTTCATAAAGCTTTTCCTTAATCCAAGATTAAGCTATGCTTGAGGCCAAATTAATGGCTTATTTCTATGCTTTTAGTTTATGTATATTGATGATTCAATCCATTATGGATTGATGATCCAATTAGAGACCATTCTAATTATTTCCTTAATGATAAGCTTTATCCCTTAGAAAAATTGAGATTTATCAGTCATAGTAGCGGAGCTATGGCAAAATTTTTATAAAAATTACGCATAAAATAATTTCATTCAAAGCATAAAAAGAGGACTTCCTACCATATTCTAGGAATTATCATCCTAGATTAATTGAAAGAATTTCATTGTAATCATGGAGAAATTGAATTTTTATATTATGCATAATGGATAAATTTTTATATCAAAAGTGTTACTTTTATCATTTTTATTTACATGCATAGAAGTATGCATAATGGATAAATTTTTATATCAAAAGTGTTACTTTTATCATTTTTATTTTCATGCATAGAAGTATGCGTAATGGATAAATTTTTATATCAAAAGTGTTACTTTTATCATTTTTATTTACATGCATAGAAGTATCCATAATGGATAAATTTTTATATCAAAAGTGTTACTTTTATCATTTTTATTTACATGCATAGAAGTATGCATAATGGATAAATTTTTATATCAAAAGTGTTACTTTTATCATTTTTATTTACATGCATAGAAGTATGCATAATGGATAAATTTTTATATCAAAAGTGTTACTTTTATTATTTTTATTTTCATGCATAGAAGTATGCATAATGGATTAATTTTTATATCAAAAGTGTTACTTTTATCATTTTTATTTTCATGCATAGAAGTATGCATAATGGATAAATTTTTATATCAAAAGTGTTACTTTTAGCATATTGAATTTCATGCATAAAGGTATGCATAAAAGTTGATTATTTTATTATAAAAGTGTGACTTTTATCATAATTGAATTTCATACATAAAGGTATGCATAAAAGTTGATTATTTTATTATAAAAGTGTGCCTTTTATTATATTGAATTTCATGCATAGAGGTATGCATAAAAGTTGATTATTTTATTATAAAAGTGTGACTTTTATCATAATTGAATTTCATGCATAGAGATATGCATAAAAGTTGATTATTTTATTGTAAGAGTGTTACTTTTATCATATTGGATTTCATGCATAGAGGTATGCATAAAAGATATTCTTTTTATACTAAAAGTGTGATTTTCATCATAAATGGATTTTATGCATAACTTAGATGCATAAGAGAAATTCTTTTATTCTAAAAGTGTAATTCCTACCAAATTGAATTTATGCATAAGAAGATGCATAAAAGTTTGATTTTTAATTCAAAGTGTCATTCTCATCTAAATTGAATTTATGCACAAGAAGATGCATAAAAGAATAAGATTTCAATTCAAAAGCGTTATTCTCATCCAAATTGAATTTATGCATAGGAAGATACATAAAAGATGGATTTTTAATTCAAAAATGTCAATTCTCATCCAAATTGAATTTATGCATAGGAAGATGCATAAAAGATTGAATTTTAATTCAAAAGTGTCATTTTCATTTAAAATGAAATTATGCATAGGAAGATGCATAAAAGATTGATTTTTACTTCGAAGGTATTAATCTCCTTAAATGGAATTTATGCATAAATAAATGTGTAAAGAAATCTTATACCAAATATAAGAATTCTCTTGTATTCTATAAATAGATATGAGATGTGATAGGATGTGATAAGAGGTGTATAAGAGGTGATAAGATGCTTATGAAATAAGTTAAGAGGTGATAAGATGAATTAAGATGTGATAAGATGTGTATGGGATGAGGTAAGAAGTGTATGTGATAGGATAAGATGTATATGGGTTGTGATAGGGCGAGAATAGATGTGATGTAAAAGATTAGATGTGAAGGTATATGGGGTTATATGAATGGGAATGTGGAAATGGATGTATGTATATGGATGTGTGGATGTGGAGATGGGAGTGTGGATGTATGAATGTGAAAATGGATGTATGCATGAAGATGTATATGCATAGATGTGAATGTGGATGTAGATGTGGCTGTATAGTGTGGATGTATGAATGTGAAAATGGATGTATGCATAGATGAAGATGTATATGCATAGATGAAGATGTATAGTGTGGATGTATGAATGTGAAAATGGATGTATGAATGTGAAAATGGATGTATGCATGAAGATGTATATGCATAGATGTGAATGTGGATGTACATGTGGCTGTATAGATGTGAATGTGGAATGTGGATGTGGATGTATGTATGTATGTGGATGTAGATGTGGATGTATAGATGTGAATGAGAATGTGGATGTGAATGTATGTGAATGTGGATGTAGATGTGGATGTATAGATGTGAATGTGGAATGTGGATGTGGATGTATGTATGTATGTGGATGTAGATGTGGATGTAGAGATGTGAATGGGAATGTGGATGTGGATGTATGTATGTATGTGGATGTGGATGTATGAATAAGGACGTGATAGTGGATGTATGCATGTAGATGTGGATGTATGGATGTGAATGTGGATGTGGATGTGGATGTATGGATGTGGATATGGATGTGAATATATGATATGTAATATGAAGGAATCTGAAGTGAAGAGATGGAAAATGATGTGATTGGATGAGTACACATATAAATGGAATGTGGAATAAGTAATGTGGATTAATGTGGAAAAATGAGAGTTAATATAGAAATTGTATTTGTAAACTGTTTGTAAATGCTGTTTGTAAATGGCTGTTTTATGTCAAGAATGCTGGGGAAGCATTTTGACCGTCTTGTGATTAAGGTCGTGGAGACCTAATTGATAAAGTTGCAACTGCTGACAGAGAGTCAATGGAGGACGTCTCGCGTAGCAAGGTCGGCCGAGGTCTTGACCAGCCTCGGTTCGATTAAAATGGTGAGCTTCCGGTACGGTGGATTAGGGATCAAGGAAGCGGCCTATGAGTGAAGCGCTAGGTCACCTGCGAAGGATCCTAGAGGGTGCTGACCATACGGTGCTCGGGCTTTGGGTCGCCGAAGATACCCACACGTGCGTCGTGGAAGATATTGGAATAAGGAGTAAGAGTTGTTTTCTGAAATCGGGCATGGATTTGGTTGATTGACCTTGCTGAGTCCGTGGCTCTTTTATATGGATCTGTGGGTTGATCTTGCTGATCTTCCACGGAGATTCCATTCTATTATATGAATATATTTTCGGTTACTATGAGCTAGGAACTATGGAAAAGGCCCCTGAGTGAACAGGTGGTGAGCGTTCTGGTTGCCAATGATGCCATAAGTATACCGATGAATGAATGACTGGAAATAAGGATTTCAACCAGAGACTTTGAGGATTGTCATCAGTGACATAATGGTTTCATTAAAGGATTGTTTTAAAGTTAGCTGATGCTAAGAAAAAGGTAATTTCATATTGGGTGTGTAAGTGGTGTGACTAGTTTTATGTTTGCATGAACTTCCGGCTAGGGGGCCTTGGAACTCTTTTCCTTGGTACCCGGGACAAAACCTAATCAAATTCTTAATTGGATCCCATCACTACAGTGGTTGGGCGGTTGGCTAACCCATGGGACTGGATGGGGTTAGGCTGGACTGATGGATCCGTAAAGGGTGGTTGCAGGATCAGGGTGCTCAGTTTTGTCCACTCAGCACCCTGTAAATAAATAGTAAAAAAACAGGCATTTGTTTATCTTTAGTGGCTAATCTCTCTTAGCTAACAAAGGAATTTCCTTTCAAGTTCTTTTGTTGGAACATCACATGTAAAATTTGGAATATAGTTGCATAATCTGATTAAGCATTAAATAGTCAAAAGTCCTCATTTCCTTAGGTATAATGTCAATGTATACACCCTGTCCCAAATTTGGACGGATTTCATAAAATGCTAATATCTTTTACATATAAACTCATATGAGATTCCCACTTTGGACATTAGATCTTCACACAATATAGAGATTAACTTGATTTTTTGAGAAAATTTTAAGCTGTTTGTCTATTTTCTTTAAATATTTCAAGGTCTTTAAAGTGTTATAATATATGGCACTTTTTGTACCCACCATATCTACCACTTAAAATGCTCAATCGTGTAGATCAAAAGAGTGTTAGATAAAGAGACATGAGTAGAATGTGGTGGTTAGTCAAAATTTCAAATCCAATGGTTGGATTTTTAATGATATGTTTTCCAAAATTCTTCAAGGTTATCAGAAGGCCTATAAATATTAATAATCTTATTAGTAAAATTACATTTCTAAAGTAAATATTCTAAAACCTATAGGGACTAGCGTACTTGTAATGGTGCATCTATGGAAAAAAATTTGGATCACTCTAAGTATGAAAAGATTAATTTTTTATCATTTCAACATATTTTTGATAAATTTTTATTTATTAAACTAATTTATATTAATTTAAGTTTTATTGGGTCAATTTTAGTGCATATGTATTTTCTATTAGTTTCTTGATCTCATTTGAAGTACATGCCTCCCCAACTTTTCTCTCCAAGCATTGTCCCAGTCCCAGCATAAACTGGACAAAACTAGATACCCTGATCTTGCAACCACCCTAAATCGAGACTCAATTTCTGTTATTACGATAGATAAGGTAAATCCTGGATAGTAATTGTTCTATGGATAGGAATCAACGGCTGTGCCTCTTGATGGGGAAAAAAGCGTTGATCCCAATGATCCAAGTGCAAGTTTCTTCCTTGATCCGACCGAGTATCTTTATAGGTGCAGTCGGATCAGCGTGATCAGTAATGATCTTGACTACGTTAGAGTAAAAAGTTATCTTGGTGGAATCGCCCGTGCTTTTCGGGTAAGGGAATTTTTTTCCGGGCTTGGTTTTGGAAAAACCGACAGATTAGTCTCTTGTCCGGATATCCGTGGACGAGGCCCCGACTGTGAGATCCCTGTCCCCACCATGCGACGGATTCGGGATACTAGCAGCAGAAGTAGCACTTCATGCGCGGGGCAGGGACCCACACTCGGGGCCTCGTCCACGGATATCCGGACAAGAGACTAATCCGTCGATTTTTCCAAAACCGAACCCGGAAAAAACTTTCCTTACCCGGAAAGCACAGGCGATTCCACCAAGATAACTTTTTACTCTAACGTAGTCAAGATCATTACTGATCACGCTGATCCGACTGCACCTATAAAGATACTCGGTCGGATCAAGGAAGAAACTTGCACTTGGATCATTGGGATCAACGCTTTTTTCTCCATCAAGAGGCACAGCCGTTGATTCCTATCCATAGAACAATTACTATCCAGGATTTACCTTATCTATCGTAATAACAGAAATTGAGTCTCGATTTACGGATCCATCAGTCCAGCCTAACCCCATCCAGTCCCATGGGTTAGCCAACTGCCCAACCACTGTAGTGATGGGATCCAATTAAGAATTTGATTAGGTTTTGTCCCGGGTACCAAGGAAAAGAGTTCCAAGGCCCCCTAGCCGGAAGTTCATGCAAACATAAAACTAGTCACACCACTTACACACCCAATATGAAATTACCTTTTTCTTAGCATCAGCTAACTTTAAAACAATCCTTTAATGAAACCATTATGTCACTGATGACAATCCTCAAAGTCTCTGGTTGAAATCCTTATTTCCAGTCATTCATTCATCGGTATACTTATGGCATCATTGGCAACCAAAACGCTCACCACCTGTTCACTCAGGGGCCTTTTCCATAGTTCCTAGCTCATAGTAACCGGTAATATATTCATATAATAGAATGGAATCTCCGTGGAAGATCAGCAAGATCAACCCACAGATCCATATAAAAGAGCCACGGACTCATCCGTTGAGGACCAGCAAGGTCAATCAACCAGATCCATGCCCGATTTCAGAAAACAACTCTTACTCCTTATTCCAATATCTTCCACGACGCACGTGTGGGTATCTTCGGCGACCCAGAGCCCGAGCACCGTATGGTCAGCACCCTCTAGGATCCTTCGCAGGTGACCTAGCGCTTCACTCATAGGCCACGCGATAAATCCTGGATAGTAATTGTTCTATGGATAGGAATCAACGGCTGTGTCTCTTGATGGGGAAAAAAGCGTTGATCCCAATGATCCAAGTGCAAGTTTCTTCCTTGATCCAACCGAGTATCTTTATAGGTGTAGTCGGATCAGCGTGATCAGTAATGATCTTGACTACGTTAGAGTAAAAAGTTATCTTGGTGGAATCGCCGGTGCTTTCCGGGTAAGGGAAGTTTTTTCCGGGTTCGGTTTTGGAAAAACCGACGGATTAGTCTCTTGTCCGGATGACGAGGCCCCAAGTGTGGGTCCCTACCCCGCGCATGAAGTGCTACTTCCGCTGCTAGTATCCCGAATCCGTCGCATGGTGGGGACAGGGATCTCACAGTTGGTATCAGAGCATGACTATGGCCTAGTACCATCGTCTTATGCGTCTCTCGAGGAGATTTTGAATTTTGGAGCCGAGCCACTCTATGTACTTATTGCAACTTGTATATGAATATACAAATGTTTTTTTATTTAAGTAATTGTTTACGGACGATCGGATAAAGAAAAATCTGTTTATCAGACTTATGTCATAGATCTCCAATAAGATCAACTGAGGAGCCAATTATGTCAAAAGTTTATCAAGACGCACAAAAAGGTTGTAATTGTGTGATATAACTCATACAAATTATTAATTCAAATTGAAATTCGTAAATTAGTAATTGGGTCTTCAATTGGAAGTACCGCAATTATATGGAACCCTGACTTGCTTGAGGCCTAGACATGATGGTATTTACCTTATAGTTTCGAGTTTCATGACTATCCGTATATACCGAGGGTATAACTGCAGCTCTTTACCGGCAGTATATACGAGTAAATCTAAGACTTGAAATTATAAGCATTAATGCTATCCAGCTGATGATTTCGAATGTGGTTGATATGATTTTTTTAATTCTGTTTGAGAACTGATGAGTTGATTTGGATTCTGATTGAAGAATGATGATCCCTGAAAATGGATTGAAGGATTGAATGTAATAAACTGAGCGAAACCACAATGTGGATGATTGGGACGAGTCCCTGTGATGATATTCATAACTAGAATGATGATAATGAATTCAACAAATCACTATGAGATTAGTGGATTGTGCTGTCAAATTGCTACTGTTAACACTTGTCCACGGTAGATCAAGTTAAGGGATGATAAATTGAGAACTTACTTAACTGAAATTCCCGTGGAGGAATGTTCAGAAGGATATTTTTCGGTCTAATGGACCATTATCGTATGAATGATATGATCTAAATGAATTATTATTTAATGATGAGTTCTATATAAGGAATATTTATCCCAGTATTCTGTTGGGTTGACCAGAATATAAGGAACCCAGAATAAATTAGAAAAAGAGTTGCCCTCTACCTTGCGAGATGAGGACATCTCGCACCTTTTTAAGTGGGGTAGAAGTTTGTAAGATTCCTCCCCCCAGCCTTCGAGGTATATAGGAGTAAGAATCTCCTTTTCTGATCTTATAATTATTCCTTCTCTAAATAAAAGAAAGATTCTGTTTAAAAAGGAAAGACACTTTACCCAGAATACCTTCTCAGGAGCCCACCTGTTTTAAAGATTCAGAACGATGAGTTCTGAAGTGAGAGCCAGTGTTTTGGATGCCAAGGTTTTGACCATCAGTTAAAAGATTGCCCGACTCCTACCATGAAAAGGACACAGGGAAGTCTAGAACCCAAATTCAGAGACCAATTCCTTCATACCAATCTAATCAGGGTCCGTCTCGGACAAGATTACTTAACTCCATTAACTAGGTCCGACCCATTGATTAGGGTCGAGATGACCAGTCAAATGCTTGACGACTTAGAGCAACAGATGCAGGCAATTCATAAAGATATAAACGTTGCCCAGGATCGACAGAGACAATATACAGATAAGAAGAGGACAGTCAGAGAATTCAAAGAAGCAATTATAGTCTTCATTGAATATGGACCAAAAGAATTTTTTTATCTCTAGGGGAGTATAATTAGTTATCCCCCAGATATTGTGGACCAAAGAAAGTAAGTGACTTAGCCTACGAACTTCTTTTATCTCCTCATCTCAAAGTTCTTAATGCCTTCTATAGAAATATGTGCCAAACCCAAATCATGGAAAGATGGTAAAACTTCAGTGGCAAGATACCGTTGGCTTCTAGGTTACGCTAACTCCTTCCTTTATATAAGTCGTAACTTTTACTTATCGCTCACAGTAATCTTACTTCCATCGATCTCCCCTCCTTCATGGCTTGGCAATAGGAATTAGTTTTATCCATGATGATTTCTCACCTTCAAGACGCAAGCGAGTCTGTGAAGAAGGATTTTATAGAACAGTATGAGCGCTCACTTTTTCCTCACTTGGGAACGTCTGTAGCTCAGACCAAATGGCGGACCTATCAAGACATAACTAGGGTAACACCTTGGGGTGAGCAGCACTTTCGTAACAATGTCCGCTTGGCCATGGTTATCGAAGCCTTGGGTTTGGGTCCCCGATACTACTGCGTCATGAGATCAAGACATCTTGGGTTTTCTGAGCGGGTCTTCTTACTGGCGTGTTTTCTTCCTCATCAAAAGATATGCCTTTACCCCGTTTTTGGTTTGCCTCTCAGAGGTCCTTTTGTTAGAACACCTCATACCACTGAGATAGGCGCGGCAATAACCAACAGAATTATTCCTATAGATGAGTTACCTTATACGTGCGCAGCTTGTGAGTGCTACTTTTGTGATCATATGATGGACGGGCTTATGGAAGTGTAAAGAGTTCTTCTATCTTTACTGTATATGTTCCATGAATGAATAAAGTTTAAATCTTGTTCTTGTCTTGACCCTTACTCTCTTTGAGACTTTTTTAATTAGTGATTAATCTTAATTAAATTTTTCTCTAAGTCTCATGTTCGTGCATTTTGCGAAATTATCCCAAGTTTGCGAGATGACATCTAGATGTTATAACCCTACACTCGTGAGATTTGAGTAAGCAGAGATGTTGTCTTTGATGAGATGAGTAGCGGGTATGCACTAGTTAAGCCAACATCTATGCGAGTAAGCAGAGATGTCTTAATGAGACGAGTAGCTAGTATTACTAGTTAATCCAACATCTATACTTACTCGTGAGATGCAAGTAAGTAAATATATTATCTTTGATGAGATAAGTTGCTGGTATACACTAGTGAAGACAACAGAAGATGTAGATGTAAGAAGTAATGATGCTACCCCACATGTAGGGTAGCAATCATAGGTGCTTAGTGCACCTAGAGATTCCTCTAGCAATGAATCCAATGTTAGTCCATGGTCAGGTAGTTAAGGACAGATAGGGTACACATGTATCATACAAGGAAGAAAAATATATGTCAACCTTTTATGCCTGATCTGTTGGAGCAGGATGGTGACTCTAGTGGCTCTAAGTAGAGCCTTAATGAGGAGATTGGAATTCCACCAGTGGTTACTCCTAGTGTAAGAAGAACCAAGATTGTTTTAAGGACACATGGTGTAGTCATCCAGGTTTTACGCAGGTCTATGAGGGTTATATACCTTGTTGACAAATTTAGATACGATTGATATGCAGCCCATCATTATGCTTACATGGTTAAAGTAATATAGGAATTGGAGCCCACTTTTTTTTAGCAGATACTTGGAAATAAAAAATGGGAATATCCATGAGGAGATGGCAGCATTGGATGCAAATGCAACATGGGAGTTAATGTTTTTGACTAAGGAAAAGAAGGAAATTGGATGTAAGTGGGTGTATAAGGTTAAGAATAACGTGGATGGATCAGTGAGCATGTATAAGGAAAGATTGATTTTTCAAGGGTTATGCATAGACCTATGGATTTAACTATGAATAATAGCCTAGTTTGTGAGAATGGAAATCTTGAGAGTTGTCATTACTATGGATGCAGAAGGGTTGGTCTTTACATATGAGATGGATGTAAAGAATGCTTTCTTAATTGGTGATTTTCAAGAAGAAGTATACATGATGCAACCACCAGGTTATGAAAGTGATGCATACCCAAATTTTATGTATACATTACACCGCAAAGCCTTGTATGTCTTGAAGCAGGCATCCAAAGCATGGTCAAACAAGATCACAGAGTATCTTGTCACCATTGGATTTCAGATATCCAATGTAGGATTTTCACTTTATGTGAAAAAGACAAATAGAGGGATCATCATGCTATTAGTCATTTATGTGGTTGACTTGATTATCATTAGTGAGAGTGATGTTGACATACATGATGTCAAGATACTTTTAAAGAAGAAGTTTGAGATGAAGGATTTGGGTGAGCTGCGATATTTCTTGGGCATACAGGTGGCAAGATCATCTCATGCAATGGTAGCAAATAAGCTAAAATTCTATTATAAGCCTCTCACCCAGGACATACTCTATCAAATCAAGAAGAAGAAGAAGAAGGAGAAACAAAGGAGACCAATGAAAAATGCAAAGTATGCCTTGAGGCAATCACTTGATAAAAAGAGAACCAAAGAGGCCATAAGCCTACACAAGTGTGTACAGATGCAATAACAAAAAAATGTGGAACAAACTTGCATTGCCTTGGTGGACAGACATTAGGGCTAGCCACCACAACCTCAAATCTTGGGAGACATGAACCTCACTAACTGTGCCAATGGCATAAGTGCAAAAGCTATCACCTAGGTGTGTCATCAATGTATACAGCACTAGTTG
The DNA here is from genome assembly GCF_041138505.1 of Cibotium barometz. NCBI lineage: Eukaryota > Viridiplantae > Streptophyta > Polypodiopsida > Cyatheales > Cibotiaceae > Cibotium > Cibotium barometz. Next base: position 47,837,363 of record NC_141074.1, read on the forward strand.
ATCTTGATATCTCGACAATTGAGTCCAAAGGTCTTGATTTTCACATCTTGAAGGATGACACCCGATGGTTTTGTTATATTTCCATATTAACAATCTTCATAAGACTTTTGTCTATATGAGTGGTGGGCTTCCCCAAGCCCCTCCAACTTGTTCATGGGAGCTTTTGTTAGTCCTTTGGTTAAGGGCACAGAAGGAGAGTGCTCAATATAATTTGTTTATGATTCAAGAAATAATAGACCCACTTAGTCTGCCTGACGCTCGGTCAAGAGCCTCACTTGGCTGCTCGAATTTTAGTAATCCTCAAGAATATGCAGTGAATCTTCCCTATGAGGGGACAAGATAAATTTAGCACCGATCACCTTAGAGAAAATATTTTCTCCAATTATCTTGGAGAAAATATTATGTTGACCCACCCTTGGAGGCCACCCAAGCATTGTACATGGTCATCACCATTATGTTGACCCACCATTGGAGGCCACCCAAGCATTGTACACGGTCATCTCACCATTATGTTGACCCACCATTGGAGGCCACACAAGCATTATACACGGTCATCTCACCATTATGTTGACCCACCATTGGAGGCCACCCAAGCATTGTACACGGTCATCACCATTAGCATGCTTTTGGCCACATCTCCTACCATAAGGTTCTTTGCCATCTTACCCATACGTAACAGAAGAATATCTTTTGTAAAACAGTGCTAGAATATATGAAATGACCTCAATATATGCTTAAATGCCATGCTTAATGCCAAATGGAGAAGTCATTCTAGACTTCATGTATATACTTGTTTAAAGGTTAGACATAGTAGCCATGGACTATTTTTAAGTTATGGGTGACTAGGCACTAGAAACCATTCATACATAAGGTATTTTTTGCATTAAGAAATACATAATTAGTCCCCTTTATAATAGGACCCTTGTGAGATCTTTTCCCTCTTCTCCCTACTCTCGTACATGAATTCTCTTAGACCTTTACATTGCTTTTGATGGTGGATGCTATCTTAGGTAGGATTGATTAAATACTCTTCTGTTGCATAAATTTTCCCTCTCATAATGTCTCCCTTGTGAGTTGAGAACCACTGTCTTCTTGCCTCCATAAGCTCTTCCTCCACACCCTATTGTTATGGAGCTCTATAGTGTGACAATAAAGTGAGGATCCGATGATGGGATATCACACCCACAACCAGGAAGTTACACTTCGTAGCTCTCTCTCTCTCTCTCTCTCTCTCTCTCTCTCTCTCTCTCTCTATATATATATATATATATATATATATATATATATATATATATATATATATAGAGAGAGAGAGAGAGAGAAAGAGAGAGAGAGAGAGAGAGGTGCATCATCTTTAAAAAAAAGAGAAGAGATAAGTATATCATCTCTTAAGAGCATCCATACAGAGACTTAATAAAGGCAACAAGCAAGCAATGCTAAAAGAGAAGTGGTCATGTTACACCATTTTGTAGCCCATACAACTCACTAATGGTGTATTAAAGATGAGGCAACTCAATTCAAAGGGTAAAAGAGGAGAAATATAGAAGCATAAAAATAAATGAACATTTTTCAACAAGGGTCCCTATCTGTTATTTTTTTCACATGGCACATTGATAGTTAGAACAAGGTAAAAACTACAATGCAACTTGGCAGTTACCCATCTTCTATTCATGTACATGGCACATTGACAGTTAATAAGGATAATAATATAATGCAGCTTGCTAGTTCATGTTTCTTACACATTCTATCTTTTGTATTTTTTTTTCTTTATCTTTGTCTTTGAGTACTAATTTTCTGTTATTGTTATAGTGTTTAGTTGTTTTTAGTAGTGTTTAGTTGATTTTAGCAAATACTGTATTTTGGGAATACAAATGGTTATTCTTATATCCACAAATCAGGGGCGTGGATGGTTATTCCTAAACTTTAAAAAAATAATCAACAAAATATAAGATAGAAAGAGGCCTCTTCAAAAGAAAAAGGGATGGTCTAGATTTGGTGACTATATCCCGATGTGGAAGGAAAAAGCAAAACAAAAAGAGCAACATAAAATTTCTATGGAAAAGCTTACACCTAAAAAGGGTCAATCAAGAAAATCAATAGAATTCAACATACCAAATAAAAAGTGAAAGTAGTTACGTAAAAATAAACAGAACTAGCAAGGAAGACAAAGTAGGATATTATGATTTTTGGGAGTACCTTAAGAAAATGAAACTTAATATGAACTTGGGCAAATTGCTTACAATGGTGCTAACCTTTGGAGACTAATTGTTCATCAATTTTTAGGACAAAATCCAAATCCTAACACCATGGTAGAACACATAAGTGACTGGATGGTCAAAAGCATCGCAGCTCTCAACTTGACAGGGTGATTATAAAGGATGTTATAGAACAATTATGCATAACGTGTAATGGCAAAAGTTGTCCTAGATTGTGATGCATCTAATACTAGAAGTAACACCGTAAGAATCTAGAACCATAAAGTTTTTGATGTTTTAATAGATGGAGGATCAGGTGAAATTATCCTTTCTAAGATAACTATGTGCAATAGTTGGGCTTGGCGGAAGAGCTTCTTTGCCACCTCCATTATTAGTAAAGAGGTAGCCCTTAGGATTAATCAAGAGAGAAAGGATTGAAGTGGCTAGTGTTTATTTCCTAGTCATATTTGTGGTATTAACAATGGAAGAGAGCATATTCAATACTTCTATGAAGATTGTGGCTCCGAAAATATCAAGCATATTTTTTTGGGAGGGGGGGAGAGATGGAAAGACATAGGTACACTTTGAAGAGAAAGCATAAAATCAAGGTGTCCATACAAGCTCAAGACTCTGTACCAATGTACCAAGCATGTCATCCAATGTATGTGGAAGGGTTGAACCTTTTGGTCAAAGTGGAAGATGATAATGATGATGAAATCCTGGGAAAAATCCAAATTTTATGTCTTTATTTGAAGTGGAAGTGGAATATAAAATTTTATCTAGATATTAGCCTGGATATTTTAATGTGGGGACAATCTCAGCTAAAAAAATCCAAAAACTAGTAATCTGGCTATGGAATCTAAGAGTATCAAGGCAATATAAGTTAGTGAGATTGTAGCAAAGGTAGCCTATAAAAAATACCAACAATAGATGACCAAAGTGCAAGAAGATGAGTTATAAGATCTTAACATTAGTGATGAAGACAACCCCTACATGGTGAAGGTATGTGCAAACTTAATAGATGAACACAACCCTTGCATGGTGAAGGTATGTGCAAACTTAACAAATGAATGGAAACAATAGTTGTAGAGTTGTAAAGTAAATATATAGCTGTTTTTGCATTGATCTATACATATTCGGAAAGAAATAGACCCCAAATTATGTCAATGTATAATAAATCTCAAGGAGGATGTAGTATCAATCCAGTAGTAGAGGTACTGTATGAACCCTAACTATGCTAAGCAAAGGAGATAATATAAGCTTCTAATAATTGGATATATTTATCTGATGGAAAAAGTAGAGTGGTTATCCCCTATACTGGTGGTGCCTACGAAGAATGGGAAAATCCATGTTTGTGTAGATTAGAAGAAATTGAATACAACTATAGTTATAGATCCTTTCCCATTGCCATTTATTGGCTCCATGATGTTGGATATAGTAGCCAGACATGAGATGTATTCTTTCCTTGATTTTTTGACTATAATCAAGTCCAAATAGCCCCAATAGATTAGGAGAAAACAACCTTCATTACATAATAGGGAGTTGTGATGACCTTTTACCTTAAGAATGCTCCAACCACAATTCAAAGAATGGTGCAATAAGTTTTTTATGAATATCTGACTACTTTAATGAATATCCAACGACTTTTACGAGTGTGTTGCTTGATGATTTTAGTGTTAGAAATTTTGAACACTTATAACATCTAATACTTTGTCTAAATTCATGCACCTAGGGGTTGTTTGACTAGTGTTACATGTTCATCCAAGACAATCTTGTGTTGATATAGCTTAGGATATATTCCTTTCAAATACTTGTATGTCCAAGAAAATACGTATGATTATTTTTTTCATAGTTTATTAACTAGAATATCCTTAAACTTGACGTCTAGCTTGTTTTTCACTATCTTAGGACACTTAAAGGTAGATTTACTAAATTGTCAGCACTATGCCTCCTGGTGATTAGCAATTATCTCCTAGTAGAGCCAAAGTGCACATTGGCAATTATCTCCCTAACCATCTATATTAGCACTTTGTTCCCCTAAACAAGCATGCTTGTAAATTATTTCCCCTATTAATTCAAGAATGAAATGGCGTGCTTATTTTTGCATTTGGTGGTTTGCGAGCGATGACTTGGTGCCTAAAGTGCCATGACATAAAATCTCCATAAAATCAACATGGTGGTTATATTTCTCCTTTAATATGTGGAAACTTGCATTGGTAATTCCAGAGAGTTCTAACGATATTTTGATTACTTGTGTTTGAGCATACCCGTCATATTTCTTTAAAACTTGAGAATCCACGCTTTAGACTGTGAGTGTATTATTCCACATGAAACTCCACACATAGTATACTAATAATATTTAGATTACTTATTTTGTAGCATGCTACTTTATTCATATTACTTTCTTCTTATTTGGGTTTAATTCATTTTGGAAAATTTTTATTTACAAAGCCTTTTGGTTTACCAGTGCATTAGAGAATTCATCCCATAACTTATGTCTAATAAAGAAGTGTAAGTAAAATTACATAAATTTTATACTACTTAATTTTTAGCTTGCTCTATTGCACCCAAACTTAATATGTGAGACTCAAAATGCACTATGACTTCCAATCCAAAAGCCAGATGAAAGGGAGCATTAGTAGTAGTTACGTTGTAAGATGTTTGATATGCCTAGTTTATCAAGATATTCTTTGATCCTTTTGTATAATCTTTGTTATGATATTCTTGAGTGTATTTAGTGCTGTCAAATTTTCCTCAATTTTCTCATTTTAACTTAGATATTAACTTGTAGGCTTCTAATATACAATGAAAAATCTCTTCATTCAAGTTATGATGACTTTATTGATGAAATAATTGTTTGCATGATAAACTAGTAGCACGATGCTCCATTTTGTTCATTTTGGTAAATTTTATTTACAAATATTTGGTTCACATCATCTCACAACTTCAATCTTGTAAAGAAGTGCAAGAAAAATTTTAAACAAATGTTATACAACTTTGAGGTTAGTACATAGAGTTTGGAAATTTAATTTACTATTCAAGTACAGCTTTGAGCACTTTTTATATTAAGACTATTTGTAAGCTCCATGTGGATGTTGACAACATTTTTTGGCTACGGCCAATAGTTGTTAAATAACTTAGCCCAAATTCACACTTTTCACTAATCCACTTTATTATATAGCACATGGTATCATAAATAAATACACCCTAGAAAACCATGATTTTTCTATTCATAATTTATAGTTACAACTACCATCTTGCCAACTTTAATGTGGGACATCACCTGAAAATGTAAGTTTAAAATTTAAAAGATTATGTTAGTTTATGAGATTACATATAACTTGTTTGCTATAAAAAGAATAGATGATATTGGGTTGATAGATACAACTACCATTTTAATGTGACATCACATGGCTACTGAACATGTGAGTTTAAAACTTAAAAGATTATGTTAGTATGGGAGATTACATACAACTTGTTCACTATAAAAAGAAAAGATAATATTGCATTGAAATAACCATGTGTGCTATCTCCTTGTTTATAGAGGAAGCAAGACGTGTTGAGAAATGTGGTGCCAAAGTGCACAAGGAAGAGATAGGGAGTGAGTTGAGTAAGCCAAGAAAGTGCAAAGCCTAGCATGAAGCCACATAAGTAAAGGGATTTATCCCACATTGATGTACAAGCCCAAGGGTGTACCTCCTCATATAAAAGGGGGCCATTTCAAGCAATGGATTATATCACTTGCACTTAACTCAAGTCTCTAAGTTATATATCCAAGCTAATTCATCTTGGTGTCTAATTGAACTTGAGTGCAACTTAATTAGTACACACTCATTATGAGTTTTCTTTATTTCTATCCACCTGATATTAGTGTTGTGATTAGTGTAAGATTAGTTTATCATTAGGTAGATATTTTGTCATTAGGAGAGCTTGATTTGTGTTTTCAACATGGTATTAGAGCTGAGGTCTAGCCTCTTAGCTAAGCTTTAGATTAGGATTTATTAGCTTAATCTCCAGTAGACATCAAGAAGTCATTAGGATTAGTTTTTACTCCATCATGTTTATTAGGTTTTAGGACAAAATATTTCTTTAGTCTCTTTCCTTTGAGAGCACAAGCATTTGAAAGTTTCATTGTTGAGAGAGAGAATCCCAACAAAGCTCATAATGTCACACCTACTAGAGTCTTGAAGAAGACACAAAGACAAGGCTTCTCAAACTCACACGCGTGGTGCTATGGCTAGCAACAAGGTGGGCAAGAGTAGTCAAACAAAAGAGCGTGAAATGTAGTTCTATTTTCAGCAACGTAAGCAAGCTTCTATAGTGTCGAGAGAATTTCATCTTTTCCTCCACAAGGAGGGCGAAGAACTCATCAGCAGGGCATACATAGCAAGCACACACCCTCTCGAGGCCTAATCTCTACCATAGCGTGCAGCCCCTTCAACAAAGACAAACCAGAGTAGAGCAGTGGGTGCGGGCTTAGCGTGGCACACAGACCAGCGAAAGAAGGAGCATTGTTCTCCACAGAGCCAAAATAGATAATATCTTTATTTTTTAAGGGAGCTTTGAAATTGCGGTGTAAAAGGACCCAAATCAAGAGGTCCACATGATCATCTCACTTTAACTAAAAAACCATCAAACAAAGCTTTTTTGCACATGCTCATCATGGCAATCATCAGCAAGTTCAACACCGAACTCATCGAACAATAATAAAATTTTCATGGACTTCACAAAATCAATGCAAGCCAAGAACGTTGGCCATCTCATCATTAAAAAAAATTTCTCAAATATGTTGTAAGCAGCCAAATGAGCACGTAATAAAAAAATCTTCTCACTACCCATCTCTTAAACAAAAATTTATTGTAAAAATTCCTACTTCCTGTGAAAAGTTGCTTGTATAACCAGTCTCCTCCGGGGACGGATGACGTACCCAAGCTCGAAATTCATCTCACCTAGAGCCAAAGTAGCATTAAGGGGGGAAATTACAAAAGTAGCACATGGGCCAAAGTTCATAGAGGAATGTAGAAAGTAAAAATCAAAATCATGTTGTAACCCTACTCTTAGAAGAGACCTCTAGACCTCAAAGATAAGTCAAGTCTCTATCAAGGGGAGAACCTCACTCTTAGAGATGACCTCTAGGCGTCAAAGATAGGTCAAGTCACCATCAAGGGGGAGGGTAAAAATATGTTATAAAAACTCGCATCTAACTACCTTGAGTAGCTCAAAGATTTGGCACCAAGGGGAAGTGTTGAGAAATATGGTGCCAAAGAGCACAAGGGAGAGATAGGGAGTGAGTTGAGTAAGCCAAGAAAGTGCAAAGCCCAGAATGAAGCCACATAAGTAAAGGAAATTTATCCCATATTGATGTACAAGCCTTAGGGTGTACCTCCTTATATAAAAGAGGGCCATTTCAAGCAATGAATTATACCACTTGCACTTATCTCAAGTCTCTTTATGTATCCAAGCTAATTCATCTTGGTGTCTAATTAAAATTAAGTGCAACTTAATTAGCACACACTCATTATGAGTTTTCTTCATTTCTATTCATCTTAGATTAGTGTTGTGATTAGTGTATTAACCAGAAAAAGAAAAACATTCACTTGTAGTATTTTCATAACTACTCATCCAAAGATATCAGGGAACCAAAAAAAAAAAACCATTCGCTTGTATAGTTTTCATGATTATTCATCCAATTTTTAGTCCTTTTAATTTCTTAGTGGGCAATAACAGCAGACAATTCAAAGGAGTGGTGACCAATCTATGTTACCAATGGACGTATGGATTATTTTATGCTAAAAATTTAAAATTGAATAAAATATACTTTATCATATTGCAATGCACTAAAGATATCTTAAGGAACTAGAAAAAGGAAAACATTCACTTGTACTATTTTCATGACTACTCATCCAAAGATATCTTAGGGAACCAAAAAAAGAAAAGGTTGAGAGAAGCATTAGATTTTATAATATAGCCAAGCTACCACTCCTTAACTAGCATGCTACCTTTGAGAACATTTCATAAACAATTGTCAATCTAAAGAAAAAATTGATATTGATATGTTGTGTTCCTTCTTTCATGCTCTTCACAATTCATCACAAGGACATGAACAAATTTTCAATTTATAATCTTAAGGTTGCTTATGTCCTAAATAACTTACCTTAATCTTGTCATGAAGTTCCAAAAATCAAAGAGCATAACAATGTAGATCTAACAAGTTTTAAATTCAAGAAGAAATGATATTTGACCACTATCCCAAAAAAAACTTCCCTTAGAGATATATAGCCATCTTCACCTTGAAGTTCATGACATGGAATCCATGCTCTTTTTATTTCTTGAGTATCTTATTGTGAAGTTAAAAACATCATGAAAAAGCTAACAATTGGTAACCTAGATCATACTAATTTTAGATTCTACATCCACTTTAAGAAGGGATGATAATCTAGATCGGACCAATTTTAAATTCTACATCCTCTTTAAGAAGGAAGGATCTTAGAATATTTTGCCAAAAGCCTTCCCTTCGAGACATATAATGACCTTCACCACGAAGTTCATGATATTTTATCCATGGCATCTTTCTATGTATATATCTTTGTAGTACAATTGGGATAACATAATCTTCATCTCCTTGCCAAATGTAGACACTTGAAGAGTCATTGGAGTAGGGGTTTTGAATGTCACTAGGATCAAACTCCCAGTCACTGAACATAACCTTCACATCCCTGCATATAGATTCTGCAATACCTTGTTGAAGTACTTGCGCATTTATCTATATAAAGAAAACACAATTTAGTTAAAAACTAGCATACCATTCTAAACAGAATACACCCTAAAAGTTTATTATGCCTTGCATGCATAAAGAGTCTAAGAGACTTCAAGAAGTGTTTACATTCTTCAGAATTCATTTCTCAAGCCCTTTTGTTCATATGTGTTTCTTTTCATTTTTGTCCTCTCTTCCAATCTCCATAACAATTTGTTTATTATGGCAAAATTCACTCACATGTAAAGGGGGGATTATAACACTCTCTTTGGTGGGATTGATGTGGACAGAGCAAGGATTTGAAAGCGTATTGTTCTTTTCTTCTAGGAATGAGACTGATTATATTATACATGCCAAGGTTTGGAAGCTTAGGGAAGGAGTTGAAAACTAACCCCACCCCAGACTCCACTAAGAATAAAGGGAAAAAATTAAGGATTAAAAATAAGGGTATATTTTACATGTGATGGATGAAGAAAGGTAATAAAGAATGAAAAAGATGATGTGGGCGTTACCTTGGGTTCATTGATGAGGAGTCGGATTTTCATGCATTCACGATCGGAGGGGCAAAGGAGGTCCGGGCGCGAGCGTATTCGAGGTCCGGTGGGGCCAGGAAACCACTTCTGGGTGAGCCACCAGTAGCAAAGCCATGGTAGGTAATGCGTGACCCTCAAGAACCATCGGTCAGCCGCTACTTGCGTGGCAAATGCCTGCTTGAACTCCTCCCCACTCACTCCATGCCACCAAAAGTTAACCACCGGTGATACTAACCCCACTCCAGCTAATCTACATTACGTACCACCACATAAGTTGTATAACATTTCCTCATGCCATCATTGATGGTCTCTCTTTGAAAATAGCTATGTGTAACCACATTTTTTAAAAAAAATCACACATAAAATTGGCTATTTCACTGCATTTTTCAACGATTAGTTGAAATATGTGTCACTCAAAAGAAGCAAACATGTACACAAAATTCCCATTTAAAAAAAAATCAAGCCTTACCACAATGTCATGGAATTTGATATAAAAAATCAAGCCTTCTCACATGGCATTTGACGTAAAAACATGTGTGCTAGTTTTTTTGTCTCTTCAAATATTTCATCATCAGGAATGGCTCTTGATGTATTTTTTCACATGGCATTTGACGTAAAAACATGTGTGCTAGTTTTCTATCTCTTCACATATTTCGTCAGGAATGGCTCTTGATGTTTTTTTTCTCCACGAACCAGATTTTAATTGCTGAAGCTTTTGAAGGACTTACGACTTTCTAAGGACAAATATTGGCTCTTCACTTGTAATCGATTCAACTTAGGATGAAAAGGAAGGAGAACCATTGCAATCATACTTAATAAGAGAGAGGGATGGATAGGAAGGAGAAACATTGCAATGAGACTCAATAAGAGTGCAGATTTCAACAACTGTAGATACTTTGAAATTTTAGGAGCTTATATCTTAGGTAAGGTCGGCCATACTTCTAGCACATGCTTTCTTATTAGCCTAGTTACCCTAGATAAACTCTAGATTTTGCATATCATAACCATATGTATGCAAGAGCACACATGCCTTCTAATGGAAAAGGAATCATGTGCAAGGGCCATTAACATGTCTCTAAGGAAACATAGAGATATCTAGATAACATACGCATATATCACAATTGCACGCGCATGCATGTGTGAGGGGAGCACTATTCACAAGGTGCCACCCACATGTAAAATTGGATTACTTGTCCAATGGGAAAAGAATCATGTGCAAGAGCCTTTAACATGATTCTAAGGAAGGCAAAGATATCAAGATAGCATACCCATATCATATTTGTATGTCCATGCATGCATGTGTGTGTAAAGTGCATATGTTTTTTTTGAGGAGGAAAGCAATTATTTGATACAATTCTAAGAAATGTAAAGATATGTTTTTTTTGAGGAGGAAAGCAATTATTTGATACAATTCTAAGAAATGTAAAGATATCGAGACAGCATACACCTAGCACATTTGTATGCCTATGCATGTATGTGCAAGTATGGAGTGTGTATGCTTTTTTTATAATGAGGAAGGGCATTATTTAGAAAGGCCTATCACATGTGAAATAGGAATACAAGTCCAACTGGAAGGAACTAGGTGCTAAGAAAAATCTTTACAACCACAATGTATGTGAAGTATGTCAACGATGGGCTAAGATTCGATTGTTGATGGTTGAAATGCCAAATAACTCGCATGAAAAATGCAACTAGCCCATGGATGCACAATAGGTAACATGTGTTTCCCATGACAATTAATTATGCCACAAAGACTTAGATAATTACACTTTCTTGTTTCCTAACCATGCCAAAATGGGCACACTTAGGGAATTGCTCACATAATGTGCCATGTGCAAGCCTGTATATTCGTGAGAATGTGGATCTTTCCACTTCTTTTAATGTCGAAAGGTATTCTCGGGGCCAGCTCTAGAATTGGAAGGGTGACCCCAAAATTTTATTTGAAGGGCTTATTTCAACAATGTATTTCTTTGTAAAGGTGTAGGGAAAGGCCATGGGGAGGCCTTTCCCTAGAGGAAAAGGGGGAGCTAGCATTGGCCAGTGACCCATTTGGGCCTAGGGAAAGTTCCCAACCATCATGGTCTTGGGGAATGGAACATAATTTTTAAATTCTCTTTGTTGATGTGGAAAATTTTTATTAGCTCTATATTTTTTAGCATTCCATGTGTGGATGTGTCAAGGTTTTGTTAGCGGTCAATATCCTATGGTGCATTCTTTAAATACAAAGTTGGCTGATTTCCCAAGACCCAAGACCATGATGAGGTTGGAAGGGCATCCACTCATTTGGTACATTTCTATATAAAAAGGTTTCCCAAATTTTTTTCTAATCGCCCTTAGGCTTAAAAAGAGGACATGAGAAGGCATTTATGATGTGGAAAGGAAGTTTATTAAAGGCAATTTAAGGGAGATTTTTGGGCTTTGTGCCCTCCTTTGAAAGGTATTGAAAGTTGAAACCTTCCAATTTTAGCACTGTGGACCCTAATCTTCTATGGACAGAATATATATTGAGATACTTTCTTGTTTCCTAACCATGCCAAAATGGGCACACTTAGGGAATTGCTCACATACTGTGCCATATGCAAGCCTGTATATTCGTGAGAATGTGGATCTTTCCACTTCTTTTAATGTTGAAAGGTATTCCCGACCAGCTCTAGAATTGGAAGGGTGACCTCAAAATTTCATTTGAAAGGCTTATTTCAACATTATATTTCTTGTAAAGGTATGGGGAAAGGCCACGGAGAGGCCTTTCCCTAGAGGAAAATGGGGAGCTAGCGCTAGCCAGTGACACATTTTCCTAGGGAAAGGCCAACCCATGGCCTTTCCTAACCATCATGGTCTTGGGGAATGGAACAAAATTTTTAAATTCTCTTTGTTGATGTGGCAACTTTTTATTAGCTCTATATTTTTTAGCATTCTATGTGCGGACGTGTCAAGGTTTTGTTAGGAGTCAATATCCTATGGTGCATTCTTTAAATGCAAAGCTGGCTGATTTCCCAAGACCCAAGACCATGATAGGTTGGAAGGGCATCCACTCATTTGGTACATTTCTTTATAAAAAGGTTTCCCAAATTTTTTTCTAATCGCCCTTAGGCTAAAAAAGAGGACATGAGAAGGCATTTCTGATGTGGAAAGGAAGTTTATCAAAGGCAATTTAAGGGAGATTTTTGGGCTTTGTGCCCTCCTTTGAAAGGTATTGAAGGTTGAAACCTTCCACCAATTTTAGCACTGTGGACCCTAATCTTCTATGGACAGAATATATATTGAGATACTTTCTTGTTTCCTAACCATGCCAAAATGGGCACACTTAGGGAATTGCTCACATACTGTGCCATATGCAAGCCTGTATATTCGTGAGAATGTGGATCTTTCCACTTCTTTTAATGTTGAAAGGTATTCCCGACTAGCTCTAGAATTGGAAGGGTGACCTCAAAATTTCATTTGAAAGGCTTATTTCAACATTATATTTCTTTGTAAAGGTATGGGGAAAGGCCACGGGGAGGCCTTTCCCTAGAGGAAAATGGGGAGCTAGCGCTAGCCAGTGACACATTTTCCTAGGGAAGGGCCAACCCATGGCCTTTCCTAACCATCATGGTCTTGGGGAATGGAACAAAATTTTTAAATTCTCTTTGTTGATGTGGCAACTTTTTATTAGCTCTCTATTTTTTAGCATTCTATGTGCGGACGTGTCAAGGTTTTGTTACCAGTCAATATCCTATGGTGCATTCTTGAAATACAAAGCTCGCTGATTTCCCAAGACCCAAGACCATGATGAGGTTGGAAGGGCATCCACTCATTTGGTACATTTGTTTATAAAAAGGTTTACCAATTTTTTTTCTACTGGCCTTTAGGCTAAAAAAATTGGACATGAAAAGGCATTTATGATGTGGAAAGGAAGTTTATCAAAGGCAATTTAAGGGAGATTTTTGGGCTGTGTGCCCTCCTTTGATGAAAGGTATTGAAAGTTGAAACCTTCCAATTTTAGCACTGTGGAGTGCCCTGGGCAGTTAAGTGGATGGCCTAATCTTCTATGGACAGAATATATATTGACATACTTAATTTAGAGAGTGGAAAATAATGTCAAGACCTGTGTGGGATGTACTTGAGGCAGCTCCAAGCTGTGTATGCACCGATGGACTGGGATAAAACGTAGAATTTGGGTCCCAAATCAAGGAGATCTGCTAGCTGCTCTACATCATCAGCTGCACTCCTCAGATTTCGTGCAGGGTGAGGGTCACTTTCGCCATATCCAGCTCTGTCGAAGCCCACTACAAAGACACCGTGTTCCTCAAGAAAGCTCTGGTAAAAACAGAAACAAAACACGCAGAATTAAGGAGCTACAGAGCTGAAGGCTGGGCTACATTCATTCGATTAAGCCAGTAAAGCATGATTAAGGAGCTACAGAGCTAGAAGGCTAAGCTACATTCATTCGATTAAGCACAATTAAAGAGTGGGGATTGGTTGGCAAGACCTGAGGAATAGCTGGCAGAGAGTGCCTGCAACCAGCGAGGCCATGGACGAAGACGATCTTGTAGGCAGCCGCCTCTGTGGGGACGCCCATCACTTTGTAGGCCAGATGGCGGCCATCTCGAAGCCTCACGCGAGGCGCCGTGACGGCGAATTTCTTCGGCGGAGGAGGCTGGATTCTGGTGAAGAACGCCCATGAAGTGAGCGAGACGAGCAGGAGAGATCCAATCAGAGGAGGCCACGAGAGCAGAGCCAGGACGTCCCCCATCGGAGGGTCGTCGTGAGTGTATGGACGGACCCTTATAGACCAGGAGTAAGCTCCGTGCGCACTACTCGTGTCACCCCTTCTTAACATCCATACATACAAACATACACGCGGCTCTCGTGACCCCCTCCTCAATCAGACCATGTTTTCAATCTTGCATCTATACAATAACCAAATGTAATCTTTATTAATTTATATTTTTTTGGGACCAATAATAAGTTTATTATTAATTTAAAGTAACATCACTTCTCAACTAATCTTTACTAATTTAACGTAAAACCTCTCAACATCTTAGAAATTCGAAACCTTCACTTTGCAAAGTAATTTTCAAATTCAAGAGGTGCAAAACACACACACACACACACACTACGCCTCAATTATTTTGCACACACTCCCAATCAATGATCGACCGAAAAAGAATCTTTTTTATCAACCTATCAAAATAAAAATAATGCTCAAAAGCAATCCGGACTTAACATTAAACAATCATAGAAATACTATGATTACAACTTGAATGCTTAATTTTGCCCCTTGAAAATAAAGATAATGCCAAATTTCAGTTGGGATAGGCCAAGAAATTACAATACAAATTGCATTTTTAAAGCAGTGCACCTCGGTAGATGTGAATGTAAATCAAAACTTTTTTGGTGAGCTTTTGTAAATTGTCTTTTTCTTTTCCCCCACCAAGAGTGATACTTCGAAGCTCACAAATTTTTAAGTTTTAATGCTTATACACATCATAATATATATGGTAATATTATGCTAAGCTCACCAAAAATAAAATAAAATGAAGGATGATATAAAAACTTACACATAAGGATATTTCAAAGTTGTCATTTGTATAATTAACCTTTTTAAACCTCAACCAGAAAAAAAAAAGCAAGTGTAAAATTTTATAAGTTTGGTATGCTAGATGGACTAAATATAACCATATTTAGATTACTTTTGAGAAAGGTAAGATACTTGAATTCCAAAAGGAAGACTACATTATTTATCTTTTTTTTTTTACATATAAGGCCGATGGGCTAGTAATCATTATATAATTTTTTATTTGAATAAAAAAATTAAAAGTATAATTTTTTATAATTTTGACATACTAGGTAGACTCATTGGGTCTATTTTGATCATTTTGAGTATAAACATGACCATATTTTGATGAGTTTTCAGCAAGTTATGTCCATTTTAAGTTTCGGGCACTTGTTTGGGGCTAGGCTGAAAACTTAAAACGACCATAACTTGCCCAAAACTTAAAATAAGCATAACTTGCTCAATATTCATCGAAACATGGTCATGTTTATACTCAAATCGGAGTGTCAAGTTGTCTCGTGACTCGGATAGTAGGGAAAGGCAAGTAAAAAATATGAATGATCAACTTCGAAAAGGTCAAGCAAGGAGGTACGAGATCCTCCCAACAATACATAGTTATACCTAAGGCAAGAGAAAGTTTGGTGCTTAATTATGTAACCAGAACATAGTAGTATTGAGAATGCCCACATCTGTGACCCAGACCATTGCTTACTTTATTATGCACATTATAGATGCTTGGGGACTCATGAAATATCCATGTGTAGATATGGTGCTCTCAACGCTAGCACAAATACCGATAGCTAGACCAACCTTAGCTTTACCCTCAGGGGGGTGACTCATAAATATGTAAGCGTAGCATGTGGGTTCAACAGAAGGGGTTTTTAAAATCCATTTTTTACACATTTTTTTTACATATAGAAGGGTACCATAGGATGGTTCTAACAAGGATACTATAGAAACAATATGGAATGACAAGTTCTAGCCAAAAAGAGTGTTCCTATATAAAAATCTCCTAAACAAGCAACCCTAGAATGGCCAATAACCCCAAAAGGTGTGAGAGAATATCCATGTAATGAAGGAAATTATGTGTTTGGATGTATTGCGCATGCACATGTGGGATAAGGGCCTAAGCACATGATATAGGATATATGACTTGGGTTTATAGGCAGTCCATGTGTGCAAAGTTCTAGGAGCAAGTGACTATATAAGTCACTTTTGGAATAGTTTGTACACCTTTTATCACTTTACCACTTTATCATATGATACACCTTTCTTGGAGATTTCATGGCCCAAGCTTCCATGGCCTTCTTGGCTATTGCCTTAGGATGGTGACCTACACCCATGCCTACTCCATGCCCTAAGTAGCCCCTTTCTTGCATTGGTATTAGAGCTCTTGAGTTTTGATCCTTTCTTTTTATTTTTTTAAATTTTTTTAAAGAATTTCTTGATTTTCTTGGGCAATGCATGCAGAAAATTACATAGGTTGATTGTAGATTTGGTGGTGATAGTAACCAATTATTGCTAAAATATTTTTCCCTTATATTTTCTCGAGATTTTGGAGCATTTGGACAAGGTTTGGGTCACCTTTGGCAAATTTTGGACCAAATTTGAGGTGAGGATTGATTTTCGGAGAGTTTGGACCAAAATTTGGGGGAAAGCAGTAATGTGGAGGATTAGGTACTCAAAGTGAAGAAATGGCCCCAACTCTTACCTTAGAGTGAAACTCGATAAGAGGGTGGGAAGAAATCAACAAGCATTGAAGCGTGTCATCAACTCAATCAACTCAATTGGCATTGATTCCATTTGGTTGTATTTGTGCAATGGGGCCCTAGTACGACAAATGCAAGGGTATGACGTTGGCATTATGCAATGAATATGGATGCTATTCGATGTGATTTTGTTCACTAGCATTGTGGCAAGGTTTAGTAATTAGTTGCACACTTATTGTGAAATTTCTCCAAAATCTACACATGGCTGCAACTAAAAATCTAAATTCAGTAAACAAGTGTTTTGGAGGTCGATTGAAAGTTATATATCGTTGGAAAGAGCTCAATTCGAGCTTCAACAAGAAGAGCTAAAGACATCCTCGATTGAACTTCCGAAGGGGGATGTTAACCCTTGCTGGAGACCTCTATGGCGTTGATACTAGCCACCACATCATTTTAACCACCTTTGGGCCACAAGCACCGGAATGTGTGGAATTCACTTGAAAACCATGTTTTGTATATTTTACGTGTGTGCCGTTGCTTGTATATTAAAGGTGCACCACATGATTTTACACTAGCTAGAGTGGCCAAATGAGCCGGAGGACCAGACTTTTAACTTTGGCTGCCCAAGAGTGTGAACCCTAGATGTCACCTACAAAACCTAAAATGTAACTCTCATGACTCATTCTTTTATGCCAATTCAATAGTGTGAACCCTAGATGTCACCTAGAGTGTGAACCCTAGAGTGTCACCTACAAAACCTAAAATGGCTGCCCAAGAGTGTGAACCCTAGATGTCACCTACACAATTCAATTTAACTTTGGCTGCCCAAGAGTGTGAACCCTAGATGTCACCTACAAAACCTAAAACGTAACTCTCATGACTCATTCTTTAATGCCAATTCAATAGAGTTCTCTTCTTCTCTATTTTATGATCTTATGCTATTGCTTGCTTGCTTGCTTGTGTGAGCTCTTATGTGTGCTTTCCTGCTTGTGTGAGCTCTTATGTGTGCTTGCCTGCTTGCATGTGAGAGAGTGAGCATGAGAGAGTAAGCTATTACGAGGGTGAGCTTCTTATGCTATTGCTTGCTTGCTTGCTTGTGTGAGCTATTATGTGTGCTTTCTTGCTTGTGTGAGCTATTATGTGTGCTTGCCTGCTTGCATGTGAGAGAGTGAGCATGAGAGAGTAATCTATTAGGAGGGTGAACTTCCTTTTGGGTGCAGTGGCAGTGGGCGACAACAGAGTGGAGATTTGGAGTGTAGCTACATAGCAACATTGTCTCCTATGAGAATCCCGAGCACAAGTATTCACGAGGTGAGTGACACACCTTGCCCATGCAATTGTGAGCTAGGTCATGGAAGATTGGCTTCTCAGTTGAGCTGTTTTATGCTCTTGAGTGTGGTTGGGTAAAGCCCCATGACATTGGCTTGTTCTTGCACTCTTTCTATGGTGCAAGGGACTTCCATAAGTGGCGTTACTATCGGGGAACAGCCCCACCGCATAGCTACAATAGATTTTGAATGCGTGTGTGCGTATGGTTGATTTTTGTTATATTCCTGTTTTCTATTTTTTCCAAGAATGGTAGAAATGAAATTCTAAATTTTTTTCCATTTTGTTACATTGTTGTTGAAATCTTAAGAAATTTATGTTCAATTTCTGCAATTTCTACATGTTTTGCAATTTCTACATGTTTTTCAATTCCTGCATGTTTTTTATTTTTTGTAATTTTTTCATTTTCAATAAGTTCTGTAATTTGTGCATTTAGGTTAACTCTACTCTAGCTTATCATTTACAAGTTCAATTTTTTGTATTTCCTATTTTTCTACATTTTTCAATTTTGAAACAAAAAAACAGTCAATTGAACATGAAATTGAAAGAATCGGGTTAAATAGACCATAAAATCGGTTTCCTTGCATAGTATTTATCCCAATTTCGACTCCTTACATGGAGAAATTGGGATAAAAACAAGAATTGGGGGAGGATTTGCAACACAAAAATTTTGGTGTTTTTTTTGCACATTTTGTGTTTTTGTATTAGTGTAATTAATACAAGTTAATTAGGCTTAATCCTCTCTTTAACTTAAGGCATCCTGACTAGCTGTCCACATTTAATGCGTCCAAGCTTTTAGGCCATTAGCCCAAAATGTCCAAAAACCTGTCAATGCCCATTTTAGGGTAAGTGTTGAGTGGCTGGACGCATTTAATCCATGCAAGCCTAAGTCAAAGATTCCAGGAATACTCTTTTTCGGTTGGTAAACGTAAATCATAAACTGAAAACTAAAAAGTAAAAAGTAAAAGTAAGGAAAAATAAAAAAAAGTAAAAAAATAAAAAATAAAAAAGAGAAAAGGTAAAAGGGAAACGATAAGAGGTTTGGGGGTATAGGATTTTTTCAGAAAGTGCATGCACAAGATTGCCTAATATATTTTTTAGGCCATTGCGATCGTGTCGACGCAACTTGTGTAACACACCAAAAATTTACATTTTTTCATAGTTGAGCTACGGGAGCCAGCGCCTGTAGCACTTGACTGGCCCAAAAAAAGTATATTATTTTTTATGCCAGACAGGTTAAGAAACACCAAAAATGTGTTTCGAAAAACTTGGGATAGTCCAAAAAATAATTTAAAAATTTAAAAAACTAAATTTAAAAATAAAAAAAAGTAAAAAATTCTCAAACTTCTCTAGGACATCCATAGGAGCTTTAAACATCCCATATTCACATGCACCTACGATCTAGGTGTGTATTAGAGGCCTATTTAGACGATAGTGCATCTATCGAGCTAGGCGCGTACCACCTTCGGTCGAAACCCAATTTAGCATTGTACAAGGACCTACACTAGGTTCTAGTGATACTTTGTTTGATTTCGAGTCAATGGAAGGATCCCTAGTCCCAAGAAGTGAGAACCTATGAACTACATATTATTGGTTAACACATTCTTACGATAACTATGTCCGCACACTTAAGTAATGGCCTAAAGATGCTCCCAAGTATTAAGCTTCAAAGGACAGACAAGAGGATCTTGGTCAGTTAGTCAATCCATAGAGAAAAGCCTTGTAACTATGTTTTGGGCATCCCGGGTCACTTATTCCCGGGCGGCCTAGTGGGAAAAGGCTTGGAAGTATAAAAGCCAATTTCTCTTGTTTATAACTCATTCTCCCATTTGTGCAATAGAAGTATTCTCTCTCTTTCTCTCTCTTGCAATTCTAATCTAGCATGTGTGGTGTGCTTAAGGTTAGGGTTTGATAGTGTTAATCACTTATTTGATCAATTCAAAGGTGCTAAATATTTTAGTAAGATAGATTTAAAGTTTGGATATCATCGTAAAAGTTAGAATTGAACAGGTGTCAAAAACAGCATTTACGACATCTTTTGGGCACTTTGAGTTTTTAGTTATATCTTTTGATCTAGCTAATGCTCTCTCTACTTCTATATTTAGGAAAATCTGTGGTGGTTTTTATTGATGATATATTAGTCTTTAGTTAAATGAACAAGAACATATTGAGCACCTTAGAAAAGTATTTAAATTATAGAGGAAAGTGTTGAGTGTTGTGTGAAGAAGAAGAATATTTTCAGCCTCTCACCTTGTGTGTTCTCTTTTAGGGTTTTGTTTGCAAGAGCTCAAGCTCTCTTCTCCCCTGCATCTTTTCATGGTATCAGAGCCTGGTTCATGCTAAGGACTGAGCTGTAAGCAAGAGAAGTTTAGGAAGCGGTACGAGGGTAAGAGCTTCAACTACTCTTCCCTATTTGTGTTGGCGAGACTACACCCTTGTCAGGAGCTCTATGGGATTATCTATATTAGAGATGTTGTCTTTCAAAAATCTTGCATATCTATTTCATTTGTTTTTGTAATATCCTCTTCCATGTGGAAATAGGACATTGGGTTTTTCCCCTTCTCCCCATTTTTATCCTTCCCACCTTGAGAAGGCATTTACTCTAGCAATAAGCAAAATGAAAAGTTTCTTACAAAGAAAAAAAAAAGATGCAACACAACGACCTTACTTGGTTGGGTAATTATGAATTGTCTCTAATGGTGTGAAGAACAATTCCGTTGATTCCTCCTTGTTGATATTTGCTTCAAGGTTGTCATGTACTCCACTTGCTTCATGTAGAATCTCCAAAGTATGCCCAATTTATAAGGCAAGAAGTATGATTAATCAATTAGGCAAGAGATATGCCCAATCTATTAAGTAACAAGTATTTGTATGGAGACAATTTGAGAAATATGAGGATTGTGAATAGATAAGAGATTAAGGATTAGCTTATGGAAATGAATAGAGAACAAATTAAGGAGTAGAGATTAGAGTTAGCAATGAGTAGCTCAATGGAAACATGGAAAAGAAAGAACTTAGCTCTGATACCAATGTAATTCTCCGTGCATCAATAGCTTGAGGACTTGTAAGACTAGAACTTTTATTCTCCACCCAACTATCTCCTGAAAATGGACCCTAAACACATGGTTATATAGGCGTAGGTGTGATGCATAACCTTCCAAATTCAACCCCTTGACCTTTCAATAGCTAGGTATGGCTCTTTCACTATCTAATGCCTCAACTCCTCCTAGGGAAAGCCTACTTTTGTGGCCTTTGGGCTTCCCTTATGCACCATCTACATCCATTTTACATTTACCTTAATTCCTATTAACCATTGCTTTAGGTATTTCCAATTTGAAATCCCCTGAACCTTATTTATATGCAAAACTTTTACATATAAATAATCTTTTCTAGTCTTACCTTATAGTGTTTCTTTCTATCAGTCTCATAACAACAATCAAGCATTTGAAATTTTTGATGATGCAACCAAAGTCCATCTCCTTGGACTCAGCCTTCAAGAGGCAAGGCTATGCATTGGTTCCAATCCTTGGACCCTCGACACAAAAGTGCTTTCAAATCAGTGAGAGGCCTTCATACTTGGCTTTGCACACTACGGGCCCAAATGGAGCCCCTTCATCCAACTGTTCCAATTGGAACAAAAACCCGAGGAAATATTACGCGACTACATTGCACATATCAAGTACCTTGATTCGCATTGCAAAGAGAGGAAAAAATTGGGCGACCAAGCACTTAATGGATCGTTTCCTCTTCGGGTTGCGCAATCAAAGACTACATCCACATGTTGGTCAAGGACCCCTCCACCTTTGATCAGGCCTGTAAATGGGTGATCTTTCTTTATGACGATATACGAGAAAGCTATTCCACATGCAATTGGCCACCATGCCAATGACAACCCAAAGCTCATTTGTAACATTACCTTCCTCTCCTCTTGGGCCCCAAGCCTTAGTGGTGGCACCACCCCAAACTAACTACTCACACAAAGCACCACCACGACCTTCTCCAGTACCAATCTTTCCATTCCAACCATTGCCTCTCCAGGCAAACCTCATTGCTCATCGAAAGATTCAAACAGGTCCATTGCTAAACCTGTGGAGCCCATGTGCTCCGCCATCTCTGAGGCACCCCTAACACCTAATCTCCCTTTGCCAGTCAGTGCCTCACATGGACCCTAAACCACTTGTGCACACTATAGGTGCACCTGCAACAGTAGGGAAACCACCTCTTCTGTGTTTCCTTTGCCAAGGACCCCACAGAGTGGTTGAATGCCCTTAAAAGAAACCCTTGCTAGTGACACCACAATGTCATGGGGTTGTGGAATCGACCATTACTTCAAAGATTGACCTTTGCAAGCACTTTCTCACTCCACAATCGAAGGCATGCCATCCCTCAACGTGTTGAGCATTCAACATGAGAAGATTTTGAATGTCCTATTGAATGACGTCACACGATTGTAGGCCAAGCTAAAGAAGGCCACATCCCAAAAAGAAACAACACTCTAAGTATGTAAGATTCCTCCCCAGCCTCTCAAAATGTCCAGCATCTTCCCCTATAATCAATCCCTCTTCAGAAATATAAAAGACCTTGTTTCTAACTTTTTTAATCTAGAGAGAGAAAATATTCTAGAGAGAAAATATTCTAGAGAGAGAATATTCAGATTTTTAATATTTTTGGATTAAGGAAAATCATCTCATCTTATTAAAATAAGTTCCCCTGAAACAGAAATTCAAAAAGAACTTTCCAATGTGCAATTGGAATTAATTGAAAATGGGTATAAAGGACCTTAGCCTAAGGGTCTAGATTTTCAGAAATTTTTGGATTATGGTCCAATTAAGGTTCCTATGGGCCAATAGCATCAATCCATGTGTAGGGAGGAGATAAATCCAATTTGTAAAAGAAGATACCCAAAAATGAGTAAATGCTCACATAAGATGAAGAGTTGAAAATGTACAAGGTTTATTAGTAAAAAACTATGAGCAATATTAAAAATATGAGATATTTTGGGTATCCAAAAATGAGTAAATGCTCACATAAGATGAAGAGTTGAAAATGTACAAGGTTTATTAGTAAAAAACTATGAGCAATATTAAAATGATTCCATTATGACACATATGTAAGGAAGGGGAGTTCTTTAAAGGAGGTGCATATTTCACATAAGATGAAGAGTTGAAAATGTACAAGGTTTATTAGTAAAAAACTATGAGCAATATTAAAATGATTCCATTATGACACATATGTAAGAAAGGGGAGTTCTTTAAAGGAGGTGCATATTTCACATAAGATGAAGAGTTGAAAATGTACAAGGTTTATTAGTAAAAAAAACTATGAGCAATATTAAAATGATTCCATTATGACACATATGTAAGGAAGGGGAGTTCTTTAAAGGAGGTGCATATTTCACATGCTTGAATGAGTTTTAAACTCATAAAAATTGAGATATTTTATCTCTCCTCTCTCCTCATTCAAGTCTAGTTCCAAAAAGTTAGCTTAACTGACCTAAAAATGGTCAAATATTGACCAAACTGATTTAGAAAATTCTAGAATGAGTTTGTTTGGTTAGGAGCTCAATTTTTCCTATAAATAGAAGCCTCCCCCTTGTTGAAAAATATATAGTGTCTATGCATCGTTACTCTACTCCACCTAAGCCAAGAACTGTGAATTCATTTAATAATTCACTAGTTTTTGGAGCTTCCCTCTTTCTTCAATCCCCATTGGTGGCTCCATCAACATACTTAACCAATTGATTGGTTGGGGGCCTCTACCGTGAACAAAGAATCAAGCAATTTGTAAGGTAATTAGTGAATATTGATCTTTTCTATAATTTCTCAAGGTTTCTCTCTTCTCATCCCCTCTCAAGCTTGAGAAGCTTAATTGGTATGGTATTTTAAATGCTATTGAAGTTAATTGGTGAATAGTAGTGAAGAGTTACATAATTTAATAAATGCTATTGAAGTTAATTTTCATTTATGTTTAAATTCTAATGGTTTTTATGTAATTTCTCTCTCTCACTCAAGAAATGGTCATACTCATGACCCATTCTCAATCCAAATAAAGCTTTTCATAAAGCTTTTCCTTAATCCAAGATTAAGCTATGCTTGAGGCCAAATTAATGGTTTTTTTTTCTATGCTTTTAGTTTATGTATATTGATGATTCAATCCATTAGGGATTGATGATCCAATTAGAGACCATTCTAATTATTTCCTTAATGATAAGCTTTATCTCTTAGAAAAATTGAGATTTATCAGTCATAGCAGCGGAGCTATGGCAAAATTTTTATAAAAATTATGCATAATATAATTTTATTCAAAGCATGAAAAGAGGACTTCCTACCATATTCTAGGAATTATCATCCTAGATTAATTGAAAGATATTCATTGTAATCATAGAGAAATTGATATTATGCATAATTGATTTTCATGCATAGAGGTATGCATAAAAGATTATTATTTTAACATAAAAGTGTTACTTTTATCAATTTTCATTTTCATGCATAGAAGTATGCATAAAGGATATTTTTTTAATATTAAAAGTGTTACTTTTATCATTTTTAATTTTCATGCATAGAAGTATGCATAAAAGAAAATTTTTATATCAAAAGTGTTACTTTTATCATTTTTAATTTTCATGCATAGAAGCATCCATAAAGGATAATTTTTTTATATATCAAAAGTGTTACTTTTATCATTTTTAATTTTCATGCATAGAAGTATACATAAAGGATAATTTTTTCATATCAAAAGTGTTACTTTTATCATTTTTAATTTTCATGTAAAGAAGTATGCATAAAGGATATTTTTTTTATAGTAAAAGTGTTGCTTTTATCACATTTGAAATTATTGCATAGAGGTATGCATAAAAGATGATTATTATATTGTAAAAATGTTACTTTTGTCATAATTGGTTTTGATGCATAGGGTTATGCATAAAAGATATTTTTATACTAAAAGTGTGATTTTCATCATAAATAGATTTTATGCATAAATTAGAGGCATAAGAGAAATTCTTTTATTCTAAAAGTGTAATTCCTACTAAATTGAATTTATGCATAAGAAGATGCATAAAAGATTGATTTTAATTCAAAAGTGTCTTTCTCATCTAAATTGAATTTATGCATAAGAAGATGCATAAAAGATTGATTTTAATTCAAAAGTGTCATTCTCATCTAAAATGAATTTATGCATAGGAAGATGCATAAAAGATTGAATTTTAATTCAAAGTGTCATTCTCATTTAAAATGAATTTATGCATAGGAAGATGCATAAAAGATTGATTTTTATTTCGAAAGTGTTAGTATCCTTAAATGGAATTTATGCATAAATAAATGTGTAAAGAAATCTTATATCAAATATAAGAATTCTCTTATATTCTATAAATAGAAATGAGATGTGATAGGATGTGATAAGAGGTGTATAAGATGTGATAAGAGGTGATAAGATGCTTATGAAATAAATTAGGAGGTGATAAGATGAATTAAGATGTGTATGGGATGAGGTAAGAAGTGTATGTGATAGGATAAGATGTATATGGGTTGTGATAGGGCGAGAATGGATGTGATGAAAAAGATTAGATGTGAAGGCATATGGGGTTATATGAATGGGAATGTGAAAATGGATGTATGTATGTGGATGTGTGGATGTGGAGATGGGAGTGTGGATGTATGAATGTGAAAATGGATGTATGCATGAAGATGTATATGCATGAAGATGTATATGCATAGATGTGAATGTGAAAATGGATGTATGCATGAAGATGTATATGCATAGATGTGAATGTGGATGTAGATGTATGCATGAGGATGTATATGCATAGATGTGAATGTGGATGTAGATGTGGATGTATAGATGTGAATGTGAATGTGGATGTATGCATGAGGATGTATATGCATAGATGTAAATGTGGATGTAGATGTATGCATGAGGATGTATATGCATAGATGTGAATGTGGATGTAGATGTGGATGTATAGATGTGAATGTGAATGTGGATGTATGCATGAGGATGTATATGCATAGATGTGAATGTGGATGTAGATGTGGATGTATAGATGTGAATGGGAATGTGGATGTGGATGTATGTGAATGTGGATGTAGATGTGAATGTGGAATGTGGATGTGGATGTATGTATGTATGTGGATGTAGATGTGGATGTATAGATGTGAACGAAAATGTGGATGTGGATGTATAGATGTGAATGTGGATGTGGATGTGGATGTATAGATGTGAATGTGGAATGTGAATGTGGATGTATGTATGTATGTGGATGTAGATGTGGATGTATAGATGTGAATGGAAATGTGGATGAGGATGTATGTATGTATGTGGATGGGAATGGGAATGTGGAATGTGAATGGGAATGTGGATGTGGATGTATGTATGTATGTGGATGTGGATGTATGAAGAGGACGTGATAGTGGATGTATACATGTGGGTGTGGATGTATGGATGTGGATATGGATGTGAATATATGATATGTGATGTGAAGGAATCTGAAGTGAAGAGATGGAAAATGATGTGATTGGATGAGTACATATATAAATGGAATGTGGAATAAGTAATGTGGATTAATAAGGGATAATGTGGAAAAATGAGAGTTAATATAGAAACTGTATTTGTAAACTGTTGTAAATGCTGTTTGTAAATGGCTGTTTTATGTCAAGAATGCTGGGGAAGCATTTTGACCGTTTTGTGATTAAGGTCGTGGAGACCTAACTGATAAAGTTAGGTCTCCATGACCTAACTTGCAACTGCTGACGGAGAGTCAATGGAGGACGTCTCGCGTAGCAAAGTCGGTCGAGGTCTTGACCAGCCTCGGTTCGATTAAAATGGTGAGCTTCCGGTACGGTGGATGAGGGACCAAGGAAGCGGCCTATGAGTGAAGCGCTAGGTCACCTGCGAAGGATCCTAGAGGGTGCTGACCATATGGTGCTCGGGCTCTGGGTCGCCTAGGATACCCACGCGTGCGTCGAGGAAGATATTGGAACAAGGAGTAAGAGTTGTTTTCTGAAACCGGGCATGGATCTGGTTGATTGACCTTGCTGGTCTTCAATGGATGAGTCCATGACTCTTTTTATGGATCTGCTGGTTGATCTTGCTGATCTTCAACGAGAGTCCATCTTGATTTTTATAAGTGATTATATTGCCGAGTATTATGGGCTAGGAACTATTGAAAAGGCCCCTAAGTGGACAGGTGGTGAGCGTTCTAGTTACCAATGATGCCATAGATACTCTGATGAAGGAATGATGGGAAATTATGAATCAACCGGATAAATTGGAAGATTGTGATCAGTGGTACTATGGTTTCATTAAAGGATTGTTTTAAAGTTAGCTGATGCTAAGAAAAAGGCAATTTCATATTGGGTGTGTAAGTGGTGTGGCTAGTTTTATGTTTGCATGAACTTTCGGCTAGGGGGCCTTGGAACTCTTTTCCTTGGTACCCGGGACAAAACCTAACCAAATTCCAAATTGGATCCCATCACTACAGTGGTTGGGCGGTTGGCTAACCCATGGGATCGGATGGGGTTAGGCTGGACTGATGGATCCATAAATCGAGACTCAACTTTTGTTATTACGATAGATAAAGTAAATCCCGGACAGTAATTGTTCTATGGATAGGAATCAACGGCTGTGCCTCTTGAATGGGAAAAAAAGCGTTGATCCCAATGATCCAAGTGCAAGTTTCTTCCTTGATCCGACCAAATATCTTATAGATGCAATTGGACCAGTTTGATCAGAAATGATCTTGACTACGTTAGAGTAAAAAGTTATCCTGGTGGAATCGCCCGTGCTTTCCGGTAAAGGAAGTTTTTCCGGGTTCGGTTTTGGAACAACCGACGGATTAGTCTCTTATCCGGATATCCGTGGTTGGGCGAGGCCCCGAGTGTGGGTCCCTGCCCTGCGCATGAAGTGCTACTTCCGCTGCTAGTACCCCGAATCCGTCGCTCGGTGGGGACAGGGATCTCACAGTTGGTATCAGAGCATTTGGCTAATAAAGATCAACTGAGAAACCAAATATGTCAAAAATTTATCAAGAAGCACAAAAAGGTTATAATTGTGTGATATAATTCATACAATTTGATATTCAAACTGCAATTCGTAAATTGGTAATTGGGTCTTCAGATGGAAATACCGTAATTATATAGAATCCCTGACTTGCTTGAGGCCTAGATATGATGGTATTTACCTTATAATTCCAAGGGCCGTGACTACCCGTATATACCGAGAGTATACTGCAGCTCTTTACTAACAGTATATACGAGTAAATCTAAGACTTGAAATTATAAGCGTTAATGCTATCCAGATGATGAATTCGAATGTGGTTGATATGATTTTTAATTCTGTTTGGGAACTGATGAAATTGATTTGGATTCTGATTGAAAAATGATGATTTCTGAAATTTAGTTAAAATGTAATAAGCTGAGCGAAACCACAATGAGGATGAATGGGACGAGTCCCAGTGATAATATTCATAACTGGAATGATAATAATGATTTCAGCAAATCACTATGAGATTAGTGGATTGTGCTGTCAGATTGCTACTGTTAACACTTGAGATGGTAGATTAAGTTAAGGGATGACAAATTGAGAACTTGCTTAACTAAAATTCTTGTGGAGGAATGTTCAGAAGGAAAATTTTCAGTCTAATGGACCATTATCGTGTTAAAGATATGAATGATATGATCTGAATGAATTGTTATTTAATGATGAGTTCTATATAAGGGATAATTATCCCCGTATTCTGTTGGGTTGACCAGAATATAAGGAACCCCAGAATAAATTGGATCTTAAGAAAAAGAGTTGTCCTCTACCTTGCGAGATGAGGACATCTCGCACTTTTCAAGTGGGGTAGAATGTAAGATTCTCCCCCAGCCTTCGAGGTATACAGGAGTAAGAATCTCCCTTTCTGATCTTATAATTATTCTCTCTCTAAAATAAAAGAAAGATTCTGTTTAAAAAAGGAAGAACCTTTTCCCTGAATACTTCTCAAGAGTCCCACCTGTTTTAAGGATTCAGAACAATGAGTTCAGAAGTGAGAATCGATGTTGTGGATATCAAGGTTTTGGTCTTCATTCGAGTACGGCCCAAAAGAAGTTCTTTATCTCTTGGGAAGTATAAGAAGTTATCTCCCAGATATTGTGGACCAAAGAAAGTAGGTGATATAGCTTACGAACTTCTTTTATCTCCTCATCTCAAAGTTCTGAATGCCTTCTATAGAAAAATGTGCCAAACCCAAATCATGGAAAGACGGTAAAACTTCAGTGGCAAGTTACCGTTGGCTTCTAAGTTACGCTAGCTCCTTCCTTTATATAAGTCGTAACTTTTACTTGTCATTCACAGTAATCTTACTCCCATCGATCTCCTTTCTTTCTTAATCTCCTTCATGGCTTGGCAACAAGAATTAGTTTTGTCCATAATGATTCCTCACCTTCAAGACGCAAGTGAGTCTGTGAAGAAGGATTTTATAGAATAGTATGAGCGCTTACTTTTTCCTCACCTAGGAACTTCTGTAGCGCAGACCAAATGGCGGACCTATCAAGACATAACTAGGGTAACACCCTGGGGTCAGCAGCACTTTCGTAACAATGTCCGCTTGGCCACCATGGTTATCGAAGCCTTGGGTTTGGGTCCTCGATACTACTGCGTCATGAGATCAAGACATCTTGGGTTTTCTGAGCGGGTCTTCTTACTGGCGTGTTTTCTTCCTCATGAGAAGATATGCCTTTACCCCGTTTTTGGCTTGCCTCTCAGAGGTCCTTTTGTTAGAACACCTCATACCACTGAGATAGGCGTAGCAATAACCAACAGAATCATTCCCATAGATGAGTTACCTTATACGTGTGTAGCTTGTGAGTGCTGCTTTTGTGATCATATGATGGACGGGCTTATGGAAGTGTAATGAGTTCTTCTATCTTTACTGTATGTGTTCGAAGAATGAATAAAGTTTAAATCTTGTTCTTGTCTTGACCCTTACTCTCTTTGAGACTTTTTTAATTGGTGATTAATCTTAATTAAAAAATTTCTCTCAGTCTCATACTTGTGCATCTTGTGAAATTACCCCCAGTTTGCGAGATGAGGGCATCTCGCGTTTTTCAAGTGGGAGAGAATGTAAGATTCCTCCCCAGCCTCTCAAAATGTCCAGCATCTTCCCCTATAATCAATCCCTCTTCAGAAATATAAAAGACCTTGTTTCTAACTGTTTTAATCTAGAGAGAGAAAATATTCTAGAGAGAAAATATTCTAGAGAGAGAATATTCAGATTTTTAATATTTTTGGATTAAGGAAAAGCATCTCATCTTATTAAAATAAGTTCCCCTGAAATAGAAATTCAAAAAGAACTTTCCAATGTGCAATTGGAATTAATTGGAAATGGGTATAAAGGACCTTAGCCTAAGGGTCTAGATTTTCAGAAATTTTTGGATTATGGTCCAATTAAGGTTCCTATGGGCCAATAGCATCAATCCATGTGTAGGGAGGAGATAAATCCAATTTGTAAAAGAAGATACCCAAAAATGAGTAAATGCTCACATAAGATGAAGAGTTGAAAATGTACAAGGTTTATTAGTAAAAAACTATGAGCAATATTAAAAATATGAGATATTTTGGGTATCCAAAAATGAGTAAATGCTCACATAAGATGAAGAGTTGAAAATGTACAAGGTTTATTAGTAAAAAACTATGAGCAATATTAAAATGATTCCATTATGACACATATGTAAGGAAGGGGAGTTCTTTAAAGGAGGTGCATATTTCACATAAGATGAAGAGTTGAAAATGTACAAGGTTTATTAGTAAAAAACTATGAGCAATATTAAAATGATTCCATTATGACACATATGTAAGAAAGGGGAGTTCTTTAAAGGAGGTGCATATTTCACATAAGATGAAGAGTTGAAAATGTACAAGGTTTATTAGTAAAAAAAACTATGAGCAATATTAAAATGATTCCATTATGACACATATGTAAGGAAGGGGAGTTCTTTAAAGGAGGTGCATATTTCACATGCTTGAATGAGTTTTAAACTCATAAAAATTGAGATATTTTATCTCTCCTCTCTCCTCATTCAAGTCTAGTTCCAAAAAGTTAGCTTAACTGACCTAAAAATGGTCAAATATTGACCAAACTAATTCAGAAAATTCTAGAATGAGTTTGTTTGGTTAGGAGCTCAATTTTTCCTATAAATAGAAGCCTCCCCCTTGTTGAAAAATATATAGTGTCTATGCATCGTTACTCTACTCCACCTAAGCCAAGAACTGTGAATTCATTTAATAATTCACTAGTTTTTGGAGCTTCCCTCTTTCTTCAATCCCCATTGGTGGCTCCATCAACATACTTAACCAATTGATTGGTTGGGGGCCTCTACCGTGAACAAAGAATCAAGCAATTTGTAAGGTAATTAGTGAATATTGATCTTTTCTATAATTTCTCAAGGTTTCTCTCTTCTCAACCCCTCTCAAGCTTGAGAAGCTTAATTGGTATGGTTTTTTAAATGCTATTGAAGTTAATTGGTGAATAGTAGTGAAGAGTTACATAATTTAATAAATGCTATTGAAGTTAATTTCCATTTATGTTTAAATTCTAATGGTTTTTATGTAATTTCTCTCTCTTACTCAAGAAATGGTCATACTCATGACCCATTCTCAATCCAAATGAAGCTTTTCATAAAGCTTTTCCTTAATCCAAGATTAAGCTATGCTTGAGGCCAAATTAATGGTTTTTTTTTCTATGCTTTTAGTTTATGTATATTGATGATTCAATCCATTAGGGATTGATGATCCAATTAGAGACCATTCTAATTATTTCCTTAATGATAAGCTTTATCTCTTAGAAAAATTGAGATTTATCAGTCATAGCAGCGGAGCTATGGCAAAATTTTTATAAAAATTATGCATAATATAATTTTATTCAAAGCATGAAAAGAGGACTTCCTACCATATTCTAGGAATTATCATCCTAGATTAATTGAAAGATATTCATTGTAATCATAGAGAAATTGATATTATGCATAATTGATTTTCATGCATAGAGGTATGCATAAAAGATTATTATTTTAACATAAAAGTGTTACTTTTATCAATTTTTATTTTCATGCATAGAAGTATGCATAAAGGATATTTTTTTAATATTAAAAGTGTTACTTTTATCATTTTTAATTTTCATGCATAGAAGTATGCATAAAGGATAATTTTTTTTTATATTAAAAGTGTTACTTTTATCATTTTTAATTTTCATGCATAGAAGTATACATAAAGGATAACGTTTTTATATCAAAAGTGTTACTTTTATCATTTTTAATTTTCATGTAAAGAAGTATGCATAAAGGATATTTTTTTTATAGTAAAAGTGTTGCTTTTATCACATTTGAAATTATTGCATAGAGGTATGCATAAAAGATGATTATTATATTGTAAAAATGTTACTTTTGTCATAATTGGTTTTGATGCATAGGGTTATGCATAAAAGATATTTTTATACTAAAAGTGTGATTTTCATCATAAATAGATTTTATGCATAAATTAGAGGCATAAGAGAAATTCTTTTATTCTAAAAGTGTAATTCCTACTAAATTGAATTTATGCATAAGAAGATGCATAAAAGATTGAATTTAATTCAAAAGTGTCTTTCTCATCTAAATTGAATTTATGCATAAGAAGATGCATAAAAGATTGATTTTAATTCAAAAGTGTCATTCTCATCTAAAATGAATTTATGCATAGGAAGATGCATAAAAGATTGAATTTTAATTCAAAGTGTCATTCTCATTTAAAATGAATTTATGCATAGGAAGATGCATAAAAGATTGATTTTTATTTCGAAAGTGTTAGTATCCTTAAATGGAATTTATGCATAAATAAATGTGTAAAGAAATCTTATATCAAATATAAGAATTCTCTTATATTCTATAAATAGAAATGAGATGTGATAGGATGTGATAAGAGGTGTATAAGATGTGATAAGAGGTGATAAGATGCTTATGAAATAAGTTAGGAGGTGATAAGATGAATTAAGATGTGTATGGGATGACGTAAGAAGTGTATGTGATAGGATAAGATGTATATGGGTTGTGATAGGGCGAGAATGGATGTGATGAAAAAGATTAGATGTGAAGGCATATGGGGTTATATGAATGGGAATGTGAAAATGGATGTATGTATGTGGATGTGTGGATGTGGAGATGGGAGTGTAGATGTATGAATGTGAAAATGGATGTATGCATGAAGATGTATATGCATAGATGTGAATGTGGATGTAGATGTATGCATGAGGATGTATATGCATAGATGTGAATGTGGATGTAGATGTGGATGTATAGATGTGAATGTATAGATGTGAATGTGAATGTATAGATGTGGATGTAGATGTGGATGTATAGATGTGAATGTGAATGTGGATGTATGCATGAGGATGTATATGCATAGATGTGAATGTGGATGTAGATGTATGCATGAGGATGTATATGCATAGATGTGAATGTGGATGTAGATGTGGATGTATAGATGTGAATGTGAATGTGGATGTATGCATGAGGATGTATATGCATAGATGTGAATGTGGATGTAGATGTGGATGTATAGATGTGAATGGGAATGTGGATGTGGATGTATGTGAATGTGGATGTAGATGTGAATGTGGAATGTGGATGTGGATGTATGTATGTATGTGGATGTAGATGTGGATGTATAGATGTAAACGGGAATGTGGATGTGGATGTATAGATGTGAATGTGGATGTGGATGTGGATGTATATATGTGAATGTGGAATGTGAATGTGGATGTATGTATGTATGTGGATGTAGATGTGGATGTATAGATGTGAATGGAAATGTGGATGAGGATGTATGTATGTATGTGGATGGGAATGGGAATGTGGAATGTGAATGGGAATGTGGATGTGGATGTATGTATGTATGTGGATGTGGATGTATGAAGAGGACGTGATAGTGGATGTATGCATGTGGGTGTGGATGTATGGATGTGGATATGGATGTGAATATATGATATGTGATGTGAAGGAATCTGAAGTGAAGAGATGGAAAATGATGTGATTGGATGAGTACATATATAAATGGAATGTGGAATAAGTAATGTGGATTAATGAGGGATAATGTGGAAAAATGAGAGTTAATATAGAAACTGTATTTGTAAACTGTTGTAAATGCTGTTTGTAAATGGCTGTTTTATGTCAAGAATGCTGGGGAAGCATTTTGACCGTTTTGTGATTAAGGTCGTGGAGACCTAACTGATAAAGTTGCAACTGCTGACGGAGAGTCAATGGAGGACGTCTCGCATAGCAAAGTCGGCCGAGGTCTTGACCAGCCTCGGTTCGATTAAAATGGTGAGCTTCCGGTACGATGGATAAGGGACCAAGGAAGCGGCCTATGAGTGAAGCGCTAGGTCACCTGCGAAGGATCCTAGAGGGTGCTGACCATATGGTGCTCGGGCTCTGGGTCGCCTAGGATACCCACGCGTGCGTCGAGGAAGATATTGGAACAAGGAGTAAGAGTTGTTTTCTGAAACCGGGCATGGATCTGGTTGATTGACCTTGCTGGTCTTCAATGGATGAGTCCATGACTCTTTTTATGGATCTGTTGGTTGATCTTGCTGATCTTCAACGAGAGTCCATCTTGATTTTTATAAGTGATTATATTGCCGAGTATTATGGGCTAGGAACTATTGAAAAGGCCCCTAAGTGGACAGGTGGTGAGCGTTCTAGTTACCAATGATGCCATAGATACTCTGATGAAGGAATGATGGGAAATTATGAATCAACCGGATAAATTGGAAGATTGTGATCAGTGGTACTATGGTTTCATTAAAGGATTGTTTTAAAGTTAGCTGATGCTAAGAAAAAGGCAATTTCAAATTGGGTGTGTAAGTGGTGTGGCTAGTTTTATGTTTGCATGAACTTTCGGCTAGGGGGCCTTGGAACTCTTTTCCTTGGTACCCGGGACAAAACCTAACCAAATTCCAAATTGGATCCCATCACTACAGTGGTTGGGCGGTTGGCTAACCCATGGGATCGGATGGGGTTAGGCTGGACTGATGGATCCATAAATCGAGACTCAACTTTTGTTATTACGATAGATAAAGTAAATCCCGGACAGTAATTGTTCTATGGATAGGAATCAACGGCTGTGCCTCTTGAATGGGAAAAAAAGCGTTGATCCCAATGATCCAAGTGCAAGTTTCTTCCTTGATCTGACCAAATATCTTATAGATGCAATTGGATCAGTTTGATTAGAAATGATCTTGACTACGTTAGAGTAAAAAGTTATCCTGGTGGAATCGCCCGTGCTTTCCGGTAAAGGAAGTTTTTCCGGGTTCGGTTTTGGAACAACCGACGGATTAGTCTCTTATCTGGATATCCGTGGTTGGGTGAGGCCCCGAGTGTGGGTCCCTGCCCCGCGCATGAAGTGCTACTTCCGCTGCTAGTACCCCGAATCCGTCGCTCGGTGGGGACAGGGATCTCACAAAGTACGTTGGCCAAGGTGAAGATCGGGTTAGCATCCACACTAGCTCAACAAAGACCACATCCTCCTCCTCTGAGAGTGATGATCGTGCCGAACTGCCACTCCCATGCAGCCCACCAAAAACTCACCAAATGGGAAAAACGGCTGGCCACATATCCCAATGCCATCCTTGAAAGGCAACATCTTCAGGAGGCCCAAGCATTGGTAGAGAAATACCAGTCTCAACTTAAACTTCCACCCGTTTTTGTAACCTTTGACCCAATGCTAGAGTGCGCGCCATCCCTCATTGAACCTGAACTTCCACACCAAGTAAGGAAAGAGTCCCCGATTATGCTCAAGGCCGAGGAAGATCCATTTGCCAACATGATGTTGACAAACGAAGATCTTTCCCCTCGTGTGCCTCTTCATTCTCCACTGCCTATTCCACAAATAGCCAAGCCTAAATCCCATGTTCACATCAAACAACTCAATGTGCAAACAGTGACATAGAGTCCAACAGAGACTCACAAGGTCCGCACACCAAATTTGGTGAGGTATTTTATCCTCCTATGGCAACCAAAGCAACCTCCATACCCGTCAAATAAGGACCAAATTGAACTTTCATATACTATTGATGGTCCACCTTATGATCAAGGCCTCACACCTCAAGAAGCTCCCACTCATCAATGCGACATAGCCAGCCTCTCAGCCTTCCTTTCCTCCCAAATCCAAATGCCCATTGGCAACTTGTCAAAAGGTAGTCCAAATTTATGGAATAATATTTGGGATTGGATGGAAAGAAAACTATAGGCTTCTCTGGAGGAGGGTGCTAACTCAAATTCCTTGGATGAATCTGAGCCCCATCATCCAGACTTACTCTATCACCACAACCCACAACCCAAAGGTGCACCAAAAATTAGAGTAAATGCACTGGCCACTACTTTGAAGGTGATGACACCAAGGCAACCTTGCCCATTTCCTATAAACGGACATGTGGTCAAAGGTATCCTGGATGGAGGTGCTGGCACATAAGCATCCTCCCAAGAACATGCTAGGAAAATTGGGGCCAACTTGATCATACCACATTGGTCATAATAAAGCTCGCAGACAGGAAATCTGCACGACCCCTGGTCATAGTGCATGACCTCAAGGTAAAAGTTTGTGAGATGACATTCGACCTCACATTTGTGGTTATGGAATTTCGTAATGCCACATATGACAACACGTTGAACCCTTCATGTGACAAACACAACTGGTCCATGACTGGGACATGCATCGTGTCTACCTCTGCAAAGGGTCTCAAATGCTCAAAGTTAATTTATATACGGGGCACTCACATCCCACAAAGCTCCATTTACCGAAGACTCTGTGACCACCGCCAGGAGCAATGACCTCTTTGTCTGCGATGCTTGTCATCAAGCCCTTGATGATGCACGGGTGCCATGCACGGTCGCTTCTATCAATAGTGACGAAGTGGACCATCATTGGCTTAAAATCCTTGCTACACTAGACACCCTCCCCGATCGCAAACTCGGCACAAAATTTGTGCTCCAAAATGGCTAGACCCTCCATGAACCCTACAAAGCCATTGCCTTGCTTAACACCCTGAGTGTAAGTGTAGCTCCACCACAACCGAAAACAACCACCCTTAGGGTCTGGATATATTTCCCCTTTGGTAGAAATATGTAATGAAAACGTGCCTTGATGTCTCCCACATCTAGCCATAATCTTTTGCCATGGGAAACGTGGGTCTCTCTGGGCAACCCATCTCTTACAACAACTGCCTATGCCAAAGTTCAATTGCTTGGTGGTGGACAATGCATACAAAGCCTTGGATCCTTTACATAAATTGTACATAATGTATCTAACTCATTGGCTTGTAAGTTTTATGTGGTTCCCACAGGTGAGATAAAAGAAGCAAAAATCCTTGGAGGAAGTTGGG
This sequence comes from Cibotium barometz, assembly GCF_041138505.1. NCBI lineage: Eukaryota > Viridiplantae > Streptophyta > Polypodiopsida > Cyatheales > Cibotiaceae > Cibotium > Cibotium barometz. The sequence continues at coordinate 47,874,800 of NC_141074.1, forward strand.
TCCAGAACTCTACAATTACAATCAACCCAATTGATAACACAACTACCCTCAAGCTTCCCTAGGGCAAGGTTATAATAATCCTCTGGGGAGTGCATCGACTCTGATCCATTGCTTCCACAAAGGGTATTCACACTCTCCCCAGAATAGCTAGTAAGTCTACCACTACCCCTGAACTACCACCAGAACTCAATCCACCAAGAATATGGATTGGACTCCTGACCGCGCAAATGGCCCACAATGGTGGCAAGCCCACATATATCCTATGGTCCACACCAATCTCATATTCTTGGAGGCATGGAAAAATCTTGGAAAACCCACACTAACAAAAGAAAACACTTACATTGAAATATCACATGAAATACGTCTGATGAGTGTTGGGTATTTCATTCCTAAAATTTCTATTGGAAATAACCCGTTGGAGTGCAGATTTCATGTTATCGATGCAGGAGCACTCCAAGGCCAGATAATAATTGGAAAAGAGTGGATTGATGCCACTCACTGCCAAATCAATTGATGCAAAGAAATGGCTACTATGGAAATCAACGACAAAAAGGCCACTGCCCTCTTGTGTCCCCAAGAGGAAATCATGCACACACCCTCCCCCCGACTGCCCTTCCCCCCCTCACGCCCCATCCTCATCTCACAGGAAGTCTCCCTTGTGACCACACGCCATGCCTCACAAACGCTGATCGATCGGGAACTTTTAATTCCGTCCAACAATGATGATCAAGCTTCGTCGAAAATCCCCCTAAACTCTACATCCTCAACCACCCACACCACAAGCACCTCGACCTCTTACCTTTATCATCATGAAAATCAATGGTGGGTGCCCAAGAACCTTCTTAAAACTCAGGGCATCTATGATGGCTACACAAAACTCTAGATTTAAAAACCCAATCGCAAGAAACTAACTAAGCTAACAAAAAACAACCCTAAGTCAAAGCTTTAACGTTGGTTTGTCCCCAATCGCTTGTTATACAAGCACAAGGCTCCTATGAAGGCAACAGTCACCTTTGGGTACCCAAGAACTTCGCCTGTGCTCATCCATCACAACAACTCCCCAGGAAGATGTGACAAAAGGTCCCACAACCACGGGTTCGGCAACCCCAAGCCCAACAAAGGCAACAATGCTAGGGGCTTACCAATGTGCTCAATTCACAAGGCTTGAAGGCAACACCTGTGGCTCCCAAAGCCACAATCAAAAGTATATCCTCCGCATTGACAACCAAATAATGGCTCAAAGTCTCATCGACAAAACCCCGGAAGCCTTGACAACCAAAGCCTTGACAACCAAAGCACCTTCATCACTCGTCAGCAGTGATGGGTGCCCACATGCCTCTTAGATGCCCAAGGCTTCCACAATGGGAACTCCATCATTTGGCTCCCAGAGCTTAACCCTCAGCAGTTCGCCCAAACCACACCAACCAAGCGAGTAATCATCCAATCGACAAAGATGGTTTGGCGACCAATGGTAAGGCAAGTCCCCTCCTCCCTGACAAAATCCTATAGACTTGCCCCCCACACCCAACCCATGGGCACTCTAAAGCTCAATTTGCCTACCTCTTCTCCACCATGGAGCCTCCTTCACGAAGCTTCACCCCGCCCCTCGACTTCGTCACCAAACCAAGGGGCAGTACTACAAATGGCTGAGCTTATCTAACCACTCAAGAGATAAACTCAAGGGTAACCTCACAAATCTAGCCACATGGGCCACTCAGTACAAAAACCTCCTTAGGGGTGCTGATCAATAAACACATAAAAAAAATAGTCTCTAGGTGATTAGGATCTAGGTGATTAGGACCATGGGCACACAGTTTCTAGGGGTGCTGATCAATAAACACATAAAAAAAAGTCTCTAGGTGATTAGGACCATGGGCACACAGTTTTCCCTCACCCATCCACAACACTTGTAAATCTCATTGGGCTCTGTCCTATGCATACACACCACACATAGCTTCCCCATCGTACATCTCTGGATGGGGGGACCATGGTGGGTGTAAGCCTAGTCAATGGTATGACCCCATCGCTTTGATCTTCTAAATCACCCCCACTTCACCCCCCTAATAATTGTGCTTCATGCCTAATCCATCCGACCCCTAACTTCTTCTTCGGCTCAACACCTATGGATCCTCGCCACCATCAACTATCACTCCTATCAACGCAGGATCCTAGAGCTCCAATGTCTGAAGAAGACAAAGCACCAAAAGAAAAAGAGAGAACATCAATACCCAATTACTCAACATCCATGGGAGCCAAGATACCCAACGGTGTCTTGACAAAGATGCTACAGCTTCATGAACATCGCCATCAACATCCAGCATCTTGGAGCGCAGTCAGTCTCCCTGTGAGTTGCCTCCTTGTCCCTCTGGAATTTCCCTCTTACCACTTGCTTACTAACACCATTGTTTTACTAACTCCTCTTAAATCATACCACCTACCACTAGGATACTGGTCATTAAGTATTCCATGTTAGTCTATTCATTCAAGTACTCTGACTCCTCTAATGAGGTGTCCTGTTCGTAAAGGAGACAAAAAAGAAAAAAACCAAAAACAAAAAGAGTACTAATGGGCATATACAACAAAGAAAACTCATAAGAGCCCATTAGACTAGCTGGATACTTAGTCACCAGTACTCCACTAACTTCTTTCCATCTTACTAACTCCCCCACCCCCTCTCATTTTCGGAGAGACAGGAGAACCAACCAAGTGCGGCACTTCCCCGTGTGCCTCAACAACCTCTTACCGATCACAAGGACCCGATCAACTTTAGGAAGGGGAGTATGTTAACCACATATTGGTTAACACATTCTTATGACAACTATGTCCGCACACTTATGTAATGGGCGCTTGCACTATATATTAAAATCCCATCATTTGATGAGAGAAAATCCCTAAAGACGCTCCCAAGTATTGAGCTTTGAAGGACAGACAAGAGGAACTTGGTTAGTTGGCCAATCCATAGAGAAACACCTTGTAACTATGTTTTGGGCACCTTGTAACTATGTTTTGGGCACCTCGGGTCACTTACTCTTGGGCCGACCTAGTGGAAAAAGGCTTAGAACTATAAAAGCTAATTTCTCTTGTTTGTAACTTATTCTCCCATTTGTGTAATAGAAGTGGAGTGTTCTCTCTCTCCCTCTCTCTTGAAACTCTAATCTAGCATGTGTGGTGTGCTTAGGATTAGGGTTTGGGAGTGCTATTCACTTGTTCTCTTATGCTTCCCTCTCTCTCTCTCTCTCTCTCTCTCTCTCTCTCTCTCTCTCTCTCTCTCTTGTGCGCATGTTTGCTTGAAAGATTAGGCTGCCAATGCAATTGTTTTCCACAGAGATCCCAAATGATCTTCATTAGAGAGGTTACATCACCCGTTGGATTAGAGAAACCGCCTCGAGGTGACATGTGTGGGAGGACGACGATGATGAGCGGCTATGGTGGAGCTCTTGAGCTTAGCTCGATCTTGGCATATAAGATATTCTTAACAATTTTGATTTTATGCATAGAAAGATGCATAAAGAATTTTATTTTAATTCAAAAGAGTTATTCTTATCAATTTTGATTTTATGCATAGATAGATGCATAAAAGATTTATTTTCTAAAAGTGTTAATTTCATTAAGATGGAAATTTATGCATAGAAAGATGTATAAAAGATTTATTTTTATTTCGAAAGTATTATTCTCATTAAAATAGAATTTACGCATAGTAAATTACATAAAAGGATTATTAGAAAAGTGTTATTCCAACTAAAGTTATCTTTATGCCTAATAAGATGCATATGGGAAGTGATAGGATGTGATAAGAGATGTGATAGGATGTGATAAGAGGTGTATGAGATGAGATAGGATGTGATAAGATGTGTATGAGATGTGATAGGATGTGATAAGATGTGTATGAGATGAGATAAGATGTGATAAGATGCGTATGAGAAGTGATAAGATGTGATAAGATGTGTATGAGAAGTGATAGGATGTGATAAGATGTGTATGAGATGTGATAAGATGCGTATGGGAAGTGATAGGATGTGATAGGATATGATAAGATGCGTATGAGAAGTGATAAGATGTGATAAGATGTGTATGAGATGTGATAGGATGTGATAGGATGTGTATGAGACATATCGGTAACTTCCCACATGACATGTTAGGGTAGGGTTTCCTTAATAGAACCATAATTAGGCCTCACCAGTAAAGCCTACTACCAGTCTTTTTGACCGTGTAGCTAGCTACCTCCTCAGAGGTTCGGCCTCAACCGCTACCTCTGAACCAAATCTTACTACATACAGACCACATGATGAAGGAGTTGAGATAAACTAAAGAGAGATATGTGTTATACTCTTATTGTTACAAGCACAAGGAGCATTCACGTTATGTGGCCTCTGGGTGATGGCCTCTATGCACCACCAGCACACCAAGAAGAAGGGCTGAAACCCCATCTCCAAGGGCACCAATCAGACGAGCAACTACCCCAAGCCCTCCAACTGACTCAAGGGGACTCCTCAATATCCTCCCATCCTCCCTATCTGGTTCAACTGCCTCCTCCATATGTCCTCCTAGGTTAGCTCTCACCTTCAAAACCTCTGATCTATCACTTAGAAGCCTCTCCTAACCACAACTAATTCCTAGTTGACCAAATGCATTCCCATCTACACAGAAGTGTTCAGATTCTTCCTCTAAAATCCACCTCTCTGGTTCCCAAACATATATCTATCCTCTAGGCTCCCTTAATTGTCCTCTAATGTTAGCTGACCCTATATCCACAACCCTAAGACCGACCTGCACACCCTACTGAATTTCTTCTGACCCTTCTCCAACTGAACCTGTCTGAGTTCTACCTCAGTCTGACACAAAATTTGCTAACACAGAAGAATGTTTCCTCAGGTGTCCTTTGACATCCTCCAACCCTCAAGCACCTCTAAACTGACCAAGGTATCACACTAATGACTCCCAATTGATAGTTGCAGGCCCACAACTACTTCAGATCTGATTGGACCTGACTATCGAGCTAACCTAACATAACTGATGCAGATTCTCTCCCCTCTATGTCAGTTGAAACCTCAAGTCACCTTGAACACTCAAATCAAGTTAGGACCCAACTTTGTAACCACTTAGCTGTGACAGTAGCTGACTCATAGCTACCCCAGAAGCTCTTCACCCACCACTAACCCTTATATGACTATTGATTTTTGTTGACAGACCAAACTATCAGCTTTGACCCATACACTCTTCTCTCAAGCTCAAACTCAGAGTAAGCCCAATGTATCATTAGCGATGCCGGTCTTGTTGGAATCTTCTTCGATACAAGTCTATAATAATTTATTTATTTTAATTATTTTTTTCTAGGCTCCAACTCTCAATAGCTTGAGCCTCAATTCATCATTCATGAAATGCCTACCAATCTGCATTCGCGCCAGTGTGCAAGGTGTAATAGAGTCACAAACTCCTGAAAGTGCATCGCACAAGCTCAATGTTCACTGTTGTAGACTCTATTGTGCACAAGCTTTCTCAAAGCTCGAGTGGACTAGTAGCATCTATTTAAAAGCTACATGCAGACTCTCTCAAATCACTCGAAAGCTTTCTCAAAGCTCATTGCTATTAGCCTCTAGCCTCCTGGAAGTCCTAGTGTGAATAGTCTTATACACAGGCACTGTTTACCCTATGCTAGTATGGGGTTTTTTCCCCATGTGAACACACTCTAGTGTGTTGGGCAGGTTACCCCTAGGACTACAAGTACTTTGTACTCCACACATTTCTTATCATTCTATCGAGTACTTCCATCTATCACACATTGTCTCTCTCACTCTTTGAGCTTGGTACAACTGTGTGCAGCATTTACTCGCCCATCCAACATTGGTATCACAACCAGGTTTTAGACATTGGTATTGGAGAAAATCCATTGGGATGCTAAAGATGTGTAGGCTCATGCTTTGATTTTCCTCTCGTGTAAAAAGTAAGTCCTAGTGTGAATAGTCTAATACACGAGCACTTTTTACCTTGTGTTGGGCAAGGGTTTTTCCCCCATGTGAACACAACTAGTGTGTTGGGCACGTTAGCCCTAGAACTACAGGTACTTTGTACTCCACACATTTCTTATCATTCTATCGAGTACTTCTAAGTCATACCTCATGTCTGTTCATGTACTTCTTCTAAAAGTGCATGGGATATACTTGCCTCTATATCAATCTGCAATGAAGCTCGTGTAGCTTAGCTACAAAAAAAAGCTTAACTTAGAGCATATGATTGAGGGTGATTCTATGGCTCTTCTATGGATGGATTTCTGACCCGTGTTAAGGATCTGAGAAATAACTTAATCAATATTGATGAGGTGATACCCTGACAGTTCACTTGTCTCTATGGTTCTCAATAGCTTGCCTGAATCCTATCAAGGTTTTGCTACCACTCTTCACCTCCTGACAAAGAGGAATATAGAATTGTACACATTTGATGATTTGGTATCTCTCTTGTTTTACTACAGGAAGAGCATTCACGTTCCAATCGAAACAATATGATTGTTGCAGATCAAGCTTTTGCTACCTCCCATTATGGCAAAGGACATTCTGGGGCTAATTCTTGTGCTACACCGAAGGGAAAAGCATAAGCCTATTCATATCCTCCTAATTCCAAAAGAGGAAAAGACTGAGAAAAAAAAGAAATGTAACTATTATTGAAAGCCTGGTCATCTTATTGAGAAATGTAGAAAACGTATTATAAGTGAGAAGAAGAAAAAGGAGACAGCATTGTTAGCTGGTGTTGGTTCATCTCATGCAAAGGAAGAGGCTAATTTGGCTCACGATGATTATGTCTTAGTTACTACATCTTCATTGCATGATGTTGCTATGCCAGTCATAGATCTTGGTGATGTTCCGTACTCTGATGATTATGCTTTATAGCACTTGTCACCTGAGTTGTCTCTATGGTTTTTGCATTTGAGAGGGGACACATGTTTATTGCTATTGGTGATGACCTTGGTTACTTATGCATTTGACCTCTCAATTGTGATATGTCGTGGAGACATTTCTTTGTGTAGAGATGTTTACTTGTTGCTAAGATGTATTGCTCTCTTTCCTCGCTTCATGTTTGAGTTGCCTCCCCTTTACAACTCATTTACATGGAAGCTAATGGTGTTAGAATGTTACATTGTCTTCAGCTTTGTTGCCTTGTCACTATGCATGATTCAAGATTTTCTTTACATCAATTTGTGTGGGATTAGACATCTTTTTTATTGTGCCATACACACCACCATGTGTATGGTGTTGCTAAGAGATTGCCTTATCCTCTCATAGTAATGGCTGGATGTACGCCTTTTAGCCCCCACTTGACAGATTTGTTATATCAACCTGTTTCCATTACATTATCACCTTATTGACTTATCACCTTATCTTCATGCTTATGTATTGCTGTTGAAAATTGTTACCATAGCACGTTGTCCATAGTACTTAATGCCATGTGATAACACTTGCTTTTTTATGGGAATTTTGTACATTTTTGCCTCTTTTGAATGGATTTTTCTAGCACATATATCAATTAATTGTTAAATAGCTAATTTACTGTGTGCATTTTTTAATGTGGCTACACAGTTTTTTTTTAAAGAATCCATCAATGATGGTATGAAAGAATGTTATAACTTATGTGGTACTTAATGTAGATTAGGTAGAGTTGGGTTAGTATTGCCGGTTGTTAATGTTTGGTGGGCTGGACCCACTGGACCTCGAATACACTCACGTCGAGACCTCCTTTTCCCCTCCGATCATGAATGCATGAAGATACGACTCCTCATCAATCAACCTGAGGTAACATCCATCCTCGTTCATCTTTCTCATTCTTTATTACCTTTCTTCATCACATGCAAAATATACTATTATTTTTAATCCTTGATATTTACCCTTTATAAATTCACCTTTTAGTGGAGTTGGGGGTGGGGTAAGTTTTCAACTCATAGAAGAAAAGAGTAATAGGTTTTCAACTCCTTGTTATATCCATCAATCCCACCAAAGAGAGTGCTATAATCCTCCCTTTACATGTGAGTGAATTTTGCTATAGTAAAAAAAATGTTATGGACAATTAAATATCACATATAATGCTAGAAAGAGATTGGAAGAGAGAACAAAAATAAAAAGAAACACACATATGAATAGAAGGGCTTGAGAAATAAATTATGAAGAATATAAACACTTCTTGAATTCTCTTAGACTCCTTATGCATGCAGGGCATAATAAACTTTTAAGGTGTATTCTGTTTGGAATGGTATGCTAGTTTATAACTAAATTGTGTTTTCTTTGTGTATAGATAAGTGCTTAAGTAATTCAACAAGGTATTGCACAATCTATATGTGGGGACGTGAAGGTTATGTTCAATGATTGGGAGTTTGACCCTAGTGATATTTAAAACCCCTACCCCAATGACTCTTCACGTGCCTACATTTGGCAAGGAGATGAAGACTACGTTATCCCAATTGTACTACAAATATATATACAGAGAAAGATGCCATGAATAAAATATCATGAACTTCGTGGGGGTGAAGGTCATTATATGTCTCGGAGGGAAGGATTTTGGGAAAACATTCTAAGATCCTTCCTTCTTGAAGAGGATGTAGAATTTAAAATTGGTCCGATCTAGATTATCATTCCTTCTTAAAGAGGATGTAGAATTTAAAATTAATTTGATCTAGGTTATCAATTTCTGGCTTTTTCATGATCTTTTAAACCGTTCACAATAAGATACACAAGAAATAAAAAGAGCATGGATTACATGTCATGAACTTCAAGGTGAAGATGGCTATATGTCTCTTTTGGGATAGTGTTCAAAGATCCTTTCTTCTTGAATTTAAAACTTGTTAGATCTACACTATCATGCTTTTTTGATTTTTGGAACTTCATGTGACAAGATTAAGGCAAGCTATTTAGAACATAGGCAACCTTAGGATCATAAATTGAAAATTTGTTCATGTTCTTGTGAAGAATTGTGAAGAGCACGAAAGAAGAACACAACTCAAAGATAGCATCACCACTGATGGGTGCACACCCCTCTGAACTGTTTGTTAGCCCACTAAGAAATTAAAAGGACTAAAAATTGGATAAATAATCATGAAAATAGTACAAGCGAATAGTTTTCCTTTTGTGGTTCCCTAAGATATCTTTGGATGAGTAGTCATGAAAATAGTACAAGTGAATGGTTTTCTTTTTGAGGTTTGTTGCATTATGATAAAGTACATTTTACTCAATTTTAAGTTTTCAGCACAAAATGTTTCATACATCCATTGGCAATATAGTAATAATAAAGTGTGGAAATCTCTTATGAAGATCATTTTGACTTTCACACTTGGAACAAGATTATCCATGTCGTTTGGTATTACATAATCAATATGGTTAGTGTGAGCCATGAACATGAAAATTTTATTAACGAAAGGTATTGTGTCTTACAAACGCTAATGCATCTTACAAGATTAGATTGATAAGGAAAAATTTGATATGACACATCCACCTATCCAAATAGTTATTAATTTGTGTTGTGAATATATAGTAGAGAATTTCCATGCCCTCTCTCTCAAAAATGTGTGAGTTTGAGAATTTCCCCTTTCCTTCTCATATTTGAGCAATAACTTTGAGAGTAATGGCATTGATAGTAATGGTTTAATAAATAATTAATTAAGTGTAATTCACTACATTAAAATTTTAAAAAATTTATTGATAGTCTCGAGTCTTTTTATTTCTGTAGATATATCTTATCATGAACTAATTTATTGTTGATACTCTCAAGTATTTTTATTTCTACAAATATATTATCCTGAACTACGTTATTGTTTATGTTAACTAGTGGGCTCTAAATGTTAACTAGTGGGCTCTAAATGTTTATGTTGTCAGAGAGGCAACACTAGTTATGAGAGTGGTAGCTTGACTATACTATAAAATTAATGATTCTCTCAACCTTATAGGCATTTATTCATGACAATGCGACCATGTCTTGCTTCTTTCACAAGGATATAGCACACATGGGTCTTTCAACCCAAAATCATCTTCCCTTTTTATAGTGAACAAGTTGTCTGTAATCTCCCATACTGACATAATCTTTTAAATTTTAAACTTACATTTTTAGTAGCCATGTGATGTCATATTAATAGTGGTGGCAAGATGGTAGTTGGGTCTATCAACCCAACATCATCTTTCCTTTTTAAAGTGAACAGGTTGTATGTAATCTCCCAATCGGACATAATATTTCAAAGTTTAAATTTACATTTTTAGTAGCCATGTGATGTCTCACATTAAGGTGGCAAGATGGTAGCTGTAACTATTAATAATGCATGGGAAAATCATTATTTTCTAGGGTGTATTTATTTATGACACTATGTGCTATATAATAAAGTGGATTGGTGATAGGTGTGAATTTGGACTAAGTTATTTAACAACTATTGGCCCTAGCCGAAAAGTGTTGTCACCATCCACGTGGAGCTCACAAAGTCTTAATATAAAAAGTGTTCAAATGCTAAAAAGATGTAACTTGAACATAGCTATAGTAAATTAAATTTCCAAATTGTATGTACCAAAACCTCAAAGTAGTTTAACATTTGTTTATAACTTTTCTTACACTTCTTCAACAAGATTATACAAAAGGATCATGAATATCTTAATAACTAGTCATATCAGACATCTTACAACAACGTAAGTACTACTAATGCTCCCTTTCATCTGGCTTTTGAGATTAGAAGTCATAGTGCCTTTGGAGTGCAATAGAGAAGGCTACAAATTTAGTATAAATTTCATGTATAATTTTAGTTACACTTCTTTATTAGACAGAAGTTATGCGATGAAATCCCTAGTGCACTATTAAACCAAAAGGCTTTGCATATAAAAATTTCCCATGATGAATTAAACCCAAAAAAGAATAAAGTCATGTGAATGGAGTAGCATGCTACAAAACAAGTTATCTAAATATCATTAGTACACTATTTATGAAGTTTCATGCGGAATAATACACTCACAGTCTAAAGCGTGGATTCTCAAGTTCTAAAGAAATACGACAAGCATGCAAGTAATCAAAATATCATTAGAACTTTGTGAAAGTGGAGCCACAATGCAAGTTCTCACGTATTAAAGTACAAATACAACCACCATGTTGGTTTAATGGAGATTTGGAATATATCATAAAATATAAAAACACAAGATTCTCTTGGGAGGAACATGCAAAACTAGTCAAACAACCCCCATGTGATAAAAAACAGAAGAAGGAGGGAGCACACACAAGAGAAGCAAACCGTAATCCATATCCATCAATCATAAAGAAGGAGAGAAGCCATAGTCATCATCTCTCTCACACACACAAAAGAGAACACAACATAGTGTTATGTCCACACTACAAAGTAAACCTAATGTAATGTCCACACCACACATGACCAGCTGGACGCGGTCATAAACACACCACACGATATCCATCTACCATACTGTCACTCTGTCAGCACCCATGTGCTATCCTCCAGCTGTATACGAGCTTGACATTTCAACACTCCCCCTCAAAAACGACCTGTCCATCTCTAGGACTCCCAATCTAGTACGGAAATACTCGAACTTATCCTTACCAAGTGCTTTGGTAAAGATATCTGCAACCTGCTCATCTGTCTGTATATATGTCAAATCAACTTGTCCATCTAGCACTTTCTCTCTGATGAAATGATAGTGGACCTCAATATGTTTGGTCCTGGCATGATAAACTGGGTTGCTAGCAAGCTGAATACTACTCATGTTGTCACAATGAATGACAACTCTCATATCACTCTGTAACCTGACATCATCTAGCAACTTCTTCAACCACATAGCCTCACATGCAGCTATGGTTGCTCCACGGTACTCGGCCTCTATGGTAGATAAAGCAACTGTAGGTTGCTTTTTACTACTCCAACTCACAGCTCCACTACCAAGGCTGAAAACATAGCCACTGGTAGATCTCCTGTCATATGCACTACCGGCCCAATCTGCATCTGTATATCCATAGACATGCATGTCTTTTCCTGCCTCATAGAAAAGACCATAATGCACGGTAGTTTTGACGTATCTTAGAATACCTCTCACAGCATCCAAGTGAGGTTTACGAGGACTCTGCATAAACTGACTTACCAAACCAACTGCATAGCTGAGATCTGGCCTCGTAATGGTCATGTAGATAAGGCTACCAACCATTTTTCTGTACATGGTGATATCATCAAGCTCATCACCCAAATCAGCCCTAAGCTTCATGTTTTGCTCTGATGGTGTCAACATTGGTTTGCATGCTGTCATACCATACTTTGCCAACATGTCAAGTGCATATTGCCTTTGCACCAGCCATATACCCTTGCTTGTTCTTATCACCTCAATGCCAAGAAAGAACCTTAAATCACCAAGGTCTTTCATATCAAACTGTTTGCATAAAGAGGCCTTAACCTCATCAATGCCTTTCCCACAATCACCTGTGATAATCAAATCATCAACATAAATGACTATCATCACGATACCATCATGTGTCTTATTCACATAAAGTGAAGAGTCTACATTTCCAACCACAAATCCAATACTGACAAGATATCTGCTGATCTTGTCACTCCAAGCACGAGGTGCTTGCTTCAAACCATATATTGCTTTCTTTAACCTGCAAACAAAAGTAGGATATTCTGGATGTACATATCCTTTTGGCTGTTCCATCCTGCTACTCTCAGCTTCTGCTGCTGCTGGCCCAGACATAGTAGTAGAACAAGAACTTGCTTGTGGCAAGTTCACAGGCACATCTGCCTCAAGTGACTCAATGACTCCCTCATCTTTTGCTTTGTACCAACTAGCAAGCTCATCAAACACCACATCTCGTGAGATGACCACTTGTCTAGTTTTGTAACGTACCCATCTTCACTAATAAAGAAATGTCCATGTAATTATGAGTTTTTATGGTATAAATATCAATGATTTTATTATTTGAGTCATTTCTACTTAGAATCTTCAAATTCTGAGCCCAAATTTGGAATTTGCGCGTGATTTTACCCTAATATAGGATTTTACAGCATCCAAAACGGACACCGGATCAAGCCTATACGCTAATTTTAATCATTTTAGTTAAAAAACGGCGACCTTTAAACCTTAATAAATGCACGACCGCACGTCCGATTGACGAACGGTCTGAACCCCTGCGACCAGGAGAACCTCTCGGACAAAAAAAAAATTCGCCCCTCGGGGCGGTCCGGCACGCAAATCGAGGCGGGCGTCCCAAATTTGGATACCCCGCCCCAAAATTTGGTCCGTACACACTTACTAGGGTGCCCGTACAATGGCCGCCCAAGAACCAAAGGACGGCCGCCCACTGTATGGTCCACAGGCACCCTTAGGCGGACACCCAGACCAGATAAGGTACATGCGTACCACTCCTTTCCCAGACAACCGACGCCGTACCTTTCCCCTAGACCCATGCAGGCCACTGATCCATAGCCTTTGAAGGTACACCGTCCTTTCGTCCTTGCTTTGCGCAGCGCCCGTACCCTCACCCCTCAGCTATATAAACCCCTGGGGTGCTCCTCAGTCGACACGCATTTCTGTGTAGTGTATGCCCTATTGTGCCGCCGTCCGTACCGCTGTCCGTCCCTGTGTAGCGTACTTGCTGCAAGTACAGCCGCCCTTGCAGCCACCCCTCTCACACCCCCTCATTTGGCTCTTTTCAGATAAGCCAATTTTCCTCCATCCCCTTCTTGCTAGAGGCCAATGTCCTTAACTCTTCTCCCCCCCCGTGTGAATAGACTTACAGAGAGGCTTGCAGCCACCCCTCCCAGCCCTCTCCACGTTTTTGCCTTTGGCCTTAAGGACATCTCACAATCCCCCCCCCCCCCATTTGCGTAGACTTTAGTAAGGGTTTTTTGACTCAAGCGAGGGTTCGTGCGCCATATTCTTTTGCTCATACGGTGAGCAAACGAGCTCGAAATTCAAATCCGACTGAAGCGTTTCGATCGCAGCAGCGAGCTCTACGAGGCGACGCCTAAGATGGCCTCATCTCGAAGACGGCAAAATATTACCTCAAGAGGCGCACGTAACAATGAGATGGAGGGAGATGCGCCCAATGCGGCTCCAGTCCTCCCTTTTCAAGCCCCTCAAGGAAACGGTGGCCAGGTTAGCTTGGTTAATTTTCAAAAGAAGAGATTTTTCCTTAAATTAGTATTAATGAATAGTGTCTTTTTCTTTTAAAATGAGGACATAAAAATTATATGAAATTACGAATTATGTGATGTTGTTTTCGATAAATTGAGTTGAAATTGCTATCTTCATGAATTGTGAATGCTATACTTAGAAAATTGCATTGAAGTTGTTATCTTTGGAATTCAAGATTTTTTTTTTTGGCTTCAACGCTAACTCCGTTCCGTGCTTGTGTAGCCGGGCGGCGTCATTAGCAAAGCCCGGGAATGGCCCAAGGTATCCCTCATACCTTTGGGAGAATAAGGATCGCCGATTGAGGCGAGAGATTGAGGTGTATGGTCCCGTAGGGTTTTGCCCAGCATGTAGAGGCTGGAAGGCCGAATTCTAGATCATCGGCAGAATAAGAATAAGAGAGCCGGATTGGCTTGTATGGAAATGGATTCATGTATAAACTTTTTATATAATTGCATCTTGTCTTTGGTATGATTGTATTGTGTAAGAAGGCTGTTATAACGAACCTTGTGAAGAAGGACCCTAATTAAGGAATATGTTTATTTATGTCAAACAGTGTGGTAGTATTAATTAGAAAACAAATTGATGCGTGAGTAGGGTGGAAAGTGGGAGGATGGAATGCCCTGACGGCACCATCCTACGGATGGGTGGACCCGATTAGTCGGGTAGCTTTCCAACAAATTAAGTGAAAGCCCTACGTTAGATAGTTAGGTTCTTGGGCAACTCTATTCTAGAAGACTAGGTCAGCGGCTGTGCCTTGCATAAGATGAGGAAAAAAGCGTTGTCTCTAGAAATCAAGTCTAGTAGTTGCCCAATTTTTGATCAATTACCCTATGGGTGATTTGATGTTTAGAAAATCACGCTCCCCCTGCGAGATAGAGCTAGGTCATACCTATGAATCGTATCCTTGAATCTCTACAGGGTCAAGGTGTCGATGAATAGGAAATTTTTCCCAAGATAAGACTTAGCGGACTATCCTAAGTGTTTCTCCCATTTTTAAAGGGAGGAACCTTACAATTGGTATCAGAGCAAGTTTGGCTCCTAGGAATTGCAGTTTAAGGACTGTTTTGTAATAAATGTTTGTAATGCTAATTAGTAAAGATATCCTACTTAAACAAATAAGTTAAATTGATGTTTGAATGATTGTAGGAAGAGGAAGATGCCTACTCCAAATTTCTAGTTTTCCAATGCATCTTCGAGACTACTAGTCACTCCTCGAATTTCGAGTTTCGCGACACCATGGTGCAGATATTAGAGAAGATATCCCTCCCTCATTTCTCTCGTATTCAGAGAGAATGGGGTAGAGATTTCTGGAGTCGTGGGCCAAGATACTTCATCATCCGAGCAGATCAGATTGGGAACCTCACCACAGACCTTAAGCGGATTCGTTGGATTGAGAAGCTGAAGATGATCCGCTTATTTTGGTTCGTCGGTACCCCCAGGGCCGACACCTCGGTGACTATAGATGGGGTTCGCATACCTCAGGATCGTTGGGTGTATGACAAAGTGATGCAGGTCTTACCTGCTGATAGAGTAGCAGTGTTGGGACCTACCCCAATCCAGAGTTTACCACCCTTACCATCAATTTTTAGAGTCTTAGAAACTACAGCGGAACCCCCATATTTCACCTATGTGGACCGCTCTACCCTTATGTCATAGTCAAGCCTAGGAATTTCCCTTCATAGCAAATAAGACCGATTATAGTCTCAGAACTTTGTAATAAAACTTGTCCTTGTAAATATTTGGAAATAAAATAATTTCAATGGTTTTACTCTCCAAAAATTAAGCGTTGTGCAAATATGAATCTTAAAAATTGTTTTTACGATGATGGCCAGGACGACCACCCTCCACCTCCCAATGCGCTTTACACTGATACCCAGGAGAAGAAGCTCCTGCTCAAGCAAATGCAACCTCTCTCCTTTAAAGGAGAAGGTTCAAAGGTTGAGAAGGATGCTGAAGTCTGGATTGAGGCGATGGACGATTATTTCTCTGCTGCCGGTACTGGAGTAACAAATCAGTCTATGCTCGCACGGTTTCGCCTCACTGGAGATGCTAAACTCTGGTGGAAACAGTGGTGCCGTGACAAGGAAGTCACCGAGCATTCTCAAACGTGGGAAGACATCAAGCAGGCAGTGAAGGAAAGATATCTTCCTCCATCCCATGAATCCATAAAGATGAATGAGTTCTTTAGTCTTAGACAGTGCAGCTTAACTCTTGAGGACTACTATTCCAAATTCATCACCCTTCGGAAGTATGCCCCAGCTATGACTACTTACCAGCAAGTGGCTCATTTCTGCCAAGGGCTAAATGAACCCCTAGATTCCCGCCTTGAAGCAATGAGGCCAAGCACATTACAGGATGCTCTCATACGAGCTAAGCCCCTTGTGAAAGAAATGAAGGCTAACAAACCGAAGAATCAAAAGAGATCTTACCCTGAGGCAAACCTTAGAGATCAACCCTACAAGAAACCTCAACAGAATTTTCCCTACTACAACAGAGGGCGACAAGGCAACTCTTTTGCCCCCCGCTCGTATGCTGCTTCTTCCAGAGAAGGCCCTCTGTGTTTTGAATGCAATGAGCCGGGACACTTTAGAGCCAACTGTCCCAAGATGGCAACATCATTCCCCCAAGGTAACAGAGGAAATCAAGGCCGTGGAACCCCTACCCACCAAGGTGCAAGAGGCAGTGGTCGTGGCAGAGGCCGCGGAGGAACAGTTGCTAGAACTGCCTGTGTTATAAGTGAAGAACCGACCTTGGAAACGGCTGAAGAAGAGCGCGCCACCGTCCATGCGGCGGTAGAACACCAAGGTCCGAATAAACAATTTAGTGTAATCCAAGCCCCCGCCACTCATCACGGTAAGCCATTTCAGCTTTTGATTGATTGTGGCAGTACCCATTCATTCCTTTCTCCTAGGTGCTTGCAAAAATTAAACTTGAGTCAAAAAACACCTAGAAAAATGATTGTAGAGTTAGCCAGTGGGAAAGAAGTAGTATCTCGCCACTCTATAGGAAACCTTGATTTTGAGCTGGGTAATGAGCAAACTCATGGTCACTTTAGAGTCTTGCCACTAGGAATTTATGATGGAATCCTTGGGATGGATTGGTTAATTGCAAACAAAGCTAGCATTCATTGTAACCAGGGGAGTATCACTTTTGAAAATGAGCATGGCCAAGTAATATCTGTTCAGGGAATCACAGGAAAACCTAAGTCTAGGGTAGTCAAGGCAAAACATCTTCTCAAGGGGACACGTAAGGGTCAGCAAGTTTTCTTAGTCAAACTCAACAAAGTCATTGAACCTAGTATGGAGACAGAACCCTCTTGGCTCCAAGAATTCTCTAACATCTTCCCTGACGAGCTTACAAGGTTACCGCCTCCTCGAGAAGTCGACCATGAAATCGAGGTGATCCCTGGAGCTCAACCCATCTCAAAAACTCCCTATAAAATGTCCCTTCCTGAAGCCATTGAACTTAAGGAGCAACTTTCCCAACTCATTGAACAAGGATTTGTACGCCCCAGTAGCTCTCCGTGGGGAGCACCTGTTCTTTTCCAAAAAAAGAAGGACGGGACTCTCCGCCTCTGCATAGATTATCAAGGGCTAAATCAAGTCACTGTCAAGAATAAGTATCCTATCCTTCGCATCGATGAACTTCTTCACAGGCTTCATGGGGCCAAAGTCTTCTCAAAAATAGATTTGAGGTCTGGTTACTATCAGATCAAAGTCAAGGAAGCAGATATACCCAAAACAGCCTTCAATACACGTTATGGCCACTATGAGTTTACTGTAATGTCATTCGGATTAACCAATGCTCCTGCAACCTTCAACCGCCTAATGCAAGATATATTCCGCCCGTACTTGGATGAGTTTGTGCTTGTTTTCTTTGATGACATCCTAATCTACTCCAAATCAATGGAAGAGCATGAGGAGCATGTGCGTAGAGTTCTGCAATTACTGCGCAGACACAAACTCTATGCCAAGAAGAGCAAATGTACCTTCTTTACTCATCAAATTGAGTATCTTGGATTCATCGTCTCCAAAAATGGCATCTCAGTAGACCCCGCCAAGGTCAAGGATATTCTAGAATGGCCACCCCCTAAATCAGTTTGTGAAGTTCGTGGATTCTTGGGAATCACGGGTTGGTATAGGATTTTTATCAAAGATTATGCCTTGGTAGCTGCACCCTTAACAGATCTTCTTAAGAAGGATTGCAAAATAGTGTGGCTGCCAATCCATCCTTTGATCAGCTGAAAGTCATTATTACTTCTGCCCCAGTCTTAAAGCTTCCTGATTTCTCCAAGGAATTTGAAGTGGTTACCGATGCTAGTAGTCTAGCACTTGGTGGTGTCTTAGGCCAAGAAGGAAGACCAGTCGCTTATACTTCCCGCAAGCTGAAGCAATATGAAGCAAACTATGCCACCCATGATTTGGAACTCTTAGCAGTTGTTCATTGCCTCAAATTATGGAGACATTATCTCTTGGGAGGCAAATTCCAGCTTGTAAAACTGACCACAAAAGTCTAAAGTGGATCTTCACCCAGCCTAACCTCAACATGCGGCAAAGGAGATGGATTGAAATTCTACAAGAATATGATTTCGACATCAAATTCCGCCCTGGGAAAGATAATGTGGTGGCTGATGTACTTAGCCGCAAATCTTTCTTGAATGCAATTTCAATGCCAAATAATCCCATAATGGTCAAGGTGGAAGAAGTCTCATCTCATGACCCAGATTATCAGAGGATGATAAAGTTAGTGGAAGAAGGGGGACATTCAGAGAAAGAGAAGAATCTAATCAAGGGATACTCCACTCATGAAGGAAGCCTCTACTTCAATCACAGGCTATGTATCCCTAAGGATCCTGCTTTAAAGAAACTAATCCTCCATGAAGCTCATGATAGCCCTGCTGCTGCAGGACACCCAGGTTATGCAAAAACATTAAATGCGGTAAGAATGAGTAGAATGAAAATTTGGGTGATAATTCTCTCTGCCTTCAACATGAGCTTGTCGAACCTTGTGAGATGGTCCACCCTTGTCTTCATCCTTGGTCTTTATGTCATCACGCATGCCCCTTATCTCTTGCTGCATAAGTGGTTGCATCATGCTTTGATACCACTACAAAGAACTAGCTATGGCCACTCAAAGCATAGAGTGACAACATGGGTGTAGGATCACCATTAGGTTACAAGATTGAGATCTGTACTCATAAAGAGGCTTGAGAGCTTACTTCATATTTCATTTCTTGAAATGGTCCCTTTTTGTACGAGGAGGTACACTCTTGCGCTTGTGGGATAATTCTCAACTCTTCTCCTCCCATTGTGCAATTATAGAGTCTTGCTCTTGCTAATCCTCTTGCCAATCTCTCTCTAATCCATGCTAGTGAGTGTGTGTGAGTGAAGTGAGGTGAGAGAAGGGACGAGTACACGTAGTGCAACACAACGGTGTGACAATGCTCGTGTGGGAGACTTGGTGGAATTGCTTCTCAAGGAGTTATAGAGCTTGGAGACCTCAAGGGTTACGAGCTTGGCCAATGGAAAGATCCTCAGACCAGTTGCGGTTCACCAAGTAATCTCCTTGTTGGATGTGTTTTAAAGGGGGTTTGGGTGAGCCATAACATTTTTGGCGCCGTTGTCGAGGAATCATTCCTTGGCTTTTTCCATCATTTTTCTCTAATCTACACATCACCCATTGCCCATTATCTTTATTAGTGGTTTCTCATGAAAAAGATGTAGCTTTCATGAAGATTTGTGTGTGATTTTGTGAGAAATAACTCTCTTTTTTATTTTTGAAAGAATGATTTTTTGGCCTAATAAATGTGTTGTTTTGTTAGTTTTAATCTAGTTTTTAGTGTTTATTAAGTGTGTATATAGGGTGTGTTAGATTCAGTTTGCATCCATTGCATCAACAATGCAATGCATTACAATTTTGAGATTTTTAGCTCTCTTTAGAGTTAAACATAGGGCTACAATCATTAATTTTTGTTTGATTTGTGTGTTTTTTGTTTTATTTGTATGCATTAGAGTGTTTGCAAAGTTTTAGAGTAGCTTAATCATTTATTTTTTTGTTTTATTTGTATGCATTAGAGTGTTTGCAAAGTTTTAGAGTAGTTTTTTTAAAAATAATTAAAAAACTCTTGAAATCGACTAATCTTCCTTAATCGATTGGTTTTTATCATTAAGAGATGATTAATCCAATTCAAGAGAAAAAAATAGAAAATGTGTTTTTTGGGATCAAATTAATCATGTAAGAGGTCAAAATTAGTGTTCTTGGGTGTTTTCAGAGCATCTAGATGCATCAAAACACCTAATTACATCAGTTTCTTCATTAATTGGAGGAATTTTCCTCTCTTTTGCTTAATCTTACATAAAGAGAAGAGACTAAAATCAAGAGTTTAATTAATCTCTAATTATGGACTAATTTACACATTAGTTGAGGCGGCACATAGCTTAGCAATTCATGCCCTATCCAATGATGTGCTCAATGGTGTGAATTAATTAGAAATTAGTGGTTAATTAGAACCCCTAATTAGTCCAAAAGGAAGAAAAGATTAGTGAAAGAGTTAATTTTTGATTAATTTATAATCACATTTTGCATCTTTCTATGCATTAAACTCAATGAAAATAACACTTTTATAATAAAATTTCCATCATGCATCTTTCTATGCATATAAATTAAATTCAATGAAAACAACACTTTTATAATAAAAAAATTCTAATATTCATCTTTCTATGCATAGAAATTAATTTTATTAATTAATATCAGTGATATCCATGCATATTTATAGGTGAATATGTAGATGGAATAAATTAGAATATTTCTTTTAGAATGCACAAACAGTGGGAATTACTCTTTTGGAATAACATAAAAATAAACCTACTTTTTCACAAAATTCAAGAAAATTTTGCCATAACCTCCTTTGTATGAAATCAAGAGAGTAAACAATAAGAAAAGTTTAATTAATCTTTTTGTTAATCATTCTTAGATATAAAGAAAGGCTGAATTGTAAAGAAGAGAAGGGGATGGCCTTTTCATCAAGGCATAGCATCAAAATTTACTTTAATCAACTATAAAAAACAAGAAAATCATGAAAACCATAGATTTAAAATTAAAAAGTAAGAAGAATTTAGCTTACATGGAGTTTGTGAGCTTTCCTTTGGCTTGAGGGATTGAGGGTTCTACTCTCGTTTGGATCAAGAGTGGCCACCAATCACTTTGGA
Organism: Cibotium barometz; assembly: GCF_041138505.1. Taxonomy (NCBI): domain Eukaryota; kingdom Viridiplantae; phylum Streptophyta; class Polypodiopsida; order Cyatheales; family Cibotiaceae; genus Cibotium; species Cibotium barometz. The sequence goes on from NC_141074.1 coordinate 47,896,149, forward strand.
GAGGATTAAGTAAAAAACAATTGAATTATCAAGAAAATTCAATGTAATTGGCTCTGGGTAGGAGTAGAGTAACAGTGCATAAACACTATTAAGCTTTTACAAAGGGAGAGGCTTCTATTTATAGGAAAAAGTGAGTCTCAAACCAAGCAAGTTGATTCTAGAATTTTCTAGATCAGTTTGGTCAATTTTTAACCATTTTTGAGTCAGCTCAGCTTACTTTTTGGAACTAGACTTGAAATAGGAGAGAGGAGACATGAAATATCTCATTTTATTGATTTAAAATGGAGAGTAATGATGAGAAAAAAGGTGCCTCCTTCATGAGGGGGAATTTCCACTCTGAGAGGCATCAAAAATCAGTTTTTAAACTATTTTCTTTGGTCCTTAGTCCACTCTTCATCTTATGTGAGCATTTACTCATTTTTGGGGGGTTTTTCTTTATTTCTTCAATTTATCTCCTCCCTACAGTTGGATTAATCTTATTGGTCCCTCAGAACCTAAATCTAAAATTTTCAAAAAATTTGGAGCCTTAGGCTAAGGTCTTTTATGTAGATTATAATTTATTTCTAATGTACCTTAGGAATTTATTTTTAAACTTCTGTTTCAGGGGAATTTATTTTAATAAGAAAGGATATTTTTCCATCTAAAGATATCTAAAAACTGAATTATCTCTCTCTAGAACATTTTTTCTCTCTAGACCAAAACAGGTAGAAACAAGACCTTTTTATTATTCTAAAAAGGGGATTGATTACAAGGGAAGAAACTAGACATTTTGAGGGGCTGGGGAGGAATCTTACATCATCGAAGCATTGGGATGAGTCCTTTCAAAGATTTGTATGGACAAGATTGCCTTATACCATTGACTTGGTCTGACCCATTGATCAGAGTCGAAATGTCTAGACAAATGCTTGATGACATGGACCAGCAGATGTAATCAATCCGTAAAGATATTAAAGCAGCCCAAGATAGACAAAGGCAGCATGCTGATAAAAAGAGATCAGAGAGAGAGTTTGAAGAATTAGATATGGTCTTCATTCGAGTACAACCAAAAAGAAGTTCCTTATCCTTAGGCAAGTACAAGAAGCTCTCTCCCAGATACTGTGGGCCTTATGCTGTTATAAAGAAAGTGGGCGATCTAGCCTACAAACATCTTCTGCCTCCCCATTTCAAGGTACATAATGTATTCCATGTCAGTTTACTTAAGAAATATGTACCCAGCCCGAGTCACATGCTTGATGATGAACAATTGATCTCTCCGACTCAAGGCCAGATGGTACTACAACTTGAGGAAATCCTTGACGTTCGGGAGAAGATTCTCAAGAGCAGAGTCCTCAGAGAATAAAGTGGAAGTTCTTCCCTCTAGAAGACGCCACCTGGAAGAAAGAAGAAGAGTTGGTGAAAGATTACCCCCACTTTGCGAGATGAGGACATCTCGCGTTTTTCAAGTGGAAGAGGATGTAAGATTCCTCCTCAGCGTGAATAATGAATAAACCTTTACTTCATTACCTTGTAATCGTTCCTTGTTTTTGAATACAAGAAAATATTATTTTTCCTTATTTTGCCTAATGAGATAAAAATTTCTAGAGAGTGGTAAATTAATATTGAGATATTTTTAGATATATAAATTCTACAAATATCAAAAATATGTTTCCTTGAAACAAAAAATAAAAATAAATTTTCCAAGGTGCAATTGGAATTAATTAAAAATGATTCAAAAGACAGCCTAAGGGTCAAGATTTTCTGAAAATTTTGGATTATGGTCCAATTAAGGTTTCTATGGACCAATAAGATTAATCCAAGTGTTGGGATGAGATAAATCTAATGAATAAAAGAAAATACCCAAAAATGAGTAAATGCCCACATAAGATGAAGAGTTGACTGAGTACAAGATTTATTAGTTAAAAATTATGAAATATTACTAAAAAAAAGATATTTTAAAGTAATCATTCATTTTGACACCTTGGTAAGGAAAGGGGGAGTCTTCAAGGAAGTGCCTATTTTACACATGTGAATGAGTTTTAAACTAAAAAATATTAATATATTTTTATCTCTCCTCTCTCCTGGATCAAACCAAATAAAAAAGGGAGCCAAATTGGTCCAAATCTTGTCTAAATTCAGCCAAACTGGTCCAAATCTTGTCTAAATTTAGCCAAACTGGTCCAAATCTTGTCCAAATTCAGCCAAACTGAAGCTCGAAAATTATAGAACTTAGTTGGACTCAGTTAGTGGCCTCCCTCACCTATAAATAGACCCTCATTCTTTTGTATTCTCATCTGTGAACTAGACCATGCTAGTATTACCTTAAAATAAGTATATTTTCTATTATCCCCTAAAAATCCTCTACATTTTGGAGAGATTGGACTCTCTCTCTCTCTCTCTCTCTCTCTCTCTCTCTCTCTCTCTCTCTTCAACCTTCCCTGGAGCTTTCCTCAACATACTAACCAATTGATTCTCTCCTAAAAATAGAGAATCAAGCAAAACAAGAGGTAAGGTGTGACTTTATGGTTTTTTCTTAATCTTCTAAATGTTTTTCACTTCTCAACCCCTCTCAAGCTTGAGAAGTATTCAATTGAATGGGTTTTCAATGCAAATGAAGCTCTCTAATGAATTTTAATGATTAATCACATAAAGTTTACATTCATGCTTAATTTAGGATGTTTTTCATGTATATCTCTCTCTCCCCCAAAGAATGGTCATTCCTATGACCAATTCTCAATTCAAATGATGCTTCTCATGGGGTGATTCCTAATTCTAAAATCAAACTCTATGCTAGTCAAGCTAGAGGCCAAAGAGATGACTTTTTTATGCTTTAATGTTACATAAATTATGGTAAACTTAAGAATTAAGTCCATAAATTGGATATTGGTCCAAATGATAGTTACTCTATCATAATCCAATTCATTAGTTTTATTCTTTTAGAAAATATTAAAAGTTATCAGTAATATAGTAAAATTTTTAAAAATTAACACATAAATCATTTTTATGCATAATGTGAAAAGAGGACTTCCTACCATATTCTAGGATTAGTAATCCTATGTTAAATGAATAATTCTTGTCATATCCATGGAAAACTAATTTTTAATGTTTATGTATAAATAGTTAATTAGAGAAAAAGAGAAATTTTTAGTAATTTCATTTTTATGATAAAAGAGGAATTCCCATGATAATGGAGATCCATGTATTCCAATGGAGAAAAAGAAAAGTTGAAATATTAAAATAATGGATATTTTATTTAAAAATTAAAGAAGAATTTTAGATAAATTATTTTATGCATGTATAAATTTAAATTATGAAAGAGGAATTTCCATCATATTTGGAATTCAATCATTTAAATGGAAAAAGAGGAATTCTTGGTATATTTGGAACATTGAATATTTTTATTAAAGAAAAGAGAAATTTTAGATAAATTTATTTGATGATAAAAGAGGAATTCCCATGACATTTAGATTTCAAGCAATTAAATGTAAAAAGAGAAATTCCCATGATAACTGAGATCCAAGAAATTAAATGAAAAAATGAGAAATTTTTAGTATAATTCAATTTATGAATATTTATCAAAAGTGAAAATATGGGTAGAATTGATTTTTATAAATCCCATGAATTCTTTTATTCAAAAGAGGAATATTGAATATAATTCATTTGAGAAATTGAGAAAGAATTTAGAAATAGTCGTCGGGAAAAAGAACCTTTATCTAAGCCAAACAATTGGCAGAAATTTAGAAAAAGTCCCATTATCGGCATTGAATCAGAAAAAGCTACTAAATGGGAATAAGCTGTGAATGGGAGGTGAATAGATGTGATAAGATGTAAATGGGATGTGATAGGATATGAATAGATGTAAATGGGATGCGATAGGATGTGAATGGATGTCATAAGATGTAAATGGGATGCGATAGGATGTGAATGGATGTGATAAGATGTAAATGGGATGCGATAGGATGTGAATGGATGTCATAAGATGTAAATGGGATGCGATAGGATGTGAATGGATGTGATAAGATGTGAATGGGATGTAATAGGATGTGGTGTGATGAAAATGAATGTGGATGAGAATGGACATAGTGATGGCAATGAAACAAGGCATTTTTCCCATCACTTTAAGAGGCATTAAGGATGTCTAGTTTTGAGGGAGCTCATCCTCTCTTGGAGATGCCAGTTTAAATCTTTTAAGCAAGGCTGCATAGAATTTAGGGAATGGCAATTCCAAGATCAATTTTTCTTTAACCTTTGCTTCATTTGGTGTAGATGAGGAACATCCTATAGTATCGTGATCATCCTCCATCATGTTTTCATCTAAATGTATTGCTTCTTTACAACATTGATAGAATGTTTCTAGATTAGATACAATGATCAAGTTATGTAAGCTATTGTGCTTTATGTCCATCATGAAACATCTATTGAATTGAGCATTATTTAGTTTCTCCCATGGCTCATATCATGAGTCTAAGATTTTTATCCAAAGGATAAAATCTCTAATAGTTTCGTCTTAATCGAACAGAGTTCTCTTAATGTAGTCCACCAATCACCTTGTCTTGAAAAGCCGTTGGATAAAGGCTGTTTTCAAGGTCCTAAAATTTATCTTAACCGTTAGCATCAATGTGATGAATCATCAACCGACTCGCCTTTTCCATTAAGAAAAGGTTTAATGCATGTACCTTGGTGGGGCAATTTGGATTTTCAAAGGCTTCACATCTCTGTTCAAACATTTGCACGAATTGAACAGGATTAGTGGTTTCATCGTATTTTTCCAAGATTTTGGAAATATGTACGGTCGTGTTATTGGATGAGTTATTGAGATCTTATGTGGGTACTAATGTGTAGGGACTCACTTAGTCCTTGGGCAACCCCCCTTCGTAGATTAGTCAGTATGTCCAAGGTTTGGGCATGTAGGGGTTGCAAAGGGTTGGTATCTAGCGCTTCTAAAGGTTTATGTCTTGTGGTAGTGTGATGTGAAAAATTGATATCTTTCATTGTCAATTTTGTGCATATTTTGATGGTTTCGCAATGGTAATAAGGTGGAAGCTTGTCCAAGAAGATTGCGGCGCCCACAATGGAATAACGGCGTGGTGATGCGGCGGCTTGGCGGCTACCCCGATAACAACATTCTATCTTCAAATATAATGGTTTTACTTGATTTAGGGTGCACACATTGTAAATGCCACAAGTATGCTTAATAAATACTTTGGTATGGTAGATAGGCTAGTGATGTGGAAAATAAAAGTGGGCCTTCATGCTCACATGGATTTTAATTGTATTATTAATATGGTATTCACCATAAGGCTACAAGTTGGGGAGTGTGGAAGGCATGTGGAGGAGTGTGTGTAGGTGCATAATTGGGAAAGATTCTTCTAGAATGCCTACATGGAAGAGGAGAATTCCGCCATGTGTAAGTGGGATCTCCACCTACATGCCACAGGCTTGGCTATTATCTTATCACACTCTCAAAGTCAAAAAGTCTTCAATTTAATCATCAATAGAAGACTTAGCCTAAGAGGACAATTGATGGTGACATCTACCCTTATGTCACTGAAGGGTTGAAGATTTCTATGTTGTAATTTGTAACAATGGAAGAGAGGGTGATTCTCCACCTATAAAAGGAGCCCTCCTCTCCCTTTCAAATCAAGGAATGAGCCTCCTCAATTGAGCATTTTGTGTCATTGCCATTCTCTTATCTTTCAAACCCCTATTCAAACACTCTCTTTACATGTGAATGTCTCATTTAGCATTAGCTCCTCATGCTTAACCCAATTTTGGACCTCTTTGATGATTCATGATAAGTGGGATAAGGAGTTATTATCTTGGCAGGCCTGTGACTTCTCAAGGTAGCCCTTGCCTTATTGCCGCCCTCCTTTGGAGGTACCAATGGTTTTAGCGGTAATGAGCATGTGGAAAGACTTTGGGGACCATAGGTAAATCTTTACGATTGTCCGCTGAGCAATGTTAACCCTTACCCTCTAGCTTGAATCATGAAGGAGATGAAAGGCAAGAGGCTATGTGAAAATTGAGGTTTCATGCAAAGAGAGAGAAGTGCAATTTTTGTGGTCCAATACCCAAATTTCAACCGGTAATTACTCATCACTCGGGTGTTGATTTCTTAAATTGATCATATGGCTAGGAAGCTCTCTCTATGCTCTTTCCACTTATGTAACTAATTTCTTAATCCCTTACTTCATTGATGATTAGAATTTCTCCCAAAGTTGCTAATTTTTAGGCGAATTTTGGCAGTTTTATAGTCTTGTAGTAAAATGCTCATAACTTTTCGCTCGGTTGTCCGTTTTTGAAAGTTTTTATATGGGCGCGAAGCTCTCTTCAAGCTCTACGCACCTATCTAATCATCTATTGCACAGCCTATATGGATTTAAAACTGCAATTCTCTGTGTATCTCTATTTTTTTAGAATTTTGGCAGTTTTATAGTCTTGCAGTAAAATGCTCATAACTTTTCGCTCGGTTGCCTGTTTTTGAAAGTTTTTATATAGACACGAAGCTCTCTTCAAGCTCTACGCATCTATATAATCCTCTCTTACACAGCCTTTATGGATTTAAAACTGCAATTCTCTGTGTATCTCTATTTTTTTAATAGATTTTGGCCATTATTTCTTCTTAATCATGATTAATTTCTCCTAATCCCTTATCAAAAGGCAAACCCCATGTGTCTTATCCTCTTGTAAGTGATTGCCATATTCATTTTCTTTAATATGTTCCGTCCAAATCGCCCAATTCGAACGGATGAACCTTACCAATATTCCCCGTATGTTTCCGTTCACATAATCCTGAGTCGGAAGATTTTCTTCCAACAAAGAATCGCCCTTTTGTTTGGAGCTGCAAGACTGGCAGAAATTCTTGCTTCTCCGGAGCCTTTCATCTTTCCTTCCATGAATTATGATCTCACCTTTGATGTGTATATCTTTATCTTAATCTAGGGAGAGAAAGGGAGGTGAGGAGGCTGTGAGGTTTCATACAAGCGTGTTTTGATTCTGAGAAGTGACCGAAGTCCAAACCCCAACTTCGTGTCACATCTTTTGGTGGAGGTGACGGGCAGGTTTTACTTAGAATTATTCTATTTCAACCTCAAGGTCCCGCAGGATTAAAGGAAAGTCATTTTGAAACAAGTAAATTTCCCTTGTCACTACTCATCTTTTGGTGCAAGATGTTCAACATTCCGGTGTTCCGTGGATCAGAAGGAGAAGACCCGGGGAGTTATCTCCGAGAGTTTAACCGAGCATGCCGCTTGACGGGTTGGTCTATGAAGGAGAGGGCAGAAATACTTCCAGATTTCTTGGAGGGTATGGCCTTAACTTGGTATGAGGCTTTGCCAGAGGAGTCCAAGAATGATTGGGAAAGGTTGACCAAAGCAATGAAGGAGAGATTTGGGACAGTGGAGTCGCCAAATGCTTTACTATTGCAATTGGATCAAATTTTCCAAAAGGATGGAGAGTCAGTTTCTGCCTTTTCAGTGAGGTATGAAGCCTTATTCATCAAATATCAACAAGCTGCTTTACATGTTGTTGCTTCTTCTTCTTCACCTTCTATGGAAGTTTCAAAGAGTTCTTTAGCAATGGAGCACCTTAAGATGAGCAAGTTTATCAGGGCTTTGGATCCCCGCTTGCATGGAAAAGTTCTTAGCAAAGATCCCACTAGTTTTAAAGAGGCCCTTCATATTGCTTTGAAGAAGGAGGCCACTCTTCATATTGAGTCCACATTCCAATCTTCTCCAAGTGTGCCAACCCCACCACGAGTAGAGATAGCCTCAACATCTCAGGTACAAGCTCCATCCTTGGATCATAACATTGCACAACTTATGGTAGAATTTGCTGATTTGAAGTTACACTTAGTCAATGCAAGGCCACCTAGGGTTCCACGAGCTGAGGATAAACCTAGGGATAGAAGTAGTGTCACATGCTATGAATGTCAAGAGAAGGGGCACTATCGCACTGAGTGTCCAAAGTTGAGGAAAAGTGAGGATAAAAGTTTAGCACTTTTAGAGGAAATATGCTCAGAAGAAGAGGAAACATTGATGCCATTAATGGCAAAAAGGGGTCGTAAAACTAGAAGCCAGGAAGAAGAAGAACAAGAAGATAAATCTGAAGAAGAGGAGAAAAATAAGAAGAAGAAGAAGTCATCTAGGAGAAAAATTGGACAATCTGATTTTCCTCTTGGACAAGGATCTCTTAGTTATGACCTCTTGACAGATCTTAGGGAGAAAATGGCACAAATCACATTTGGGCAGCTTTTGGCACTCTCTCCCAAGCTCAGAAAGGAATGGGGTAAGCTGGCTAGCATAAGGGAATCTAGGAAAAAGAAGAAGAGGGATAATGGGCCTCCTATGGTTCAAAAAGTGGATATTGATGTAGGAGATGATGTGCCTGTGATTGATGTCATCATTGAGGGGCAAACAATTTCTAATGCATACATTGATGGAGGTGCGTCAATCAATGTCAGAGTGAAAAAACAATGAAAGATGCTGATTTAAAGTTGTCTTCTACTAACTCTCCCTATCGCATCAAACTTGCTGATAATACTAGGGTGAAAACCTTAGGAATTGTCAAGAATTTGGGAGTGGATATATGTGGTATTTCTGTGCCTACAACTTTCCAGGTCATTCCTACAAAGCCTGATGCTAGGGCTTACCCATTGATATTGGGTAGGCCATGGCTTCGCCAAGTGAAGGCGATTCAAAAGTGGGAGACAGGTGATCTTATTCTACAAGGTGAGAATAAGAAGGTCCACTACAACATCAAGAGTCGTCGCAAGAAGGTGGTAAGAGGTGAACCTTCAACTTCCGAAAGTTCAGAGTCAGAGTCATCCGATGAAGAAGAGACAAGTGGTAGCTCCGAGGATTCCATCTCAGAAGGAGAGGTGGAGGGAGTTGCATTTGGTCTTTCCCTGGGAAGGGATCGAGGGGATGCTGAAGACAATGGAGCCTTGGAAGGGGAAGCTTCTTCAACCATGTGCAATAAAGGAGATGTGGACCTCACTAGTCTTCACCAACAAAATGAACTTCTTCTTGATGAGTCCATAGTAACAGGTACTAAAAGGGAGAATTACTTAAAAATGTTGGATGGATTTCCTAACTTTTTTGCAAATAGCTACTCACAAGTACGCCAAGTTACCCTAGTAGAGCACAAGATTGATCTCAAGCCCCAGAGTAATGGTACAGCGGCTAAGGCGTTTGGGAGTAGTGCAAGCAGAGGTGCTTAAGAAGGAGGTAACTAATTTACTTGAAGCTGGATTTATTTTTCCAGTGGAGAATTCAGAGTGTTGTTGTCACTCCCAAAAAGGGTGGAAAATGGCGTGTGTGTGTGGACTTTCGCCCTTTGAATGCATGCACAAAGAGGGATTATTATCCTCTACTCTTTCAGGATGAGATTTTGGATCAAGTTGCAGGTCATGAGTTGTATTCAGTGTGTGATGGATACTCTGGATACTTTCAAATCCGGATTTGTGAAGAAGATCAAAGGAAAACCTCATTTATCACCCCTTGGGGAGTGTATGCCTTTAGGGTGATGCCATTTGGCTTGACCAATGCACCAGCAACTTTTCAACGCTTCATGAGTCAGGTATTTGCACCTTACTTGGGGAAGTTTATAAGGGTCTTTCTGGATGATTTTTGCATTTATTCAAGCCGCATGGATCACTTGGAAAAGTTGAGGTTGGCCTTGCAAAGTATTGATGATGCAAAAGGGTGTCTTAATCCTGGAAAATGCCGCTTGGCACGAAGGAAGGTGGTTCTATTGGGACATGTTATCTCAGAAGAAGGCATAGAGATGGATCCTGAGAAGGTGCAGGCAATTGTGGCCCTCCCACCACCTACCAATGTAAGGGAGGTAAGGAGGATTTTGGGTAAAACAAAGTATTACCAACGCTTTGTTGACATGTTCTCTGAAAAGATGTATCCTATAAATCTGTTAGCAAAGAAGAATGTTTCTTTCCAATGGGGGCCCGATCAAATTCAATCTTTTTGTTTGCTCAAGGAATGCATGAGTCAAAGTCCAATTGTGCAGCCTCCTAGGTGGGGGGAGGACTTTTATGCGAACCCAAGTGTCTCATCACATTCAGTGGGTGCTATTCTCTTGCAAAAGGGAGAGCAAGGGCGTATGCAACTAGTGTATTATGCAAGCCGAAAACTCACTGATGCCGAGGAGAGGTATGGTGAAATGGAGAAAGGTGGTTTGTCTCTTGTTTTTGCAGTAAAGAAGTTCAGGTCATACTTGTTACCTCGCCCTTTTTTCTTCCTCACATCTCAACCTTATTTACAATTCTTGGTCCGCAAGCCCAATCCTGCAGGAGGGAAGTTTGCAAAGTGGATTTGTGAGCTTCAAGAATTCTCTTTCACTTTTATTACAGAAAACACCACTAGGGCCTCTCTTGCAGATTTGCTTACCAGGAAGGAAGAGGAAGAAGGAACAGGAGCAAAGGAAGAAGTATATGAAGATTTGGAAACGCCACCAACTGCTTTCAGTTTGCATTTTGGTGGAGTCTTTAGCCCTTCCAGGCAATGTGGGGCAGGGGGGATAGTTTTATTTGATCCAGGAGGAAAAGAGGTATGATGGCCGTGTGGAGAAACGGCTAGATGACGCTGGGAAGGCCCCTTCAGGATAAAGCAAAAGTTCAAAAATAACACCTATCTTCTAGAGGATGCAAGTGGCCAGGAGGTTCCCGGACGTGCCAATGAGTACCGGCTAAAGATATTCTACCCTCGAGCACCATGGCCAACAGACCCCCCAGACAAGCATGGAGGATCTGCTAGGGGGAAAAGATGTGACGTGAAAAATTGATATCTTTCATTGTCAATTTTGTGCATATTTTGATGGTTTCGCAATGGTAATAAGGTGGAAGCTTGTCCAAGAAGATTGCGGCGCCCACAATGGAATAACGGCGTGGTGATGCAGCGGCTTGGCGGCTACCCCGATAACAACATTCTATCTTCAAATATAATGGTTTTACTTGATTTAGGGTGCACACATTGTAAATGCCACAAGTATTCTTGATAAATACTTTGGTATGGTAGATAGGCTAGTGATGTGGAAAATAAAAGTGGGCCTTCATGCTCACATGGATTTTAATTGTATTATTAATATGGTATTCACCATAAGGCTACAAGTTGGGGAGTGTGGAAGGCATGTGGAGGAGTGTGTGTAGGTGCATAATTGGGAAAGATTCTTCTAGAATGCCTACATGGAAGAGGAGAATTCCGCCATGTGTAAGTGGGATCTCCACCTACATGCCACTTAGGCTTGGCTATTATCTTATCACACTCTCAAAGTCAAAAAGTCTTCAATTTAATAATCAATAGAAGACTTAGCCTAAGAGGACAATTGATGGTGACATCTACCCTTATGTCACTGAAGGGTTGAAGATTTCTATGTTGTAATTTGTAACAATGGAAGAGAGGGTGATTCTCCACCTATAAAAGGAGCCCTCCTCTCCCTTTCAAATCAAGGAATGAGCCTCCTCAATTGAGCATTTTGTGTCATTGCCATTCTCTTATCTTTCAAACCCCTATTTAAACACTCTCTTTACATGTGAATGTCTCATTTAGCATTAGCTCCTCATGCTTAACCCAATTTTGGACCTCTTTGATGATTCATGATAAGTGGGATAAGGAGTTATTATCTTGGCGGGCCTGTGACTTCTCAAGGTAGCCCTTGCCTTATTGCCGCCCTCCTTTGGAGGTACCAATGGTTTTAGCGATAATGAGCATGTAGAAAGACTTTGGGGACCATAGGTAAATCTTTACGATTGTCCGCTGAGAGCAATGTTAACCCTTACCCTCTAACTTGAATCATGAAGGAGATGAAAGGCAAGAGGCTATGTGAAAATTGAGGTTTCATGCAAAGAGAGAGAAGTGCAATTTTTGTGGTCCAATACCCAAATTTCAACCGGTAATATAGTCTTGTAGTAAAATGCTCATAACTTTTCTCTCGGTTGTCCGTTTTTGAAAGTTTTTATATGGGCGCGAAGCTCTCTTCAAGCTCTACGCACCTATCGAATCATCTCTTGCACAGCCTATATGGATTTAAAACTGCAATTCTCTGTGTATCTCTGTTTTTTTAGAATTTTGGCAGTTTTATAGTCTTGCAGTAAAATGCTCGTAACTTTTCGCTCGGTTGCCTGTTTTTGAAAGTTTTTATATAGGCGCGAAGCTCTCTTCAAGCTCTACGCATCTATATAATCCTCTCTTACACAGCCTTTATGGATTTAAAACTGCAATTCTCTGTGTATCTCTGTTTTTTTTATAGATTTTGGCCATTATTTCTTCTTAATCATGATTAATTTCTCCTAATCCCTTATCAAAAGGCAAACCCCATGTGTCTTATCCTCTTGTAAGTGATTGCCATATTCATTTTCTTTAATATGTTCCGTCCAAATCGCCCAATTCGAACGGATGAACCTTACCAATATTCCCCGTATGTTTCCGTTCACATAATCCTGAGTTGGAAGATTTTCTTCCAACAAAGAATCGCCCTTTTGTTTGGAGCTGCAAGACTGGCAGAAATTCTTGCTTCTCCGGAGCCTTTCATCTTTTCTTCCATGAATTATGATCTCACCTTTGATGTGTATATCTTTATCTTAATCTAGGGAGAGAAAGGGAGGTGAGGAGGCTGTGAGGTTTCATACAAGCGTGTTTTGATTCTGAGAAGTGACCGAAGTCCAAACCCCAACTTCGTGTCACAGTAGTGCTAGGAAAGGAATCAAATCCTAGAGGGATTGATGTGAAAGGGGATGTAAAACCCAATGGCATGCTTGTTGTCGGCATGGCAAATGGTATTAGGAGTTGCATTTGGGGCATAGATCTCAATGGCTCAAAGATTTCAACCATTGGGTTTAGTCTGGGTGTGAACCCACGTAATCCCTCTATCGTTCCCATATCTTAATGTTGCCAATTTCTCCTTAATGAGCAAGCACATATATTCTTTTTTTTTTAAACTTTTAGGTTTTCTTACAGCCCGTTCCAGCCTTAGGAGGCCTGGCGCACCCTTCTCTGGGTCAAAATAGGGTTCGTTTACCTTTATTTGCTTAGGTGCTAAGCGCACATGAACCTCTTGAAGATATTTTTCCAAAAAAAAGTGCATGCCACTAGTGTCCCAAATGGAAGTCGACGTCTCAAAAGCGCATGGGAACATCCTCTTTAGGATGAACTTTTCTGGAAAAAGTGTATGCCAGTTGCATCCCAGATGTATGAGGGTTTAAAACCTATTTTCCATCAATGTCTCAAGATGATTTTTTTTTCTTGAAAGATTTTTCCTGTACAGCCCATTTTTAATGTGTTCCAAAAGAAATTTAGAAAAACTCTGTATAAAAGAGTTGTAGTATTTTTAGAGTATTACAACTTTGTCTCTCTGAATTTATGATTTTGTCGTTTAGACACTCAAAACGTAGCCTGAATATAGTACGCAAACTTTTTTTTTGGCTATTTTGGGCAATTTTTAGTGCTTTAAGATCCGTTTTTGGCCTTGATTTTTGGGTCAAATTTTGAGGCTACTGGTTGGAGGCCAAACGATGGATTTTACCCTCGAATGCTCAAGACCAATTTCGAAGAGCTCGATGCCGGCTTTCTGATGAGCACTAAAACACATTCATTGGCCTCAAGGTGTAGGATATATGAGTCTCCAAATAGGGCTGTTTTCCAGACTTTTTTGCCCAAGGATCTATTTCACGACATGAAATAGAGGGTTTCACAAACGTGAAATGGATCTCTCAAAATTAATTATTATAAAAGTGTTATTTTCATTGAATTTCATTTCTATGCATAGAAAGATACATAGTGAAAATTTTTTATTATAAAAGTGTTATTTTTATTGAATTTAATTTCTACGCATAGAAAGATGCATAATGGAATTTTTTTTATTATAAAAGTGTTATTTTCATTGATATTAATTTCTATGCATAGAAAGTTGCATATTGGAAATTTTTTTATTATAAAAGTGTTATTTTCATTGAATTTAATTTCTATGCATAGAAAGATGCATAATGGAAATATTTTTATTATAAAAGTGTTATTTTCATTGAATTTAATTTCTATGCATAGAAAGATGCATAATGGAAACTTTTTTATTCTAGAAGTGTTATTTTCATTGAATTTAATTTCTATACATAGAAAGATGCATAATGGAAATTTTTTTATTATAAAAGCGTTATTTCTATAAAATTTGATTTTTATGCATAAATAGATGCATAAAGAATTTTTTATTATAAAAGTGTTATTCCTATTAAATTTGATTTTATGCATAAATAGATGCATAAAAGGATTTTCTTTTATATAAAAGTGTTATTCCCATTGAAGTTGATTTTTATGCATAAATAGATGCATAAAGAATTTTATATCAAAATTAGAATTCTCTTTAATTCTATATTTAATTTCTACGAGTATTTGATAAATGAATAAGTAAATACTCTAAGAGAGAAAATTCTATCGTTTTATACTCTCACAGATTGTAAAAAGAAAATTTAGGAAATCTATCGAGATCAAAATATTCAAATAAATGATTAATTTATTCCTCATTGGAATTCATGACTAATTTAGAAATCAGTTAAGTGAATATTCAAAGAAAGAAATTTAGTAAATTAGTAAATGAATTATCAAACCTTTTCGAGAAAGATAATTCAGGAAAAATCTTATCAGACTCGAACCTTGAATCGGACTATGACCAAGACCAAACTCTTTCATCAGTTTCGAGGAAAGAAGATGTGACCAGTTCAAGAAAATACTCTCAAATCTCCCGCCAAATCTGAAACTAAGTTTGAGACCCTTCGAATTGATATGTGGATCAAGGTTACAGAATTCGAGGAATTCTGTTTTGAAATTCAGTATTACGATCATGAAGTTTTGGGGATATTGATTCAAGATATACTCATTGTATTCAAAAGAAAATCAAACTGAAAACTTGCATAGAAACCTTATTTTCTTAAAGGACTAACTTACGCCAGAATGCTAGAGGGAGCATTTGGTATATGGTTTTCCAATTGAAGTTTGGTTGCAACAGTTGGTGGGGAGTGTTGAAAGGACAGCTCACGCGGCAAAGCCTACACAGGTCTTGACCAGCCTCGGTACAGTTGAAATGGTGCGCTTCCAGTACGATGGACGAGGGCCGACGAAGCATTCCCTGAGTGAAGTGACAGAGTGAAGTGCCAGGACACCCAAGGAGGATCTTGGAGGGTTTTGACCAGGCGATGCATGGGCTCACGGTGCATAGGACACCCATGCATATGTCGTGGAAGATTGTATGATGGACGAATGATTTTACTGGATCTCGTTGTTGCTGACCAGCTGGTCCCAACGGAGAGTCTAGAGTGATTCTGCTTTATGAGAAACAAGGGACTGGATGGAATTTTAGAGTTATGATGTCTGTAAACCATAATTGTTTTGTCAATGGATTGTTTTGTAAGTTAAAGTTTTTAAAGAGGAGTGTGTGCGTATCTGTATTCAAAAGTAAAAGTTAAGAAAGGCATTCAATTATGGGTGGGTGAGTAATTGTCTGGTTCTACCAATTCCAATGGTTGGGTGGTGGCTAACCCATGGGCCGGATGGGGTTTTAATAATGAAATTGAATCAGTGGAGTTTTAATAATGAAATTGAATAATAGGAATACGCTTAGAACTCGAGTAGTTAAATAAAAACCTGAACAATTCTCTAATGATTAGATCAATAGCTGTGCCTGATTCGGTTAGGAAAAAAGTGTTGATTTCTTCAAGTTAAGTCTGTAATGGTTTTCTTTCTTTCTGGTTTAATCAGGTGAAGAATAGTTTAGTTATCTTGACCCCATTAGAAAATTTGTTAAGAAAATAAAAAAAGGTGGAATCGTCCCCGTTTTTCGGGCAAGGGAATTTTTCCCAGTTTCGGTTTCGGAATGACCACGAGATTAGTCTCGTGCCCAAACATTCGAGGGCAAGGCCCCGAGTGGGAAACCCGGCCCCGCGCAAGAGGAAGCTACTTCCATTGCTAACAATCGGGAATCCGCTGCTGCGGGGAGGGGGTAGAGGGGTCTCACAGCTGGTATCAGAGCACTGTTGTAAACTTATGAAATAGCAGCAGAAATTGTCTAAAATTTTAAAGAAAATTTGGGAAATAATGTATTCACTTGTTAAGATTATGTTTGAAATAAACTTCATAAATTGAAAACTCATAAATTGAACTGGATTTTTAGATGGATACCCCAAATCTGTCTAGCATTCCTGGACTTTCCCAGAGTCAAGATATGATCGCCTTTGCCTTCGAAAATCTCATCAACTTTGCTACAACCCAAGAATGCAGAGTGAGGCTCGCTCGTCACTTTGAGGATCTATACTTTCCTAATCCAGTAGAGCGACGTCAGCACATGTGGTTCTCTGGAGGGCAATGTATTAACATCTATACCAATCAGTGTCAAAGACTCACGCAGAATATCTCGCTAACCATGATCTTGATAAGGCTAGGAGTTATTCGTTATGTCCAACTCTATAATCATTGACCTCAAAATTTTAGAATTTCTTGCCGAATTTTTAGACTTCTTAGCCGCTTTATTCCTAGGAGCAAAATTACAGCACCTTTTTCAGTGATGAATCGTGTATATCATAGCATGTCTCCATCGCAGTATCGCCTTTTTATGTGTACGCGCGATTGAGGCAGTGACTTTTGGACCCGAGACGCTCTATGTATATATCAAAAACTTTTGTTAATAAATGATGTTTTGCAAAAGATTCCAAATTGAATTCGTGGTTGTGAATATCGGTTAATAAAATTATCAAAGTGAATCTTGTTTTTAAGAATTATGATGGAGTATTTATTGTTTAAGAAATAAATCTCAAAAATTAAATAATCATAAATCTGATGACAAAGTTAAGTTGACAAAAATCTCATTTTGTCATAATCATGAGGTGCGCGGCCTGTGCTAGGCAGCCGGATCCTCTTACCAATGATGAAGAGTTAGATCCGGACGTTCGTAAAGCCCAATACTGGTCCATTTAAGGGTGAAGGTGAATAGTTAGGAGAAACAGTAGAAAAAAGGATCGAGACAATGAAAGAGTACTTTGATGTAACCGATCATAATGAGAGGAGCAAGATGGCTCTTGCCAGATTAAAAATTGTGGAAACGGCCAGGGTCGCATGGAGGAACCATTGCGAGACAAACCATCTCGACCGAAATACCCAGACCTGGTCAGATCTTAAGGCTTACCTCAGGAAGAGGTTCTGTCCTCTGGGCTTCCTGGAAACCAAAATGAATGAGTTCTTGGAATTGAAGCAGGATAGCCGGACAATTGAAGAATACCATCAGGCATTTGCCCTTCTCCTCAAATATTCTCCACTTTTGGATGAAGAGCAACTGATGGCCAGATTCATTCGAGGGATGAACGAGCCATTGGAAACTTTAGTGAAAAATGCCAAACCAGTCTTAATGGCCGAAGCTGTCAGAATGGCAAAGGACTTTGCCAAGGCATTTGTTGTTAAGGTCCCGCCAAAGCCTGCACCTTCAAACTTTAAAAGGTTCCAAACCCCGGGAAGTGCTTCAAACTTTCCACCCCTAAAAAGGCAGCAAGGCCCAATTCAAAATCAAGATGCTGGGAGATTCAGAAGTGAAGGAAGACCCTTCCCTCAGAACACTTTCTCAGGAGCCCCACCTTTCTCAAGGATTCAAAGGGATGAGCTTAGAAGTGAGAACAGGTGTTTTGGGTGTCAGGGTTTCGATCACCAGCTTAAAGACTGCCCAACTCTTGCCATGTCAAGAGGACAGGGAAGTCAAGGACCTAGAGTGCAGAGACTAGCCCCTTCGTATCAGTCAAATCAGGGTCCGTCTCGTCAAAATCAGGGCAATCCCAAGAGGAATCCAACTCAACCATCTGTCTCTGTTCAGAGTAATCTCAGAACTCCCTCCCAAAACTGGGGTAACCAAAGAGAAAGAGTTCTGCCCCAGTCTGCACAGTAGCCAGAGCAGTTACGATAGCAAAAGTAGTGGAAGAGGAAAGAGGTCAGATTTATGCCGCAATTGAAAACCAAGGGCCAAATCATCAATTCTTTGTCATCCATACTCTAGCTGAGTATAAGGGTATGCCATTTAAGCTTTTGATTGATTCAGGCAGTACTCATTCATTTATTTCCCCAGGATGCTTGTGTAAGCTAGTCTTAGAATAGAAATCAAGGAACTCTATGCAAGTTGAATTGGCCAGTGGGAAGATTCTTTTCACTCACCATGAGACAGATCGTATTCAGTTTAATCTAGATGGGAATGTAACTGACTGTCAGTTCAGAGTCCTACCTTTGGGAGTTTTTAACGGAATCCTTGGAATGGATTGGCTCCACAAAAATCAAGTTGACACTATCACAATGGAACCATTTCCTTCCGTGACTCTCACAGGAATAAAGTTCAAGGGACTGGAATTTTCGGATCCCTAGATCTACAATTAGTAAAAGCTTCTAAATTACTG
Organism: Cibotium barometz; assembly: GCF_041138505.1. NCBI lineage: Eukaryota > Viridiplantae > Streptophyta > Polypodiopsida > Cyatheales > Cibotiaceae > Cibotium > Cibotium barometz. Next base: position 47,914,546 of record NC_141074.1, read on the forward strand.
AAAGGACTTAGAAAGAAGCAGCTCATTTATGTTATCAAAATGAATCCGATAGACATAAAGTTAAAGGCTAAAGAACCAGAATGGTTAAGTGAGTATGATGATTTATTCCCAGCAGAGCTAACAGAGATGCCTCCGATTCGGGAAGTAGATCATTTGATAGAATTGACCCCCGGAGCTTAGCCAGTAGCCCAGCGCATGTACAAAATGCCAGTCCCTGAAGCTATTGAACTCAAGGAACAGCTTAGGCAGCTGTTAGAATAAGGGTTTGTAAGACCCAGTGTTTCACCTTGGGGAGCGCCAGTTCTCTTTCAGAAAAAGAAGGATGGAACGTTAAGACTCTGTGTGGATTGAGAGGTAGCCCTATCACAATTTCTTTAGTCTACATAGACTTCATTCTTTGCACATTTACATCCCCGATTCTCTTATGCCAAATGTATGTATCTACAACAAGTCCTGATCCATTTGCAAACATTACATCACTCACTTCAGGCATATTTACATTTAGTGCAAACATTTTGCCCACTCTGTTGCCTTTTACAACCAACCTGCACTTATCTTTAAAGTCTTCTACATAACAACCATCAGGGTTAAACCACACCTACAAACCCTGATCAATCATCTGGCCAATAAAAACTAGATTCTTTGTAATGTTCAAAACATGAAGTACATCTGCAAAGTACTTCACCTTACCATCTTGCATAGACAATGGCACATCTCCAACATGGGCAATTGGATGAGTAGTATCATCCCCTGTTTCAATAAAACCTAGATTTTCATGATTTTTCATATCCTTGAATCACTTGCCATGACTGGTCATGTGATTCGAAGCACATAAGTCCACATACCATATATCATCATTGCATGCGGATACAACATTTTTCAACATAGCATTAAGCATGTGTCGCAAACAAACAACCTTTCATTGTCCTCATTACTTCGGCTAGAGGACGCATTACTTTGCTGCACTTTTTCACTTCTCATGTCATTTTGCTTCTTATAGCAATCTGCTAGCACATGCCCAAATTTGCCATAGTAAAAATAGCCTCGCATATCATTTTGCTGCTTTTGCCAATTTCCATAACCTCTTTGAATCCCCCTGCCTCTAAACTAGCCGCTTCCACCTGTGTGTTGTTGTTGTGATTCATGGGATTGTTGTTGCTGCTGACCATAATTTTGATTACCTCTTCGGCCACCACCTTGGCTACGGCCTTGACCACCACCTTGGCCATGGCCTCAGCCTCTACCTCATCCTCTACCTGCCTCTAAACTAGCCGCTTCCACCTGTGTGTTGTTGTTGTGATTCATGGGATTGTTGTTGCTACTGACCATAATTTTGATTACCTGTTCGGCCACCACCTTGGCTACGGCCTTGACCACCACCTTGGCCATGGCCTCAGCCTCTACCTCATCCTCTACTTGCACTTGCACTTGTGTAGAAGGCATGTTGCTATGAACTACCTTTGTTTTGTGAATATTGGTCTTCACCCAAACTCTTTTCTTCAATGATGAGCATTAACACCAAATCTACAAAGTTGAGAATGTTCTCCCAAGTCTAAATAGACATCTTGAATGCCTTTCTTGTATTGTGGCCCTAGACCACGTAGACATACTTCCACCTTATCATCATCATCAATAGAAACACCAAAAGATGCAAGGGATTCCACAATGCCATTGATCTTCAAGGCATAATCATTCATATACATATTTTTCTTCTCCACAATATGAAGCTCATTCTTCAACTGGATCTTTTGTGCCTTGGTGTTAGTTTCATACACCTTCACCAAGGTGTCCCATGCCTCCTTGGTGGGTGACTTGGCATCCTGTACATGCCCAATTATGGTGTCTTGTATACTAATAGAAAGCCAATACATGACTTTTCTTGCTCCTTGATTCTAATCCTTGTATTCTTTTACATCTGCAGTAGTTGGATTAATCTCTGGTATCTATGGTATCTCTGATGCCTCCTCGTGCCTCATGTTCACCTTCAATGTAGTCACAATAGCCTTTTCCCATCAAGAAATTTGTTAATCTAAACCTCCAAACATGGAAGTTGTTCTTATCAAGATTTTATGCAACAATCTGGTTAATTCCATTATTCGACATCTTATTTGCAACACAAACTCACCAAAAACAACACTTTGTTTGACCTACACAAACTGTTGTATTCTCTACAAGCGATACTATATTGCACCCAAACTGTCACAACCAGTGACCTCAATTTTCATACATACACCCAATGGCAGCTGTAAGACCTCTTTGCAGTACACATAGTGTCTACACAACTAATTGCCCTTCATGAAGTTCCAAAAATAGACATCTATAGATAATCGAAACTTACCTGACAGTGCACGCAACGCGCGGACTGAAAAATGGAGGTCAAGACATGATTAAAATACGTTTTTGACCTAAAAAACATTGTCCAAAGGACGATATAGGTGCCCTGTAGCTCCGCTCCCGCGAAGACAGCTCATTAATCAAAGTTCGTTCGTCGGTGCCTCTCAAAGAGCTCCTGACAAGGGTTTGGTAGCCAATGCAAAGGGGGAAGAGTAGATGAAGCTCTTACCCTCGTACCACTTCCTATGCTTTCTTTCTTGCCGCTCAGCTCCTTAGCATGAACCAGGATCTGATACTATGAAAAGATGTAGGGGAGAAGGGAGCTTAAGCTCTTGCAAGCACACACACACTCACACAAACCCTAGAAGAGAACACATAAGATGAGAGGCTGAAAATTGTTCTTCTTCTTCTTCTTCACAACAAGAGGTAAAGAAAATACAACATAAGTATTGTGTACATGCGGTCCATAATGTGAACACACTAAGTGAAGTGGGCAGGTGTGGACTAGTCGATGGAGTCCAATCGTAGAATCTTTGGCGAAGATATGTCGGTGCTAGCTACCAAACCCACCAGTGATGTAAATGTCGAATGGTCACATAGGCACCTCGTGAGTTGAAAAGATACAGGAGGGGGGAAGAGAGCTTGAGCTCTTGCAAGCACACACACACTCACAAAACCCTAAATAGAGAACACACACAAGGTGAGAGGCTGAAATCTTCTTCTTCTTCACACAACACTCAACACACCATATACAAGATAAGAGTACACATAATATGAAAGGTACTCAACCAATACATACACGGGTTCTCTATAGTGTGAACCCAACTAAATGAGCTGGCGCTATAATTATGCCAGTCTCTAGAATGGCTGTCACACAGCCTGTCATCCCACTGGCCGCATATCACCCAAGATCTCACCAACCATGCCAGTGGTGTAAGTGTGGGGCCTATCCCCCATCATCAGTGTCCACCGCCTCACTAGACGAGCTCGATATCTCAACACTCCCCCTCGAGCTCAACTCCATCTCAAGTGAAGCCCTGAATCTGCGGAGCTTCTCTGTACCCAATGCTTTGGTGAAGATGTCAGCTACTTGATCCTCTGTGCTGACATAAACAAGGTCAAGGTCTCCTACCAAGACCTTCTCTCTAATGAAATGGTAGTGAACCTCTATGTGCTTCGTACGAGCATGAAAGACTGGATTCCTGGCCAACTGTATACTGCTAATGTTGTCACAAAAAATCACAACTTGTCTATCCACTGATAGACCCAAATCTGCAAGTAGCTTCCTCAACCAAGCTACCTCACATGCTGCCATAGCAGCTCCTCTGTACTCGGCCTCTGTAATCAATAGAGCAACCGTAGGCTGCTTCTTGCTGCTCCAAGTCACAGCAACACTCCCCAAAGAAAACATGAATCCACTAGTAGATCTCCTATCTGAGATACTACCAACCCAATCAGCATCTGTGTACCCATGTACACATATCTCTGTCCCAGTCTCATAGAATAGTCCACAATGCAAAGTAGACCTCACATACCTCAGTATGCGTCTCACTGCATCCAAATGCGATTTTCATGGAACCTGCATAAACTGACTCACCAACCCAACAGCATAGCTCAAATCTGGTCTGGTGATCGTCATGTAGATCAAGCTTCCTACTATGCGTCTATACATAGTAGGATCCTCCAAGATCTCTCCTGAATCTGCACCCAACTTGCCATTCTTATCCAATGGCACGGAAATAGGCTTACAGCCTGTCATACCATACTTGGACAACATGTCCAAGCCATACTGTCTCTGCAGTAATCCAGTACCATGTGGTGACCTAATCACCTCAATGCCTAAGAAATATCTGAGCTCCCCCAGATCCTTCATCTCGAACTTCTATCTGAGCAAGATCTTTACATCAAAGATCTCTGCATCATGGTCCCCCATAATGATCAAGTCATCTACATAGATGACAACAAGCACAACCCCTCTATCACCATGTCTCACATACAGTGAGAAATCTGCATTGGCTACATGAAAGCCAATAGTGACAAGATATTCAGAAATCTTGTCAGACCATGCTCTTGGTGCTTGTTTTAAGCCATACAAGGCTTTCTTCAACCTGCAAACATGCTCGGGGTGACCCACATCCTCATAACTAGGCTCTGAAGCCTCTCGTACACATTATCCAACTTTCCTTGCAGAGTATGTACTCTCTTCTTTTAGTGATGTCTCCTCTCGTGAGCAGGTGGGGTTGTGGAAAGATCTTGCCACCTTTTCCATTAGCAATTGTCTTTGTGATCTAATCATTAGTTAATCTACTAATTCTTGAGCAAAACTCTTATCTAAGAGCTTTCAAAATAGCCTTTTTCTGGTTTAGTGTGATTTATGAAGCAAAGGAATTTTGGCAAAAACAAACATTGACATTGTGAATGACAAAACAAATGAAAATAGAAATACAACATTCTAATGACTATTTTATGCATCAATACACAAACAAGATGAGTTACACATGCATTAAAAAATATATACGTTATCCCATTTTTTAGCATTTTTATCACATGTTCTTAATAGTATCATTTCTCTGAAATGATTTTCATACTTGAAAAGTTCAATATGCTTATACTCACCCTATATTAAATCTATAGTGCCAAAATTCACCTAGATTCGTTATAAAAAATTATGTCAATTTTTTTGCGATGTATATTAACCTATATCAAATCTATAGTGCTAATCAAAGTACGCACATAATACACAAATAACACACATGCAATACAATCATTTTTTATGTAACATAAATAAATCATTAATTTTAAATGCATTATGCAATACAATGACATGCATTCCTCAATCATAGTCGAATCATATGCGACAACGTGTCAAAATATATTTATTCTTAAATACATAGGCAATTTACAAATGATACATAAAAAAAATTATGCAAGAATTCAACTGTAAAATCTAAATGCATCATGCAATACAAGAGCATGCTTTGTTGAATCATACATGTCAAATCATATGACAACGTTCTGTGGTGGCTGGGTGATGTCCTCTATACACCACCGAGACAGGCACACAAGAAGAGTATGTAAGAGGAACAAAACTAAGGGGCACTCAAAACCTAGGCACCAATCAGCTCAACTCATGTCCTCTATGCTCTAGCGGACCACTCTGGACACCTCTACAATCCTCAACACCCTCCCAACCTCCCTCTCTAGTCCAGCTATCCTCCGAAGTCACAGCTCTGACCTCCAGCACCTCTAATCTTTCTCTTAAAAACCTCTCCTAACCTCAACTAACCTCCAGCTAACCAGAAACCTCTCTAAATGACAGTGAAAGAGCTGATTCTGCCTCCGAATGCCTCCACTAGTCCCTAGGTAGAAAAGTATCCTCCAGGCCTCCATAATGTCCTCTGTCATTAGCATACCTCAAATCCTTCCCTTAGAAGCTCTTTGAACTAGCCAGATGCCCTTTGCTGGCTGACACTTCTCTGACTCCCTTCTGATTTCTCTATTTGAGACAGACCCGACTGTCTGAAATAGAGTAAACTGACCTCTATGTCAAACTTCCTCTCCTTTTTGTCCCTGTAGAAGACAACTCTAGACATTCAGAAGCCTCGAAGCAAGCATTGATCCAACCTTATTGACATCTTTTATGACATCAACTAACACACAGTTGACGTAGAAATCAATCAGACGTCATACCCTTCTGACTGTTGATGACTGCTCTGGTCTGACAACATAGTATCAGACCAAATTGAAAAGCTCTTCTCACCCATTCATACAAGCTAGGACAAGATATCTACACCTTCAACTAATGAAACTGAAGCTCAGCTGACTCTCAACTATGATGCAGAACCTTCTCTGTACTTTCACAATTGGTTTTGACCAAGTCAGAACTGACTCAAAATTCATGCCTCAGTCATTAGACTGATACCCACAAGGATTCAATCTTCATAAACCCTATCAAATCAACAAACATATCACAAAAGAAACCTAAAGGCAAATGACTTTACAAACATTCTCAACTAATACAACTTGAACTCTTAGATTTCCTCAAGTAGACAAAACACTTCAGTGTCTCAATAGCCCTGAGACCTAGGGCTTCAAGAAAAAATAAGAAAACATAGAAGACTTTAGTGTTGTCCACTGATAAATCTAAGGGACAGCTCTCCACTGCATCATCTTCATCCATGACTTGAAACTTCTTAGATAACAACATCAACAGACACCAAGTGTGCTGCTTTTTGCCGACAATCAATTCTGACTAGGCCAAGTCTCTAATAGATGTTCTATATAGAGAATCTAAGAGACACACCTCTTAGCCAATTCTATGATCTTCTGCCTCCCTGTGCTCTAGTCAGGCCTTCTCACAATGATTACCTTCTGTTTGCAACCTTCCATAAATAAAACCAACCTATAGGAGTCCACTCCACTACAGTCTACTCACCTTCTCTCTCTGGTAATTGCTGGCTACCTTCTCTTAGAGAGTCCTGGCAAAGAAATCAATCGTGCTTCTTAAACTCGCATTGCCGCCCTTGATTCTTTCTGGAACCTACGTTGCCCAAATCTTTCGACTGCCCATGCGCCTATACATTTGGATGCTACGTTGCATTTTGCCACCTTGGATTCACCATACATTATCATATTTACTTTGTTTCTATTTGCACATCAGGCTTAGGATGGAATTGAGATTCACCTCACATATGGCCCACCCCCTGGATGAAACACATTCATGTGTTTCACTGCATCCTTTGAGTTCCAAACTCCTCCGCTCTCACAAACCACTATATACAGTTCTATTTACAGTATCAACATCACCATCCAGCTTTTCTATCCCCTCCTAGCTCAAAGGGGTGGAAAACCAGCCTCCAAACCCATCTAATTGAACTGATCCACCCACTTGGATCGAAAAGAATAATAGCCTCAAGATATATACTTTCCTTGCATATATTAGCTCCACTTGGATCAAATGGCATCTTAAACATGTTCAACCCATTTCTACATAGGGATCTCCCACTCCACGTGTGAGCATCTTAGACATTAATATTACTATCCACAAAAGAGTTTCCTAGCATCCCAAAAGACACAACCTGCATATCTAGCATCAGTCCAGAACCTGAATCACCTTCCATCTCATCCTTGACCACCTGCTCAATCATATGCACTTGCATATCCTTATCAAAACTCACATCATCACCATCCTCCCCAGGATGAGAAAGAAAAGTCGTTGGCCAAGTGTGAATCTGAGCCAAAATCTAACAAATAGCCTCTCCCTAATCACAAGCCTTAGAGCTAACACACTCTTTTCTATAAGCATCTAAAACCAAAAAGCTATCCAAAACTTCATCCAATAGGTTGCCATCATCATTAGAATCCGCCGCATCATATCCCTGGGTATTATCACATGGAGGTGTCTTCCACTTACTTTCATATGCTACCAAGTCCTGCAATGCCATATCTAGAATCATATCTAAGTTTTGGTCAATTTGTACATCTAGTGTACTTGCATCAAATTCACATGTGCACTTATGCATCAAATTCACATGTGCACTTATGCATGTCATCACACTTAATATAGCAACCTACAACTCACATAACTCCTTGCACACACAACCTCATCATCTCCATATTCATCAAGTAAACCATGCAATCCACCATCAAACATATCTTCCTACTCTCAATACATTCATTTGAAGCATTTGTGACTATTAACTCATCACCTTTTGTTGGATATGTGGACCAACACGTTGTAAGATCATCAACCACACCTACTCCTTTATCCTCAGCATTTCTTGCTCTTGGTAACATGGATGATGTATTGTCTCCACATATGTATGGCATCATTGACGCAACACCCTATCCTGCAACTTGTCATTCAAGCTCTAAACGAAGCTAACTAATTAAAGCATCTCATGTGCATGATCTATCTTGTCAAAGAAAGAAACATAATCAAACCAAAGGTGTCGTTGGCAGGTTCACCATCTTCCTGGGTCAAGTCTTCCACATCTAACCATGTTGCATACTGATCATCACTAACTTCAAACCTACATATAAGAGCTTCGGATAAAAGCCTCCAACTACATTTGATCTCAGCATGTAAGTCTCGCCACTACAAGAGAGCATACTCCTTCAAACTTTGTGTAAGGAAGGGTGCTTTTCTCCTATCATCCTCCGAGCTACATCTGTTTGTCAACATATTGAACAAATTCATGGACATTCTCATGTCCATCACCATGAAAATACCAAACATTTTCCATGCTCACTAAGGCTTGAGTCAAACCTGAAATGGATTGCCTAAATCAAAGGGGGCACCAAAACCATGTATGGTGGTGGCTGGGTGATGGCCTCTATACACCACCAAAAATAGGCACACAAGAAGAAAATGTAAAGAGGAACATAACTAGGGGGAACTCAAAAATCGACTCCAAGGCACCAATCATCTCAACTCCTGTCTTCTACCCTCCAGCTGACCACACCACCGAACACCTCTACAATCCTCAACACCCTCCCAACCTCCCTCTCTGGTTTAGCTGCCACCTCCAATTGTCCTCCCAGGTTAGCAGCAGTGACCTCTAGCACCTCTAATCTTTCTCTTAAGAACCTCTCCTGACCTCAGCAGAAACCTCTCCAGCTGACACAGAAAGAGTTGATTCTGCCTCCGAATGCCTCGACTAGTCCCCAGGCATAAAACTATCCTTGAGGCCTTGAGAATGTCCTCTATCATCGACAGAACTCAAATCCTTGCCTCAAAAGCTCTTTGAACTAGCAGTCAATTGCTCTCTGCTGACACTTCTCTGACTCCCTTCTGATTGCTCTATCTAAGACAGACCCGGCTATCTAAAATAGAGTAAACTAACCTCTCTGTCAAACTTCCTCTCTTTCTATCTGCAAACACCTCTAGACATTCAAAAGCCTCAAACCAAGTATAGATCCAACCTTATTGACACCTATCTAATATCAACTGACACACAGTTGAAGTAGAAATCAATTATACCTCAGACCCTTCTGACTACTAATTGATGAGACAGAATACTGTCAGCAGTCAAACCAGACTGACAAGCTCTTCTCACCCATTTAGACAAGCTAGGACAAGATCTCTACACCTTCAGCTGATGAAATTAAAGCTCAGCTGACTCTCAAACTATGATGCAGAACCTTCTCTATACTTTCAGCTGACTCTCAGCTATGATGTAGAACCTTCTCTATACTTTCTCAATTGGTTCTGACTGGGTGAAAACTGACTCATAATTGGTTCCTCAGCATCAGGCTGATACCCACCATAGGGATTCAATCTTCATAAACCCTATCAAATCAACAAACATATCACAAAAGAAACCTCAAGACAAATGAAGTTACAAACATTCTCAACTGATACAACTCAAACTCTTAGATTTTCTCAAGTAGCAAAACCCTTGAGTGTCTCAATAGCCCTGAGACTTGGGGCTTCAAGAAAAAAGAAGAAAGCATTGAAGACTTTAGTGTTCTCCACCACTGATAAATCTAAGCGACAACTCTCCATTGCATCAATTTCATCCATGACTTGAAACTTCTTAGATAATAGCATCAATAAACACCCAGCCTGCCAACGATCAATTTTGACCTGGGCCAAGTCTCTAACAGAGATTATGTACAGAGAATCTAAGAGACACACCTCTTGGCCAATTCTATGATCTTTTGCCTCCCTCTGTCGTGATCTAGTCAGGCCTTCTCACACAACGCTGCCCTTCTGTTTGCAACCTTCCATAAATAAAACCAACTTGCAGGAGTCCACTCCACTGCAGTCTACTCACCTTCTCTTAGAGAGTCCTACCTAAAGAAATCAATCGTGCTTCTTGAACTCACATTACTACTCACATTACTGCCCTTGATTCTTTCTGGAACTTGTGTTGCCCATCTCTTTCAACTGCTCAAGCGCTTTCTATTTTGGATTTGTGCACTTGTGCCTATACATTTGGATGCTATGTTGCCTTTCGCTACCTTGGATTCACCTACATTATCATATTTACTTTGTTTCTATCTACACATTAGGCTTAGGATGGGATTGAGATTCACCTCACAACGTGTTAAAGTATATTGATTCTTCAATGTATTTTCACAAATGACACATTCATTTTTTAAAAATACAAGAATTCAATCCGTTAAATCTAAATGTATCATGTAATACAAGGACACGCATTGCCGAATCGTATGATAACGTGTTACAGTATACTATATGTATATTCTAAGTTTTAACCCAAGGAGTTTTAACTGTGGGTGTCATTCATCAACCTTAGTCATATTACTTAGTTGTATGTGTTGCTCCTTGGGTTAAAACTTAGCATATACATTAATATACTTTGACACATTATCGTTGAATCCTATATTTCCACCCACTCTAAGACTGATGAATGGAACACACGATTGAGCAATATGACCAAGTTTCATGAATAAAATTAACAAATAAAAGGAAGGTTTCGTATCCATAATGTCATTGTGACAGTTGAATAATATGACCAAATGTCAAAACAGTGGACATACCTATCTAATGGCGGACACACACATGAACTGATCAGACTAGGTACTGAGAGATAAGCACCATGTGATTACATGGCCCATACACTGGACATTAAATATCAAATGGCAAATTAGATGTGATCGACGTATCGTGTTGAAAGTACAAAACTACGTCGATATGTTACACATCCAATATTTAGAGGAAAAAAACAATACTTGTTAACTTGTAAGGTATTCGACATATTGTGCCAAAAATACGACACTAAGTCAATGCCTAACTAGAAAACAAATATATAAAAAGGAGATAAGAAAATAAATATATAAAAAGGAGAGAAGAAAATTAGCATTTAGCTAAGGTGTCAACAAAAAATGACATGGCTGGGAATGCTTATAGGTCTAGATTAAACCCCAGTGGGCTTTTGAATATCCTAGCAGGCTCTGTGGGCCTAGGCCACCGAGGTAAATCAAAAGCCCGATAGGGTTTTGAAGGCTGAGCAAGTTAACCCAACCGATAATTTCTTCATAAGACAATGACATAAAAATGTTATTAACTTGTTGACGTGTGTAATTGACGTAAAAATTTCACATAATATTAAATCCCTACTAGAGTGTCATGATCCTTTGAATAAAGGAGGCCCTTGGGAGTTTTAAGATAGAGCCAAGATAAATCAAAACATTGACTTTGAGGTGCTAGTAGAATCCACAATAGTGGTGGCCAAAGCAATCACACGCTTCTTTTTCAAATAGAGGCACACTGACACATTGAAGAAGAAAGAGGAGGATATCACTCATAGGGTATACTAACTTGGAGGAAGCCCTTCATGTAGAAAGATATGGAAGGGTAGACTACCATGCACTAAGGTATACCGACATCAACCTTAGTATGGCGATGGAGTATAAGCTTATAGATAGACAACCAGTGTGGTGTTTAACATTCCATATTTTAACAACCCCTAGGAGATAGAACACATGATTCTAGAGATAGTGTTCAACTTTGTGAGCAACTTCAAGTTAGTGCCAAACCCAGCAAAATCAAGCTACTAAATGAGCTTTTTTGTATTCTATCAGAGGTAGTGTCAGACATATTGGCATGGAAGCATGGTGTTTGACTTAAACAAAAAAAACTATACCACAAGTGATAACTTACTTCTATAAGTTCAAGTTCTTGGTATGGCAAACCTTTGCATATATATAGTATGAATGTTGAGATTCAAGCTCGATGTCAGCTTGTGCTAGCTACTAAATGAGCTTTTTTGTATTCTATCAGAGGTAGTGTCAGACATATTGGCATGGAAGCATGGTGTTTGACTTAAACAAAAAAAACTATACCACAAGTGATAACTTACTTCTATAAGTTCAAGTTCTTGGTATGGCAAACCTTTGCATATATATAGTATGAATGTTGAGATTCAAGCTCGATGTCAGCTTGTGCTAGTTGCACTATGTGCTAGCATGTTAGATAGTAACATGTGTGAGACATAAATGACCGCGTCCAGCTGGTCATAGTGTGTGGACATTAGCTAGGTTTAGCAGTGTGTGGACACAACACATGTAGTGTGTCGTAGATTACGATTTATGGCTTTATGCATTGTGTGAGAAGGGAGATGGCTTCCCTCTATGGTTAGGGTTTGATAATACATTAGGGTTTGCTCCTATGTGTGTCTCTTCTCTCCCTCTGCCTATTTTTCATCATGGTATCAGAGCCTGGCGCTCTCTATTAGGATTTATGAGTGAGTGAGAGAAGAGGGAGAAGAAGCTGTGGAGAAAAGCTGCAAAGCTTGCCATTGGAGCTGTGAAGCTTGGAGCACACCGATTTTCATCAAATATGAGACCTTGGCCTATCGGGTAAGGACTACTAAACATCAATTAGCGGATTGCAGGTGCAAAAACACAAACAACACCAGATTTGAGTTGGCCAAAGCAAAGTAAAATTCTATTTTGCAAGCTCTCCATTGAAGCTTGAGTGTGGTGAATGTATGAGGCAAATGGTTGCAAATCTGACAAAGCATCATGTATCTAGAAACATGTATCTAGAAAATGGGAATGTATTGGCAACTCATGTGCAAGCCCTACATTGAATTTGGAGCAAAGTTGATGCATATTAATGAGTGGAAATTCACTGTTTTGAAGCCCTCACAAAAACAGAGAAGAGATGTCCATTGTGGATGAAATTAGAGCTGATTTTTTGAAAAAATCACTACATTGATTGATTGGGTACATGCCTAGGAGTGTTGGGCATCTACTTATGCTTTCAATAGCCATTATAAACTTGTCAAATTGCCCCTACAGCAAGCGGCACAAATAGAAGTGAAGAAACATAGCATATTTTTCAATACCATGCTAGGTGGAGGCCAAATTCTACTTTTGTGATTGATTAAACCCAAAATTTGCCTAGCAATTTTGTGATACACATACTTGAGAAGGTTGCTATGTGGTTGGCTAGAGCAATTATGCGTTATGGAGCTGATTATGAGCTGATTAAACAGGCTATCTACAATGATTAGTGAAACAGAGGATCATTAATCGGCTAATTACTCTCTCAACTTAAACAATTGGTCTCATTCCTTTTACATGGAGTTAGTAGACATCATTGCTAAGCTAATGAATGCCTGGTCTCTCAATTTGGACAAGAATCAAAGAAATTAGAGCACTTTTACTACTACTGGTTTTTCTTGGTTTTACTGGTTTTTCTCAAAACAGAGAAGGGGATTTGATAATTTTTGTATGTACGCACCTTGGTTGGTGTTGATATGCAACATTGAGCTTTTTTAGGTGTCAGTGCAAGTTATCCACACTTCATTGAACCACTACATTGCAATTTGAAGCCTTGGAAAATGCGCCAGAACAGGGTACTTTGGACTGCGTATGCCAGTTCAATTTGAATGCAATCAGTTTTATTTTCTACATCAACAGTGAAGTTTGTTGAGTACTTTAGAGTGTATCTGGAACACTTATTAGAGTGTGGTTGAGCTGAGGAAGGCTCATTTATAGAATTGGACATGTGCGGAAGGTGCATTTGCATTGAGCAAATATGTCAGACAACCCAGTATAGATTATGGATGAGAAGTTGGATAGAAAGAACTTCCAGGCGTGGAAGTACAGGATTAAAAGCTTTCTGAAAGGAAAAGGATTTTGGAACCTTGTTACAGGTGCGGAACCAAAGCCGTAACTACCCCGACAACCTACACAACATATTGTAGCTCATAAGCAATGGTCAGAGAGAGTATACAAAGTTTTGCATTACTTGTCTATATGTATCTCAGATGCTATACTCATACATATACATGATGTTGATAATCCCAAGGATGTATGGGATACATTGGTAAAGTTGTTTGATACAGATACTAGTGCTCGTAAGTCTCAGTTGAGACAACAGACTCATAATGTGAAGTGGAAAGCAAGGAGTATCCATGATTATGTTCAAGAGATAAAGAAGTATGCAGATGCATTGGCAACTATCAATGCCCACATGCCTGATGATGATTTGGTAGAGTGGTCTTGGCAAGGAGTACAAGTATTTTGATACATCTATCTCTATTCGGAGTACAGGTTTACCAGATTTTGATGAGTTGGTTTCACTCTTGCTTGTTGAGGAAATCAAACTCAATGACTCTTTTCATGATGCATCTACTAGCCATGATGATAATGGCAAGAATTAGGCTTTCTATTCACAAAGGGGATTTAGAGGCAGGGGGAGATTTACATCACGAGGTCGTGATAATGGTCGTGGATGGTAGGATAGGTCACCACAACAAAATTTTCAGCCTTCATATGGTGCCAGAGATGGTCGTGGATATACACCTCAGAGAGGCAGAGGTAATCCTTGTGGTAGAGGACGTTGGCAAGGCCAACAAACATCTATGCAAAATGTGGAATGCCATTACTGTGGGAAGTTTGGTCATATGGCACGTGATTGTTATGCCACAAACAAAATGATTTGAGAGGGGGTAGAGCACAACATGGTGGACGTTATGCACAACATGGTGGAAATTTTGCATCAAGCAGTAATGATGGCAACGCAAATCACTTGTTTGCCATGAAACATGTCATGGGATCTGTGATGACAAATGGTGACAGTGATGACACTTGGTATATGGACTCTGGAGCATCAAACCATATGACTTATCATGGCAAATGGTTTGAACATATGAAGCCTATGGATGTGAAAGGCTATGTGGAGACAGGTGATGATTCCCAACATGCTATCACTCATATTGGAAGCGTATCATTGGTGGTGCACAATGGTGAAACAAAGTCTATGGCAGATGTCTTGTATGTGCCTTCTATTACAAAAAGTTTGGCCTCAGTTGGTCAAAATTTGGTGGAACAAGGTTTACAGGTTCGTTAACGAGCATGGTTGCTTCGTTTGAGGATTTCAAAAATGGATGTAGAGTCATTGCCAAAGGCAAGAAAGAAGGCTGGTGATTTAAGTTGGATGTTGAGATTCCTAAGTTGAAATCAGCCATGTTCTCTAAAAGCCGAAATGTGGTACATGACATTGGCATGTGGCATAAGAGGATTGGACATGTGAACATACAAAGGTTAAAGAACATGTAGGCAAGAGGCATTATTAGTGGGCTACCTAGATTCAAGTATGATGGGAATATGCATGTCTGTGATACTTGCCAGTTTGGAAAGCAAGCAAGGTTACCATTTCCTAAAGAAGGCAACATGAGTACCAGGCCACTTGAGATAGTTCATAGTGATGTATGGGGTCCTGCACAAAACCCATCCATTAAAGGCAGCTTGTATTATGTGACATTCATTGATGATTTCAGCAAAATGACTTGGATTTACTTTCTCAGAGAGAAAAGTGAAGTGTTGGGAAAGTTTATGGACTTCAAAGCTTTTGCGTGCAGAGAAGCAATATGGCTCTTGGATAAAATGTTTGAGGACAGATGGAGGTGGTGAATACATCTCACATGCTTTTGAGAATTTCTTGAGAAAGCATGGCATAAGAAGGCAGTTAACTTGCAGGTATACACCTCCGCAAAATGGTGTTACTGAGAGGAAAAATAGAGTCATTTGTGATGTGGCCAGGGCGATGCTCAATGAAAAGAGCATGCCAGATTATTATTGGGCAGAAGCGTGTGCCACAGCGATGTATGTACTTAATAAGACACCCACAGCAATCATATATGGAAGTATGCCAGAGATGCGTCTTACACGTTTGAGGCCAGATATTGGACACCTCAAAGTGTTTGGTAGCATAGCTTATGTACATGTGCCAAATGAGAGAAGGAAGAAGTTGGATCCTAAGGTAGAAAAGTACATTTTTGTTGGGTATGCACAGGATCGCAAGGCATATAAATGTTACAATCCACAAACTAGGCAAGTGATTATCTCACGAGATGTGGTGTTTGATGAACTTGCTAGTTGGTACAAGGCAAAGAATGAGGGTGTCATTCATTCCGTTACAAAGCCACTTAGCAGGGAGAAGTTTGAGTACTTCCGTACTATGTTGGGAGTACATGGGATGAGCTTGAGGGGGAGTGTTGAGAGCTTTGATAGCCCAAGCTCATCTACATCTTCATCTATGTTAGTACATCATGAGCTTGGGAGGGGCTATTGAGATTCAAGCTCGATGTCAGCTTATGCCAGTTGCACTTATCTTTTCCTAGCTTATATAGTTCTCCCACAATCAGTTGATAAGGTGCAGCAAGCTTGATAAGCCGTCACATTTTATCTTTGTTCAAAGGTATTTCCTACGAAAAACCATAAGCTATATAATCTAAGATTTCCTCACTCCATTCGGGTACCATGTCCAACTTGAACAAACAAGCATCATGGAGATCATCATCAACATCAGTTGCTAGTTTCCCATTTAGAATTCTCGACATATGATTGGCTAACAAATGATGTGTTCCTTTTTTTACTGCCCTGTGACTGTAAAGTTAAATTCCAACAATAATAGCAACCATCATGTGATTCTCCCCGTGGTGCAAGGCTTATTCACTAGGTATAATAAGGCTTGATGGTCCACGAAGAATACGAATTTGTTGGCCAAAAGGTAATGTCGATATTTCTTGATGGTGTAGACCATGGTCAATCCTTTCCTCTCTGTGGTGGTGTAGTTCACCTCCGCATCATTTAATTGACAGCGATGACTAGCAAAGCAAACTAGATAGTCCAATTTGTACTCACCAGGTTGGGCTAGTGCACAACAAATAGCAAAATTTGATGCATCACATGAAATATGAGATCCCAATTGGGGAGTCATAGAATTGGCGTGCTATAGCCAATGCTTGCTTCAGTCGATCATATGCTTCCTGGCATTCCTTGGTCCATTCAAAGACAATGAGGAGCTTGTACAATGGTCTGGCTATTCAACATAGAAAATTATGAAGCAGCGATAATACCCCACATGGCCCATAAATCTTTGCACACCCTTGTAATTGGTGGGCGGTGGCAGCTCCAATATCAACTTGACCTTGCCATCATCCCTGGATATACCATTCTTTGAGACAATGTGTCCCAATATCACACCATATTTGACCCAAAATTGAAACTTTAAAGGGTTCAGGGATATGTGATATAATCGACATCGCTCGAACACTTTCCTCAAGCAGGCCAGATGGTCTGCCCATCGAGAGTGTGCACACAGATTGTTAATGAATACCTCCAACTACTTTTGTAAGTAGTCCTAGGTTGTGCACATCAACTTTTGAAATGTTGCCGCTGGGGCATTGGTCAAGCCGAAGGACATAACCTTGTATGCAAATGTCCCCCATAGTGTAATGAATACCTCCAACCACTTTTGTAAGTAGTCCTTGAAGGTTGTGCATTGAAAGTTGTCTTGTGCTGGTTCTCTGGTGCTATGGACACCTAATTGTAACCGGAGAATCCATCCAAGAAGTTTTAAGCTTCTTCCCTAGCCACTCTTTCCAAAACATGTTCCGTATAGGGTAGTGGTGATAATGGTCTTTTATAGTGGTTGCGTTGACCTTTTTAAGATCAACACATACCCTAAGTTTTTCATTCTTTTTTGGCACTATCACGATTGGTGTGACAACCAATCCGTATGTTCGATTTCATAGATGAAATCCGCAGCACAATGAGCTTGTCTATTTTCACCTTTGCAATTGCCACATACTTAGGATTCATTTGGTATGGTTTCTGCCTAGTTGGTCTCGACCCTTCCATGATTAAAATCGTATGATGTACTACCTCAGGTGGTACCCCCTTCATCTCTTTGTAATTCCAGGAGAACAGTCCTTAAATTCCTTAAGGAGAGCAACGAGCTCATCTTCTTCAGTCAAAGTCAAGTCCTTAGCAATGTATACGGGTCGGGCTTCCTCCCGTGGTCCTGCAATATCCACTTCCTTGACTTCTGTTGGGCCATCGTATGATGTGGAAAGCCTATCCTCGTTAACCCTTGTTGCCGTCAGTCAGACCACTTTCTGTTCGCCAACAGTATAGGTTTTGAAGTGGTCAGATACTGAGAGCAAGCCTGGTTTGTCCTCATTTTCACTTTTGGTTTTAGCCATGATCTTTCTAGCATCACGTTTAACAAGGGTTTTAACCCTTGTTGCCGTCAGTCGGACCACTTTCTGTTCGCCAATAGTATAGGTTTTGAAGTGGTCAAATACTGAGAGCAAGTCTGGTTTGTCCTCATTTTCACTTTTGGTTTTAGCCATGATCTTTCTAGCATCACGTTCAACTTCTACCAAGGCTTTATTGCGTTTTCGGCACCCAGCTTTTGCAAGCTTGGGTGTTTCTAGCTCTAGAAGGGTGAATTTCTCCTTGTGTCTTCCCTCTAGCGATATCTTACTCAACTCCTCACCCCAATCCTTGGAGAACTCATCGTGTACCTTAGTGGCCTCAAGGTATCTGAGCCATTGGGCATCCGTGGGTTTTCTTCATACTAGCTCTAGAAGGGTGACTTTCTCCTTGTGTCTTCCCTCTAGCGATATCTTACTCAACTCCTCACCCCAATCCTTGGAGAACTCATCGTGTACCTTAGTGGCCTCAAGGTATCTGAGCCATTGGGCATCCGTGGGTTTTCTTCATACTAGGGCATTTTGTCGAGCTATATATCATTTCTGTTTTCTCCATTGTCCTGAGGCGTTGAGCATTGGTACAGCCTTGTGCTATAGTCCCTTCTGTACTCGATGTCTCCTCTTCTGATGCTTCATCAATGGTCTATCAATTAACCATATAGATAGAGGTCATGGGGACGGTTCCAAATTCCACATACTGGGTCCCCCTGGGTTGCATCATATCTATGGTGGCCAACACGCATCCAATTTTCACACTGAAGTCCAGAGGAGGGAGTGATGCATACATTTTCATTTCCTCTTCTTCCTTAGGATCTCCCAGCGAGGGCTGACATATTTGTATAGAGGTGGTCCGTTCCGTTGTGTCTGAATCATTACCGAACAATTACCCTTCCATGGGGTGTGCTTTCCATGTTCTCAAATCAATCTTTAAGATTTGTGAATCCCTACGTACATATACATGATCTAAGGCCCAATCATGCACCAATTTGGATTCCCTCATGAAGGGTCTCCCTAATATAATGTTATATGAATCAGGTTGGCGCAGGAAGTCCATGATCAAATCTATGATGGGTAGCGAAACGTAAAGAGTTTGAATTTCACATTCTCCAGAAGTCCAATGGGCCTCAAAGATGTTCCGTCAGCCATTTTAATGATTAGATTTGCTTTTTTTGGATCAGGTTTCCCCCAGTTTTCCCAGCAACATTTTGTGATGATGCTAACCCCCGCCCCACCATCCAGGATAGTAGCCAGTGCCTGGTACCCATTATGATGAATCTTGAGTCACCAAGAAATTGGAACTCGAAGCAAGCAAGTCGGAAACATGGCGATGGATGAGCTCAATAATGCCATATTAGAGAAATTGAAAGTAAAGGAGGGAAGAGAAACATCTGGGCATGGGCATAATCATCTTTATCTCCATAGGGAATTGATGTGGTGCTCTATGTGCAGATTGAATCACACTACCACCGAGTGTCCACAGTTAAGAGCAAGGCCATTACTCTATTGTGTCCATTGTGTAAAATTAGGAAATCATGACACTTCAATGGGCAGATATCCAAGATTTCAAAATGTTGCACAGCTACCAGCACTTAGAGCCCCATTAGCTTTACTTGCGCCACCTCTATAGATTACCACTACTGTTGGATAACCCAACTCTTCCTACTTACCTAGGGGGATGTTCCGGGTACAAGACGCTTCAACTCTGCCACCACCAATTCTACCACCACAACCACCGCAGACTAAAATCAATCAAGTATCGATTGAAGAAGAGCTATCAGAAGATGTTGATATGGTGCATGAAGTAGAGCTTAGTGGAGAGTACTATGAGGAAATGGCAAAGGTCACGTTGGAATATTACGTCTTACAAAATAACACACCAGTACCTGTGTTTCAAACCATGATACAATGGAAGGCAAGGACATGAACTCAAACCTGAGAAGAGGACCACTACAATGTTTTGGCTGCGGAGGGCTGCATCAAGTCGCCGAGTGCCCAAACAAGAATATGGTTCATATTATGCACCAACCCCAACAAGTGGCGGTGGGCTACACCCAATGACATGCCAGGATTCACCTGTACTTAATGTGGGATTGATCATTTGATCAAGGATTTTCCATACCGCACAAGTGGTTCGATTTCTACTGCCAATCAGGCCACCATCCAGACCATTAGTGTACAACCTAGAAATATCACACCACTAAACATTCTAACAAGAGCTCAAGCTCAATTTTAGGAGACAACGGAAAGAACCGAGTGGATGCGACTATTTCCAAAACTAGCACGAGAAGAGTGAAAAAAGTGGGTAAGGGTGACACAAGGGTCACAATCCAAGATGGATCCGAAGAAGACACAATCGACACCGGATCCACCTAATCAAGGGAAGAGGGGGATCAAAGAATCAATCACAAGGGGCCGGACCAAGAAGAGTAAAGGGAGCAACCAACAACTCCTAAAGAGGTCGGTGAATACCCTAATGCCGACAAGGAAATAAGAAAGCTCGAAGACGCTAGGGCCTTAGTCGAAGAGTGCCAATGGCTTCATGAAGCCAAGCTAAGGGCTAATCGGGTCAGGGGTACAGTTTATCCACGAAACGAGCCAACCAGGGAAAGGGAATCGGACGTGCCTACCCCAATTCCGGAAGAAACAGAAGAGAAGTCCCAAGCAAACACACTGTCTAGAATGTTTGAGGAAAATGTGTTGGGGGAGTCCATCCATTCCTTCCCTATGGAGGAATACAAGGCACATACATGGGGAGAACTCTCTATCTCCAAAGAACCCAGAGACATAGGAAGTCTCGTGGCCGTGCTGTCCACACCCGTACAAATGCCATTAGGGCAACTGTTACGCACTTCACCAACCCTATGGACAGACATAAAAGAATGGGTAGAAGGTGGACTAAATCCCGCCAATACTATAGATGAGGCTCTGCCACCTCTAGCAAAAAGAACCTTGAGACACACAAGGAAAACCCGAGTCGTTAAGATACCAGTTAATCAACTGGGACATTACTACGAAAGCGACGACACAAATGCTAAAATCTTGACATGCAAAGTCGTAGTGGTTGAAGATGTTTTAACATCTTTTGGTTTTTGCCGCAATTCCAGCATATTATCTTCATATTCAATTTCCAGTTTGCAAAATGCATCAAGAGTAGCAGGTCGGGCTAGTACCAGGTAATCATGCATTTTGTAGTCTCTAACCCCTCTCCGGAGAAGCAAGGCAAACTGATCTCAGTTAACCTTTCCCGAAGTTTGCACCTTGAATTTAAGTGCTTAAGACGAGACACATAGTCTCTCATTGACTCAACTTCCTTTTGTTTGATATTATGTAACTATGCCACAGGACTCTATCTGTCACCACTTTGGGCAAAACTGGGCACAAAAACATTCTTGAATCTTGTGAAGTTAACCTTATCCTCGGGCTTGAGGATTTAGAACCACTGATGAGCTTTCCCTTCCAAGGTCAGTGAGAAGGCATGAATCATTGTTACGTCACTAACAATCCCGTAGGTTTCACATGTGGTTTCAAAAATCTCTACATATTGGATAGAATCTCCATCCCTAGAGAATTTTTGGACGAGTTTGGAAATGATATGTGGTTTTATCTGGGAGGGTCGGGATTCTAGAGCAGTGGCTAGTTCTCTGAACATTCCTCGGCCCATCTCTGCCGCCATATTTAGCAAGTCTATCCTTATGGCTACATTAAACCATGGTTGGATCCATCCTTGGCCTTTGAGGAATTTCTCCCCCCCTTTCTAGACCTCGTCCCCTTCCCGTAATTGGCTCTTCTAGGTATTTCTAGTCCATGGGATGGTCCTGCCGCTGTACCTTAGAGTGGCTCATCATTAGTCACCTCCGTACGTCTTTGTAGAATCAGAAGTTCCATGTCTTGCAGGAACGTAGGGTGATTGATCATCTGCTCAATATCCTTTTTGGTGTACAGATGGTCCTCTACTTCACCCGCCACTCTTGCTAGGTTATCCTCCTCTTCTATGGTAGTAAAACCTTCCTCCGCTTTGGATTCCTCATTTATGGTAGTAAAACCTTCCTCCGCTTTGGATTCCTCATTTATGGTTTCCAAATTTGAAAATTTTCCCTCACTTCTCCCATAGCCAATTCTGGTTCCTTACCTCGTGATTGGAGTGGGTTCAAACTTCCCGTTTCCTTTTGCTCAGCTCTCGCTCTTCGAGTATCAAACTCTTGTTTCCTTAAGCTCAATTCTTGTAGCTATCGTTCCACCTCGCTCCTTCTGAGATCTAACTCTACTTCCTCGGAGGTGGGGAAGAATATTTGACCCGTCCTAGTTGCACTTTCCATGTCCCATCTCATTCGGGAGGTGCCGGTATTCGATAGCCTAGAATTCGACATTTGAATGGGCAATTCTTGTCGTGGACCGAGTCCAGCGTTGGTTGACGAACCCATGCTTGTAGATTGCGCTTCTTTATCATGACTAGTTTGGAGACCAAAAAATCCCCGAGCGATATCAATGATACCATTTGACCTGGTTGGGAAGGGTGGTTTCTCCTCTTCCCCAAACCCAGCATATCTTAGCCCTTCTTCCATGGACTCTTCTACTAGTTTTAGTGGTGGTCAAGTTTCTTAAGATACTCAGGTGTGTGCTTGCGGAATGTCATGATCCCACACTTCTTTGATAGGAAGATCCTGGGTGATTCGATGCACTATCGTCAGGTGTAAGATCATCTCCGATGAGTTTTCTAGATCTTAAGTGCATGTATGTACGATTTAATAAGCTACTTTGTCGACCCAATTTGATTTTGCTTCTGATTCTATCGATCTATTTCTGAAGCCATGAAACTGCTGAGAATGGTTCACGGCGTGAAGTGTCAGAAAAAGGTTCACGGCATGAACATTATTCTGCACTTTCATGTACTCAAAGATTTTTTTTTTCGATCAGACCCCCTTTCTTTGCTATAGGTTGCCCTCCCTTACTGACCTTCGTGGCCTTGGCCTAACTATTCGTTGGATTGGACTGAACTGTGAGTCTACAAAAAAGTTCACGTCGTGAACATAAAAGAGTTCACGCCGTGAAGATTTTCCAAAAAATTTCACGACGTAAATGTTTTTTTGAACTTTCACGTGATTAACAATTTTGTCAGACTTCACGGCGTCAGAGGTGTCAGGATAAGGTTACCTATTTTGGCAAGGCAATCCCGTGATTTGCGGCATTAATTGTGACGTTAATGTCGGGCGCAATTCGTGGCATGAAGTTGTAGAAAAAGTTCACAGGTGTGAACTTTTTTCTGCAGTTTCACGTGGAACTTCCCGCGTCGAAAGTTATGTTTTTGGGTATAAAATACTTATCCAATTGATCCCAAATCGATTGTGCCATGCCTAAGGAATGGAATGCAAGTTCTTGGCATAGTCAATGGCTCCTTATGTTTTTTATTTTTGTGAATTTTTGTAAAAGAAGAAAAACAAAACACCAACCTGTTCGTTCACATTGGTGCTTCCAATGATGCAAATATCAAAATTAACAAGAAAAAACAGTGAATCTCTATCCTAAGACCAGTCCACCACACACATACACATCACAACTAATTTCTCATGATTTCTTCCTACCACACAAATCTTATCCTAAGACCACACACATACACAACATCACAACTAATTTCTCACGATTTGTTCCTACCACACAAATCTTATCCATTAATTTTCTACCCAATGCACTACCAGAATGCAAGGGCAATCATGAATCTTATGCAATGGGAGCTGAAACTCTAAGAGAATGGAAGAAACAAAGGTGTTTTCCTGACAGCGATGCAAAAAATGTTATGGGCTACCACACCTCTAAGAGGGAACTCAACACATTCACCTAAAGGGTGAGAAATAGATCACAATTGTTGTAGGGCACTTACCAATGCTTCGAACTTGAGTCCCTTAAGGCCTCCAAGCTCACTTGTTAAGCTCCAACCTCCAAGCTCCACCTCCACGCTATCACCGTAGAGTCGCTCACACCATCGCATAAGGCAATCACTTTCTCTCTCTCACTTTTCTACACAAGCATGAATCACACAAGTATAGAAGAGGAACAATGCTAGAATGTTCTCTCTCTCTCTCTCTCTCTCTCTCTCTCTCTCTCTCTCTCTCTCTCTCTCTCAAGACACAAGGAAGAGCTCTCTATAGCACAAAGGGGATTGTGTCTTTTCATTATGAGAATATGCCTTATATACATTTGGCCCTTATTCACACTTGGGCGCCCAAAACTTACTTACTAGGCCTTGGGTGGCCAATATCTCATAATGTACAACTTTATAGTGGCGTTTCATGACACTTATTAATGTCCTCAATTAGAGGATCATGTTTGTTAATCCAAAATGGGATTAACAAATATTTTATGTAGGTCTATTAGGGATGTTCTCTGTTTGTATATGACCTCTCAAATCCAAGAGATAACAAGAAGGCATCAATCTTCTAATACCAGGCCATGGGGTGCCTGTTTGAGACCATAGAGAGCCTTCTTCACAAGATACGCATGTGTGTCCTGTCTTCTAATACCAGGCCATGGGGTGCCTGTTTGAGACCATAGAGAGCCTTCTTCACAAGATACACATGTGTGTCCTGTCCTTGAATCACAAAACCATGCCAAGTTGCTCAACATAAAATTCCTCCTCTAAATCTCCATTCAAAAAGGTGAATTTTACATCCATTTGGAACACGAGCCATATGAAGTGTGCAGCTAGAGCCAAAACAATCCTGTGTTGGAATGTGTAGTGAAAATGAGACTAAAAACTGAGAGCAAAATACGTAGAAGCATTGGAGAAGAGATCCACTCTAAAAGCTTTGTTGTATACACTCTTCTACATAAGCAAGTACATGGTTTTGCTTCTCCATGTTAAAAAACCATCACCATTTAGCCTTGAGATAACTTCTACATGCTCCACGATGAGGAGTCTTACCTTGAGCCTTAATTTAGTGCTCGGGCAATGTCTATCCCTTTTACAATTTTCATACAATTTATTGAGATTATGTTTAATACAAGGGAGGACTAGATAGGCAATGAAAATGATGAGCTTGAGCTTCAAAAGAACTTGAAAATATTAATGAAAAATCAAAGATTAGAATTGGGTTGAAGGTGGTGATTAAGCCATTGTGTCAGCTTAACCATAAGCTTAATGATATGTAGAAAAATACAACTATGTACAATGAGAGACTAAGTGAGAGTTCAAGTGCAAATGAGGATGTCCCAAGGAAAAATGCTACCCTAAGATTCAAATTTTAAAGCTCAATCACTAAGTTAGGACTCATCTCTTCACTAATCCATGTTTACCCACCTCTATAAGTCAACTCATTAGAGAAGCTCTACTACTAATTAAGCTATGCATAAATGGTGCCAAGCTATTGGAAATCACCCAAAACACCTCAAGCATCAAGTTTAAAGCAATTTGGAAGCTCACGAGAGGAAAGGCAGATTTTTTTGCCAATTTTTAACTTGCATATTATAGGAGAGCTTATTCTCATCATATCTGAAGAACTGGATGCAAAAGGTATACATGGTGTCTACTTACTAAGAGTGAAGTATTTATTGCTTCAATTACTTTAAATATTCTTATGATAATTGTGATTTACATTAAACAAGTTGATAAATGGTTCAACCATCTAACATATAACACATGTTAGATTTTAAGAATTCATCATTTGAGGAAAAGTATTAAAAAACAAGTGATAAATGGTTCTAACACATGTTAGATTTTAAGAATTCATCATTTGAGGAAAAGTATTGAAAAACAAGTGATAAATGGTGCAACCATTTATCATCTAACACATGTTAGAGGTTAGGAATTCATCATTTGAGAAAGCATTGAAAAACAAGTGATAAAAGGTGTAACCATCTTTGATAAACTAGACCTTTGTATATAGACTTTAACACATGCTAGATGATAAGAATTCGTCATCACTAGGGAGTATCAGAAAAAAAAAGTCATAGAGTAGCACTATAGCCTTGGGACATTATGTAAAGTGTCAAATCAAATAGAAAAAGTTAGCACAAGGGAGAGCATATAGCCTTGGGAAATTATGTAAAGTGTGTCAAATGAATTATCACATGAGTAGATGGACTTAAGGAGTCATAATTGCATATTGTATATAAGTACAATCCAAGGTTAAAAATTTAAAAAGACACCTAGAACAAGTGGGCTAGTAAGTGCATAAAGGTTACCATTGAATGAGCGTACAATCACAAGGTGAAAGCCTAAAGCAAAAGGAGAAATTTAGGACAAGATTAGGTAATGAATTAAGCAAAGCAAGTGCTATGATGATGTGTGCAAGCCTATTCAAAGGTAACAATCTAATACAAATGAGTGTTCCCTCTTATTGTCTTATCATTGGCTTAATCACTTTCCCTACTTTCATTATGCAAATACATTAACTTAATCCATTTCTATACACCTTAAAAGTCTTACAACTTCGAGAACAATGTTGTACTTAGTGAGACCAAAGAAGCCTAAGCAAAGAGCTTTATGCCTCTTATGACAACCCCTCACAAAGGTCAAAGAAGTTAACCTCATTGATCGAAGGTTGAAAAACCTAAGTATTTATATAACCAAAGACCTCTTCCCCTAAAGGAGTTGATTGCCTTGTTCAAAAAGTTTTAATTAGATGTACAAAGAGTATACAAGGACATGAAAACAATTCCTCTCAAAGTAATACACCATCCCTCTCACTTAAGTGCAAAACCATCACAGTTGTGAGCTTACTAGATGAATCCTAAAAGTACAAATAATAGTAAAGAAGAGCTAGACATGCTCATCAATGCAAGATGTGTACAAAATTGAGCACATTAAATGGTTCACGACATTGATAGTAACCATCATTCCCAAAAAGATCATAAAGCTTAAGAGTATGCATTAGCCTCAAAAAGATAAGAGAATAATAACTATCAAAGACTTTAAGATCACTCATAAGTTGGATATGAGTCTTTAACCAAGTATTTCAAGTTGTGATAAGTTCTTTTACTTACTACCAGACACAAGAAGTTGCAATATTTAAATTCTAATCCATCAAAAATAAGAGTTTTACCAAGCCATTGAAACAAGGAAGATCTTTAATTATGAGGAGCTTTAAAGAGAGTAGGAGTCACGCACGAAAGTCACAAGGCTTATACAATCTTATGTAATGTGCACACAAACTGTATTGTATTGATCCAAAAATTTTATGTTGTGTTTATTAAAATAAAACTAATTTAGGATGAATGTACAATGGGGTCAAACTTGAAGCTTGATGATTGTTTTGAAATAAGAAACCAAGCAAGTTCTTAAGATAAAAGAATCTCTTATTATACCACTTGCAAAGTTGAAGCCTATTTAGCCACAATAATCAAGAGCTCATGAGTAAATGTCAACAAAATGCTACATACTAATGTTGAAGCAATTTTAGGCTTTGTAAATGAGAACTTGTATATGAAGATCAAGCTTTAAAACCTATGTAAACCTTAAATATCCATCCAAATATATAATGAAATGACTAGATGGTGACTATCATAGACCATATTTACCAAATAAAGGCAGATAATTGTTTCTTCCATCAATTTTTTACTTCATCTCAAGGACAATTCCATAAATAAGAATATCATATGTGCAATCTTATGGTTACAATGCTACTGTGACCTCTCATCAAGAACATGCTCTTCGAAATCCATAAGAGAAAATAAGGGCAAAGAGACTGACAACGAAGAAAAACAGGCACCTCAAGGTGAACGTTTGACATCAAAGAACCAAAAAGGCCACATACCCTCAAACATACAGCAAACGTACAAATTTCTACCTCCTTCCTTCCTCTCCCTCTCCCTCTCCCTCTCCTATGCATAATCTCTACTTATCTTTATGATTCCATCAAAAACAATAACACCAATGAAACCTGCTCACCTTGAGCTCACCTTGAGCTATTGGTTGGACAGTAATCTGCTCACAACTCTAACAAAACATGCCCTAACCTTGCAAACAAATTTATAAGCACCAAGGCAGCAAACAAAATCCTTATAAAAAGGCAAGAAGGGATTACATTCAGTTAACTACAAAGCACTAGTGTTGGGGATGTAAGAGGGGAACATAATATTGAGGGCATTTTATGTTCAAAACTCTTGGGACTGGCTGGTAGGGTCCACCTTGGCCGAGGCCTTGGCGCCCTGCTTGTTGGGCAAAAGCACAGCATGGATGTTCGGAAGCACACCCCCGTTGGCTATGGTGACGTGGCCAAGCAGCTTGCCCAGCTCCTCATCATTGCGCACGGCCAGCTGAATATGGCGCGGGATGATGCGGTTCTTCTTGTTGTCACGGGCAGCATTTCCTGCAAGCTCCAGAACCTGCGCAGGAAAGGCAAAATCAGAGCCGCAGAGACGCAACCACGAAGCCAAAATCAGAACCGCAGGGACACAACCCCCCTGTTACTACGAGCAGGAAAGCAAAGCACTGTGCGCGAACCTCTGCTGCCAGGTACTCCAGCACTGCTGCGAGGTAAACAGGGGCCCCGGAGCCGACCCTCTTCGCATACCTGCCGGCCTTCAGAAACCTTGCGATCCGACCCACGGGGAACTGCAGCCCGGCCTTAGCAGACCTCGAAACCGCCTTGCTGCCCTTCTTCCTGCCCCGCCCAGCGCGTCCTGTAGAAGTAGCAGATGGCATGTTTCGAGGGTAGAATTAGGAAACAGATGTGGAAGGGGGCTTGGGGATCCGCTAGAATGTATATGAAGGAAGATCGCAGATTAGGAGAAGACGAGTCGACAGGTGAATTCAAGCGGCTCTCGACTTTGAAATTTTTCAATCTCGCGCCTATTCTCTTCCCCTTCCGGATTGCTGACGTGTTCTCCAGCGCAGCCCTTGAGATTCGTCTCCACCATCAACGGCCAGATTTTTCCAACGTGTTAGCTCGCGAAATGGCATTTATATGTATTTGTATCGGATGAAATTTGAAAAAACCGGCTAGAATTCATCTTCCATATATCTAACCCTGCTAACGCCCCCTCCACGTGGCATGTTTTTTTGGTTGAGTCTTTCCTAAGCACGTGCAGAGGTGTACCCACCTATCTTGGCCTACAATGCCTACAATCCACTTGAAGGTCAATTTTCAAATTTCAAACTCAAAAAATGTTGTTTTGAGTGAAAGAGAGCCGTTTGCTCAGGGCAAGTGTAAGATGGAGAAGCGGGATGCGCACCTTTCTTGCTCAGGCTTACGAGAGAGCTCTCTACACAGACAGTCTCACGCATGCCACCTCACGAAGACCTTCGGAATGCTCTTTATCTGCACGTCCGAGCAATGGTGATGGCGGTCTTGGTGGCCGCAACGATGGAGCCCATGCTAGCTAGCATGCATTCCATCAAGTTGAAAGCCATGACCATGGCTTTCAGAGAGCTAACAAGGAGCTCCCCCTGAGCCCCAGCAAGAACAATAGGAGTGTGGGCGGGAAGGACGTCCAATGGCTAGAAGGAGAACGTGGAGAAGCGCCACCTCATGAAGACCTTATGTGGCTAGTGTTGTTGTCGCTGCTTCGGGTCTTCAACTGCAGTTGCACAAATGGACGGGGCCGAGCTGCTTGGCAACCTCAATCGTCCAAAAGTTTGGATCTGATGAGCCCGAAGTGGCCGTGGGCGAGGAGAGTGTGTTGTTAGAGGAGATGAAGAGTTCGTTGGTTTCTCTGCATGTGGGTGTCGTTGGCTACTCCGTCGTCTTGTAGCATTGTTGCTGCTGGAGGTGTCGACTACGAAGATGATGATTAGTTCGTCGTAGAGGGGTGGACCAGCGGTGGCATCGTTGCCCCTCTCTGTCGGAGCCTCTCCACAAGCAGAGCCTATCCTCTGATGTTGTGAATGCGTGGGTGTCTGCCAAGTGCGAGAGGCTAAGGGGGGCCATATTTTGGCACATGGTGGCATGTGAGGACGAGGGGTTGCTCAAAGAGGTATGTAGGCCATCCATGAAAGCTGTCCTTTGTCTATGGTGGCTGGGAATCCATGAAAGGTTTCCACTGCCCATGTTTGACCTGTGTAAAGTGTGCAGTGTGCACTGCTGTGATTCGGTCTAAGTAAGCTACTAATTGTGAGTCATGGTGACAAGCTCATGTACACTCGGAAAGATATAATGGTGATGCCAGTACTCAGTACCTTCACTTTTGTGTGTGCGGGAGGAAAAAAACTCTGTAGTGTTGAGATAGGTACCACTGCAAGAGCAGTTCTCAGAGGTCGCCGTTGGAGGCCATGGCATTAAAGCAGTACAGAAAAGCAAAAAAATCAGTAGAGGCTTCAGCGAGACGGTGAGAGCTTAGTGATTGTGTTTTATTTTGTGTATTATAAAGCTAACCATACAGTTAATGGGATTAGTACTATGTTTATTTAACTATTTAATAGTGGAGGGAAACAAAGGCAAAAACCCAAATTATATGTTTTTTTTTCAATATTAGAGTAGGGTTTTCTCTTCTTTTTTTTTAACGCTTGGTTTGGTCGGTGAAAATATATAAAAATTTTGAGGCTTTTATTTTTGTTTTTTGTTTTTGGATAGTTCGTGTAGATGCTGTGGCATAGATTTTTTGTGGACAATATGCCCATCAGGTTTTTCCCAACATACAGGCATAGACAGGAGTGCCTTACCTACACAACCACTTGATGAACATGTATGACACAATATGGGATGGCAATAGCTAGGCGGGGAGGGCGGTCGGATGAAGATCAACTGTTCACGTGTATTTCAAAGCATCCTACAGGGACTTCAGCAACTCATTCGTGTAGATTGACACATGTTCAGATGTGATTTTGCTTAGATGCTTAAAAAATAATTGTAATGTGTATGTTTGTGTTTAATGTACATTTTATGTGTATCCAAGATTGTGTGTGTGAAGAGAGAAAGAGATTTTAATGTGCATGATTGTGTGTGTGTGTGTTCAATGTGAGTTGCAATTGTGTGTGCGTGTGAAGAGAGAAAGAGAGATTTGATTTATGTGTGCGGTGAGAGATTTTAATCTGCGTGTGTGTGTGAGAGAGAGAGAGAGAGAGAAAGGGAGGGAGAGAGGTTTAAATCTTTACAATGTGTATTTGCTTAACATGCATAAGGGCAGAGTTTTGTTCCTTTGGTGTGTACTCATAAAAAAAGCAAGGTTGGAATGCTCTCAACTCTTTTGCTTGATATGTATGAGCAAGGATGTATTCTCCTGGAATGTGCTATAAAAGGTACTTTTGAAATAGCTTAAGATAGATATGTACGCCAAATTTAATGCTCTCTTTAAGTTCCACGAATTGTAGTATATGCCTAGCATGGCCAATCAAACACATCAAACTTTCAATTCATATGTATGTTAAGTGTGTACTCATAAAAAAAGCAAGGTTGGAATGCTCTCAACTCTTTTGCTTGATATGTATGAGCAAGGATGTATTCTCTTGGAATGTGCTATAAAAGGTACTTTTGAAATAGCTTAAGATAGATATGTACGCCAAATTTAATGCTCTCTTTAAGTTCCACGAATTGTAGTATATGCCTAGCATGGCCAATCAAACACATCAAACTTTCAATTCATATGTATGTTAAGTGTGTACTCATAAAAAAAGCAAGGTTGGAATGCTCTCAACTCTTTTGCTTGATATGTATGAGCAAGGATGTATTCTCCTGGAATGTGCTATAAAAGGTACTTTTGAAATAGCTTAAGATAGATATGTACGCCAAATTTAATGCTCTCTTTAAGTTCCACGAATTGTAGTATATGCCTAGCATGGCCAATCAAACACATCAAACTTTCAATTCATATGTATGTTAAGTGTGTACTCATAAAAAAAGCAAGGTTAGAATGCTCTCAACTCTTTTGCTTGATATGTATGAGCAAGGATGTATTCTCCTGGAATGTGCTAAAAAAGGTACTTTTGAAATAGCTTAAGATAGATATGTACGCCAAATTTAATGCTCTCTTTAAGTTCCACGAATTGTAGTATATGCCTAGCATGGCCAATCAAACACATCAAACTTTCAATTCATATGTATGTTAAGTGTGGTGCACTTGCTAAAGAATAACAAAAGCCTGGGGAACTCCCTTCTAAAGACGTCTCTTGGAGTGCATTAATTGCAGTTTATGCCTAAGAGGACCAAGGTGGACAAGTAGGCAAGGGTTGATGGGGGATGATATTGTGCTCTGCAATGCTTTCACATGGATATGTATGCAGGTGCAATGCTCATGGATATGTATGTAGGTGCACTGCTCTAATGTACAGTATGCCAAGTGCAATTCTCCTGGAATGTGCTCGAGTATGTACAAAAGGGACTTTTGGGATATGTTAAGATGGATATACATGTATGCCAAATTTAATGATCTTGCAATAGCTTGAGTTCCACTAATTGCAATATGTGCCTAGCATGGCTAATGAAACACTTCAAACTTTCAATTCATATGTATGCTATGTGTGGTGCACTTGCAAAAGAATAACAAGAGCTTGGGGAACTCCCTTCTTGAGATATCTATTAGAGGCATTAGTTGCAGTTTATACCTAAGAGGACCAAGGTGGACATGCAGGCAAGGGTTGATGGGAGATGATATTGTGCTCTGCAATGCTTTCACATGGATATGTATGCAGGTGCGATGCTTATGGATATGCATGCAAGTGCCATGCTCATGGATATGTATGTAGGTGCCATGTTGATAGATATGTATGTAGGTGTGGTGCATGTTGGAAGCATGACGAGGTTACTATACAGAAGTTGCTTGAAAAAAAATAGTATGGTTGCCATTGCTTTGATGGATATGTATGTTGAGGTTGCAGTGCCCAAATGTTGTCTCTTGGAATGCATTAGGTGTAAAATATGGCCTTTGCATGTTGAAAGTATGTGGAAGGCGTTTTTTGTCGTGGTTGGAGGTGTCAAACTGTGCTCGAATTTAATAACAGGAAGGAGCCGTTTTCTTCTTCTTCAAATGATTATGGTTATACGTGAGGGGGAAGTGAGGATTACAAGCTGGAGAAGCCTCGCTGTTCTTGGACTCCCCACCTCCTCGGGAGTCTTCCTCTCCCCCTCCTCCCATGCCTCCCCTGGCTGCAATAGCTACCACTTTCTCCCCGGCTCTAGCAACATGACGGACTCCCACCCTGGCTTTAGCAACGCGACGAACTCCCAAAATTGGATCTCAACCTCAACTTTGCTAAAGACATCAATGCCTCCACTTCTGCCCAGATGTGGAGTTTTGATGCTTTGTGGATGGCCTCGCCTGGGGTACTCATGACCAGAGGCTCCGAGATGCTTTCCAACATTACAGTGAAGTTATCGAGTCCAGTGGGCATCCGCCCAGATGTGGAGTTTTGATGCTTTGTGGGCAGCCTCGCCTAGGCTACTCACAACCGGAGCCTCTGAGATGCAAAATCAACCTGAATCATGCAAAGCTTGGTTTCGTAATAAATGCCCAGAGGAGAGGATTGCATATGGAGTTAATAACCATGAAGAATAACGAGTTGTTATTGCTAATCGTTGTGTTAATTTTTGATGCTAGGGCATTGGTAGTGCGGTAGCATGTTGCCAATGTTTTGCAGAGATGTGGTTGCAATCTTCATCATACCCGCATATTTGTACTCATTTTACTGTTGTTATTAGTAGATAACATGTGTACTTTTATCCCTTTGTGACGTCGATGTAGTGCTTGGTGAGTGCTTGGTCTGCACTATTTACACAATGTGCCCAATAGGAGGTCAAGGAAAAGTGAACTTTCTTTTTGAGGGCCTTCGTCTAGACACGGTCAACTTCACTTGCATCTTAGGCATATGGGCGGTAGGGGAGCAAGTGACAAGTACAAACAAATTCCTAATGCAATTGTCTGTCAAGGGTTGTTGGGCAATGCCTTGGTGGACATGCATATCAAATGAATGATGCTTGTAACACAACAGCACAAGTGCTCGATGGGTTACAAATTAAGGCCTACCTCCATGGTATGCATTCCTTCCTGTCGTGTGGTATTATTTACGCATAGTCTAATTAGTTTAATAGTTCTTCTATATATCTATATCTATATCATACATATATATATATTACGAGCTTACACCCCTACATGCCACATGGCAAATTTTTTAGACTTGTCATAATTCTCCTAGTCCTAGACTACCTGGAAATTTGAATTTTGGATTGAGTGTCAATTAGGAGGCGTCAGACTAATTATCATAGGGGAACGAGCCGTTATCTTCTTCTTCTTTTTTCAAATGGCTAAAGCTTCAATGGTAACTTGGTTTAAATCTTTAAAGGGCAGGTGCAACCACACACATGCTCGAACAACCAGAAACAAGGCCACGCAGTGGCTTGTGCAAAGAGCTGGGCTTTTTTTCCGTCCCATTAAATAATTTCTTTTGCTTTCCATGTTTTCCTATTATCTTTAAATTTGAGCTTCTACAACGGTCCACTTTAATGCGAGTTTCAAGCGTGTGTGCGTGTGAAGAGAGAAAGAGAGAGATTTGATTTATGTGTGCTATGAGAGAGATTTTAATCTACGTGTGTGTGTTGGGCAATGCATGACGAGATTGCTATACTACAGAGGTTTCTTGGAAAAAGTATTATGGTTTGCATTGCTTTGATGAATATGTATGATGCTTGCAACAGCAGCACAAGTGTTCGATGGGTTACAAATTAAGGTCTGCCTCCATGGTATGCATTCTTCCCTGTTTGGAGGATGGGTTGGGGGACTAGTATATATTATATAAAGCAAGACCAATCTTTGACTTTTCTCCTTGTTGCCACATGGCAAGTTTTTTAGACATGCCTTGCAGCCCTAGGCTTCTCTCCAAGAGTTTTCCATGAGAGTCTCCCTTGATATGAACATTTCTCTTTTAAAACTTGAAATTTAAATCCTGATGCATTTTTATTTGCCAGAAGAGGCGTCACACTGTAGCAAAATTATATATATATATATATATATATATATATATATATATACTTTTTTAATAACATTGCTTGCTTATTTGCCAAAAGAGGTGTCAGACTGCAGCTTCATGAGATATATTGAAAATTCTCCAATAAATATATTTTAGAAAAATCCTTATTTCGTGTCAGAGTGGCTTTGACAGCCTGCCTTGCACTGCCAGCCACACTACTGCACGGAGCACCTAAACGATGTAAATGTCTCTCTGTGTCCTATTTTTGCACCTCCACTCCCCTTCCAATGGCAGCCTCTCCCATCTGAACGATGTAAACTTCTTTGCCATATGATCCACCCGAGTTCAAGTTCCACCATTGGTCGTATATATGCCCTCTCATTGCATTCTACCGACCTACGTTAATACCTCTCTCTCTCTCTCATGTTTTCTTTCTCTCCCTTGCACCTCCCGGCATCTCAAGGCAGCAACAATCGCACTAGAAGCAGAGGAGGCTGACTCTCGTGATTTTTTTTTGGGGGCTACGAGTTCTGCTCTTCTTCATGAGAAGCCTGCGCCGCACTACACTAAAACAAGAAAAAAACTAGTCGTTTTCTCTCTCTCTCTCTCTCTGCACATTTTGCTTTTATCTGTTTCCTACTGGCAATAGCTTTATGCAGGCACTCTGCCAACTGCTGAAGCCATCATGTTGCTGAAGCCGAGTCCGCCAGCTTACAAAGTTTGGGCCAGCACGTAGGTGTACGCGGGAGCATGGGTCAATGCTAGGAGTGTGTTTGCAATGCAGCATGTGGGCAGGAGCAAGGGTCCCCAGTTGCCACCGAGACGTAAAGTTTCCACTGAGACGTCGAAGAGCTTGAGTACGGTGTCCGGTGTCACCACACCGGACAAATATATATATATATATATATATATATATATATATATATATATATATATATATATATAGACTAAGGTTATATATAGTCTAATATATGCTTTGTGTTTTGTGGGTTCTCCGCATGGCAGTGATGTGTCAACGTGGAGATTCAGGAGAAACGAAGAAAGAGGTTGTGGAGGTAAAAGGAGCCGTTGTATTGAAGCGAGATCTCACAGTTCATCTTCTTGCAGTTGAAATAGTAAGATTAGAGTGCATGAGAGAAGGCTTGCTAAGGTAAGTATGCTCTTTTTCTAAGCTCACGTTCTTTGCAATCTCCCCGTTTGCCAAATTGCCCCCGAAGCACACGTAGCTTGGAAAGAGCTCCTCCAGCCTCAGAAGGATCTTTCCTCTCCCAAACCCAGTCATAGTTTATGAGGTAAGATCTCCTCTCCCTCTCTCTTCCTGCGTTTTGTTGCCTCCAACTCTGCAGTTTTCTCCTTCTATTTTTGTGTGGACTTTGTCTGTGTTTGTGTTTTACCATGTGTTTCTCGTGATTTGTCACATTGGGCTCTCCAGATCATCTCTTTTCTATCATTTGAGTTCTCTGCTAATCATGGTTATGGATCCATTATGGGCTCCCCTAGCCTTAGGATGTACACGTTGTGCCCATTTTGAAGAGGTTTTTTATCATTTAATTGCATTTATTGGCAATAATATCTTAATATAAATGAGTGTGTTAGTGATGCATTGCTAGCAAACTAATTTCACCAACATAGTTTTAGTGTGTACATTTAGTTCTTTCGGTGAACACTGTTCAATCCTTGATCCAGCAAACTAATTTCACCAACATAGTTTTAGTGTGTACATTTAGTTCTTTCGGTGAACACTGTGTAATCCTCTCTGTAGTTTTCTCCTTCTATTTTTGTGTGCACTTTGTTTGTATTTTAGTGTTTTACCATGTGTTTCTAGTGATTTGTCACATTAGGCTCTCCAGATCGGCTCTTTTCTGCCATTTGAGTCCTTTGCTAATCATGGTTATTGATCCATTCTAGGCTCCCTTGGCCTTACGATCTACACGTTGTGCCCATTTTGAAGATGTTTTTGATCATTTAATTACATTCATTGGCAATCCTTAGTTCTTTTGGTAAACATTGTTTAATCATTGATTCCCATGAAGAAAAAATATTAAGACCCTCGCCATGATTTAGTGTCATGTTGTGTGATCTTTCTATTGGGAGGTTGGTCTGGGAAGAACACTGACTGATGTTTTTGTTCTTTTAAGTGATTTGCTTGCAGCACTAAGGAGAGGCTCACCCTTGGGTAAGACTTAAGCTCAAAGATTTCAAAACTTTATTGAAATGTTTTTTTCCTGGATAAGTTTGATCTTGGATCAAGATAATTAATCTTTCTTTTTGCTTCACATGCATCTATACACATGCCCGTGTGCACACATGCATGGAAGCATGCACACACATACACACATTATGTATGTATGTATGTATAGATGGATAGATAGATATATACATAATATCTGTCTATCTCACAGTTGAGGGAAATTGAAACAGGGATGGCAATCCCAAGGGGGTAGAAACAAAATTGGAAATGCCACATTAGCACGGAGGGTTGAGGGAGGGAAGGGACTGAATTTCAGTTCATGGTTGTTGTACATATATACAATCATATTATGGGGATGAATTTCAAGGTTATGAGAAAAGAAAAGAGATATGAATTGATGTGATGAAAAGTTTGTCAAAGCACATGAGTAGTTGATAATGTGCAAGTGTGCTCCTCCATACATGTCTCGTTTAATTCATTGATTTCAATGTGAGTTTCCATGTGTGACAGATGTTTATGTGGCTTTTTTAAAATGCAAAGATGTCTCCTTTGCCAAAGTTATCTTTAACAGGGTGCGTAGCTCCTCCCATTGGAGCACTATCAAGTACAAGGCCTATCTCTCCTCCCCTCGAGGACGAGTCTATGCAAGAATACTCTTGCCCGTCGGAGACGGGTCATGCCAATAGTTTGAGTTAAAATATCGACAAAATAGCTAAATTTGGCATAAAAATCTGGTTGATGTGTGAGCATGCCCTTTTTTTTTACCAGTTGAAAAAAATGTTTTTGTCGAGCCCTAGCCCCGACTCCCCCCCAGAGATAGGTACTAAACTGAGTCACCCTTCATTCATAGGGTAGCCATAGTGCACACATTCTTTCAAACGGTAATAATGGTGGTTGTTTTCATGTAGAGAGGGAGGGTGGTTTCAAAATGCGGGCCCATTTCAGCGCATATTTAAAAATATAAGCAAATCAGAGGATATCATCTCGTTTTTTTAAGAGTTAATTTATCTATCATTACATTTTTTTTAGCACCAAAGCTTTAGTGACAAGGGAGAGGTACCTCTGAAAGGGCTTGCATTCATTTTCTATTAGAAGTAACTCGTGTCACGTGTGTGTGTGTATGTGTGTGTGTTGAAATATACAAGTGAATAGGGTGTGTGCGGGAATAAGCCCTTGGCTAGAGGCTGTAAAAGAGAATGTGTAAATGTGAGAGAACCTGTGAAAAGGTGAGAAGAATCTACTAGGAGAAAATAAAGGGTAGCATGAGAAGATTTAGAAAGTGTGGAGATATTTTGGGAGAGGTGGAGAGAATCAAGCAAAAGAGGTGGCGTGAATCAAGGAGAAACCAGTGGGATTAGATACTTGGATGTAAACTCTATAAATTGAGGCATTGGCCTAATGAGAATTTGCTAGTTTTTTATTATTCATGTCTACATTAAGCTATTAGTTAATTACTCACATCTTAATTATCATCTAATCACTTTATTAATGATGTTGATTCTAGCATTTGATCCACCATAGCTCACCACATTGCTGTAATTTTAACATGGTATCAGAGCCAAGCCTAGAATCCATCAAGTTTATGAGTCCATTATCTAATTAATTAAGATTAGTAGATAATTAAAAAATAATCAAAATTTTTAGTTATTTTCAACTAACCTCTATATCTCCAGCCAATGGAGGAGCTCCCTCTCCTTGCACACAATCATTTCCCAATCCCTTTTAGGTACTCATAGTAGACTCAAGGGGCTACACACAGCCCAAGGGAATCGAACCAATTCGACGTAGAACGCCGGCGGCAGCATGATTTGCAGGCACCGTTTTTCAGAAAGGAAATTTAACATTTCTACTTCATCAAATCAAATGAGTCTAATTCCTCTTAGCCCCAGGTGTTTTCAAGCATGCTCTACAAGCTGGTGAAGTCAGAATTTGATTTGATCAAGTCTACAGTGAGATCCAAGCTCTTCATCAAATCTGCAACAACAGGTGACTTTGGTAAAACAGAGATTAAGCATTCAATGTTTGGTCAAATCTTGTGTTTCTTGGCTTAATCCTCTACTAGACTAATTGCTATTGATGGCCTTGAAAGGATTTGAGCTCATTTGAACTCT
The DNA here is from genome assembly GCF_041138505.1 of Cibotium barometz. Taxonomy (NCBI): domain Eukaryota; kingdom Viridiplantae; phylum Streptophyta; class Polypodiopsida; order Cyatheales; family Cibotiaceae; genus Cibotium; species Cibotium barometz. The sequence continues at coordinate 47,953,990 of NC_141074.1, forward strand.
AAGGCCTCAGATCTAGGCTCCCTGTATACTCTGTTTTTTGCACACAAAACAGAGGATTAATTTGTTAATCAATAATTAATCAGTATTAATCACTATATTTTGGTACAATTGAGGGCTCAAATTAACCATTAGGTATCTGATACAGATCTCTATAACTTCAGATTGCAATTCGGAGTTGGTTTGATACTCCAACCATTCCGTACAAATTGGTTACCCTTGATTTAATGTAATTTTTGGTAAAAATATGCTGATAAATTTATGGTAATCATCATTTTGTATTTAACCCTTGGTTAATTCCTACAAATCACACTCAAATTCAAGATTATTCACAGCTAGAGTTGCATTTGGGAATGTGCATAAGAATGAATCCTATATGCATTATGTATTGGGCACATTACATCAGTGTAAAAATGGGATTAAACACTGCCCTTGTCCTCCAGAATAAGGCAAGAGGTAAGACCTCTCGCATAGATTTGGGTTTGCATTGCACAAGATAAACATCAAAAGCCCAAAAGAACTACCAACAACAAAACATTTAAACATGTTGCTCACATGGAGCAAGAAGACCTGATGGACAAGCTCATGACCCCAGCCATGAAGAACATCTCTATCCAAGAAGAGGATCCACACCGAGAAGAAGATCTAAAGGAAGCATTGAAGGAAGATATGGACACGAGAAGAGAAGCTGCCACAAGAAAACTGAAAGAAGAAGAAGACATGGACGCGTGAAGAGAAGCTGCCACACAACAAGAAGATTGAAGACAAGAGAAGATGTGAGGCTCCAAAGAGTGAGGAGCCATGTGAAAATCTCAGAGAGAGAGAGAGAGAGAGAGAGAGAGAGACCCCACAACCCAATGTAACCTGTCCCAACAAAGTAAAACCACCTCTGAGCCACCAATGATGTAGGCCACGTGGTAGATGTATGTGTGAGCACTTTAGTCAGGGTCGCGGGCACTTGTAGTAAGGACACATAGAGAGAGAAAGAGTGTTAAGGACTATGAGTTTAGGGACTTGAGGCACTGGTCACAGACTATCAAGTAAGAGAGAAACTTGGTACAGGGTCTAGGTGTTCTAGGAGTATTCACTTGAGGGGAGGTGTTGAAATATACAAGTGAATAGGGTGTGTGCGGGAACAAGCCCTTGGTTAGAGGCTATAAAAGAGAATGTGTAAATGTGAGAACCTGTGAAAAGGTAAGAAGAATCTACTAGGAGAGAATAAAGGGTATTATGAGAGAAGATTTAGGAAGTGTGGAGATATTCTGGGAGAGGTGGAGAGAATCAAGCAAAAGAGGTGGAGTGAATCAAGGAGAAATCAGTGGGATTAGATGCTTAGATGTAAACTCTATAAATTGAGGCATTGGCCTAATGAGAATTTGCTAGTTTTTTATTATCCATGCCTACATTAAGCTATTAGTTAATTACTCACTAATCACATCTTGATTATCCATACCTACATTAAGCTATTAGTTAATTACTCACTAATTATATCTTAATTATCATCTAATCACTTTGTTAATGATATTGATTCTAGCATTTGATCCACCATAGCTCACCACATTGCTATAATTTTAACACAGAGAGAGAGAGAGAGAGAGAGAGAGAGAGGCTCTTAGGGTAGTATCACCACCTTCTAAAAGCTTCGATAGCAACTAAACCTTCTCATCAACTAACACTTATCCTACTCTCTATTCCACTTTCTATAAACTAAGTAGACTTGGCTCCTTTTTATATGGACACCTCAACCTAAGACTTTCAACTTAAGCCTTCTCTTGAGCCTAACACTTCTTCTATTGTCTATCCTCCACTTTCTACTAACAAACTTAGGATGTAAAACTATGTTGTACTTGGCTTCATCAAATAAAAGCTTTTTGTATGGAGCATTCTTTCTTGATGGGAAATATAATCTTCGAAGGTACTATAAAAGTCCACAAATTTGGCTTTGCATTCCACGGCAACCCTTTAGTTTACAAATTGTATTACAAAGCCTTGACTACCAATTGGAGATCCATTTTCACAATAATGTCATTAGTATTCCTCATAAAGGAGAAACGTGGCAAAGTGTCTCTTGTAGAGAGATCTCTTTAACGAGGACTAAATGTAAGGATACATTCCCACACTTTCTTGATTCACATATCGGAGTTCATTCTACCCTTTAACTTGATATTCATGTCACATCTTTTTGTACCTACTTTGGCTTGCTTCTTTTTCCAAACAAAATGAGAGCTCAATCAGGAGCTTAGAGCCTCCCCAGCTCCATGAAATCTACAAGAACTCAAGGGCAAACTACAACAACAAGAAGATGGAAAGAGAAAAGTAGGCTCAAAATGTAATAATAAGCTAAAATATGTAAAATCCATGAAAGTGTAGAGAATTTGACCTATATACATAGTGATTGGATACCTTAAAGAACTTGCACAAAACCTTCAACCAATCTCTCACTTAAAGCTTAGTCATTCGTTTATAATTTTTTCAATTATTAGTAAAGAATTAGCCAATGCCATGTGTGGGCATACCCTAGTATACAAAATAGACCAATTGATTCTATTTATCAATACCATGGGAACATTTCTTGACAAGTTTGTTGTTTAATCCCCAATGTGTCCAAATGATCCATTGACTTTGGTGACCCACTTGACCCTTTTCTACAAATTGTAGAATCTTTCTGCCAATTAATAGCTAGAAGTCAATCAATGTTGTTCATAGGTTTAAGAAAAAGAAAAGGAAGGTTCAGTGGCCAAGGGCTAGATTCTATATGTAAAGTGTTTCAATTATCCCCTTACTTATAAATCATTTTTTCTCTTCTTTATGGACTTTGCTTGATTTGTAACCTCTACATTGTTGAGTATATGTTAATTCTAGTTTCCCTTTATTATGGATTGCATATGTGGACCTCTATGTATATTCAAGCCCATTCAATCTTGGGGGTTTATAATGTTCTTTTTGCACTATGTCATTGATAGTTTTGCAATAAATAAAATAAGTTCAAGCTATACATTGTTATGAAAAAGCATGCATTGAGCTTATCTCAAAATTATGAGTGGAGAGAACAAGACAGCTCTGAGTTCCATTCTTCCTTAAAATAAATGTTGAGAACATGGATTGAGAAAATGCATGTTAGAAATTAATGTCCCACCCTCTGCTTACACATGTGATTTGATTCACAATGGATGAGTAGAATGATAGCACAAAGGAAAGAGTGACCTCAAAGAAAGGCTCACTAAGATACTTATCTCTTAAGCTAATAGCTTAACCTCCTGATGGTGGAAGCTACTTGTGTTTGCAATCCTTAACTCTTGGAATAAGGAACAATGCATGTAGAATAGGCCATGTGGACTATGCGTCTTTCAATAAACTGTAATCCTTGCTAATTCACATGATAGAGAAATGGAAGAGATGCACCCTAGCACACAAGCATACAAGCGTTCCCTCTCTAAACTCACACATCACCACACTAGAGTAAGAGACAAGAGCACAACACATGAGACTACAAGAGAGAAGAGTAGACTCAAGTTTGTGTAATGGGATTGTTTCCTTTCTCATTACTCATAAAAAAATGCATTCTATACAAAGACCAAGTTTCGACATGTGGCCACCTAAGACCAAGTTTACACATCCTACCACTAAGTGTCTAGAGTACCTAAGACTATGTGTCTAGAGTGCTCATGCAGTAAAATTTTTGAGACCGGATTCCCATCATCACCTAGTGTGGAGACAATATCAAGACTACGTGTCTAGGGTGCTCATGCAGTAAAATTTTTAAGACTGGATTCCCATCATCACCTAGTGTGGAGACTATATCAAGAAGCTTATACAACATTATCCAATTATAAACTTTACCAAAATATTAGGGGCACAAAATATGATATCACTAACATAATAACTAATGAGGTTAACATTGCTAAACCAAATTCCATCCTCCAATTTAGTCACATGTGTGCATTAAAAATGAATGGTATAAAGGGTTCGGTTGCTGTGAGATAAGAAAGTTATGTGGCTCCCTCTTGAAGTTGAGATGCCCAAAATGTGTCTCCATTGATGAAAAACAGGTAGAGGGAGAGGAGACACACACACAAGAGCAAATCCTAATGTATTATCAAACTCTAACCATAGAGGGAAGCCATCTCCCTTCTCACACAATGCATAAAGCCATAAATCATAATCTACAACACACTACATGTGTTGTGTCCACACATTGCTAACCCTAGCTAATGTCCACACACTATGACCAGCTGGACGCAGTCATTTATGTCTCACACATGTTACTACCTAACATGCCAAGAGCAAATCTATCAAGCAACCATGGTGGTGACATGGCACTTTTAGCCAAGGACAATGGGAAAGTAAATACATCTGAAAAAGGGGATGCTAGCAAGCCCAAACAGAAGGAAAAATGGCAGTACTGTCATAAGTGTGGCCACTACATACATGAATGTACAAAGCAAATGGCAAAAGAGAAGAAGAACGATGCAAGTAATGCAGTGTGACACTTCTAATGACAAAGTACAACAATGTGATGATACATGATATGTCTTTGATTGCATCCCACAATAAGGATGTAATTTGGTATTTTCATATGATGTACATATCATTCTAATTATCCATTGTGAAAGGGATAGGTAAGGTCATGCTTGTGTAAATGTATGCATGGCAAATGTATTGTATGTTCCAAGTGAAAGAGTGTGCACAAGCGGAAGCAAATAAACATGAGAGAGAGAAAGATTGCAAGCAAGAATAAGACCTTTATTAGCTTGAGGTTACAAAGTACAAGAGCCAGCAAATAGGGCACTATTGGTTGATACAATGAATAAAAGAGAGCAACTCTTATATACTTGTGCATGAACCAGGTCGATTGTAGAAACATGCCGATAGGACCTCTACGATAGCATATTGAAGATGCATTATTTTAACACCCCCTCTGCATCTTGAAGTGTGCAAAAGAATGTCAGAAGAAAACTGGTGACGAAGGTGCGGCGACCATGGACACCTCAGCATGGCCAGTACTGAGTACACCTCGGAAAATGCACATGTCAGCTTGTTTTCTTCAGAAAACATAATGCCACTGTAAAGAGCAAAAGAAAATCTGCTTGGCTCCAAACTCCAAGTAGAACTGGGAACACATCACATCTAATAATCTCGAACAAATGAACATGAAACACATCCTGTCCATAGTCTCTGCTAACCAATAGTTCTGAAACTCATCCGAACCATGAAGAAAACTTGGTTGATCCTAGAACTCATCCGGACCATCAAGTGAACTTGTCTGTCTTTATACTTGGAACTTCAACACATGGGTCCCATGCTTCAGATTTAATACAAGAGAGCTTTTGAGAGCCCCCTCTCCCGCCCACAAGCCATTTCTGGAAGACGGCACGCGGGGGGATGCCCTTAGGATCAGAGTAGGACACCAGTCATGTTCTCTCCAGTCTGTAAGGCCTTGGGAGAGCTGGGGTTATCATTAGACGAGTCTGTGTCAATGTCCTGTGACTTGTCTTTGCCCTTCTTTGAAGACTTGCCTTGTCCTTGGTCTTGCCTTTGTTCTTTGACTGACAATCCTTTGATAGGTGGCCTTTCTTTCCACACTTGTCACACCGACTCCGAACTTTCTTTTGCATCGTCTTGTGAGTGCCTGATTAGGTCCAATAGATGATGAAACTTTCAACTTCCCCTGTGAAACTAGGATGGATTCCTCTTTCAAGAGGAGAGTACACAGATTATCAAACTTGAGGAAACGTGTTGTGATCTGAACCCACAAAGCTCGAAAAACCATGTCATAAGCTTGATGACGAGGAGAGCAGCTACCTGAGACGAGGTCAGGGCAGTACCCATTACCACTAATTGGTCATCATGGATTACCTTAACCTTCATCACACAAACGACTGCATGGAAGTCCCTGCTGTAAACTCCAGAGAAAAGAGCTGACCCAATAGGTTGACAGACTGCATTGTAGAGTCCTGTGCATATAGATTTGTCAGCTTTCTCCAAACAGAACAACACAATCCAATGTTTGCACGGTGGGGGAGACCTCTGGTGAGATGGCTCGTACAAGCGCAGAGTGAGCTTTTGAGTCTTGATTCTCCCAAGTTGAAAGTTCTACGATGAGAAAGGCATCCTCCTGGTCTTGAGTCCACTTCCTACAACTGGTAGGGTGTTCGGGCTTTCGTTCGTGGCCCTGAACAATCTCTGAGAGTCCCTTGTGTGTGAACCAAACCTTCATTTGTAGCTTTCAGTGATCATAGTTTGAACCACTGAGCTTGTCCTCCTTGTTCGTGTAGGGAGAACCCATATCTGCCTCAAAGAAGCTATGTCTTAAACAACCTCTGTAGCTAAGCAATCCACGTGCTCTCTCAAGCACCTTTCCACAGGATCCAACTAGGGAGGACTAGTAGCCCCCTCTAAAGATGCAGGCTGGACAGCAGCAAAAGAAACCCAAAACACACCACCACCGGGAACCTCCTACCAGAAGGGGGAGAGGATCTTGGAGGGAGAAGAGCTGATGTGCCACTTGTCTGGCAAAAATATCCTTCAAGAACCTTCCAAAAAAGTGATACCCTTATTGAATTTACAACTAGAACTCCGCCACTTGCCTCTGTAGACAAAAACACAGCCTGGGGGGGTGGCCGACAGCAGTAGGAGGGCTTGTAGATCAGAAAACGCAGCTAAGGAAGAAAATGCAGCCACTGTTGAAGTAACTGCAGCCTGGAGAATCTAGGGAAGCAAAAAATGCAAGGCATAGTTGAAGAAGGAGAGAAGCTGAGAGCAGATTTGTGCAACAGCCTGAGCCTAAGCGTATGATACCATGAAAGAGTGTGCACAAGCGAAAGCAAATAAACATGAGAGAGAGAAAGATTGCAAGCAAGAACAATACCTTTATTAGTTTGAGGTTACAGAGTACAAGAGCCATCAAATAGGGCACTATTGGATGATACAATGAATAAAAGAGAGCAACTCTTATATACTCGTGAATGAACCAGGTCGGCTGTAGAAACAGACCGACAGGACCTCCACAACAGCATATCGAAGATGCATTATTTTAACACCCCCTCTGCATCTTGAAGCGTGCAAAAGAATGTTAGAAGAAAACAGATGACGAAGGTGCGACCATGGACACCTCAGCATGGCCAGTACTGAGTACACCTCGAAAAATGCACATGTCAGCTTGTTTTCCTTAGAAAACATAATGCCACTATAAAGAGCAAAAGAAAATCTGCTTGCCTCCAAACTCCAGGTAGAACCAGGAACACATCACATCTAATAACCTCGAACAAATGAACATGGAACACATCCTTTCCATAGTCTCTGCTAACCAATTGTTCTGGAACTCATCCGAACCATAAAGGAAACTTGGTTGATCCTGGAACTCATCCGGACCATCAAGTGAGGTTGTCTGTCTTTATATTTGGAACTTCGACACATGGGTCCCATGCTCCAGGTTTAATATAAGAGAGCTTTTGAGAATTCCCTATCCTGCCCACAAGCCGTTTCTAGAAGACAGCACGCGGGGTGATGCCCTTAGGATCAGAGCAGGACACCAGTCATGTTCTCTCCAGTCTAGTCTCTAAGGCCTTGGGAGAGATGGGGTTATCACTAGACGAGTCTGTGTCAGTGTCGTGTGACTTGTCTTTGCCCTTCTTTGAAGACTTGCCCTTGTCCTTGGTTTTGCCTTTGTCCTTTGACTGACAATCCTTTGACAGGTGGCCTTTCTTCCCACACTTGTAACACCAACTTCAAACTTTCTTTTGCACGGTCTCGCGAGTGCTTGCTTAGGTCCAATAGACGATGAAACTTCCAACTTCCCTGGTGAAACTAGGATGGATTCCTCTTCCAAGAGGAGAGTACACAGATTATCAAACTCGAGGGAACGTGTTGTGATCTGAACCCGCAAAGCTCGAAAAACCATGTCATAAGCCTGATGAGGAGGAGAGTAGCTAATTGAGAAGAGGTCATGGCAGTACCCATTGCCACTAATTGGTCATGGATTACTTAAGCATTGATGTGGTTGCTTATGCATGCAACCTCCATTCTTTCAAGAAAATCTGCTACATCTTCATTAGGACCACCAAAAAACTCTGGATCCGACATCATTTTGATCCCCAAGCTTCACCTCAAATCCCAAGAAAAACAAGAAAAACACCTTCCTTGAAACCTTCAACTCCTAGGGCATACACCCTTATAGGCAAAGAAAAATACTTGGCTCTCCTCAGTGGGGGCACCAAAAAGCTGTGGAGTGGAAAAAAGAACAAGGAAATAGGCCTCTATAGCTTCCCACTCCCCCAACCTTGGAATCACTAGCACAAAACAGGGGCACCATAGTCAAAGTAAACACCCAGCAAACACATATGCTCTCACCATGTGCATGAAACGAGGTAATCGAAGGCTGGCACACAAAGTGCGCTGTGAGAGTGTAAACCCGTGGACTACACCACCAAACACGTCAATCACGCCTTCTCCTTCAAATCAACACACACACGATACCAACACACAAACCATAGCCAGATACATCACCAGTATCATCCATCTTTAAATTCCCAGTCAACACTTCTATACAGCTTCAATCAACACACACGAGATATATACTCACACAACCATCCCTCATTCAACTTGGAAACATATAGGTTGAGAGCAGCAGCCCAACAAAACAACACAATTGCAGCGCTACCAGCAGCTGCAACGCTAGCAAAAAAAACAACACACCCTCTGGCCGCAGATAGCAACCCAATGAAGCGATACACACACTCTGTGCTCAGAGGCGGCAACTCAACAAGAAAACATATCTGCTCTCTCAGATACCAGCTGCAGCAGCCCTATTGCCATCGCCATCACTCTCTTTATAGGAGAGCAATACCTTTGCAGTCCACCGTCTCAACACAACCAGGATCACCATGAGCTGGAAGTTGACTTTTGCCGGCCACGTTGGCATCTCGGAAGGCCTGGAGGATGGCCATGGCAGCGTCCCTACTAGTGGCCTTAATGCTCACGCCCAGGATGCCAGGAGGGCCTCCGCTATCACTCGTGCTTCACCAGTATGTGCAGCGCCCGCACCTTTTCAAAACGAACGCAAGAGCTGCCCTATTGCCATTGTCAGCACTCCCCTGCAGAGCCGCCACACACTCTTCATTAGCTACACCATAAATACCAAACATGGCTATTGCCCATGCGCTGCCAACCATCTTCACGTGCTTGCTAAAAATGGAGCGCCATGGACTGCATCCAAAATCAGCCCCAGATCAATCTGTCATCCTGCCAATTGGGGTTTCCATGTATTTTCACGTGGAGGCATCATATATGGTAAGAGTGCACTATCAAATATCCATGACTCCATACATGCTTTGTCCAATCATTATCCCAATATGGAGGCATTACCAAGAGCTCTTAAAAGAGCATGAAATCACCCTGTTCCAACATACATGCGTCAAAGCCCAAAGGCTACCAACATCAAAGGCCTTCCGCAAGCTTTCCACACATTGGAGACCAACCTTCCTCAAGGCCATACGCACAGCTACAATGAAAAGAAACTTCAAACCTCAAGCACGTGCTCCCAAAAAAAACCATGCATGTACTAGCCTACTACAAAACCATCCACTCTGTACACTTGCCAGGGCATTCAGGGCAAAGCTTTTTTACATGCCATGCATTCCATATGTACACAAGCCCAAAACACTTTTGCAAAATTTTGCCTAACAGCGTGTGCATGCACCTTGACTGCGGGTGGAAGTTGCAGAGCATCCCATATGAGATCTTCTATGATGAGGAGTTGCTCGGAAGTGCCGTCAGCTTTGGTGATGGTCCCCTTTTGGTGCCCTTATCGTAGGTCTCGAGGTATTCTGCTTTTGGTGCCCTTGTCGCTCGTAGGTCTTGAGGTATTCTGTGTAGAGTTCTATGTCGATACTTCTTGGGAGTATCTCTGTGCCATCTTCCCCAAACCAACCTTGTCCAACTTTGCTTTGACTTCGGCCTCCTCGAGAATTTAGAGGCATTCTGGGCTGTGGTAATGGAGGGCTACCTTTCCATGGGCCGTGAGAGCTCCATTGCTGATGATGGCCCCATGGAAGGCTTGGGCATAAGGGCCCAAAAAGTTCAACTTTGGGCCCCGCACGCTGGCCTCTTCGCTGACTTACTGGGGATCCAATGGTGCTGGTTTGAGTCATAGCTAGGGTCTCAAGAGCTTCTGACTCTGAGGCCAACATCTGTACATGATTCATCGCATCAATCTACCGATTGGTGGGGTTGATATCATCTTTTCTTTTTTTTCTTTTTTTTTTAATGGGTAATTGGTTAGTTGAGTTGAGGAGTTTGTTAGTGTAGGAGCAATGATGGGATGTGTTAATAGACAGGTGAAGGCTGTGGCATGAAGGTGCAGGGTTAGAGTGGGTTCGTGAATCTGCAGGCCATGAAAAGTTTAGGCGTGAAAATGTTAAGCATGAAAAGGTTAGGCGTGAAAATGTCAGGCGTGAAAAAAAAATAGTTTTTGTGAAACCATGAGTTTCTGTGAAAAGTTTAGGCGTGAAAAAATGGGTTTTCATGAAAAAGTTAGGCATGAAAAAATGGGTTTCCGTGAAACAATGAGTTTTTGTGAAAAAGTTAGGCGTAAAAAGGTTAGTTTTCGTGAAACTGTAGGTTCACGAACCTGAGATTCCATGAAACTGTAAGGTGTTATTGTGAATCGTTTATTAAGGTTGTTTGTTATGAGGGTTTTTCATTTTTAAATTTTATTGTAGAGATACATATGTGAGGATACCATGACGAAATTGTTTAGACTAATTACCATGGATGTACACTTAGTGAGGACAAGATTTTGATGAATCCCTGAAGATCAAAAATACAAGAAGGAAAAGAAAACGAAAAGAAAAATGATCAAGCTCCCACCTCGAAAGGAGATAGGCGAATAAGGTCAAAATTTCGGAATGGCGGGTTGGGAGATGCAGACGGAAGTGACACGCAATCGAAGATTCAAGGCACATGATGTAAAATGACAAAAGAGGAAAGAATTTTGATTTTATAATGCAGTCGTCAGACAGGGAAGGTGCCTTAATGAAGGAAACCACGTGGCGCTACTTGATTGGCCCGTGAGAAATTACCGTTTTACGGCGTGAACGTTTTTGAATTTGTTCACGGCGTGAACCTTTTCGAAGTTTGAATGCATAAGATTGTTACCTTCTCATTTTTTCCTTCATGCTCAACCAGTCAAACATGCATATGATGATTGAATGATACCTTGCTTACCTCGTACCCATTGTGTAACCATTGGACACCCTTCTGTTTTATTGCCACGCGAGAACCAAGGGGTCACCTAGGCACTTTTGGGCATTTGTTGATGCAGGCGTTTTAGCTCTATATGGGAGTTTTTAATTGTTCCTTCCACCCAACTGAACAGTGTTGTTAGTGCCTTGTGGTGGAGGGCTTCTATCTGTGTCTCTTTGTTGAACTTCTTTGTTTCTACCTTTAGGTTCCTTGTTCAGTTCTGTAACCGGAGTGGGTACTTTCGTTGCTTCGGTAATTCCCAACCCATTTGGCTGAGTTGTCTTTTTCCTCCACACAAGGGTTGGCGAGGTTCTTGCTTGAGTTGGAAGTTGATGTTGTATGCTCTTACTACTCTCTTTTTTATGACTTGAACTGCTTGTGGTGTTGGCCACTAAGTGGAGTTTGGGTACCCATATTGCCGTATTGCCTTGGTAGTATCCTTGTGTTCACAGTAAGTCCTTTCGGACCCATTGCTTATGGAACCTTTGAGGTCTATTGGGATGCTTGGAGTCCTGCCAATCTATTTGTGTCAGCATGGTCTGACTTTTGAATTTTTTGCAGATTCCTCTTGTGGTCCCCATATCATTCATGGTGTCCTATTTGTCGGGTTGAATTTTAAGTTGAATCTTGGGCACCCACTTCTCTGTACCCTTAGATGTTGGGTATTGTGTGTGCAAGCTTCATGGGATTAATGCCTATTCTGTTTTATGAGGTGTTGCCACTGCACACTCGGTGTTGTTTGTTCATCAGTTATGATGTGTTTCCCTCTGTTTGTCAAGATCCATAAGGGTATGGACGTGACCTTGTCACCCGTGCTTAACAACGATGTCCTTTCATTCCCATTGGATATTGCATTTACTTGCACAGATCCAAGATCGCCATAGAATCATCTCCTCTTCCATGGAACCTGCAGGCATGACAAACACCTTTCCGACCAAGTAATTATTTCTGATGGAGATGTTAACATTTAAAAATCCCTCATCTCTTATAGTTATCAAGTGAGCACTACATACTTGTGCATCAGTGGGTTCGAGGTGTGGTCTATCTAATGCTACCCTAGTTTCATCCAAGATCAAGTTATGACTTAACCCCGTATCTATTAATGCAATTCGTGTTACATGGCCTTTAGCTATAGTAAGTCCCACCTTGAGTCATGCTAGCTCAATGTTTAGTTCCTCTTTGTCTCAAAAGAGTCACAGAAGCCATGTTGACATGTATCAGTCTATTGTGCAATAATTGTTTAGCTTTTGCCTCCCTAGCCTTAGCTTCTTCTTGAGCTTGCTAGATTTTTTCCTTTGCAAGCTGTTTCTATTGTTTTAAGAGATGTTCTTGCGGAAGAGCATCTCTTGGGTCAATGGTCCAAAATATTTTTTTAATTTACTTCCATTGGCATAACCCTCCATCTGTATGCCGTCAATTGTCTTAATTTGAATAGACCCCTGAGGTGTGATCTTCGATACTCGGAACGGTCCCAAGCCTCGGTATTTGAGTTTCTTATTCATAGTGCTTCCGACACTATACATGAGGACAAGGTCCCCTATTTCTAGTTATTTTTGCTTTAGATTTTTGTTGAACCAATGTTTCCTACGTAGTTTTTCGACCATGATTCCATGTGATGCTATCAGCCTGGTTTAATCAAGCTTCTCTAAGTCAATTAGCCTTTTAGCCAATGCATTCTCCGTCAAACGTTCTTGTACGGCAATCCTTAAGCTTGGGACTAAGTATTCCATGGGCATGACTACTTCAACACCATAAGCTAGATGAAAGGGAGTGTACCCTGCTACCTTATATGATGTTCAATGCGCCCATAGGGCTACTGTCAGCTTATGTTCCCAGTCTATTATTCGACTTTCTTCCAAGGTTTTTGTCAAGATAGTACACAAAATTTTGTTTGTACTCTCTGCTTGACCATTGGCCTATGGATAATAAGGTGATGATTTTCGATGGACCACTAAGAATCCCACAAGTAAATGATCAATCACCTCATTCATGAAATGTGAGCCGCGATCATTAGCTAATTCTAATGGGCAGCCGAACCTCGAGATAATTTGCTCGCATAAAAATTTTGTTGTTGTTCGTGCATCAGTTCTCTTTGAGGGTCTAGCTTCTACCCATTTTGTGAAATAGTCCGTGGCCCACGATCATGTATCGGTGGCTTGGGATGGATGTGTCGCTGGACTAATATGTCCCATAAAATCTATTTCCCATTTCTCAAATGGTTGTCTTACAATAATAGGGGTGAGCGGCCTCTTGTCCTTTTGTTGTGGGATAGCAAAATGTTGTCATTCTTCGCATCTTTTGACAAATTCTATGGCATTTTCGAATAACGTAGGCCACCATAGTCCTGCTTGAAGCACTTTTCGAGCTATGATTTCTCCTTCAAAATGCCCACCTGCTATTCCTCAATGAGCTTCATCCAATATGGTGACGAACTCATCTTCTCTAACGCATCTTCTTTTGAGAAATTCCCTATGAGGTGTTGTTGGTTGCAAAAGGTAAGTGCATTGTGTGTCATCACCACACAATGTCCCAAAGCCCTTTGGCTACCAACAGATTCTGAATCATTAAACTCCACAGGGAGTAGTTTATTCCATCCAGCTTATCCTCTTGGGATAGCACTCCAAATACATCTATAACATTTTGAGCCATGCTATCAAAATCCGCACTTTAATACTTGTAAACAAACCAAGTAGCAACCTCATGTTCCTATGCAAACTTTCTACCTACAGAAATGCAACCTCAAGCAAGAGTCTTCTTGCACTAGATTCTCTGTAGTGTCCAAAAAGAGCACTCAATGTGTGTACATATGTGTCAAATCTCTACTCTGTGCATGCTCTAAACTATTCAAAAAAAGCCCCAAAATTTGTGTGCTTTGCAATGTTATGTTGTACCTCCATGTTAGAAGCCCCAAGAATTTGAGAGATTCAAGTAGGTTCAAAATGATGCACCTGCAGATTTTTGGGAAAACCCCCAAGTTGACACTTCGTACAGTCGGCGGTAGGCTCTAGTGACAGAGGAGAGCCAGGCACAAGAGCGAGCAGCGACAGTGGGTGACGAGGAGCCGGGCAGAAGAAGTATGGATGGCAACAGGCGACATGAGCCGGAGAAGTATGGATGGGCGACGTGGGACAGCAGAAGTGAAGCAACAGAAGACGGCCATGTGACGAAGGATGTGTCCCAAAAACAGGTGGCTGGGCAGTGGTGGCTCTGGTGACTGAGTGCCGCCCAATCACGCCCAATCACCCGTCAGTGGAAAGGGGCCAAGGTGGTTCCCCCTGCACTAGCGCCACCAAGGGAGGTTTGAGGGAGGGGTGACACAAAAGCTGGGCTAGAAAGCAGCTACTCAAAAGTGCACAGTCCGAAGGTAGCAACTCGAAGGCAAGCAGTTCAATGGGTAGCTCTAGGAGAGCTCAATGGTTAGCTTGTCTCTCAAGTTAGCAACTCGAAGGCAAGTAGTTCAATGGGTAGCTCTAGGAGAGACAAGCTCTGATACCAAATGTTGAAAAGCCACACCCCCACTCACAAAGAGTTAGGGTTTTACCTAGCAGTCACACAGAGATGTTAAGAGTGAGAGTCTGTGGAGGTGGTAGAGTCAACCTTCCATGTATATCACATCCACAATAATATAAAAGTACAAAAGTAATAGATAAAGTGTCCTTTCACACTGGATATCCAAGGTAAAAAATCACATGGAAAAAAGTGCCCTTGGTTGGGTCAGGTTCACACATAGCACTGTCGTAAGTGTGAAGTTGCTTTGTGCATTTGCCTTCAAATTATTTGTATGTGGAATGTGCCTTCGTGGGGTATGGAACAGTAAGACTTGTTTTACATATGATTACTTGATTGGGCCTTGAGTAACTATTTATTGAAATACAAGATCATGTCTTCCACATTTATCATGAAGTCATCCACTCATACAATACACAACTACAGACAGTTGCAACCCAAGCAAGAAGCAATGTTACAAATTGTCCATCCATGAGTTTATTGGGAACATTAAATTTTTAGTTCTCGTTTAGGAACACCCATGTGAACTATTCCAGTGAGTATATATATAATTTTGATACTTGCTAAATGATCAATGGTGATATGCACTTCCGAAGTGTTCTTAAAAGTAGAGGACTGTTTTGAATGTATTTCTCATAATTTGTGAGCGGTGTGTTTCAGCTTCAACAAACAGTTGTTTTGAGTCTCAGATTCAGTCACCATAAAAACTGTGGGATATGTGGACAACATTGGTGTATGAGTGTTTGAGTTGATTGGTTGGATTACTCAATGAACTTTACGCATAGCAAGATGACTGATGGTCCAGATAAGATTGTTAAGGAAAAGGTTAATAGAAACAACTTCCGGATTTGGATGTATCGCATGTCGAACTTTTGAAGGACAAAGGGCTTCGGAATTGGCAATATTGGGTAATCCTAATAGCGTAGGATGGATAGATAAACGGAGCTAAGTCCTAGGCTAGTCTCCGCCACCAACAACGCCAAACATCTTCAAGTCAAAAGCTTGCCTTAACCTTACCAAAGCATATATTGTTCGACCTTGCCTTCGAGCCATAAATGCAATTTCCCATTGTGGGTGTGCTACCTTGTTCATTACATCCTCACTCTATTGTCACACCGAAATGCTCCTAACCAAAGGAGTGAAGAGAGAGCTCTCAATGCCAAGTTAGAGGTAAGAAGAGATGGCCCTTCGCGGTAATTGGGAGAAAAAAAAAGCTAATGGAAGAGAGAAACCTACAATTCAAACAAGCATCCATTAAGCATGTAAGAATACAATAGCAAGCAAGAAGAGGAAAGAAGAGCTTACAATAAAAATATTGCAAAAGAATGATTGTGTATTACTTACCGTCAAAAATGACGTATACAATGACTAGTTTTTACACTAAGCCGACCAAATTTAAAAACAATCCGACCTCTAATACTGGTCTTAAGCAAGTATATACACTAAATCTGAAGACTTTAACTATTTGACATTAAACACATGGTAAGGTTGCTTTATATGTTATAATGCCATCTTTCAAAAAACAAGTGTCCATTTACGCAAGTATGATGGCAAAACGCCTTACGATAAGTCGGGCAAGCGAAACCATGTTAACTACGGAGTGATTAACATCCTTAAATTAAAATAAATCTTCATGGCACCATCACTAATGGCTTTGCTACAAACAAGAAATTCTTGCTCATAAATAAAGACCAAGCAAAACCCTACTTCGCCTTACCCCACCCTCACTTCCCTCGAGGGAAGAGAAGATGTAAAGAGTACCAATGGACTATCTACATCCTTCAACCTCACATCCACACCGCTTGTGAAATGCGTAACATCTCCTTCCTTACTCCAACGCTCCCTCGTTTCATGCTAGATTTGAACCTTCCAACAAAACCCTTAAGAAGTATTGATGACGATAGTATTTTATAGGTAAAGAGATCACTTAAGGATGTTGTGATAAATCTTCCATAACTGAAACTTGACAAAGAACAAATATTTATACCAAGAAATGTCAATAAATACATCTCATATATGTTGTCAACATCGTTGAAATATTATGGCAAAACCATTTGATACTCCAAAAACATACGATATTGATGACTTTTTTTAGAAAATACTTGCATCTTAAGGTAAAAGTCAAGAATTTTGTGGTTTGTAACAAGGGTTTACACCATGAATAAGCCAATACAAGACATTCAAAGGGTTTTACCGGACCCAAGGGTGAATGTGTTACAATTTTCGGATCAATTTATACATGTTTTCTTCTATAGTGGAGTTTTTTTTTCATTTAAATGATGAAACAAGTACTAAAATAAACTGAGCTATGTTAATCAATAATCATAATTACTAATTTGTACACAATGTCATCCCTAATTAGTTCACAGTATCATTTCTGAGTTCTAATACACTTTTTTTAAGCATCATTTTTGAGTTCTGATACGCACTCCTTTTTTTAATATATTATATTACTAGTGGAAAACCTCCAAGTGGAGGAGAACCCACAATCAAAATACAGAAAACATAAGGTAGAAGTTACAAGCCCAGCTGTCCAAGTGGAGGAGAAAACCCAAACCTCCCAAGTGGAGGAGAAAACCCACAATCAAAATACAGAAAACATAAGGTAGAAGTTACAAGCCCAGCTGTCCAACTTTGAGACAGCTCTCTCTCACACATACACAGAGAGCGTATGCAACGTAAGACTGCCTTTCTTGGTATATTTTTCCAACAGCAAACATGTGCCAAGAAAGAAAATCCTAGCATCCGTAAAGTAGTGCTTTAAAAATCTCACGAATGTATGGATGCGTAGGAGATGACGCACTGTATGAATGGAGGCAAAGCTTTATTACAAAAATGCTGGTCAAAACTGTTCTTGCGCTTAGTGTCGTAAGTGCCTTTAAGCCCGTCTTTTAAGCGGACATTGAAAAAATAGCTGCTACACTACAAGACTCTCAATCCTCAAGAATCCCTTGAAGAATTGCATTAGAAGGCTTGCTACTGCACATAGAGACAGAAAACACTCTCATCAACAGCAATGAAGTAAAGATAAGTCACAAAGATAAGGTAGTTTTATAACAAAACCGCACCAAAGTCTTGTACGAAATGTGTAGAAGGAAAACAACATGCATCCAACACACACTGGTAGCAAGATGAGAGGAATATTAATAAAACAAATGTTGAAACACTAGATTCCCATTTGCAGAAGCATTTGCCAAAAGTCAAAGTTGCTCGGTTGAGCTCTACTGGTCTTGATGCATGAAGCCAGGCCGCTTTATAAGTTTGAGCAGCTGAGACACCCGGCATCCTAGCTTGAGCTCCATTGGTCTTGATGCATGAAAAACCAGCCCCCTCTATATGTTTGAGCAGCCGAGAGACACCCGGCACCCTAGTTTAAACACCTGTGAGATCTTCAGGTGATCAGTGTCAAATTTGCAATTTATGGAAGATCTGGCTCCATCCAGATAGGCTTACATTCTGTATTTACACCCGATAATGGCTTCTCCAAAAGCCAAGGAGAGAACACAATTTTGGCAGCTTTGCAGGAGCTAGTTTGCAGTACAAAGCTAACAACTTTAAGCCTGTTTCATGCCCATTGGTCTGGACATTGGTTGTGGCTGCCCATTGATCTGGGGGACGGAGCCCATGGGCCCTTCGGTTTGAGAAAGGTGCCCATGATTTGCGGCCCTAAAGGGACCTAACGTAGACTAATTTACATGACATGGGGCATATATGTCCGACATGAGGTCACCCAAGTAGGGTTCTTTCAAGGCATATAACCTCCTATTCTCCAACCAATGCTAACTTACCCCAAACATTTTCCTCTTCTCCTTTTACATCTCATAGTTTTCTCCCATTCTACTTCCTACAAAGAATGCCAAACCACCCCATTGCAGTACAGTACACTAAGAGGATCAAAGATTGCATCCACTTCTTGTATACTTGCCTCCAAGGGTGGGGAGACCAAAGGCACTAGCCTCACATTGATATGAAGAAACTATGGAAACGGCTCCTCGTTCAGCAACTTGGGCAGCCGTATTTACTTACAAGGGGCAGGATAAGCTGGTAAGCTAGTTGGGTGTTTCCA